>NC_088246.1:78791602-79416602 GCF_036013445.1 Caloenas nicobarica | reverse complement strand
AGAAACAGCACAAAACTTCATTGTCACTTATCTCCATTGCTTTTTAGTAAGGTTAAGCAATCTACTTTTTCCTGCAGAACTGGAAAGAATCATTTGAGAATTACAAGTGATGCTTTAAGGGCCTTGTTTAGACACAACATTAAGAGTGGAAAAGGGAAAGGAAAAATGACAAAAAGGATGAAAAGGACAAAGGAAAAGACACCAGCTTTTCTAGTGACTATAAAAATCTGCTTAACACAGCTAACAAAGACGTAAATTAGAGAATCTGTCTGTAATTCAGAAACAAAACAATAGCTTTTTTCATGGATTTCTAATCTTCAGAGTTCTGAGGGAGTCAAAAGTTCAAATATACTCTGTTAATGGAGGAAAAAAAAAAAACCAACTTATTTCTGCCCAGTGTTATCCATCTTGTCCAGCCAAAAGGAAAAATGTGAAAGAAGCTAGACATTACAACATAAGGGAAAAAGGTCACCAAAAAAAAAACCCAAACCACCAAACAAAAAAAAAAAAAACTATAAACAAGATACTGAGAGAAAAACAGAAATTGTCTCGGGATGACAGGTTGCAAATCAGCTAGTAAAAATAATCGGTATACAGGCCCAGAAGATGTGGAAAAGAAGCAATACTGAAACACTTTTTTCATTGATTGAGACTTCTTTAATAAAACTCACACTTTTTACACAGTATAATATCACACTTTTTTACCTTAGCCCAAAATGCCAGTAATATTTTTTCAAATGCTAAAATTCAATGTCTTCTGAAATTCAATCCTAGAAATTCAGAAGTAGTGTTATAAGTTGTATATATATCCTTGATAAAAATCAATAAGTTGTACTAATAGTTTTCTTTTTTACTCTTTAATGGATTAAATCTGTTGAGAAAAACAAGCAATAATATAAAATATTTGTATGTGCCAGCAATGTTCTGTGTTTGGGAACATACATAACTATTCTTGGGGATAAGACTAGGTTACATTGATGGGCAGGCTTTATGTCTTATATAAGACTAACATGACTACATTCAGTCTACAGAGGTTGCTCCACAGTCACCAAGCAGTTTCATAGCTAAATAAGAAATCTCTTTGCATAGAGTATTGCTATTTAATTCCACAAAGAATGTACCCAGTTAGATTGAGATTTGCTGATGGTGAGTTTAACTTGGAAAAATGTATTATATCACATTATCAAGATACTGCTACCATTATCCTGGGAGAGGTTTTTTATACCAGTCAATTTATTTTATGCTGCTGCGGTAGTACAAAAGAAGCAAAACTAGTTTGCAAGCCTCCCCTCAATATGGAAAATTACTAACCAAATACACTACTACTGCTTCCTGAATCTCCATAGCACTCCACAAAAGGAGAGCATCAAAAACAACTTTTAAGGGAGAGTATAATAACTTCAGCTCAGGCTAATGCCAGCTGCAGAAGACCCCATTTCAGCTGGGTAGATGCCAGTCAGCTGGGGAGACACAAGTCAGCTGATACAAATTAATTCATGACCCAGAGTCTGAACTGTGCTACAGCAGTTAGTTAATGAGCTGTAAAAGGAGGAGTGGAGATAAGGGAAGGTAGCCAGGAGTGTTAATTGCAAGTAATTTAAATGTGCCTTTGGAAAGCAGAATGATATTGCTATTTGTTTGGTGGACTTCCACATAAACAGCTTATAATTGAAAAAAAAAAATCATGTTTTGAACTTATTTTTTTGCTGATTTTTTCATTCTCATTCTCTGATTTTAAATGTTGATCTGGAGGGCTGGAATTCAACTACTGGTCTAAAGTTTTAAGAAAGCTGGGAACTTACATATTAGTATCCAAAGTGCTTTAAGGCATCCAATAAATTTCAGAAGTAGCCTTTGCTGACTCTGTTGTTTGACACATTTGCTTCAATATGACTAGAGAAGGAACTAACTATCCACTTTTGTATAGTTGTGGTTTTGTTTGATAGCGTCAATAGGAAATGCCTATGCTAGTTTAGCAATATCTAAAATTTATACAGAAATATTTTTTCTGAGTATTCTTGAGCTCCATGGAACAAAATTCAGAAAGCCTTGCAGCAGATATTCTTGTACTACCAAAATTGAATACTTTATTAACGCAGTTATTATTCTGATGTTTTTTTATAGCAGTAACAAAGCTGCTAATTTCACAGGAGTTGGGCATTGCTTGTATGGGTATAAATGAGACTAGAATCAGTGCTTGTATATGCAATGCATAATTAAGAAATTAATACACGTTAACTTAGTCAATATCTAAGAACTGTAGATATGTGACAAACACATTAATATTAAAATACAAAGCATTCTATCCTCTCTTGTATGAAGCATACAGAATTATGGAACGTGTGATCTCACAGGAATTCAAATGCATGAATTACTAAATAAATACAATGGAAAATAGGTAACAATAGCTTTATTTTCCTAAAAAATCGCACATTCTTTTCTATACACAGTTAGAAGCACCATTCCTGTTTTTTACAATTTGTTGCCATGTGCTGTATATCATACATAATTCTGTGTAATTATATTCCTGAAGCATACGATACAACAAACTTAATAGATTTTATGCAAATCATTATATAACAAAATAAGAGCAGATGGTCCTCATCACATCAGAATCTTTCCATAACAATTTAATATTTTGTTTAAATTAAACAAAGCATAAAGGTACCTCTGTGGCACCTAACATTTTAATGTATTCTACCCCACTGTTTTTCTTGCAGTTTTCCTATTTCTTCTTATAGTATTGAAGTAAAATATTTGTACTAATGTTCCTTAAATATTTAGTTGTTTACTATTTCTTAATTGTCCTGTGAAGCTATACAGATACTTTTTTATTCCTATTTTTCCATCAGAAGGAAATCTATTGTTATCAATAGAGCATATAATTCATCTCTCAGAATCGCCTAGTGGAGAGAACACAAGTTTTACACTGGAAACCTTAAACTATTGTCTTTTAAACTCTACTGCTATACAACTCTATGATATGTTTCCCTTAAACGTCACTCATTTTACATTCTCCCTTCCACCAGCAGTGCCAGAATATGAATGATAAAGCAAATCAAGCTAAAGGAAGTTATGAAAAAAAAAAAAATCAGAAATAAGGAACTGAGAAAAATAAGAGTAATGTAACTTTCTTCTGTCTTAAGAGATTTTAAGATCATATCTGAGGGTGGTCTATCCTGTTGTCATGTAAAATAAATGTCTTTTATATCTATTGCAACAAATGTTCCAAAGCCATGTCTGATACATATCCCTGCTTTTGAACTTATGCAGTAATTAATTAGTTTTGTCATGAGCAATGAATGAAGTAGGAAAAAAGCTATCTAAAGCTAGTGCAAAAGCATTGTTCTTAGTCCTCTTTTGAACAAAGATGTATAATATTACAGGTTAATCTTTTGGAGGTCTATTGAATTATACTATCACATATTGCAACATTTTTCGGGAAAAAATAAAGTCTTCCTTTCACTACATTTGTCAATTCTGGAAACTCCAATTTTTATGAGACCCTCTGTAAGCTTACTTACTTGCTCTATATTGTCTTTTTTTTTTTTTTTTCTTTTCCTGAAAAGGAATATTCCGATTTAGGGAACTAAAACACTGGGCTGTATAGTCCACCGGAAGGGATTCAACAAGTGCAAGGGCTATAGTTAACAGAGTTGAAATTTATTAACAGTAATTTTCACCACTTTCCCTCTTTCCATCTTTGTTTCCTTTTATTTTTTTCATTTAAATCTCTAAAAACCTTAGCTTAGGAAAATACTATTCCAAGATATATAATGACATAATTATTGGGGAGAGGAGAAAGACATATTCCCAGTTTTGATTCCAGCCAAAGGCCAACCCTGTTAATGATCTTGCCACCTAAACCAAAAATGTCTAATTTTCTAGGACAACTTTGACTACAACTACTAGAATGAATTTTTACATTTTATTAGGATTTTGACTGAAACGATACTATGTATTCTGCAGTAAACATTGTATTTTTTCTCCATTGCAGCATAATTCAATAATAGTTTCCCAGAAGCTCCATCTCAGCATCTCAGGTTTTCTAAATCCCACTAGAAAGTGGGAAAACTCATCACCAACAGAGTTCATCAGCACAAGCTACAGAATTTAAATTCCCTTCAGGGAAAATAATTATTCTCTGATTTTCTTAATATAATGGAATAATTATGAACAAGTTCAGGGGAATCAGTAATCCCAAGAACTAATTATGTTGAAAATTCTTATAAGATTGCACCCTGTTTACTCTGCCCTGGTCTCAGTAGAGATACTACAGTCCTATTCCAAGGGTACATTCACAGTTAATAGCAAATTAAGTTACTGGTCAACACAAAACTAACAGTATTGGTAGCCATAGAACAGCAGGGTCTGAAATAGAGAAAAGCACATTACGAAATGGTTTTCCACTTCAACAGCAGGATAATTCTACCCATCAAACTAGGAAGAAGTGGAAAAAAAATAAAACACACAGCTTATCTAGATATCAAAATTCTTTATGAATTTTCTGTTCCTAGATGTTGCTATTTTTTTTCCTGTCAAAAACATGTAACTTCTAATGTCATCCAGATGTGTTGAGCTATAAGAGAAAAAATGGGTACAGGTCAGATTGAGAAAGGCTATACTGAAGGTACTGACTGTCTACTTGAAATTGAAGTGTGAAGAACAAAGCAGAAAATGAACAAGCAAAAGCCTTACAGAGCTCAAAACACATATATAATTTGACAATGTATGTATTCTTGCAATGGATACAGTACATACATCTGAAGAAAGCTGATTTTCTCTGGAGGAGGAGTGTTCATATTCAGGGGTGTTCATTCCTCTTCACAACTGAAGGTGAAACGCAGTATTTTCCTTTTCAGAGATAGTGATAAACACTTCTTGACTTCAGCATAAATGGAGAAAGACTGTATTTCTGAAGATTTCACCTCAGTTCTTTTCTTTCTACAATAATGATTGTAAATTTTCTCAAGTATCTGAAATACTCGTCTCAACTTTTAGTATTCAATGATGAGTCAGAGTTTATGATATTACCTCAAGACTTCCCTACTTCTTTTCCCTTCATTTTCTTACTGATTAATAGTTATTCTTTTTACAGCTACCAAATTTTAATACTTAGATATGTGTATGTTAAGAAAGAAAAACGGTCAAGATGTAACAGCAAGCAGGTCACATACGAGACAAGTAGAAGTCTTCTTGGTTCATACTGTTCATTTTTCATTGACTGCTAGATCCGGCCTCTTGATCTGAGGATCAGTCATTTTTTATCTCCATTGTCACACTTCTGTGTTTTTTATTCACAGATTTCTGGAACATTTTACAAGTAATTAATAAAAACTTGTGTATCATGCAGGCTTTTGTATGAGAAATATTTCTTCTTATTCTGATTTTTTTAATTTTCTGAGCAAAAATTATTTATTTTAACAGTAAATGCAGGTGAAAATCTTTAAAATTGATGGACAAAGTCCTAAGATTTGATGGTTGTTTCGTTTCAGGTATCTTAGTCAAACCAAGTCATTCTCTTGAGCTTACAGAATTGGCTTGGAAATCTCCAAGAGGTGGCTTTCCCCTGAGACTTGGTTGTGTTTCTCATGTTTATTAGTTAGCTCCACAATACGAGAAGTGCATCTGTTATGGTATCTTTTCATATACACTTCAGAAAGTACAAAGATTATGGAAATGAAAGCATGTGAAATTTTTTATAACTACAGAAATGGATTAGTCATTCTTTTCCTGTTCAGGTAATTTGTAATTTTTTTTACCTAGACAAGTTTTAGTATATACTGTAATTTAAGGATATGAACAGCTGCTATAATTTCTAACAATGGTTAGAATAGTCCACTGCAAAACTTACGAGAAAATATATTAGAAAATGAACTTAAATACTGAGACAGAAAGCTTAAGGAAAAAAATAATTTGGAAAAATAAGCCCTGAATACTGTTGTTACAGCAGCTTTTATTTTTCCTTCGCATATAAACTCTTCTAGCTTGCAGAGTCTCTTAGTGAAAATAACTGTCTCCAACTCTCAGCTCTAACTTTGGCTCTTTACTTTGGATGACAAGAGGACTGAATATACAATGCGAGTTTTGTAGAATTTTTGTTTTTTCACCAAAAACACACAGGTTTTTTATACAAGTTATCGTTACGTAATTGTGTTGAGACTGGCCTTTTCAGGGTTGAGGTGAATCCTACATGAAAGTTTCAATAAATATTTTTTTTAAATTTTCCTTTTATTTTCCTCCTCAAATTTTTTTGCAGTTACATTTTTTTTTTAATGTTCAAACCAGAAAAATATATTCTGGTTCTTAACTATGTCAACTTTATATAATATGTTGTGAAATACTCAGGAAAATATGTATTTCTTAAAGGATAGTCTGTTTCCTTTAGTTTTTGTAAATCCATTTGATAGTATTTTATGCAGCCTTTAAGTCATCCAGCAAGTGATACTGATATTATATAAAGAGAATTGTTTTTAATTTATTGGTTGCAGGCAAGCGATCCTGAGAGAGAGTCTGGTAAATGCTGAGTATGTTAGATTACTGTTAACTTCTCTTTCTGTTTTCACAATTTAAAATGGCTTGTACAAATCCATAGGGGTTTATATTTTCTTTCTAATCATCGTTTTAATTTGCATACCCACTTAGATTTCCAAATGCAGAAAGAATGTCATGAGGTTAAGATAATGGTATGGACAAAGAGGGGAGATAGACAAGCTAATCTGTCATTGTACTGAAACCAACAAAGTAACCTTGTTCTAAGATTTAGACTGTCCAATGGAGTCACAACAGCTCAGGATAAAAAATTGAGATTGGTTAGTTGTACATTTCCGTATCTCAATTTGGTTATGTACACAAGACATACATAAAGATGCACAACCCAAAAGTTTTGTTTTGAACAATACATATATTGGTCACTATATTTTACAGCCCTAAATCTTTGAAAGTCACCAAATGAACCACAGCAAGTGCCATGCTGGAAAAAATTCTTTCATTGCTTTGCGTGGTCATGACATTCAATTGCATTTAGCTCTCTCATGGTTCTTTCCATATTTTGTTCGCAAGCTAAAACTTTTGCAGACTCTCAGCTTATTAAGTCTCTAAGAACACTAACTTTGAGCGTTTGAAGGTTACTGGTTAAAAAAATAACAAACTAGTGCTTCTTATGAGTCACAGTCAAAGGTGGTATACAGTATTCATGTAAGCTAGAAAGAAGAAAAGGATAGATTGCTCTAAAATCTTTTATATTCATTTCTATTGTCAAGTCTTGGGATTGCTAATGATGTGATATGTATATATATTACTGTAACTCAGCAGTTCTGCAAGAATTTCAACTAAAAAAGGATTCTGCAGCAGTTTACTATTCTGATTCACCTTTCTACAACAAAACTAAATCTTTCATTCTGTGTATATATTCCTATATGTAACTGAAGCTAGTTTCAGTGAGAAGTATACAAATAGCTCCACGCTGTCAGTCTCCTAGCTTTTCTTTCCAGCTGCATTAAGAACAGAAGCTTCTGGGTAAGTCCTGCTCTGCCTTTGCAGATTTTGTAAGAATAATCCTCAGTCATTCTGCAACAGTGGCATGTGCCAGCTATCCGTATTTGTAATTTATAGAGGCTTGCAGGAAACAAATGAAGTTACTGAAAATGTAGCCTCTAAAGTCTTAACTTGTCTCTGTTAGGCACATGTGGACTGTGATGGTTCAAAGTTTTATAATTTAGACACGTCTACGGTTCCAGTAGACAACTAAGAATTCAGCAAATAGTACATATGACTTCTCATCTGCCAAAACCTTTCTTCAGAGAGATCTTTAGAATTAATTAGTTGCATGCCAATTATATTGTATTACTAGTTATATTATTACAGACTACAGAACTATCAAGCACTGGAACAGGCTGCCCAAGGAAATGGCTGAGTCGCAATCCCTGGAGGTATTTAAAAGATGTCGTGCTTAGGGACATAGTTTAGAGGTGGACTTGGCAGTGTTAGGTTAACAGTTGGACTTGATGACCTTAAAGGGTCTTTTCCAACCTAAAGAATTCTATGATTCAATGTTTGTGGAAACACTTCCATGGGCTGCCTATCCATGTACTCACTAGTAACAGTAACACACATTCATACTGGAAACAACATGGAAAATTTGTCATGTAAATTTTCAGTCTATATAACTACAATTTTGCGTGGTTATCTGTAACTAAAAAGAAGCTATTTCCATGAAAACCATCAGACCACCTTAAACAGTGATGCTACTAACCAACTCACCTGTAATGATGAAATTATAGATGTTTCTATGACAAATAAAAAAGCAAGAGATAATTGAAACTAAAAAAAAAGAAAAAGTTAGAAAACAAAGAAAAAAAAGTTGATTTACAATGCAGTTTTCAAAAGCCAGAACAGATTACCATAAACAAAGTGTAACTACAGTGAAAGAAAAAATAACTAAAACCAGGGAGAAGTGAAAACAAAATACAATGGCAAAGAAAATGAAAATAACAAAGGGACTACTGAAAGAACTCAGCATTAAATTAGATGAAATGTAAAAACGGAATGACAGAGGATAGTTATCAAAACCCATCTATGCATTGGACCCATTAAGAGAGAATATAAAAGATGAAAAGATTTCATCTTGATAATTTTTAAGCTAAATAATATTTTCTTTTTTTTTTCTTTTTTTAATCAGGAGACCAATACAATTAAAGTATTTGAAGAGGAACTGCTTTGGCTTACAGGGAGCATACCAAAGGCAGCAAAAGTTTCCCATCTCCTAAATTGTGTTTAATTACAAAGCAAACACAAAAACTGCTACAAGTCAACATTTTAAGCATACTTGCTGTGATAAAGTAAAAAAGTGAGGACAGAGATTTCTGTCCTGCCCACTGTGTCCTCACTCTTCCTGTGATTCTTCCTTCCTGCACCAAATTTTGGTTGTTTCCCAAGTAGCAACAAGCTCCCTGAAAAAAACCAAACTTTTGATTCTTTTTTTTTTTTTTCATTTTTAAGGTATGGCTTTTGCTCCTTTGCCTGTTGGTTGGAACTTCCCTGTTCATGTTAGGAATCTCAGCAGAGGCACATAACACGGGATTAGAGTACACTGAAACAAATCCATTTGTTCTCAGAGAAGGAACATGCCCTTTATCCTGCCTTCCAGAAGATTGCTTCTGCTTTGTAATGCAGTAGCAAAGACAAGGTGAACAGTCACATTTTTTTTAAATGGAACATCAGTCACATAGAAAACACATGGCAAACTGTGAACAAGCCGTACATCTCCTGTCATAATTTCCACAAGGCTGAACTCATTTTAGTGTGGGAGTTATGGCAAAACAAAAATCATAACAACACCATCAGCCTGTCAGGGAAGGACCCATTGTGCATTAAATAAACTTTATTGAAGGAGAAGAAATGCATACAGATAAATACGATCTCTTGGCTGCCTAGAATTGAAGTTAAATACAACTGCTTAGTTTCTTCTGGGAGTGGTCTTATCTCACTACCTACTAGCTTTGCGTTTTGGGATGAACCTCTCCTCTGTAATAATAGAGTACAAGTATTTGAGTGCCAATTTATGGACCCTGTTAATAAAACTATTAATTAATTAAGTCTTCATGCAATTTCTTGTAATGTATGTGCTTTATAAGCAGAAGCCCTTTGTCACAGGATTTTTCTTGTGGTCTGCCAAATGGTTCATACTGTCCTAATTATCCATATAGCATTGCCACCTTATGGGTTTACCCTGACATGTTTTCATCCTCTCTTTCCTTAGTTAACCTTATTGAGTACAGCATAATGCTCACTGTAAGGAACAAAAATTATTTAAGATTTTCTAAGAAAGAGGAGAAGCATTTAACAGTAAAACAACAAAAGCAAAAAGATGAATTGAATAGAAACAGGAACAGAAAAGTAGGCAAGACTTAATAGCTTATGGGAAGGAATGGTATTTCCTACAGTAGTTAATGCCTTTCAGAACTGTTGAAATCTTATGTTTTACTCAGTGTGAAAACTGGTAAATTTCTAAATAAATAGTTCATGGCACTGTTTTTTTTTCAAAGCTGTGATTAGAGGCATGAATTTATTTCTTTTTGGCATAATCCTTCTGATTGTGTTCAATTCTGAATGCAAGTTTTTTTCCTGCTTGTTGTAAGCCTGTAGCCCTGTAAGACTGTATTGCCACTGCTAGCAGCTGGCTATAAGCTTTGTAGGGAGTTTTTAAGGTGTCAAGGTCAACGTGTCTTCTTCACCTTGTTGCAGCTTTGTTTTACTTGGTTTAGCTGTGACTATGATTTTTCTAATTGGCCAGGTATTTAAGGGTAATTAGTTTCTCTTTTGTTTGTCTTTGTGTCTTACAACCATTATTTTATACAGATAGCTGTAACAAACAGGTATTATACGTACAATTACATGTTTGTCACTCTAAACTAATGATGAAGTACAGAGAAATACACGCCTGGTACACTAACAAAGACTTTGAGAACAGACACACAATGAGGTGCAGAGGAGTACGGACATGGGAAAAGATAGGGCACAGGGTCAGCGATGGAGACCCCACAGCAATAAACAACTCTTCAGTGGTCAACTAAAGAAACACAGACCTGGATCTAGACAAAACTGGTCTTAAGGGTAAGAAAGAGAACTAAGAAATTATATATAACATACAGCACTTGGGTGTAACATGGAGATGCAAACCAAGGAAGAAGGGTGTAAAAGCATGTTAGCAAACATACAAAAATGACTCCAAGTAGATCCTATAATGAGGAAGAAGAAACCATCAACATGAACACCATATGCCTCCTGGAGAAGGATTCGAGATACTGACAATACCCCTCAACCACCACCACCATCATACTGAGACCGTTGACCATCCAGAACAACAGAGGAAGTACAGCATAACACCAGTAAAAAGTACAGAAACTAAGGTGTGTGTGTTTTAATTTTAATTGCACTGCAGTTCTTTCTTTTTCTCAAACAATATTCCAATTAAGCTAGCAATCATTTCTTGGTTTTACTTTTATATAAGATCTTCTTCTTCTTTGTGCATGAATAGCATTTGCAATATTTTGAATGCAACCACTTCAGGCTTACATTGTGGTTGGGATTCCCCAAAGAAGGGTGCTATGTGTGTGCTATCTGTAATGTTGCAGGAGGCCTGATATGAAGAAAATGAATTGTGCTAAAAAGCAGACTCCAGCTTTTTTTTTTTTTCTATTAGCACAGAGTCAATGTATAAATCACCAACATTTGCTGCCACTTCAAAATTGTTATGACTAGCTGGGACAGCCATATACCAGTCAAATTGATAATTCTGTAAATTAAAATGGACATAAAGATTTCCAGATTTTTGTGTGGCTGTCTATTGAAGGGTTGCTGAGATATCATGAATATTATAACTCATGACTTGAGACGCCAAACTTCCTGAAACCAGGATATCTGTCCTAGGAAAGAGACAGTCAAGAATTCTGAAAGAATTTACTGACATTTTGGAATGAAAAATGGGATTTTAAAAACTTTCTGCAAAAGAGAGATTTTTTTAAAAATGGTTTAAAAATAAAAGTGAGGTTAAAATACAGACTCTGTATTCACAGCTCAGACATAATCTCCAGAGTTTCTAGTCCCATGGCACAGCAATATGGAGGCAAATGACAAACTGGAGCTAGAAGTGCAGAAATCTGTGAAGGTTAGGAGCCAAGGCTCCAATGTAGGCTGGCAGGAACTGTCTCTTCATAAGTTCAGCATGAATAATGCTTTCTCACTCTTCTCTCACTGCTCCAAAATCATAATCATTTTCTGAATACAGCCTGTGACACTCAGAAATTACCAGCCAACCATACTATATTGTCAACTGGAACAGTACTAAGTAATACCATGGTTGCCTTACAGTATTCTGCATTTTTTTGAAAAAAAAAAAGAAACTTTCCCTTGGCTATTAAGTTTTATTGCTGTCAATTTACCTGTTATTGCTGTCAACTTATGTATTATAAGATTTATAATATATCCCTTATAATATATCCCTGTTGCTGACTAATAATGCTGAATTAGCAACTGCTGGGTGTAATTGCAGGTGCATATAGAATGTATGCAGAGTCTTAAACTTAGCATTAAATTTGGTTTAACACCTCTGTTCTCCAGGAAAATCTTCTTACTTGTGATTGAGAGTATTTGTTAAACCCTGATCTAAGGAAGGATTGTGATTGGTTTGGGGAGATTATAGGGAATTCAATATACTATGGGATCAAAGCGAGTAGTAGCAAGGAAAAAAGGTTTATGGACAGTGTGTTCTGCTAACAATAGTAAACTAATATCAGTCTTCTCTGTTTTACCCTCAATTAAGTATTTTAGCTACTATTTATCTACATTTTTCTTCATGTTTTACAGTATACTTATTACCAGACTGTCTCAAGAGGATATGAATAGATTAACTCAGGGAGAAGGAAAGGTTATACCAGTTGCACATGTCATATTAGATTGTCTGAACAAGTCTAAAAAAACAATCCCATGGAATTTCTGGGGCAAGACATTACATGAAACAAAACATTAACAACATTTATTTTAAAATGTTATTTTTCTTTATGCGTCCAGATGCAGGCAGTGTAGGAATTCACAACAAACCACAGGAAAAGATAAGAGGATTTTGTGACTGACATTGCATTTGTATCTTCAACACGGGAAGGCAAAACTTTGAATTAAAAGGTAGAAAAAGAGAGAGAAAATATTTTTTTAAGTAATCACATGATGTGATTTGGAATTACATCTTCAGCCCCACCCAGGAAGTTCCAAACAGAAATATAGGCATTTTCACTACAGTAACACATACATAATGCCTCTGAACTTTCCCAGAAATGACAAGCGGGACTTCGTTGTGTCAAGAACACACAGATCTTATGCAGCTTTGCAGACTGACAGTGTGACACATGCACAGCAGCAACCAGAAAATGTTTTGCACTGGGATTGCTAATGGGAATTAGTAACTATTGCCTCACCGACAGATCTTTGCCTGTTGTGAAGAAAATTACTGTATATTGAGACAGAATTGCACTGGGAGATTCTCCTAAAGCAGATAGACTGGTTTGTTGTTGGGTTCAATCGTTTAAAACCAGAATCCTAGTACCTTTTCATTTTTAGGAGTGGCCTGGCTCTGGGGAGTGCGAGCAACCAACACCAGCAGAAGAGGGCAGTTTCTATGTTCTAACAGGCATGAGGTTTGTGTATTGGACCTATGCGTATAAGGGAAGGAAAAAGTTGTCCTTAAACCTTTCTTTACACATCCACAATGGTTGGGAAAATCTGACCTTCTGAATTTATCAACCATTGTTAAAAACAGAAAATAAAGAGGGAAACAAGTTGAGGGACGCAGTGTGAGCATAAAGCAAACTTGACTTTAGCCACCACTTTGAGAAATGTCTGTAAGACATAAAAAATGAGAAATAAGAAGTTAAAAATTGGGTATTTGAATGTTAGGAGGAAATATAGTAAGGTCACTAAATAAGCATCTATGCCTTGAGTGAGTTATGATATAACTGAAGAATCATGAATTAAGAGGAAAGATATGGCAATAGAAATTGTTACATGTTAAAGTGTAGTACTTTCAATAGCCATATAGAACTCACTTTATTACAATTATAGTATTCTTCAACTGATGACTCACTGTTGTGAATCATTTAAACAAACATTTCCTAATCTAACATTTGATGAGTTGGTTGCATCATGCTTGGGGTTTTTGTTTGTTTGTTTTATTTTGTTTTGTTTTGTTTTCCCACTATTTTGTTAAAAAATAACAAATTGCATATGAAACTACTATAAGAATTAACCCTGTTATATTACGTGTATATCTCAGATGAATCATGATACATGTTTGAAATTTCCAACCTTTTTCTTTCCTTTATCCTTTTCATATTTTTACCTAACAGTGGTGATTCTAACTTAGTGATGCACACAGTTCAAATTCATTACCTGTTATTTCTTAAAAATCTTTACTAAAAGAGAAGTATACTGCAGATTTATATTCTGTTAGTAAGGTTTCTCTACTGAGATACTTTCCTCAAACTATGTATGTGCTAAAAACTCAGCAGTTTCATAGTTCCTTTTCCTTTCTTCTTTTTTTTTTTTTTTTCCTGCAAATACTGAGGAAATTGCATTGACATTCTGTAACTACTTAAAAATATAACATCAGGTGGCTGACGTTTGGTAAATATTACACCTTTTTTTGGCTGCTAGAAACAAGCAAAACCAACCAAAAATCAAGGTGTGTTTTGATGAGGTGTTTTAGGTGCAATTAGTGTGAAAGCATCTGTCGCAAAGTTACCTATGACTTGTCCCTGAGCCTCCTCAGGTGGTTGCTTTCCCCATTCTTTGCTTTCCACCATCACCTCTGCAGCTGTCGGGGGGGGGGGTATTTGGGAGACCACCAGGCCACACAACAGGAACAGAGCTGGTGTTCGCTGTGCAGGAAGTGTCTTATCAGACCCAACACTCCCTAAGGAGAAGGTGCGGCCTGGAATCTCACTATCACCTTGTTCCCCTGTCTGGTGACTCAGGGAGCCACAGAGGAAATCAGTGGATAGTTGCCAAAAGTGGGGTCAGGAAAGAAGTTGACCTACACAAAGCCATGGGAGAGCAGAGAGGAGGAGACCAACACTCCCCTAAGTAGTTAACACCATGAAAATTTGTATTCTCCTTTTTCTGTAAAATTGGACCCAAAGACAAGGAGGAAAGAGCCTTCCTTTCTTGCATACCTCTTCTCTGTCCAACCCCAGCAGCCTAGTGCAGAGAGCAGAGTAGGAACCTGACAGGAGGCAGATCAGCCCTGATGCTCTGGCTTCCCCCACATCCAAACGGTGATTTGCATCACAGAATGATTCTCTTTTCCCGGGCCCTTCAGAGTTGTGCAAGTATCCATGCAGCTCCTCTTGATAGCTTGCCTTCCTGGCACAAAGGAATGCTGGTGGCTTGCCTGCTCCCCATGGGACCCCCAGGTTCAGCAGCAATCAAGTATGCATCTGACAGGACAAGTGAAACAGAAACAGTAGATCTGAATAGGTAGATGACAAGTGAGTAGATGACAAGTGAGTAGATGACATACTGTCAGGAGTAGCATGGCAACACACATACACCCACCAGTGCTGTACAGCAATTTCCCCCATGGTCGAACTACATCAGGGTGCGACATCTGGATGAGGTTTGTAACCCCTTTCCCACAAGCTCACCCCTGTGGCAGTCCGTGAAAAGCTCAGTGAGGGACACTGTGCAGCAGGAATGAAAAATTAGAGTTGATTCTGCCTTCCTGGACAGCCTGCTCAGCTGGCTTCTGGATATATTATTACAAACCTGTTTTATCATGATCCACACAAAATAAGGAGATAAAACTCTTTAAAAATATATTACAGAGAGTGTGAATATTGCATAAAATACTAAAAAAGGAATAGCTGTCTCAAGTTTTAGGCTTGCCAACATCACAACAAACACTAGCAGATTGAAAACTCAAGGCTTAGAGGAAGGGTAAGTGTTCCCTCGTAAAATTACTGTGAATTTGAGTAGATATATTAACACATCCTCCAGCTGAGACTTTTTAAAAGACTGTATTTCCCAAAGCATCTGAGCACTGCCTTTTGAAATAAAGTGGCTGAAATAGACTATAAAATACATTTTTAAAAGGCGTATTTTCCCCTACCCCCCCATATATTTGCAATGTATGTATATATTTAAAATTGTTTAATACTTTAGCTAAGGAGAAAGGTGGTGAGGTGAATAAATGGTCCTAGGGCTTTTATCCCTCTAACATTCACTTAATTTCAAAACAATTTAATAATAATAATTTAATCCAATAGGACAATGTAACAGGCATTCTGACAAGGACATCAAACACTAAGTTGGTGTTTCTAGCTAAAAGACTGCAAACTGGCTGAAGGAGAGAAGCCAGAGAGTCGTGATCAATGGGGCAGAGTCTGGTTGGAGGCCTGTATCTAGTGGAGTCCCTCAAGGGTCAGTTCTGGGACCAATACTGTTCAATATATTCATCAACGACTTGGATGAGGGAATTGAGTGTACTATCAGCAAGTCTGCTGATGACACCAAGCTGGGAGGAGTGGCTGACATGCCAGAGGGCTGTGCTGCCATCCAGCGAGACCTGGACAGGCTGGAGAGTTGGTCAGGGAAAAATTTAATGAAATATAACAAGGGAAAATGTAGAGTCTTGCATCTGGGCAGGAACAACCCCAGGTTCCAGTATAGGTTGGGGAATGACCTATTAGAGAGCAGTGTAGGGGAAAGGGACCTGGGGGTCCTGGTGGACAGCAGGATGACCATGAGCCAGCACTGTGCCCTTGTGGCCAAGAAGGCCAATGGCATCCTGGGGTGTATTAGAAGGGGGTCGTTAGTAAGTCGAGAGAGGTTCTCCTTCCCCTCTACTCTGCCCTGGTGTGACCTCATCTGGAATATTGTGTCCAGTTCTGGGCCCCTCAGTTCAAGAAGGACAGGGAACTGCTGGAGAGAGTCCAGCGCAGGGCCACAAAGATGATGAAGGGAGTGGAGCATCTCCCTTATGAGGAAAGGCTGAGGGAGCTGGGTCTCTTTAGCTTGGAGAAGAGGAGACTGAGGGGTGACCTATTAATGTTTATAAATATATAAAGGGTGAGTGTCATGAGGATGGAGCCAGGCTCTTCTCGGTGACAACCAACAGTAAGACAAGGGGTAATGGGTTCAAGCTGGATCACAACAGGTTCCACTTAAATTTGAGAAGAAATTTCCTCTCAGTGAGGGTGACAGAACACTGGAACAGGCTGCCCAGGGAGGTTGTGGATTCTCCTTCTCTGGAGACATTCAAAACCTGCCTGGACACCTTCCTGTGTAACCTCATCTAGGTGTTCCTGCTCCGGCAGGGGGATTGGACTAGATGATCTTTTGAGGTCCCTTCCAATCCCTAACATTCTGTGATTTTGTGATTCTGTGAAAATAAGACATACTTCTCAATTATATTGCTTTTTCATAGAAGTATGAAGGTTCCTTTACCATACATGGCAGCAATATATATTTTTAATCTGTATTACAGAAGAGAGATAATTCTCTCAATATTGGAAGTAGTGAACAGGGTGTCTTATACAGTCAGTGTGGCACACTCCTTGTTTTTCGTGCAAAGCTTTGGTCTCCCAATAGTGCCTACTTTTGTCACAGAGCAGATGAGACATCCAGCTGATGCACCAGTTTTCACAGGAGACTCAGGGACCTCCTTGAGATCATCCTGAGTTTCTTGATACTTTTTCTGGGATCTGGGAACTCCTGGGTATCCCTGGAAGAACCTGAGGATTCCTGCTGCTTCTCCTGTTGAGGAGCAGCTGAGGGAACTGGGGCTGTTTAGCCTGGAGAAAAGGAGGCTGAGGGGAGACCTGATCGCCCTACAGCTACCTGAAAGGAGGTTGTAACATGGAGGGTGTCGTTCTCTTCTCCTGAGTAACGAAGGATAGGACAAGAGGAGATGGCATCAATTTGTGCCAGGGTAAAAAATCTTCATGGAAAGTGTTGTCAGGCATTGGAACAGGCTGCCTAGGGAAGTGATTGAGTCGCAGTCCATGGAGATATTTAAAATATGTGTAAATGTTGTACTTAGAGACATGGTTTAGGGGTGGACTTGGCAGTGCTAGGCTCATGGTAGGACTCAGTGATCTTAAAGGTCTTTTCCAACTCAAATCATTCCATGATTCTATGATTATGCTTTATGTCTGTTTTAATGTGGGGAATGTTCATAATGATTCCTTCCAGAGGTATTTGAGAAATGTAGACTCAATATCCAAAAACTTCAATCAAATTTTATATACGGATGTTTTTTTACTATATGAATAGTTATAATAATGGCATATGTTGTCACACTGTAGAGCAAGAATATCTTAATATGTTAATTCCAGGTCATTTCCAAACAAATTTTCTGGTTGTATCTGATGCCCTTAAAGCTCTGCTGCCCTGAGCATGAAACAATTGAGAAGTTTTTACCTGACATGTTTCTTATTAAGAACAATAAGTTTAAATTACAAAACAACAAAGCAATATATAATATATGCTGAGTGTGGTCTGCATTTAGAGGGCAAAACCAATATGGTGTTTGTAGAAAAAGTAAATGACAATGGAAGTTAATGGTCAAAGCTATATGACGAGTGTATTATGGGGCACTGAAAGTTAAAGATTCAACCTGGGATGCTCTGGTTGTTTTAATAAAACAACATCTTCAGTCTTTGCAGAGTTTATTATTGTGTTGTTGGGTTGTTTTAGTTGCTTGTTTGTTTGTTTATTACAATAGACAATGGGGATGTAATTTCTGATGTTCTGCTAACTGGTTTTTTGTATCTTGGATTATTATAAACTGTCTTCATTTTATAGATTCACCCACAGCTGCCTTTTTTAAAACTGAAAACTCAATGAGACTTTAATTATAATGAAATAGAACCAGAATGATATTTTATTTGGCGATACAGTGTAATTTTCTTCTCTTAAAACTGTTAATACTTTCCATGATGATTCTTTGAGTAGTGTTTTCATACTTGGAGGTGAAGAGAAATTTGTTAAACAGTGCTGTTGACAAGCCAAAAAATTTGATGAAATACACTGCTTCAATAATGCATGGTATATGTATGTTTCAACTGCAGCAATATATTTATATCACATACATTTTTATGTCTATGTTACATTCTAATGTATTTTATTTGCGCCTTCTTTTTCAGTAGTAGGGGAGTTTTTTGTTTTGCTTTTTTGTAACACTAACTATAAAGCAGTTTTATTCTGAGATAAAAATATATTCAGTTTCTCCCTAATGGCTGTGTAATATTTTTATCTCACAGGGAAGATGTTAGGTTAAACTCTGTAGATTCTGAAAAGCGGGTACATGTGATGATGACCTCTTTGCAGAAAAAATCCCACAAAAATCAATAAATGGTAATGGTAGTGACTCCTTAGTTGATTTAATCATTAATATGGTAATTTTATGAAGCCTATAGTGCTGATTCAGAAGATTCTTCAGGACATAATGATTAGAATTCACTTATGGAAGCAGGATGTCTGAAAATTAGGTACTACGATGTCAAACAAGGAGGAACCCAAGGCTCTTTTTTGGATCTGTCCCTGTTTTTCTAAGGAAATTGTAACTTATCCAGCTGCAGGAATCTATTAATGACATGCACTTTGCCCTTATCTTTTTGTCATTCAGAAAAGTACAGAATAGTATATTGTGTTCAGAAGTGACATTGAACCAGTATCAGATGGCTAGGGAAAGTGAACTGTGAAATAATATTGAGTAATTCTGCTAATTACCTTCCATGAAGTGTCAGAATAGGATACATTCTACTTCAGATAATTTAATGGTTTTGATTTTGCAAAAGACCACACTTGCTTTCAACCTTAAATAACGAAGTCTATCTGTAATTAATCTAAAATAAGTAATGCTTCAGCTACGTTAGAATAAATACTATGGTATTTTCCCGCATATTACCTGAGGAAGTTTGTCAAAAATCTTTAATTCTATAGAATTACTGGTTATATTCATTAGTCTATAAATAGACAGTCTTTTCTTTCCTCACTTCTACTTTTTGCTTCTTTCACTGGTGCTGAGATCTTTCCCTCACATAGATGACATGAGTATATGACTATCTAGTACTTTGATGCAAGCAGCAGTGTTTTGGAAGTGCTGATCATCTAACACAGTTTGGAAGTACCAAAATGAAGTATCATCCTCATCTGCAGTTAACTAAGCTGCAGAATAGAGAAATGAAATTACCTTGTTCAATTTAAATTTAAATTGAATTTAAATTTAAATGGGTGGCAGAAAGAGGAATCATAGAATCATAGAATGAAAAAAATAGTTTGTGTTGGAAGGGATATTTAAAGATCAGCTAGTCCACCCTCCCCAGCAATGTGCAGGGGCATCTTCAACTAGTTCAGGTTGCTCAGAGCCCCATCCAGCCTGTCCTTGAATGTTTCCAGGAATGAGGCATCTATCATTTCTCTGGGCAAACTGTTCCAGTGTTTCACCAACCTCATCATAAAATATTTCTTCCTTTTATGGAGTCTAAATCTACCCTCTTTGAGTTTAAAACCATTACCTCCTGTCTTATCACAATCTACTAAAAAGTCTGTCCTCAAGTTTCTTATAAGCCCCTTTAAAGTGCTGAAATTCCACAATAAGGTCTCCCTGGATCCTTCTCTTCTCCAGGCTGAACAACTGCAACTCCAACTCTCTCAGCCATTCCTCATAGGTGTTCCAAACAACTGATCATTTCTGTGGCCTTCCTCTGGAGCCACTCAAACAAGTGCACGTCATTCCTGTACTAAGGACTCCAGATCTGGATGCAGTACTCCAGGTGGGGTCTCACCAGAGCAGAATCACCTCCCTCGACCTGCTGGCCATGCTCCTTTTGATGCAGCCCAAGATATGATTGGCCTTCTGGGCTGTGAACACACATTCTCAACTCATGTCCAACTTTTAATCCACCAGGACCCCCAAGTCCTTCTCTGCAGGGTTGCTCTCATTCCCTTCATCCCCCAGCCTCTGTTGATACTGAAGATTGGCCTTACCTGGGTACAGGACCTTTCACTTCAAGGTTCACACAGGCCCACTACTCGAGCTTGTCCAGGTCCCTCCGGATGGCATTCTGTCCCTCAGGTGTGTCAACAACATCACTCAACTTGGTGTCACCTGCAAATTTGCTGAGAGTGCACTCAATCCCACTGTCTATGTCATTGATGAAGATGTTAAATAGTACTGGTTCCAGTACAAACCCCTGAGGGACACCACTTGTCACTAATCTCCATCTGGACACTGAGCCATTGGCCACTACCCTCTGGATGTGACCATCCAACCAGTTCCTCATCCTGTGTTAAAAAATTATGTAGACTCACCTTCAGTAGAAAATAATAATGTGTCACTAAATATTTGTCTCTGCAGTTATGATAAAATTGAAAGAATGAACTGTGACTGTGCCAAAGAAAGTCAATCTGTCTAAATAAAAAAATGGTTATGACTAGTGTGCATTGCTTTGGTTATATGGCATGCATATTTTATGAATGGACAAAAATTCATTGTTCTTGACACTTATCTGCTTCACCAAGTTTATTTTTCTTCTTTTTCTGTGCCACACCTCACTTGTAAACTCATATAATTTGTTTGACATTTTACTTAAAATAATTTATCTTGTTACATTATTCTCAGTACTTTCTTCTTCTTCACACTTATCATAATGTTATGTAAGAATAGATTGAGTTGTATGCTTGTTAGTTGTTCCAGCACCTGATATCATAGAGCAACCACAACAACAAAAGTATTTAGATATATTACTGCACTTAATTTTAGCATCACTACTATCCCTTAGGTCAATTGCTGTTCTGCTGTGATTGAATAAATTTCTAAGGAAAACTGTAGAGTCCAGGGATTATCTTTGTTGAATGAGCATGTTCAGATACAGTTCTGAAAGCAATGAACTGGAAAGATGTCTGCTCGTGCTGGGAACACAGCTGAGCTGTATGGTAATAAACACACAGGGAAGGTGTTGTGCAAACAAAGCCATAGCCTGCAGCAGCAAATGACAGTTCTTTCAATTAGTATCCTTGTCCTTGAGCTTAAATTTGGATATGCCTCAATTCTTTCTGATACAAGGCTTGATACTGTACTGAGAAGTTAGCAGATTAATGCCTCTCTCGTTTTGCTAGATAAAAATGGATAAAAATGACAAGAAGTGCTAGGAAACAAAAAGTGGAGGAGGGAAAAAAAGTATCTCTACTCTTTCTTTTTTTTTTTTTCCCTTTGGAAATGAAAATGTTGCAAGAGTTATGATATTCCATAGAAATGTCAGCACTGCAATCTGTCTGCAGAAGTCTGCATATAATTGGGAGATCTTTCACTAAACACAATGTAGAAGCAGAACCAAGTAAAAGGTCCTGTGTTATTATTCACTGTCTAGTGCAAGAGGGAAGAGCAATTAAAAAAGCCAGAGGGAAAGGCAAAAGCAGAAGTGCACCTAAAGCTCTTAGCTAAATTTTTGAAGTGGCAGAGTGGGAGGATACCATATGTATTGGTCCCTAAGGCTAGCATTTTTAATTTCTTGGTGAGATGAATCAAAGTAAAAACAAGAGTTACAGCCTAAGCTATCAGCAAAAGTAACAATGAACTAATTAGGAAAAAAAGCTATTATTAAACAACAATACAGTAGGAGAAGAATAATAGAATAACTCATTCAACCACCTGCCCAACACACTACCACCACATACAAGCCCTGCTATATACTGTTATGGATAGCAGAAACCTTTTTTGCAAAATGAGAGTGCATCTGGCCAGATTCACCAGTATTTACATGTTTTTATAATTCCTGGGTTACAGTTATTTTCAGTTTTAAAATGCAATTTAAGAAACTGGGGTATGCGGATTCCTGGGTTTTGTTTATCCCTATGTTCACTTTTACTTCATTCACAGTAGTTAACAATTTTTCATCCTAGATCAGATTAATCCATTGCTAAAACGTGTTGTGAACAGGTATGTGACTGACTGTGTAAACTCATTTTCTTTTATCCTCATTAATGTTTTTTACCCGGTGGGACAAAGACAGGAACACCTGAAAGCCACTTTTTAAACAATTGTTAAGACATGGAGCTACTAGCTAAATATAACTTAGAAAGCATATGTATTGGAAAGATTGGTTCAGTTTTCTGAAGTTCACTTAGTCTGGAGTTTCAGCAATATGCTGTAACTATTTTGGTGGTGCAGGACGTACAAAATCTTGTTGTGCACAAAAAGGAAATGCATTTTATAGGTAATCCAATAAGGTATTGCTGATACAACAGAAATATTAACAACTTAATCAATGAATTCTTAATTCTTAATCAATGAATCTAGCCCAGATCTAATTATTACAGGGGGAAAAAAAAAAAAAAAAAAGGAAAAAAAAAAGGAGACAGAGTCTTACTATTACAGAAGGTCTTAGTCATAATAGTAGAGTTAGAATAGATGTACATGCACTTCCTAGTATGTATCTCTTTTTCTGGTGCATGTATGTATGCTCTAGGTCGGCTTTTTGTAACTGACGTTTGCTGGGGTCTCAAATATCTGCCTTTACCCTCTCTCTTTACACCCTGTGCCTGCACTTCTGCTTGGTATCCCAGGTTCCAACTTTCAAGGCCTCCACTGTTATACCAGAAGCATATTCCTCTACACTACACTACTGTATTAGATTTGTATATATTTCTTTCTGCATAGAATATATACTTGGTACTACTATTTGTATTTAACTATGGTTATATCATATGAAAATAAGCAAAAATTAAAAAATCATTTGAAAAATCAGAAGTAGCTACCTTGTCATTAGAAATTAAAAAAAAAAAAATTCTTAGAACTAAGCAAAGTAAAAGCAAAGCTCCAGGAGCGTTAACAGAAGTTGAGACAAAACAAGCCTAACGAGCCTCAGTTTTGTGAAGTCAGTGCAAAGGCTGTGGGCTGTTACTAGCAATGTTAATATCATATGTACTGGGCTCAGTTCACTTTGTGCTTCAGATATTCTGAGTGGTCTATAGGGATGGCATAGCAACAATTATGTCATCTCATCATGTGTACCCTTTGTGTTAGAGACAGTTCTACAGCAAGTCAGTAGATTTTTATGTATACTATGCTTGGCTCTTAAGCACGCCACGAGAGGATGAAAAGTTCTTACATTCTTCTAGTTGTCAGTCAGGATAGTTAGGGATCAGAATCAGGACATGAAATCATCAGGTTGCAGTTCTCATGAAAAATATCAAAAGAATAACAAGAATAAACCATCAAGTTTAGAATTTTTATGCATGCCTATATAATATATAGGCTAATATTAAAATATGCAAGAATTTACTGTGCTGTAGTTAGTCTAAAAATTTGATTTAAGACTACATAGCTTTAATGGAAAAATTCCACAGAACATGGATTACTTTAAATTCAGCTTGAAGGTTACATAGAATCACAGAGTCACAGAATGTTAGGGATTGGAAGGGACCTCAAAAGATCATCTAGTCCAATCCCCCTGCCGGAGCAGGAACACCTAGACGAGGTTACACAGGAAGGTGTCCAGGCAGGTTTTGAATGTCTCCAGAGAAGGAGAATCCACAACCTCCCTGGGCAGCCTGTTCCAGTGTTCTGTCACCCTCACTGAGAGGAAATTTCTTCTCAAATTTAAGTGGAACCTGTTGTGTTCCAGCTTGAACCCATTACCCTTGTCTTACTGTTGGTTGTCACTGAGAAGAGCCTGGCTCCATCCTCATGACACTCACCCTTTATATATTTACAAACATTAATGAGGTCACCCCTCAGTCTCCTCTTCTCCAAGCTAAAGAGACCCAGCTCCCTCAGCCTTTCCTCATAAGGGAGATGCTCCACTCCCTTCATCATCTTTGTTGCCCTACGCTGGACTCTCTCCAGCAGTTTCCTGTCCTTCTTGAACTGAGGGGCCCAGAACTGGACACAATATTCCAGATGTGGTCACACCAGGGCAGAGTAGAGGGGAAGGAGAACCTCTCTTGACCTACTAACCACCCCCCTTCTAATACACCCCAGGATGCCATTGGCCTTCTTGGCCACAAGGGCACAGTGCTGGCTCATGGTCATCCTGCTGTCCACCAGGACCCCCAGGTCCCTTTCCCCTACACTGCTCTCTAATAGGTCATTCCCCAACCTATACTGGAACCTGGGGTTGTTCCTGCCCAGATGTAAAACTCTACACTTTCCCTTGTTATATTTCATTAAATTTTTCCCTGACCAACTCTCCAGCCTGTCCAGGTCTCGCTGGATGGCAGCACAGCCCTCTGGCATGTCAGCCACTCCTCCCAGCTTGGTGTCATCAGCAAACTTACTGATAGTGCACTCAGTTCCCTCATCCAAGTCATTGATTAATATATCGAATAATACTGGCCCCAGAACTGACCCCTGAGGCACTCAACTAGATATAGGCCTCCAACTAGACTCCACCCCATTGACCACAGCTTCTTTCCTTCAGGCAGTTCACGATCTACCTCACTACCCAATCGTCCAGTACACACTTCCTCAGTTTAGCTATGAGTATGCTGTGGGAGATGGTGTCAAATGCTTTACTGAAGTCGAGGTAGACCACATCCACCGCTCTGCCATCATCAGTTCGCCTTGTTATGTCCTCATAAAAGGCTATGAGGTTGGTCAAGCACGACTCCCCCTTAGTGAAGCCATGTTGACTGCCCCTAATGACTCTCTTATCCTTGATATGTCTTAAGATGGCATCAAGGATAAATTGTTCCATCACTTTCCCAGGGAGGGAGGTGAGGCTGACTGGTCTATAGTTACCCAGGTCCTCCTTCTTGCCCTTTTTGAAGACCAGAGTGACATTTGCTTTCCTCCAGTCATCAGGCACCTCTCCCATTTCCCAAGACTTGGCAAAGATGATGGAGAGTGGTCCAGCAATGGAGAGTAGTCCCGGTAGCTACAGTTAGAACATGTTTTCTTTAATCATTCATTAAGATATCTGTTCTCTTGCAGTTAAATGATACAAATACAATTAATGAATACTTACAAAGTCATTACAGATCTGCATCTTTAATTGATACTTAAAAAATCTTGTCCACTGCCTTTTTATTAATAGTCTATATGGGTGGTAAGATTGTTTAAGTTACAATGGGCTTAGTGGTTTTTCTTTTTGTTTGTTTGGGCTTTCGTTGTTTTTTTCTGTCATTGTGTGTTGTTTTTGTTTTTCTTTTCTTTTTGGAATAATAAAATATCCTATTAAAATATTTAATTGGCGAACAAAATCCAAAATAACCTTTTGAATAAGTATATGCCTGCAATATTGCATTTAGTTTTCCTTTTTTCTTTAACTTTAGAAAATATAAATGAAATACTATTAAAAAAATAAATCCAAAATAAATTGCAATGAACATGAAATTGTTTATTTTTTTGCAGTGATATATCAAGCCAGATGTGAAATGTGAGAGCAATATTTTATATAGTTTTCAGTATATTGGGTTGAAGTGGTTAATATTCCTTACTGCTCCTGGTTACCAGCTATTTATAGTGTGAATTACAGAATCATAGAATGGTTTTGTTTGGAAGGGACATAAGCTCATCTAGTTCCAACCCCTCTGCCATGGGCAGGGACACCTTCCCCTAGACTAGGCTTCTCAAAGTCCTGTCCAACCTGGCCTTGAAAACTTCCAGTGATGGGGCATCTACAGCTTTTCTAAGTAACCTGTTCCAGTGCCTCACCATCCACAGAGTGAAGAATTTCTTCCTCATAGATAATCTAAATCTACCCTCTTTCAGTTAAAGTCATCACCTGTTGTCCTATCACTACATGCCCTTGCAAAAAGTCTCTCTCCAGCTTTCTTTCAGGTCCCCTTTAGGTACTGGAAGGCTGCTACAAAATCTCCTTGGAGCCTTATCTTCTCTAGGCTAAACAACCCCAGCTTGCTCAACCTGTCCTCATACAAGGAGTGCTCCAGTTCTCTGATCATCTTTGTGTCCCTCCTCTGGACTCACCCCAACAGGTCCATGTCCTTCTTATGCTGGTGGCCCCAGAGCTGAATGCAGTACTCCAGGTGGGGTCTCATAAAAGTGGAGTAGAGGGGGAGAATCACCTCCCGCAACCTGAAGTTCACACTTCTTTTGATGCAGCCCAGGATGTGGTTAGCTTTCTCGGCTGCAAGTGCACATTACTGGGTCATGTTGAGCTTCTCATCAACAAGCACCCCCAAGTCCTTGTCCTCATGCCTGCTCTCAATACATTCCCTGCCCAGCCTGCATTTGTTCTTGGGATTGCCCCAACCCATGTGCAGGACTTTGCACTTGGTCTTGTTGAACTTCATGAGGTTCACACAGGCTCACCTTTCAAGCCTGTCAGGGTCCCTCTGGATGGCATCCCCTCCCTCCAGTGTGTTGTCCACACTACATAGGTTGGTGATGTCAGCAAACTTGCTATGGGTGCACTCAGTCCTACTGTCCATGTCAATGACAAAGATGTTAAACAGCACTGGTCCCAATATCAACCCCTGTGGAAGACCACTTGTCACTGGTCTCCATTTGGACAGTGAGCCATTGACTGCAGCTCTTTTGAGTGTGACCATCCAGCCAATTCCTTATCCACCAAGTGGTGCATCCCCCACAAATCCATGTCTCTAATTTAGAGACAAGGATGTCATGTGGGATATTGTCAAATGTTGTGCACAAATGCAGGTGAGGAAATCAACTATCTACTACCTTCTTAATATTTTTCAGTGTATTTTATTGCTTGGTTTAGTTTGGGGGTTTTTTTGGTTGGTTGTTTTTTTGTTGTGAGTTTTTTGGAGGTTGTTTTGTTTTGGTTTTGGTTTGGTTTTGTTTTGGGGGGGTTTTTTGCTTGTTTTGGGGTTTGATTTTGTTTGGTTTGGGTTTTGTTTGTTTATGGTTTTTTACCCAGTGGTAAGGTGCTTATATGCTCTTTGGTTATCTATCTTTTTACGTATAAAACATTTTACAAATAAATACCCTTGGACATTTTAAGATCTGCAGAATCAGAAATGGTATATGTAAAGCTTAATCAGGACAAAAGCGTGATGATGTGTCTCATACATAATAAACTTCACTGCACTAACTAAATCAATTATTATACTTGTGTTTTAGTCGACAGTGAATCAAGAAATCAATAAAATAGGAGAGTAAATACAGAAAATACAGTAAATACAGTAAACACAGAAATTCTATGTATTCTTCAATGAGACTATATCAAGTGACAGTCATTACAAAATAAATTTTTCTTGTATAATCAGGTTTTATTAATAAATATTTCTTTAGGATAGGATGGGCTGGTGAAAGAACTGCTAAAAACCCAACATGACTTCGTAAAAAAAATAATGAAATGCAAACCCATAATCAATGTATAAAATGCCTATCCGCACTTCCCTTTCTGAAAGAGAAAATCTTTTAATGATCTGACATAATGTTTTGTACTCATCCTAAATCACCCCCAACTGAGAAGAATTTGCTTCCAGAAGGAAACATAATGATATATTTTTTGGTCTTTCTGTCCCTGTGTTAAAAATATTGGTAAGGCATATTCCAAGTATCTGTAACTCCAAGGTATTGCTTAAAAGGAGCCAAAACCATTAGTGACTTCATGGCAAAATAGGAGAAAATTTATATTTAATGTTGTAGATATCCTAGTTTGATAATAAGAGAAGTTCAGAAAACAGATTACAGAAACACCAACAAAAGATGCAAAAGAAAATAGAGTTATGATATATTTGTGGTTTGAAGTAAGGAATGAGTATGTCAGGAGTGATATTATGATAGTGAGCAATGATAGGAGACAGGTAATTGTATGGCTGGGTTGCATAGTTGACTAGTTATCATATATACTGAAAATAATTATGCTTCCATAATTTACTTGTATAAGAAAATATTTGAATGCCTAGTAGAAGTAAATTGAATATCTACATGTTATGCCCCTCACTGCTCACACTGAGACTGCAGCAGTCTGCAAAAGTCTGTCTACTTTTCAAGGGGTTCAACATAAGTTCATGTGCAGCATTGAGCACAAAGAATAGACAACTTTATGTTCATGAAACTACTAAATTAGGACCTTCGGGCTTTATAGCAATTTTACCTTTTCCTTGAATCTCAAAAGTAGTTGTATTGAATTGCCCTTGGTTTGTAACACTGTAAACTAATACTGCGCTACTAAATACGATTGCAAATTCATTATGAATCTATATCATTCTTCATATTATGTATGTACACTAACACTACCAATGAAGAGAAATTGATAAGCTCACCACCCTGTTTCTGCTGGAACTGAATGTCCTGTGGGTCTGGTTTATTAATTAAAACAAGAAAAATAAAAATCTTAAAGAATCCCAGAAAAAAAAAATAATAGATTTCTAATATCTAATAGAATATTCTGAAAGCCTGGTTAACTGCTGTAGAGTTACATTTTGTGTTCCAAGCCTACTTAAGGATCATGAATTTTAAGTACTCTATTTTTTCTTCCTTTTAGTTCAATTAGGATTTGGCTTAAGATCAATCTCTAAGTTTGTTTTCCTTAAAAATGTGCCTTTAAAAATAAAAAGAGCTAACCAAGTAGAAATTGACTTTTAAAACTATTGGAATTCTGTAGAAGAGTGAATTTTACAAGCTCCTTCCATTTTTAAATTATCACTGTTTTATCTAACATAAATCTACTCTATACCAGTATGTAAATCAGATGCAGTAACTTAATTCTTGCCCTTCCCTTTAGAGGAAACCAAGAGCTGCAGTTTGTCAGGATCATTAAGTGTGTAATGAACTCTTCAAACACAAAAGGAGTGAGTCAGATTACTGTAATATACTAGTTAATGATGCCTTCAAATTAGCAATTGCCAGAAACCAGATATTTTTGATTTATACAAAAAATAAAGGTTTAGGTGTTGTATTATATTAGTGCACATTACTTCCCTTAGATGATAGTATCCACAAGAAAATTACAGACCTAAACAATAAACTGCATTGTTGATACAAAATATCAACTATATTATCAATCTAAATTGTGTAGCACATAAAATGACAGCTGCCAACTATATAGTCTGCTCAGTGATTTACCTATTGACATTAACACTCTAACATATAGGTCATTGTCAAAATTGCTGTCATATTTTTGTGTTTATTTTAGGAGCTGTTTTGTGCCATTAATTAATTTATTCTTTTTTTCTCCTCTCTTTTACTTAATTTCCATACCAAATTGCTAATCCAAAATTTAGTAAAAGGCAAACCTGATCTTTAGAAGCAAATTTGGGATGTTGTTGACATGAAGCATTTGCTGTTCTAGATCTCATGTCACAATAAAATGTTTCTGTGAATCCTGTTCAGTTATAATCACAACATATGAACAAAGCTAGGCATGTTTCATACATGACATTAGCGCTATATAAGCCTCCTTACAGCAGTTAGCAATCTGTCTAAGCCAGGTCATTTAGTGAAAAAAAAAGTCAACCAGGCCCTAAAACATTTCTAGAATATTATTTTCTGTGATATAGGGAGCAGGCAGTTTTATAGACATACCTCTGCATTTTATCTGAAATTCTCGTTACGTTATCCAGGGATAATATTACTATAAAACTTTTTTTTGTCAAAAATGTACATCGTAGATCAAAATGATGAAGAATTAGTCAAGTGGACTGAAGGAAAACAGTATGCTCTGAGACCTTTATGAGCATTTATTTGAAGATGGCACATTACAGTGTTTTGAATATTGAATTTATCTTCACGAATACCAACGAAAAATTCATGTACCGTCATGTGTTTTTTTGGTTTTGGTTTCAGAACACAAACATTATTTATTGGATTTCTTTTTTTTCCTGCTTTTAAAGTCAGATAACATGAATGAAAACAGCAAGTATGATACTTGAGGGATTGCTGGAGGCAAAGAAAGAAGTCTTGCTCTGATATGTCTTTATTGGCCTGTTTCTGATTAATGACTATCAGTTGTTGTAAAAAAAAAAAAAAAAAAAAAAAATTCCAAAAGCAAAAGGGAAAATTTCAGCTATGAAGAATACTTGAAGTACAGTACAATGGAAAAGTCTCAGAGTTTTTATGCATGTATTAATAGTTATTATTGTACTATATTATAATCCTTTTCCTGATGTAGTTTTGGGAGTTATCTGCCAGTCATAATAGCTTAAAGACTAAATCATTGTGTGCTGTAGCCAAGAGGTTTAATGTGCATGAATTTCAGATGGTTTTATCACCCACTTATTGCACAGAATTAAGGTCATACTCAGCAGTAGTGAGCAGAAGTTAAAACTACAATGCACAGAGTTTATTTTGTATAAGCCATGTAAAACTGGAATTATCTGTACAGAGAAGAAAATTTAATAAGTTTCACAGTGTATGTACAGAGTACATTTTTATACACTTCAGCAATACAAATCTTGGCATCTCCATGCCATTCTAAACACAAGTCATTCAAAAGGTAAAAAACATTCTTAAAAATAAAAGAAAATTACTTAGACAGTAGCATTGTTTATGATCTTGTAACAAGCAGAGACTATCTCCTGTTTTTTCAGTTCATTTCTTTGTCTTTCTGACAGGCGTATATAGGCTAAGTATAGGTAGATAAAACAAGCGTTCAGAAATTAGCAGAATAAGCAAAACTTCAGAAAATTCTAATAATTTTCTCCATCGTGGTCACCTTACATACTTTAGGAACACAAGTCACTCCTACAACATTAAGAACACTTGTAAAATGTACTGCATGATAAAATATTAGTTTTGTCATAAAGTAAAAAATATAAATGAGAGGTATTATAGAATTGCTGAATGTATTCGACAGAGGAAAGGAGAAGTGTATCCTTTCTTGACCCATTTTCGTATTAGATTTTAAATACTCAGAAACACTGAGGAAAGCACGTTGCATGAACATTTATTGAGGTAAAGAAGTAAAAACCAAGTGTATTTTTAATTTTCTCAGCACATAGTTTTGATACTGCAGAAGAAGATCAGAATAAAACCCATCCTGAAAAGTAAATATTTTTTGTATTTAAAATGAAATTTCCTTCGAAGAATTATCTGGCAACATTCATGTCAGTTCAGATGTTCTGACTGAAAGAAAGGATTGCAGTATTTTGAAGGCTCAGAACACAATGAAGAAAAATCAGACTCCTGAACGCTTGATGTTTACTAAGCAGAATTAAAGTAAAGAGAGCAGAATGAAAGTCTTAGGAAGAGCTGAGGCACTTCAGTCCAAAAATACAATTACACATTACTTTTCAGAATTGTTTTCAGTCTCACTATGCAGTGTCATAATTTACTTTCAAGCTCTCAGGAAATAAGTTTGTCTGATTAGTACAGCCAGGACTGGACAGCTCTTTTTCTGGTTTGCGACTAGCCCAGAATTCAGGAACAAGGTATTTTTTATATAAATCTTTAGAGAATCTTGATCTAACAGACAAGTATAACACTTAAGAAACCCAGTCTGGCAGTGAGTTGCAGATTTTTCTTTTAAAACAGATCTAGATGAGAAGCTAGTACGGGTACCATTGTTTATTTTTAAATTATTGGGGTTTTTTTAATAATCTCCTGTGATTAGTTTAATAATTGAAAAAGAAAATCTTAGATTTGGCTTTGTCTAGAAAAAACACACTTTTCTTTTGAGTGGATGTTAACCGCTGGGATACAGGATGCTAGGTACATATGCCTACACATATAGACATTAATTCATTCTTTGTTTTTCTTCCTCTTGCTCAAGGAAGTTATATTTTTTTCGATACCACATTATAAACAAATACAGAAAGTGATTTCATTTTGGACAAGCTAAATTTCCTACTAAGGAAGACAATTTTGGGGAATAGAGATTTGAATTGCTTTATTTTAACAGAAAATTAGAAGATGTGCGCTTGAGGATCCTGACTACTAAGCACAGAAATATCAGCTGCTTCTTCCCACAATTGTGTTTTGCTAGAAAATAGCCTTCCACAGTTCTTTGAAAGAGCTGTTACAGGAGAAGCTTCCGAATCTGATAGAGTTGCTTAAGCCTCAGAGAAAATCTCCATCAGACAAGCTGATACAGCTTTATACTTACAGTTTTCCTTTTACCTACTCTATCTCTCTATTCAACTTAAGGATTTCTGGAGCTGACATTTTAAAGAATCAAACTCTCTCCAGAGACTGTGCAAAACTTAAGGAACTTTGCTCATGAGAGAACTTACACCATTAAGTAAAATAAAGTAGCTCATAAACCCTTTTTGTGTCTACCTATGCTAAGAACATTACATTTACACATAAAGGGGAAGTGGTTAACTTAGTAGGTTTTACAACAGAAAATGCCTATCTTCCATTCTATAGCTCTTCTACTATATAGCTGCACTTGTTATTGTTTCTGTTGTGACTATTAAATTATTGTAGTCAGCTGTGATACAGAGGTAGCTCCAGCTGGGGTAGATGTAGATATAGACAACTGCTTGGCAATAGTGGGCACATTTCTTGGTTCAAGCTAATGGTTCATATCCTGATTGAATATTTTTTCATATCATTTGATAAACAAAATGTATTGTTACTTGATTTGAGGGCATCGCCTCTATGGGTATATTAAGATTTTATTTTAATTTAAGCTGATTACAGCACTATTAAACCATTTGATTGACTTTAGTTTACCACTGAGATAAAAATAGAATAATATATTATTTCCTGCATGTGTTTTTGCTTTAAAAGAAAAAGGAGTTGGGGGGAGGGCGGGGGGCGGGTTCTCTCAGGTTAGTGTTTGGTGTGTTAAGGTATTAAAATCAGAGTACCATCATGGTTTTGTGGTTTACTTCTATTTCCATTGAAGTCAACAGAAAAATTTCCTGTGGGAGTTCAAAGACAAAAGGATTAAGTTATCTTAAGGCAAAAAGGACCACTGTGTCTGCTTCCATCATTTTTGTAATCTAAATGATTACTTAATAAAAATATAACAGGGGGTATTAATAAATCCTAGTCTATGTTGTTCCCTTGGGGACATAATCCAGATATCGGATAACAGAGGGAAAGTAGGTATGTAAGCTCCTCTGTCTCAGTCCATAAAAGACTGATTTTTAACTACTTGCTTGTTTTTTTTCCTAATTTTTCTAAGAACCTAATTTTACTGAAATAGTCCATTGGAACAATTTCATCTTTCCTCCTCCTTCTCCAGTTCTTTCTCATTTCTGGTGATTCATGGATCTGGGTTGTCCTCACTAAACATGTTCTATTGGTTCCATTTTTCTGTAAGTTTTATTTCACAGAATCACAGAATCACAGAATCACAGAATGTTAGGGATTGGAAGGGACCTCGAAAGATCATCTAGTCCAATCCCCCTGCCAGAGCAGGAACCCCTAGGTGAGGTTACACAGGAAGGCGTCCAGGCGGGTTTTGAATGTCTCCAGAGAAGGAGACTTCACAACCCCCCTGGGCAGCCTGTTCCAGTGTTCTGTCACCCTCACTGAGAAGAAGTTTCTTCTCACATTTAAGTGGAACCTCTTGTGTTCCAGCTTGAACCCATTACCCCTTGTCTTACTGTTGGTTGTCACAGAGAAGAGCCTGGCTCCATCCTCGTGACACCCACCCTTTATATATTTATAAACATTAATGAGGTCACCCCTCAGTCTCCTCTTCTCCAAGCTAAAGAGACCCAGCTCCCTCAGCCTTTCCTCATAAGGGAGATGCTCCACTCCCTTCATCATCTTTGTGGCCCTGCGCTGGACTCTCTCCAGCAGTTCCCTGTCCTTCTTGAACTGAGGGGCCCAGAACTGGACACAATATTCCAGATGAGGTCTCACCAGGGCAGAGTAGAGGGGAAGGAGAACCTCTCTGGACCTACTAACCACCCCCCTTCTAATACACCCCAGGATGCCATTGGCCTTCTTGGCCAATTTATTAATGTATGTAATGTGTAGCATCTAATAACGCTTTCACAGAGTGAGTGAGCTTGCTGTAGTAATTTCGGTGGAGACTGCTGTGAGATATAAGGTAACTAACACATAGCCTCTTGCTGTTAGGCCAGGTATTATTTGATTATGCATTTAGGGCATAATGGCACAACCATTTGCTTCAATTACAGTGTCTGCTTGTGCACCACAGCCATGTGTTCCCATCACCAGATCTGTCATGTCAATTCAACTCTTGTAAGTCCCCATGGCGAAGCAGATTAATGTGCTGATGAGAGTTCACCATGGAGCTGTGGCTGCACAAAATTTGGGGTGGTACTGGGACAAAATAACCAGATCTGTAAGGTAGCACTCTTATGGGGGATGGTGTAAAGAGAAAGTTTGTCGAAATTAAGCTGTAGTCTTGGCTAGTTCTGTTCATTAGGTTTTCCCTTATTCTGAATTTCCTTGCTGTGTTGTCTTTGATTGTTTGTGATATATGAGGACTACTAGATGTAACTGTGCTTATAAAGATTCCCAATGGTTTCATTTCTTTTTAAGTAAAATCACTTGGTGGAATAATTTGAGGAATTTGGAACTATGTTGATTTCCCTCCTTCAAACAGAGGACACAGAAAAAACATGATGAAGTCGAGTTAATATCAGGTTTTAAAGTGTATTGAGAAAGAAGGTGAATATGGTGTCAAGAAAATTTGAAAAAAATAGTGTATGGTGTCTTCTTAGCTACTTTTGGGGGTTTATTTTTGAGTTATGAATTCTGTTAGCTCTGTACTGAATGAAAGAAAATACTTGAGTGTAAAGAACCAGTAATGTTTTTTAAAAAAATCCAAACCAGGGATATATAAATTCAGTTTCAGCCAAGTTGTAGAGATACCCTTGTAGTACTATAATAAATTTCTAATTCTCAGTTCAGCTAGTTATCTTTTTACACTTATGTAACAAGTGTCCTTCTAAATAAAAAGGTCCTATTTACTTTAGGAAGAGCTAAGGTGGACTGGGTGGTTGCAGAGGTGTAAGATAGCCCCTTACAATAAAATAACTTGGGTTGTTAACTTCTTCCATTTTTGTCAAAAGTGAGGAAAAACGTATATTTTTAGAAGTTCTGTCTCTAATGTACATGGCCAGTAAGAGTATGATTTTGAGCTGTTGTGGTTTATTTCAATAAGGCAATAATGTTGTCCAATCTAAATATCAATAGTTACATCTCACGGAAGAAAAGAAAAAATCCCAGGTGTTTTGTGTTTCAGTTGTTCATTTACATTCAGCTGAAGGGCTGTGTTTCATCTTCTGAAGCATCCATCATATTGCACTGCTAAAGGCTGAGTCATTATCAATAATAGTCAGCTAAGTCAGTGTTCAGTTTGAGAGTAGAGGGGAAAAATCTGTTTACACTTTCTTTTAAACTTTTAAACTGAAGTTCTAAACAAATTTTATTTGTTGTGTTTTTCATTTGTGCGACCAATGGATTTAGCTAGCATAAACCTGAAATTGGAGTTTGGCTAGAGTACTGAAACAAGCATTCTATAACTTCTCATAATTAGCATTTCTCCACGATCTTTTTCCATGTTTGTGTGTTCTGCGTTATTTCGTTGCACATTTGATATCTTTAAGATGTTTCTCCAGGGCTTTCATCAAAGAAAACATTTTGATGAATTTTGTCTGGATGAATATGCTGTGTCTTTAGTGGATGCTTGCATGAGAGTTTTTGATACTTCACCCTCATAATTGATCTGGTGTTCGCAAACCATAGAAAATGCCCCAAAGGAAAATATTATAGAGAAACAATCTTGAACACTGTCTTAATTTGTCTGTTTATGAGTGAGGCTTTGAACATCTGCTTTCTTTCCAACTGGTCTTTACAAATATTTTGAAGTTTCACAACTGCACAGTTGATCAAAGTATGTTAGGAGCCAACAAAAAGGAAATGAGAACAAAGCAGGAAAGAGAAAGAGCATAAATGGGAAACACAGTGATGTGAAAGGTGACAACAGAAGAAAAATGAGAGGGAAATAAGACTGTAGAGATACTTTTTTTCAATATGAGTGTTTTATTGGCCCTCGATAGACATTTCATATAATAAGAATACAAAATTATGAGAGAAATACTAACAGTTATTTGCATCCCTAGTACAGTATAACCTGCCCCACAGACAGATCATCCAGATGTCATTAAAAATAAGAGAAGTCTAGTGTAAATGGGATGACTTACATTTCTCTGCTTTGTGATATATTGAAGTTTTGTAATAGTTCTCTTCTTTTAACACGTCTTTTTCATTCTAAGTATTCATGTAGGTTCAATTTCAGAAGTTCCTGTGTCTATTATAACAGCAATAAATCTCACAAAATACTTTTCAATTTAACTGATTGGAAGTAGCTAGAGCTTCATAATGTCCTTCCAACATGGTAAGGGTGAGTCTTTAATACAGCTGAGAGCATAAATTATTAAAACAATACAACTTGGTAGCCATGGAGAAGAAAGCATTTGGTTTTGTTCTGCTTTAAATAATATTAAATGTGCTGGAATTGTACTTACACAAAAGAAATGTCTATCTGTGTTGAGGTGTGCTTCATCTAACTTTAAAATGTCATAGACACCATAGTTCCTCACAACAACCACTCTACCTGACTCAGTAACAATCAACAGAATACCATAATTTATGATAGATACTTAATATGACCATGAATTCACTTTTGAGGGAAGAATCCCAGGCCAATAGTAGGAAATACATACTACGTGCAACCAGATTAGTAATACTTAAGTATTATTGCAAAGTGAAGGAAAATGGGTTAGAGTACAAAATTAAATGTAAAAGTTAAGTTTGCACATTTAGATTTGGCTTGTGTTATATGCTAATTTTCAGGTACTACTTTCTTTTTCTTTGTCAGTTTAAAAGACTGTAGTTGGAATAGGCCAAACTTTTCCTTGCTAAGTGATGCTGTAGGGTAGCTAAGAAACAGTTGCATGTGTAGATCTTTATAATAGTTTTCTGTATTCGTGACAAAGTTCATCTGTGGTTTGACTTCGAAGGCCAAGCAGGACATAACGGAAAACTACATAATCTCTGGGAAAGTGAGTTATTGATCAACCTGAGTAATTTGTGTATAAAATGTCATGGGAAATCCATCAATATCTTTTTTGGCCCAGATCACAGACTATTCTAGGCTGCTGCTTTTTGAATTTATAAATTGTGTAGAGTACTTTTTGAGAAGCAAATGCTATTTCTTCCTGATTCACAAAGATAAATCAGGCAGCTCTAGCAGGACAATCAGGGTTTGAAATTCTTAGTAGAAAATGTGAAAATTATATGAGACAATTGAATCTACTTTCTAAAATACAAAATTAATATTTCTTCCATTTAACTAAGTTTGTGCTGTAGAAACATCTTCAAGGTGACCAGGCTTCTTGCAAAAGAGTTTTGCTGACCCTGCAAAGGGGATTAAGAGAAGCAAGTCAGCTGTCTCACTCTCTGTTTACTGAATCCTTTTGACAGAACAGAATGTAAGACTATGACTTAAGAAAACACATATTCTCCACCAAAAATAGAAATCTTGAATAGCAATCATTAACTCTTCTAATTAATATTATATTTGGACAATTAGGTACTAATACCTTTAGGATGTCACACTTAAATCTCCAGCAGCTTCTGCGTATAATGTAAACTGAGACTGTATGCAGCCTCACTAAGCAAAAAAATGCCCAAATACTTCCAGTAACATCAAGCAGTCATGTGATAACACATTTTTCAGAAGCACAGTTCCCATGAGTGCTCCACAATTAATTCCAGGCAAAATCAGCCAGATTAGTTTAAATAGTTTACACACATATTTTGAGCACTTGGACTAACTGCCTTGTCAACTGGATAGCAGAGGTGCTAGCTTCCAGGTCACACTGGGGGCATAAAAAGCAGAAAGGCAAGCCCCCATATCAATACAGGTTGAGGGATGAAGGGATTGAGAGCAACCCTGCAGAGAAGGACTTGGGAGTACTTGTGGATGAAAAGCTGGACATGTGTCGCCAATGCACACTTGCAGCCCAGAAGGCCAACTGTGTCTTGGGCTGCATCAAAAGGAGCATGGTCAGCAGGTTGAGGGAGGTGATTCTGCCTCTCTACTCCACTCTGGTGAGACCCCACCTGGAGTACTGCGTCCAGATCTGGAGCCCTCAGTATGGAAAAGACATGGACCTGTTGGAGAGGGGCCAGAGGAGGCCACAAAAATGATCTGAGGGCTGGAACACCTCTCCCATTAGGAAAGGCTGAGAGAGTTGGGGTTGTTCAGCCTGGAGAAGAGAAGGCTCCAGGGAGACCTTATTGCAGCCTTTCAGTACTTAAAAGGGGCCTATAAGAAAGATGGTGACAGACTTTTGAGCAGGGCTTGTTAACAATAGGACAAGGCGTAATGGTTTTAAACTAAAGGAGTGGAGATTCAAGCTAGACATGAAGAAGAAGTATTTTACAATGAGGGTGGTGAAACACTGGAACAGGTTTTCCAGAGAGGTGTAGATGCCCCATCCCTGGAAACATTCAAGGCCAGGCTAGACAGATCTCTGAGCAACTTGATCTAGTTGAAGATGTCCCTGGTCATCGCAGCGGGGTTGGACTAGATGACCTTTGAAGGTCCATTCCAACCCAAACTATTTCTATGATTCTAACACACCAAAAGGAAATCAAGATGATGCCTGTAGGTGTCAGTAAACTGTGGGCCTCCACAGGTGCCACTAAACTAATGGCCTAAAATATGTATTGAACTTCTCAATATATGTTTCTGCAACACTGCGGCCTGCAGCTAAACCTTGTCATTTGGGAGATTATATTAAAAAATCATATTAGTTTTCAGGATGAACTTAGACAAATGGGTAAAGTGAGAAGATTTGTTGCCTATGGTAATGTATACATCAGTCGTGAAAAAAGGAAACCAGAAAACTTGAGTTATATTGTTCAGGATGTTTTGCTCTTTTACTCTTTTAGCAACAAATCATTTAATGAGTCTGCCTCCATTTCTCACCTGGATGATGAAGATTACGTCAAAATCCTTTGAACTTCTGATACATCTGTATGAAAAAGGTCCTTAAATGCAGTAATATTATGCATAGAGAAGACAAAGTATGAGTTCCTCTTAGTATAAAAGGCAAAGTAAGACAGTGAAGGTAATTTTTTGTATATTTGCTAGTTTTCTTAATTTGTTATTGAACTTCTGCCTCCACCATGTACATGCACCCTGGGGGACATGTAAGGAAATCTGGAATATCAGGTAATGATCTGTATGTCCTTGGAGAGACTATGGCTCCATTAAAATTCTGGTGTCTCCCTTGAAGACACTATCTGTATTGCTTCTCTTTGGAACAGTGCATGGGAAACTGCCTACATTATCTTTCTGTATCTCTCTCCTCTGCCTTATCCAGGCTGACATTTTCATCCTTCACATTGTAAGGATGATAATGTGCGAACAGGATGGGAGATGATGAAATGTACTCAGCTTCTGGAAAGGGCTTTCTGCCAGCACCTAAGCTGGTGAAAGCATGATGTGAATCATCAAGAAATAATTTGAGTGTGGATTGGATTAAGAATGATTTCTTAAGTGATAAATCGGGCTGAGTAAATGGCTGTCTCCTATGAGAGCCCTTTTCATTGTTCTGAATAGAGTAGAATGTTGTGAATTCCTGTGATTTAATTGAAAATGTGGTGGTTTTCCTAGATAGCAGCTCCTGGAGTTGTATGTTTTCTTGGAAACTCAAGGTTTTTCTTATCTATTGCTCTTCCTTCACTCTCTTTTGTCAGAGCCAGGGGAGTTTTTGATGCAGGATGTTTAGTCCAGCTTTTGCTATTTTGCAGAAGCCTCTGAGCCTTTCTGCCTTTTTCCTCTTTCTTCTGTCTTTGGGACCAGTTGCTATTTATAGTGACTGACTGCTCAGCATGTTTGTAATTGCCTGGAGTATCTTTTATTTCTATTTCATATATATATTTACTAGTAGTGTATCAGTATTTTGTTATTTTATAAAAATGTGTTTATCTCAATTCAAGTTTCTCCCTTCCCTTTTGATTCTCTCCTGTACTGGGGGGTGGGGGGGGGGAAGGGGAGAAGAGGTGAGCAAGCGGCTATCGTGGCTATATTGCTAACTCAGGTTAAACCACAACAAGGAGTCACTAGTCAACTGTAAAGTTTGAATTTTACTTGGCTAATCCTGTCTAGATAATATTAACTCAACCCAAAGGAAACCTGGAATGTGAAAGCATTGTTACAATACATTAATTTCTATATGTGAGCATGTAATAATGGAAAGTATTTTAATGATATTTGCCAATTTAGTTTCTTTTTTTTTTTATTTTATTTCTATTCAATTTTTTACATAACAAATATTTAAATAGGTTTTTCTTCCTAACAAAATTGCCTTACATATTGATATAACCATTAACTCCTCCTATTAAATAGTCTGTACAAGTAGCTGTTTTCCAACCAATAAAGGGAAGGATAAAAGACCATAGAAGTAGCAAGCAAAACCACACAATACCCTCTCAGTTTATCAACATACTGATATTTTCATTGACCTTTCTTCACCTCTTTAAGTAGGAATTGGTTTTGGAGAAAGAAACTTAAACATTCTGTTATCTCATGTTATATTACACACTTTCAGAAAGTATGGAAGTTAGTTGTAGTGTCGTCTGGTCTGACATAGATGGTAGTGGCATTGTCTTTCCTGTGTTTTAGAATTACTACATGATATATCTTAAGTGATACTTAGACAAATTTAGAAATATATTGTATATCGACACTGAAGAGTCCACCTTTGTGAGAAATATTTTGATTTTATCTTTAGAATTATGTTCCCTCCTCCTCTTGTGTTGCAGTGCATATGCACATATATTACATATGTAAGTGAAAGGGTGGAAGGCAACTGGCATTACATAAAATAAAAGAAATTGAAAGGGATAATAGCTATTGTGTTATCCTCCTCTCGCTTTCCTCCCCTCTCCCCGCGTACACTGAAGTATCCTAGATTTCTTTCCAGAATTATTTTCAGTCTACTACAAATGAACACTACGATCTCTGGTTCTTTACACCTGATTCCCTTTTTCCAAATCAATTGCTTTCACAGGCCTAGTTTATTGCACCTTTATGTTTTTAATCTAAATATTTTCCTCACAAAATCAACATAACTGAAGTCTTCATATCACATAAAAAACAACTTTGTAAAACAGTTAATTTTCTATTGCCAGCTTCAGAAATAGAAAGTAAGCATAGAAGAATGAGTCTCATTTCATTTACTAAAGCCACTTACCACTGCCTATTAGTTACATGTATGTGGGGAAAAAAAAAATGCAGGTTAATTATATATTGCACAAAGTAATCATATAGACCTATAGTAGCATCTGTGCACTTTCCTTCAGAGTGATCTTTATTTTCTTCATACAATACACTGCTATTAATTCTACAGCTCACACAGAGTAAGAAAACACACAGCACTCAACAAAGACATGGAAAAATATCTACAATAGGATGAATTTGTATGTGCTTAAACATACCAAGGAAAAAGGATTTAATCTTTTTTCTTAACATTAAGAAGCCTTAAGTGTAGGAATGTTTTAAAGTATTGTTTAAAATACTTTTTACTTAAATTATCTTCAAATTTTGCAAAAAAATAAAATACAGATTATCTGAATGCCAATATTTTAAATCAACTTTGATGATACATTTTCGGAAGGGGTTTTTTAGTACTAGCCTGATTTTTCTGTTTTTCCCAAATCTTTTCTTTTTCCCAAATCCTCTAAAAGTTACTATTAATAATTTCAATTGATACATTTTGGGATAATCAAAGTTTGCCTTATTCATGGAGTGTACAGTACACTTTTTTTGGGCTACATGGCACGTAACTGTTGGCTGTTCATGATTGACTAGGTGCTATCTAAATGAGACTTACTACCAGCACTACGGTGTGTCAATAAGACTTTTTTTTTTTCTGAGGGTTGCCTGACTAGCATCTATAATGTAAAAAGTCTTTGGTATGTCCTGCAAAATAGTGACTAACAACTAAATCTTTGAATCGTTGAACATCTCATGCTTGGGTCAGAGCTGGAGACTACAATGTATGTTTTCTTTATGTTAAGCATTAGTTCCCCAGGAAAAACAGCAGTGTGTCTTTCATTTTATTTGCATCCTCTAAGTATTCTTCCAGGCCACAGTCATCAAGGGATCTGTGAAATTTTTGCGATATTTGAGGCTATCACAAGTGGGTGATGGGTCTGATTTTTTCAGTGAATTTCCTTGAACTGATGAGGCAAATGTCCAGAAGTGGTATGCAGTTTTTGCGTTTGTGAACATTATATTAATAATTTATTTTTACTAGAAGATACTCAAGATCCTGGTTTTTTTCTTTTTTTGTCTTTATTTTTTTGAGGGGAGTGAGAGCAGGAAATCTGGGTGAATATGGAAATAAATATTGTTTTTAAATCTGAAATTAAACTTTATATATATATATATGTGATATTCTAATTTAGATTTCTTAAAGCCTGTAAAACTGCTTTGCATTCAACAGCACGCAACACTTCTGCAGACTCAGTCTCAAAATATATCTGCAGTGTGAATTGGTAATGGGGCATTCAATCAGCCTAAAACAAGTTCCTTCTACACAGAATATATTATAAGGTGGAAAGAATTCTGAAGTCTAATTTCAACTGTAATTTTTTGCTTCACATTTGTTTTGAACTATGCTTATTGCAACAGTTTATGCACTAGCCTATGTAGTAGGTAAAGATAACTGCATCTGCCTAACACTTTGATGGAATTTTATTAATACGGCAGGGAAAAACAAATCAAATTCCACTTCTTGATTTGAGAGGTCACTTGAGGATAATCATGTCAGTGTTTGAGGTCTATTTATTTAGTACTGATGGCACTCTGTAGATTTGCAATTATTGTAAGATATATTTTGCAGGTTACTGAGCATGACTCTTTTTTATATTAAAGAAACAATATGTAGATACACTATTCGCTAGAGAATATTCTATAAAATCCTGCAATATAAACATCTATTATCCGAGACAGGATAATATTTTCTCTTTCAGATTTCTGTTAAACACACAGGAAAACTTTACTTATCCCACAAATTTAGTGTAGCATTTATGCATGGACATTTCATCTGAAAAATCAACCATGTCATTCCTAGTTAAATTTTTAAACTAAGATGATTCCTATCTACATACAGCTTTGAAATTGCATAGTGAAAACTATTCAACTATTGCATTGTAAAGTTGTTTTCACAGTGAGCAACCAAATAATGATGATATGTGAACAACATAATATACACAACTATTTTATTTTTAAAGTATTTGTATTATGGATTTGCTGTATGTTGCAATTTCCCTCATTCCTTCCCACCTCCAAAAATTTATAAATTTAGGACAGACTAGTAGCATACTTCACATTGAAAATATATGGTAGGGAAGAGCACTGATTACATTTATATCAGCTGGCTCAGTGGTTATTCCCTTTCTCTGAAGATCTGTTCCATCTTCTGACTGAAGTGACTTGATCCCCTGACTATGTCTAAACTGAACAGACTGTAACATATGTTATTACCATTCTACCACATTTGCCTTTCATTTTATTACAAATGTATGGGAAAAAAAAAAAGAAACAAACACTCCCTCTGTAAAGGATTGTATTTGTTGTAGCTCAGACTAAATGACAAATATTTCTCACACTTTCTTCATGAAAAAACTGAAAATAAAAATAAATATTGATGTACAGACATCCTTTATTAAAAAACAAACAAACAAACAAACAACAACAATAACAAAAACCCACTTAGGTAAAAACGGCTCTTCTGTGAATTTTCAAAATGTAGATAAGTTAAAATGCTGAATGTAAAAAATGTCTGCTGGCAGACATGTTCAAATTCCATACAGTTGGAGATGTGATGCAGGAAAGAGGGGATCTTCTGAAATTATTTTAATGAAAGAGCTAGAAAGAAAGGAAACATGAAAATAAAAGTCAAGATTTGATGTGTGTGGATGACATGGATCTTTTTATTCTTCTTTGAATTTTGCAGAGCTTTGCAATACCTAACCTTGACATGAGGAAGTACTTAAATCTCCAAATTTAGTGTAGTTATTTAGTACTAAATTACACTCTAAGTTGAAAAGCAAGCTTTAAACAACCTAAGATTTGTACTTGTGTGTTTTAGTGTGTGCTAATATCTCTCAGGCATCCAAGCTCTACACCATCGCACATTGGTATAGTCCAAAACTGGCAATTGCAGGGGCTGGATTTGTGCAACTGTTGCAGTTACCTTCATTTTTGGACCTACTCATCTGGCATGAGCACTTGCCATCTTCCCTTTCCTCGTCATTAGCAGCAGCCTGGATGCCTCTTCTTTGTGCAACAGGGAAAGAGGTGCAAGGGGAGGAAGTGTCAGGACACCACAGAAATTCAGAGGTATATCCCACGTCTAGCAGGACTCTACCAGCCACTGATCCATCCTCTCAGTAGCAGCAACATGCTGTCATTGCCAGGCTGAGTGGCTACTAAGTAAACAGATATTCCCAATCTCTTTCAGGGAAAAGGCAGCAGGACAGATGCTAAGGGGTCTCCAGGGTGTTGTTTGAACTGTGCATGACTGTGTCTTATTAATCAGTTCAATTTTTTTTTCTTGTTATCAGAATACATTTGTCTCCGCAGAACACTTTAGTATCTAGATAGCCCAGTTTATGTATTATTTGGCATGCTAATACAAGAGACTGTTTAAGCTGCACAGTTAGAAACTCAGAACTCAAAGCAAATCCAATTGCATTCTTAATTCAGTTAAGCACAAGTTCCTTTATTTGTCAAAGAAGCTGTAGGATGCAGAGGGAATAAGACAAGAAGATGACACATGAATACCGTCTTTAAGAAATGGCTCCTTTTTTGTTTCTACTGCAGAGGAAGTACTGCAGACACTCGGTTTAAAAAAAATGCTTATAAAAGGACTGAATGACCAGTGTTGAAGAAAGACATGATTCAAACTTATCCTCTCTGTTCAGTGTATTATCTATCCATAGAAAGAAGCTGAGTTTCTGCAGAAAATTTGATTGTGTCACTTAAAAAATGTCCCATGGTTTGCCAGTGCGTAAGAAGTTTAACTGAATGTAGATAGTGTTGATGTGGCTATATTTGGCTTTTGAAGGCTTTGTTTTGCAAGCTACGACAGTCTCTTGATATGGAAACAAAATTAAAGATTTCTATTTTATTATTAGCAGATCTTTCAATTTCAAACTATTTGAGTGACTGCCTTGTAAAACAAAAGGATTTTATGAGGGTAAGGACCACTGTGTTGCAAACATTTCAGATACGTACATACAAACAAAAGTTGGAGGGTATTTTGTAAAACAAACAGGCTATATATGATGTTTATCATAGAGCAGGAAAACAGGAAACATTTTTATTTTTCCCTGATACAATAAATCTGCTATTCTAGTATGAAAGAAAATTTTACAGATTATCCATTTCAATTCTATTTATTTTGATAAATCTTCATGTGTATTAGAATTAATAGCATTATGCAATTTATATAAAACAAAGAAACAGAGCACAACACTCTTCATAGTGAGAATAATAATTCAGCATCATTAACTAGAAATGTCTGAGAAAGCTAACTTCCCAATGTTTATAATATATACATAAAATCTATATATTTCATAATATATATTTGCAAAAGGTAACATGCAGGTTTCTCCTGAGGCCTTTACCTTGAATCACTTCTGTTATATATCCAAGGGTCATTTATCGTTGCAGCCAAGAATTCTGAAAATATGCAATGTGATTTGAGCCAAAATGATGACCTATGCAGTCTGTTGATTTTTTACTGGACTTTTCTAATTGTTGTAGAATGCCCTATTAAAGATGGCCAAGGAAGTCTCAATTAAAAAAAAAAAATTCTTCAGTGTCTGTCTTACAAGATCTCAGGCCTTCCAGCAGTGTAGAGTACTTCATAGAATAAAAAACCTGAGAGCAACAAATGGAGACTCGTTTTTACAGCCTCTGTACTTAAAGAGTATGGACAGTAAGTATTTTTAATCAGTTTTCTTAACTAAAATTTTATTTACGAATAATTACATCTAAAGCCTTCCTACATGTCCTGCTTTTAACCATTCTTATTAACAAATCTCAGCATAAGAATGTTCTGATGAGCTGGAGCTCTTCCAGGTTACCTTAAAATCAAGCAGAGACCTGGTTTGTGTGTGTGTGTTTTTGTTATTGTTGCTGTTGGTTTTTGTTGTCATTTTGTTTGGCTGGTTTTCATCTGTAAGAGAAAACAGTGGTAAATTATTTTTCATCTCTTCTTCCCTATCCTTGGCAGAAGACAGTAGCCTTTTATTCGTGGGTGTACTGACATCTTGATCTTGCACACAAATCCTTAACTTCATAAATCTTAATAAATTAATATTCTGTAAAGTTTGTGTTCTTATGCTCTAATTCGCTATGGAAACAGTGTCAGGTAAGTAGTGTACTTGAGCATGTTTCATCCCCAGCTGGCTGGGCAAAATTACTTTGGGCCCAGGTGGGTATGATCTTTCTACAGTATGTATTATACAGGATAAATGTGGCATACACAGGCTAAGTATTTCGATATAAAGAAAATATCAAGGAATTTTATCCACTGCAATATTTAATGAAACTTTTTTCCTTTTTTTTTTTTTAAATTAAATGTTGTGGGTGGATCTGTTTTAAAAGAGAAAAACATTAGTATGTCAGCAAAGGTACTGACAAAGCAGTAATATTGGCAGAGTTGCAAGTGTGCTCATAGATAATTTCAGAGAAAAAGATTCCAGGTGTGTGTATTGTACATTGGCAGTCAGCACTGGAGATATACAAAAGATCCTAGCCAAAACAGGTAAAAGGGTGGAAATTGTCTGAATATGTATTGCCTGTTCCATAGGAGTACTAATAGTTTCAGAAATTTCATAATAAAAATGTCATTAATTTGATTAAGTTACCTTGAAGTGAAAAAAATCCTGAGATGTTGTGCATGGAAAGTCGTCACTATAATAGTAGAAAAAACAACTGCAGTTTGAAATTGGTTTTAACTTCAGTTCTTGAAGTGTGGGGAAAGGAGTCAGACTACTGAGAATTTAACTTTCTGGGCTGTTAAGAGGGGAACATGGCCTGAAACTAAGAGCAGCCTAATCAGATGGGACAGAAATGTGACAAGGCAGAATTAAAAATATATATGAGGTGACCCAAGAGGAAGTTGTTTGTTTTGTTTTGGTCTTTTTTTTTCAGAACTGTGAAAACTTAAAGATAAGATAAAAAAGGATACAAAAGGTGTGAGATTTTTTTCTTTCACTGGGTGAGATGAGGAAGGGCATGTGATTTAAGAGAAATGGGAAGGTAAAAGGAGTAATAAGAAGGAAATCATGAGGCCTCAAGTTGCACCAGGAGAGATTTAGATTGGATATTAGGAAAAAATTCTTCACAGAAAGGGTTGTCAGGCGTTGGAACAGGCTGACCAGGGAAGCGGTGGAGTCATCATCCCTGGAGGCGTTCAAAAGGCGTTTAGACGAGGTTCTTAGGGACATGGTTTAGTGCTAGAGTTAGGTTGGGTTATGGTTGGACTCAATGATCCTGAGGGTCTCTTCCAACCAAAATGATTCTATGATTCTATGATTGATAGACAACGGAGGCAGCAGTATTTCAGAGAGAGGGAAGCATTTAAAAAGGTGAAGGAAGTTAATTTCTTCATGCTGGAGTCAGAAAACTAACTTACTGATAAAAACATTTAGTATCTTTGTGAAGGGGGTGAGGACTGATAATACTTCTGAAGAAAGAAATTGGAATAAAATGTCACCAGAATACTTAATAATTATTAGAACCTGACATGCATGATTTCAGGTAACTTCCTCGCATAACATTTGCAACTAGTTTGATCCTTTAACTTTTCTTCTTTAAACCTAACTTGCAGTAAGATGGACAACCAGATCAATATTACCAATGTCACTGTGACATTTGATTAAGTAAAGTCTTGCTGGCTTATCATGAGAAAATTCTGGATTCTCACTGCCAGTACTTAATTACTTCCCGTCATTCTAATTTGATTACCTTTGCAAATTCAACTTCCATTTTAATTGTGTTTCAGAGGCTAAATACTGCCTAGATTGTCAGAACCATTGAGATTTGTATAAGTTAGTCTTATTTTCATATTGTGTGTTTGCAGGCTGGTCCTTTTTCTTTATTTTTCTTTTCACGTGTGGAGCATACTGTGTGATGTAAAATCTGATTTCTATTAGGTCTTGAAGGCTAAACAGATTAGATAATGACATTGGGCCCCTCACTACAAAAAAGACATTGAGGTGCTGGAAAGAGTTCAGAGAAGGTCGATGAAGCTGGTCAGCGGTCTGGAGCACAAGTCTGATGAGGAGCAGCTGAGGGAACTGGGGTTGTTTAGCCTGGAGAAAAGTAGGCTCAGGGAAAAACTTGTCGCTCCCTATGGCTACCTAAAAGCAGGCTGTAGCATGAAGGGTCTTGGTCTCTTCTCCCAAGTAACAAGCAATAGGACAAGAGGAAATGGCCTCAAGTTGCACCAAGGGAGGTTTAGATCAGATATTGGGGAAAAATTTATTCACAGAAAGGGTTGTCAGGCATTGGGACAGGCTGCCCAAGGAAGTGGTTGAATCACCATCCCTGGAGGTGTTTGAAAGACATGTAGAAGAGGTTTTTAGTGACATGGTTTAGTGCTGGTGTTAGGTTAACTATTGGACTCAATGATCTTGAGGGTCTTTACCAAACAAAATGATTCTATGATTCTATTGCAGTTTTAGTTTGTTATTTTTTCTGCTATGAAATAATGTTGAGAAACAGCTTTATTTTCAGACTTCCTTTCCGTGGCTAATCACAGTTGCCATGTCATCTTGTCTAGCTATGAGTTACTTTATCTAATTACTTAAAATGTGCTTTTTGTGTTTTCAATGTTATTTTTGGTGTGCATTTTTTTCCAAGCTACAATTTAAACATAAAATTATAAATATTCTATTCTTAATTACAAAGGGTTTTCTTTTTGCTGTGAACAGAGAAAGATATTGTATTTGGTCTCTGCATAGTTCTTCCAGAAATCAATGCAATAGCTTATAATTTAGAAAGAAGTGCCTAAGCCAAACAGTTGCATGGGAAGGTGTGTGTCAGGGGGCAGGTTATGTCTGAGGCCATACAACGAATTAACAGACATTACCCACAACAACAAATTTTGGTTTATTATTATGAATCATGAAGTTTAATGAGACTTTGGGTATTTCAATGTTAATCTTTATATTGCACCATGGATATCACAGTTCACATAGATTCAAAGCAGGAGGTGCTATTATATATTTTGCTTGACTGATAGCAGTTTCCGGTTCACCTTTATGCTATGCTGGAGTTTAAAGCTGTAATTCATCAGCACAATTCATACCACTATTACAAAAAAATTCACTATACATTATTGTTAAAAATGGAAAGTTGTTACTTTAGAAGGCAACTGTGGTTTAAAAACAGTGCCACCTGAAGCTGCTATTGGAAAGACAGTATTAAACGATTTTACCATTTTTTGCTTGGTTACATACAGTAGAATTACTGAAGGTTTAAGTCAGTTCGAAGAAAGTGTAGCTAGATTGGCACTAGTTACAGTGAGACTTTCCTGCAGGACATATCTAATCTAGACAAGGAAGGTGACAGACTCTATCTCTTCTGAAAATTTTCTCAGTTGCAAGGCTAAAAAAGACTTGGTTTTCACTTTTGTCAGACTCTTAAGATGTCACTGAACAATGTACCCTAAATAATGATCTACTACAGAAAACTGTGATCTAGAAGTGTACTTAAATATCTCCTGTAAATGGAAACACTGACAATAAAGTTAGTCAAACTGCTGGGAGAGATCAAATGTTGTGCTGATGCAATTAGAGTCGAAAGTTCATAAGGAATCTCAAATATATCTGGAAAAAATGACCAAGAAGGAGCTAAAGCACTCTCCTCCAGGGCTGCTAAGCTTTTGAATTGCTTGAAATGTCACTGATCTAGAGAACAGTAATATGTTTATTATTATTTTATTATATTCCACTTTACACAAAAATAAACTTATTGATGAGGAATCTATCATACATATTTCCTGCTGATACTTCAGTGTGACCTCTACATCTACAAACAAGAAAAGAATTTGGGATTCGTTAAAAACTTCAGCTGTACTTGACACGGTTCCCGTTCTCCATGATATTTGAGAAGTCATGGAAGTCAGGTGAAGTCCCCGGTGGCTGGAAAAAAGGGAAAAATCACACCCATCTTTCACAGGGTAGAAAGGAGGACCTCAGAAACTACTGACCTTGCAGTCTCACCTCTGTGCCTGGGAAGATCATGGAACAGATCCTACTAGAAGCTATGCTAAGGTACATGGAGGACAGGAAGGTGATTCAAGACAGTCAGCATGGCTTCAGCAAGGGCAAGGTCTGCCTGAACAATATAGTGGCCTTCTACAATGGAGTAACTACATCAGTGGACAAAGGAAGGGTTAAGGATAGTATCTATCTGGACTTCTGTAAAGCCTTTGACACGATCCCCCACAACATCCTTCTCTCTACATTGGAGAGGTATGGATTTGATGGGTGGACTGTTCGGTGGATGAGGAACCAGCTGGATGGTTGCACTCAGAAACTAGTGGTCAATGGCACAATGTCTGGATGGCCACTGGTGACAAGTGGTGTCCCTCAGGGGTCTGTACTGAGACCAGTACTGTTTAACATCATCGATGACCTAGACAGTGGGATCGAGTGCACCCTCAGCAAGTGTGCAGATGACACCAAGCTCAGTGATGTGCTTGACATACCTGAAGGATGGGATGCCATCCAGACAGACCTGGACAAGGTAAAGAAGTGGGCTCATGTAAACTTCGTGAGATTCAACAAGACCAAATGAAAGGTCCTGCACCTGGGTCATGGCAACCCGCGATACCAGTACAGGCTGAGGGATGAAGGGATCGAGAGCAACCCTGCAGAGAAGGACTTGGGAGTACTTGTGGATGAAAAGCTGGACATGCGTCGCCAATGCACACTTGCAGCCCAGAAGGCCAACTGTGTCTCAGGCTACATCAAAAGGAGTATGGTCAGCAGGTTGAGGGAGGTGATTCTGCCTCTCTACTCCACTCTGGTGAGACCCCACCTGGAGTACTGCGTCCAGATCTGGAGCCCTCAGTATGGAAAAGACATGGACCCGTTGGAGAGGGGCCAGAGGAGGCCACAAAAATGGTCTGAGGGCTGGAACACCTCTCCCATTAGGAAAGGCTGAGAGAGTTGGGGTTGTTCAGCCTGGAGAAGAGAAGGCTCCAGGGAGACCTTATTGCAGCCTTTCAGTACTTAAAAGGGGCCTATAAGAAAGATGGTGACAGACTTTTGGGCAGGGCTTGTTAACAATAGGACAAGGCGTAATGGTTTTAAACTAAAGGAGTGGAGGTTCAAGCTAGACATGAAGAGGAAGTATTTTACAATGAGGGTGGTGAAACACTGGAACAGGTTTTCCAGAGAGGTGTAGATGCCCCATTCCTGGAAACATTCAAGGCCAGGCTGGACAGGGTTCTGAGCAACCTGATCTAGTTGAAGATGTGCCTGCTCCTGGCAAGGGGGTTGGACTAGATGATCTTTGAAAGTCCCTTCCAACCCAAACTATGCTATGATTCTATGATTCTATGAAAATATCACAGTTTGAATTAGAAAACATATCTCTAAATCATCCTTATAAAATGTTTTGAGATACATGCATTAGGTATCTAATTTTGGAGATTTGGTATACACTTTAAAATAATCACAGAGTTTCTCCTACCAGATAATGTTCTTCCCTTTGCCTTCCAGTAATTACTTTTCAGTTTCAGCAGTTTTTAGTTCTCCTAGGTGTTTTTCATTTTTTTGTTCTTCCTGCCTATTGTTATTTAACTTGTGCATTCCTGTGAAGGACAGCATTTGCTTGTTCAGCAGTTACAGTAGACATGCAGCTACATTGCATTGTGCTCAAATGAGAGTTAGAGTCTCAAGATTTGTTTTCTGAACCTTTTTTTTACCTTATTCAGCAGAGTTGAATCTTCTCTACTTAAACTAGTTCCACCGTTCCAGGTTATATTTCAATAAAAGAGTATCAAGGATTGAAAGGTCCTTGGACAACTCCAGATATTTTGATTTAAGGAAGAGAGACAGGGAGGCCTGCCTCAGATCCATGCGTGACATGGAATTTCATTGTGAGTCCCTTAACCTGTGCCAGTGCGTCATGAAGATAATTGTCAAGCAGCATCAGCACAATATTTGGGACTGTGAATTCTAAAGGAAATTTTACTTTGTTGTTTGAATTTGCACTAAAACTATATCTCTGATTAGATAAATGAATGCCTGATTAAAAGGACTTGAATAATTCCTCAATGCTGTGTAAGTGGTTAGATGATTTTCTTCCTGTGTTTATAGTATATATCTTCCAAATTTCTGCAAGTTTTATCCAAGGCAGATTTCCACTCATTTTTCTTTTGTTACAAAAGAAAATAAAACTTCCTTGTTTATTTTTTTTCATGTTCTGTCACCCATTTTGATAATTTTCCTCTTAATTTTTTATTAGAATTTTTTTTACAGTGACTTTCACATAAAGTAAAAAAATGTCTGTGGAATACTGTTTTGCATTTGTATTTGTTGCTCTGTATTTTTTTTTCTCTCTTTTGTCCTGAGATTAGAATGAATCTTTCACAAGAGAATAAGAATTTCTTAGTAACTGGAGGTATAGAGGGAAAGATTTTGAAAGTGAACTAAGCAAAATAAAACAAATTCAACAAAATTTTAAAATATGCGCTTTATTTCCAGAAATTCAGTGAACAATAGTCAAACAACTTGGTAGAATGGAAAAGTAACTTTGTTGGCACAGGATTTTCTCTTTCTTGGCCTTTGTAGATGACTCAGCACTTCTGCAATATTTTTACTATTTCTGTGGTCTTGCATTTCCCTTATTAACATACTGTGTAAAGTTTAAGCAATTATTTGATAACATTATGTGTAAGAGGAAAATCTTCCGTTTCTAAAAAATGTACATATATGCCGGGTGGTTAAACTGTTTGGTTTAGAATATCAAACAAGTATTTCAGCTGAGCTGAGTAGATCATGCAGATATGAAACGCAAGGTGTCATTCCTGGAAACAGTTGCTTTGGAAAGAAAGACAAACACTGAAAATATTGCAACGTCCCTTGTAATAATTTTCTCCAATGTATTACATATGATTTTTATGTGGTGTACTGTATAAAAGTGTACTTGTTAAACAGCACTGTATAATGTGCCTTTCCAAATGCACAAGGTTAAGAAGACAAATACTTTTACTATGCCTTTGCAAAGTAAGTTAGGTAAGGAATTAACTGCATCGTGTGGCCCTCTGACTTAAGTCATAAGCAAGTTAATGATTTGGGGTTTTTTTACAGTAGTTAATACTGAAATTTATTATTTTTGTTAATGAAGAATTTAAACTTGTCTAGGAAGAGCCGTTTCAATAAATAAAGTTTTGGGATCGTATAAACCAAAAGAAGATGGAGTGATAACTTAAGAGATTTAAGTGAGTTAAATTAATGCATGTATGTATTCTGAATAAATACACAAAATAAAGTATGAGGTGATAAAACGTGGAGGATAGTTTGAGACTAGAGGTAAAAGAAGCCAAGAGGATCACTGGAGAGCTTAAAGGATTAAAATCAATGAGAAACTTGTGTGTCTGTAGGGAGAAGGAAGTTGAAGCAGGGCAGGAAATGAGACATTCTTGCTTCAGTTTCCTCTTGGAAAAGGTCAAATGTTTAGTCAGAGAAAGGAGAACAGGAGATTTTTGAAAAGAGTCACACAGTCTGTAAGAGTAGCATTCACTTTAACTAGAGAAGTAGAGGTTGGTCAATGGACAAAGAAAGAGGAAAACCTAAGTTACAAAAAGCATTCTGGTGTTCAGCTATTCATATGTGCAGTGGCAGTGGGACTTTAGGGGTGGCAGACAATAGCTGACAATGTAAGGGTTTGGAGAAGGAATTCAGAGTGGAGTGAACCTTGGAGAGATTTTGCCAACAAGAAATAAGTTAGTTTATTCCTGTAGCATAAAAATCCCTGCTCTGGGATTCAATGAACTCTTGGAAAGCATTTTCTGCATCTTGTTGGTTGTGGAAGCATCGAGATGCTTGAAGAAGTGGTAGTCTGTTGGTGAGAGGTACAGTGAATGTGGCAGATGAGGCAAAACTTCATAGCCCAGTTCATTCCACTTTTTAAGTGTTGGTTGTGCAATGTGTGGTTGTGGAGAAGAATTGGGCCCTTTCTGTTGACCAATGTTGCCTGCAGGTGTTGAAGTTTTCACTGCATCTCATCGCTTTGATGAGCATACTTTTCAGATGTAATAGTTTTGACGGGATTCAGAAAGCTCTAGTGGATCAGACCAGCAGAAGACCACTAACCAGTGACCATGACCTTTTTTGGTGCAAATTTGGCTTTGGGAAGTGCTTTGGAGATTCTCCTCAGTCCTACCACAGAGCTGGTCATCGCCAGTTGTTGTATAAAATCCACTTTTCATCACACATCACAATCTGATGGAGAAATGGGTTGTTGTTGTTGCGTAGAATAAGAGGACGCTTCAAAATGTCATTTTTTTTTTATTTTCAGTCAGCTCATGAGGCACGCACTTATCAAGCTTTTTCACCTTTCCAATTTGCTTCAAATGCCAAGCAACCATAGAATGGTTGACATTGAGTTCTTCGGCAACTTCTCGTGTAGTTGTAAGAGCACCAGCTTCAATGATTGCTCTCAATTTGTTGTTGTCAACTTCCAATGGCCAGCCACTGTGGTCCTTGTCTTCAAGGCTCTCATCTCCTTTGCAAAACTTTTTGAACCACCACTGCACTGTATGTTTGTCAGCAGCTCCTGGGCCAAATGTGTGGTTGATGTTGCGAGTTGTCTCTACTGCTTTATGGCCCATTTTGAACTCAAGAACATTGCTCGAGTTTGCTTTTTGCCTAACTTCATTTCCATAGTCTAAAATAAATATAAAATAAACAGCAAGTAATAAGTCAGTAGTGAAAAAAACATAAAGTGAGAAAAGCGCATAAAAGCGATGTACAACATAACCATATTTATTTAAGAATGTATTCCAATATCAAATGGCAAATTTCAACAATGAAAAAATCCTGCAATTCCTTTTGCACCAACTTAATATTTCCTTCCTACTTAACGTCAGCTCCACTCAAACCTGCCATGACATCTCTTTGGGATGGTTGGTATAATTCAGAAAATTGCTTTACCTTCTGCAATGCAGGGAGTCATGGAGACGTCCCAAAAGTCAATTTAGGCAGGCAACAAACTACAAACAGACATTATTCTAACCAGAGCTGTTTAGCAGAAAACCAACTACAAATAGAGTTTATCCAAAATTATTCAGCACTCCAACAACATTATACAACACAGGTTCAGATACTGGTTAGGAGTTCAATTACTACAGAACTGACTCAAACTCAATGGGATCAGAACCCAAAACTCTGGAGTTATGATTAAAAATGTGCATCTTCCCATTCTGTGTCAGTGAGGACTCTCAAGGGTACCCAGATCACTTGCCAGGTTGGTGTCTTGGTTCCCAGGGAATGTTCCTTAGATGGCCAATCTAAGGAGGAGAGTTTTCAACTACATACCTGCTGCTCCAATGAAGACCAACTCAAAGGGGGTTTCCAGTGGGTTCCATTTATACCCTAGCTGAATCTGGGCTGTGGTCATTTGTGGTAGTGTTCCAGAAACTTCTCCCAACGGAGGCATCTCATTGGTCAAAGGCCCTGTCTGTTTGCCAAAGGGCATGTGCGTGGCCACTCTGTTTCCCTGAAAATAAGACAGGGTCTTGTATTAATTTTTGCTCCTGAACTTGTTAGCTTTTTTACATGTATAGCTGACTGGACACTATTTAAATTGACATTTTGATTGAACTGTAACTAGGGCTTATTTTTGGAGTAAGGCTTATATTTCTAGCATCCTCAAAAGTCCTGAAAAATACATGCTAGGGCTTATTTTCAGCATAGGTCTTATTTTTGGGGAAACAGAGTAGAAGTTTCTATTTCTTTCAGGGGAGAGTGAGGGGAGAGGAGGAGGAGTGCATCTGCCACACAGTATGGTTAATGCTGAGAAATCATGTTTAGGGAGCTACACAGCTCTTCTGGGTTGGTAACTCTTTGAGTATACTGTTGCCAGATTTGGACAAAAATGGAGGTGACATACTGCTAACCAGATATCTTACTGAGAATAGTGGAAAGCCTAGCAACCCAAGAGTCAAAGCAGGACAATAAATGAAAATACGATTTTCCAATAGGCTTATTTACCCTCTGACAACTATCTGATAACTGTAGGTTTTGTGGGTATCAACTTCCAATTGTTACACATTTTCCTTTTCTTATTTTGAGCAACGTACAATAGCTCTGATGTGCCCAGATATTTCTAGTTTGAAAGAGGAAGGATGAGGGAAGAAAAGGTGCCAATAACAGTGTAAATATTTTTGCTTTTGGTTACGGGGCAAAAGGTTCTGCATTATTAAATATATTAAGAACTTGCTAGTATCAGTTTTATTTCAGTCTTATATTTTTTTCTCTGAAATCTAGAATATGTGTCTCAAGGGACTTTAAATATCTGAGAGTGCACTGATAGTTTGGGAAAAAAAAAAAGCTGAACACTGGCAGCAGCCTTTCCAGGTAGCTTCAAATATAGGAACCAATGACTTGTTCAAATAGAATATGAACAACTATGTACCCTGGATACAAAAGATAGTCACCAATTAAGCAGCAGATAGCTGTAAGTATTCTTCTACGTCACTAGTAAATATTCTCGGAAAACAAAAATAATCAGATGATTATTAATATCTACAGTATTGGACTTTTGGGGAGCAGACCACTAAGTAACAAAAATTTAAATGAAGAGATCATACTAAAATTGCATATATCAATAGTTCAAATTGAGTAATTTTGTAATACAAAACCAAACAAGCAAGCCACAACAGAACAAAAAATTCTTGCTCTTCTAGTGAAAAAGTTACTGTTTCCACAGACAGGGACTTGATGACTTTTGAAAAATTATGCCCCACTCAAAAAAATTTGCCTTTGACTAAATTAAACCAAGTTTTGATCACAGGAGAGGCGAAATACCCTTTCAACCTTTTTAAATAATGTAACCAATGTTCAAATATCATCTTTCTCTCATTGCACATGACCATTAATGCCACTTTAATATCAATACCCTGTCTACTGCAGATAGTAACCTAATACTATGCTGTACAAATCCAGGCAATGGTTAGCAACAAATGACAACTGGTGGTGTATACCTGTGTCCTAACCTCTTTAACTTTTATTTAACTGTAATATTACTGCTATATATTTACTAAAAATTCAACTTGAAAAATAAATTCGCATGCTAGTATTATCAGTTTGAAAATGTCTCCTGGGCAGCCAAATCATTGATTTCTTTTCAGTAATTATTGAATAGATACTCTAATGATGCCTCCTGTCAATTGTGCTTTGTTGATGATTTTTTTTTTTTTCCCCCCCAGACAAAGTGCTATATTTCTTTCTGGAATTTCTTCTTCGGAATTATGAAACCAAATTAACAACCTATATAGGTGCTGCCTCCCTATTTCATTTCAGTTGTTGAAATAACATTACAGCTTTTTGTAACTAATGGCTCAGACTACTGAAGTAGACTGAGATAAATATTCAAGATCTCTTTACTTGATAACGCTCCTTAAGCAAAGTTGTGCATCTGTCAAGGGAGAAACTATAGTTATTTCTTTTGGTCATTCATTCTCTTTGGAATTGAACCTCAGAGCTGAAATAAAATAAGAATGATATATAATTAGTGGGAGAACTTTGTTTCAGACAGTCAATAAACTGAAGATATTCTAGATGTTTTGCTGACATAAATAATAGAAAATAAGAAATTGTATTTATAAAGGACAAGTAAATTTTTTTTTTTAATTGTTAGTTTGGTTTAAGAAACAGTTCTCTGAGTTACTGGAAGACTTATGAGTTTGTAGGAGATCAATTTCCAGTGCAATTGTTTCTTCTTGTTGGTTGACTTTTTAAGCTAAATTATACTAAAGATTTAGTGTGCCCTCACTCTTCATTAGATACAAGAAAATGCTCATTCAGGAGAGATGATACAAATGTCATAACACCAATAAAAGGTTTGGTCAGCATCTCTAGTGGCACAATCAGAGGTATACACTCCCGCTGCCGTTAGCTGCTAAGTGCCTCACTATCCCCTTTGTTTTTGATGCATAGTCTAATATTTTTTTTTCCTGGAACAAGAATGATTCAGTATTAATCACTTTTTGCATAACCTATGTCTAATTCCTGCGGGGCTTTATTTGTTCATTTTAACCTGACGTGCAGATCATAGAGCTTCCTACTCCGTCCCAAAATCTGCTGATACTAATAGGGAAGTTTCATTATATATGTAGCAATGAAGCATTTTTCTACATGAAATTTCATAGATCATATGTGTATGTATGTTCATGTATATAACTAACCTACTTCATGTACATCATTTTGTTTAATGTATCATGAAATAGAAACTTTGTGCATTGTTCTTTGTGCACTAGTGTGATTTTTTTCTGTAAACTGCCAAAATGATACATAGCACAAAATTTGATGTGTGCATATGTATCTAAATGACTTGAAAAGAGTAGAGAAACACGTTGAATGTTGACAAACGTCCTCTGAACAGTCTAAGAAAAAATGAATATGCAGCTATCCATGTTTTCTTTGATTAAAAAAAGTATGGCTTATTCAGAAACTTTGTTTTAACTTCCACCTTGTCACTCACCTAAAAGGTTTACTTTAGTCAACAGTATGTCATCTTGTTTGTTGAAAAGTTCAGAGTATTTTCATCTCAACATGTGAGTGCATCTCAATACATGGAATAGTGTGTACTTATATTCAGTTCCTTGCTGCGTTCTGGTTTGGTTCTGTTTTTAAACTTGAAATTAGTTACTGCTGTATACATAACCACCCTGACCCAGTGTATTTTTTTTTCCCCACTGTTTCAGTAAACAGGTAAGAGAAGCGTAAGAAAAAAACAGTCACTAACGGGGTTCAGCAGAGATCCATCTTAGGGCCAGTAGTCTTTAATGTCTTCATAAATGACTTGGATGCAGAACTTGATGGGATACTAAGTAAGTTTGCCAATGACACGAAATTGGGAGGAGCTGTTGACACTCTTGAAGGCAGAGAGGCCCTGCAGAGGGATCTGGACAAATTGGAGAGCTGGCCAGTCACCAACCACATGAAGTTCAACAAGGGCAAGTGCCAGATTTTGCACCTGGGACATGGCGACCCTGGCTGTACATACAGACTGGGGAATGAGATGCTGGAAAGCAGCTCTGCAGAGAGGGATCTGGGGATTCTGGTCAACGATAACTTGAACATGAGCCAACAGTGTGCCCTGGCAGTCAAGAGGGCAACTGTGTCCTGGGGTGCATCAAGCCCAGCATTGCCAGCCGGGCAAGGGAGGTGATTGTCCTGCTCTGCTCCGCACTGGTGCAGCCTCACCTGGAGCACTGGGTGCAGTTCTGGGTGACAGAGTATAAAAAAGATACAAAGCTGCTGAAGAGTGTCCAGAAGAGGGCCACAAAGTTGGTGAAGGGTTTGGAGAGAAAGCCGTATGAGGAGCAGCTGAAGTCACTTGGTTTGTCCAGCCTGGAGAAGAGGAGACTGAGTGGTGACCTCATCGTGGCCTACAGCTTCCTCACAAGGGGAGGAGAAGGGGCAGGTGCTGATCTCTTCTCTCTGGCGACCAATGACAGAACCTGAGGGAATGGCAGGAAGATGTGCCAGGGGAGGTTTAGGTTGGACATGAGGAGAAGGTTCTTCACTCAGAGGGTGGTGGAGCACAGGTGGAACAGACTCTCCAGGGGGTAGTCATAGTCTGAAGCCTGACAGTATTCAAGAAGCAATTGAACAATACCCTCAGACACATGGTGTGAATTTTGGGATTGTTATATACAGGGACAGGAGTTGGACTCGATGATCCTTGGTGGGTCCATTCCAACTCAGGACATTCTATGATTCAAAAACGTAATAAGAATTAAAAAAAAAAAAATCATGGTCATTCTCACATACACTTGCCTCCTCTTTCACACTTGAGAGAAAGAAAAAAAAAAAAAAAGCCACACTATACATCCTGTTAACCAGAAACTAAGAGATACAGTTTGTATCATTTTTCTGTAGAATGCATTGGTGTAACAAATAGCCACATTAACAGCCCTAACCAATTGTATGTGCCTGCAGCTATCCTGTGTGGCTGAACAGTAACTTGGGGCCCTGGGAGCAGAAATTAGAGAATTATTGCTGCAGAAAATGTCACAACTGTATTGGTTAATGAAACTAATTTTCTAAGTTCTTTTGCAATGCAGAAGCTCTAGATTGTGATTTAGATTTAGAATACTCTAGATTTTCACACACAAAAATGTAATAGCTATTAAAATTAGAAACACTGTGCCATTGTCCTGAATGGTTCATTCACTCACACAGAAGAAATAAGCTTGTGTTCCCTGCTTACTTATTGATTTGCTTATGCATTGCTGGAGAGAGATGAAATGAAAAGCTTTAATTTTTCTTTTTTTTTTTTTTATTCAGTGTATGATTTAGATGAAGATGTTCCCTAAATCTGGTTAACGTATCAACACTTGACCCACCCATGTTTTAACAAATACATCTATCTGTTGTAATGCATTTTCCCTCTATCCTTCTTTGCTCTTCCTTTCCATTGGGAAATACAAATCCAACAGAAGTTTTGAAGCAGAGACTGGATAGTAGTTCTTCAGAAATGAATTAATCCATGGAATAGAGCTGCTCGTAATCAAGGCAAATAGATAGTGAAATACCCTTTTTTAAGAATTAGCTTGGAGCTGGGTTTGTGAAGCCCTGTCCAGGGATAAAGAATGGTAAAGGCTTATTTCTAGCTCGAAAATAAAGCTAAATGCATATTTCAGAGTTTACAAATAAGACTGAGATCAATAAATTTTGAAATCATTAAAATATGCTCCATAAATTGAAAGGAAGTAATAAATTGAAAGGAAGTACTGTTTAATTCTGCTTTCCATCACAGTGTGTTCAAGGTTCCTTTTTGAAGTCTTCCATGAAAAGTAAAGGGGTTTATTTTTAAAAACATACCACACTAGAGATACACAGAAAACCAAGCAATGAAACAAAGTAGATTTTGATATGGCTATTCACTTATGTGAGTGTTCTCAGCATATCAGAAGTGAAGTCAGTAGGAACATAACCTAAAGGTAATATCTCTGTCGTATGACAGAGATTAGCCTACAAGGACAACTCTGTAGCAATACCTGTCATCTTTTAATAAGACACAATGTTCTCACATCTCTCAGTTGTTGTTATCTCAGAATCTGAAGAGACATTTCTAATTTACAACTAGAAATTAAAAATATACTGATTCTAAAAGGACAGAAACTTCAGAATATTACTGTAATCCAAGAATGTTGCTTTAGATATTCTGGGTATTTTAACAAGATTGATTTATGTCTTTTTTATCTGCAAAGACTTCAAGTGAGAAATAGGGATTTGAATCCAAAATGCCTTTGAAATACAGCATGCTGTTCTAAATAATGTAATTGTACCTTGCCTGTGTGATGTGAAAGTATTGAACAATGAATATTGCTTTCTTCTGAAAACCTGACTTTCTGGTAGTCTGACCCAGAAAGAATGCCATTTTGGGAAAAGCACCATGTCTCTAATGAACACAACAGTTGTCTTATTTTGAACTTCTTTTTGCCTTTCTGGTGATCCACAGCAGGTTTGTCTAATCCTAACTTTGCAGTGACCTCAGCTCCATAGGCTAGAATGTTTGGGTTTGATTTTTTTTTTTTTCTTTTCTTTCAGCCAGCTTTTCCTAACCATGTGTTTCTTGACACAGTGAAAAGTTAACTACTGCTCTCTGCAGGCGCTGTTTCCATCCCTCTGTATAACTTCTCAATGTGGTGTAAAATATTTTTCTTGAAACATTCCTGGGTTCTGGGGAAAATATTTTGACAGTTCAATGGGGATGGCGACATTTCAAATTTGTCAAATTTACTGCAAATGTTAGAATTGTTCTTCTAGTTAAAAAACAAACAAACAAACCAAAACAAAACAAAAAAACAACATCACTCAAAACTTTCTTCTAAAATATTATGTATTTTAATAAACTTTGTAGAAAGAATATAGTAATTGTGATTTTTTCTAATGACTATTATTGTTAACATCCAATTGCTTTCCGATAACATGATAGAAATTTTAGCATGACACTTCTCACAGTTCTTGGGAAACCCAATGATTTTTTTTTTTTTTTGTTAGTATTTACTGACGTTATTTCATGTTCTTTAATAACAACTGAGGCATTATTTCTCATTATGTTTCTGCCAACATTTTGTGGAAGGTAATCAGGAATTTGTAGATATGTGTGACTGATAACGAAAGTTTAATTGCTAAAACCTACACTTGCCCAATTAAGAAAAAACAAACAAACAAACAGCAACAACAAAAAACCCAGTATCATATGTGTTTCCACTCAAAACTAGCCAGCAGTGCATGAATTTCAGTGGAAAAATGATTGCCAGCTGAGAAGTGAAATGATTAATTATCCAGAAGAAATGCAAGAAAACTGTAAGCTTTGCATAAACAATTTACAAATTGAAAGCGAAATATTCTAGTTCTGTAATTATTATATCTATTGTAGTGATTGGCCAAAATTCATGAAAGGAGTTGATAGAGATGGAACAGAGGTGATTGTCTCTATAACTTGCCACATGTAGTTGCTGTTAGACTAAACAGCCTTTAGAATATACAAGCTACCGTATCATACCTACAAGAGAAATTTTATGTTATCAGTTTTTTCCTGCTCACATTCATTTTCCTGTAGCAAACCCAGTAATAGTGAGGTATTTCCCATACAACATCTTCTCGATTTCACAGTTTAGTGTTAAATTTTACACTTTTAAGTTACGCCAATTTTTGAAAAATTCAGTCCACTTAATGTGCACTGTATTTTCTGCTCAGCCTAACTGTCCTGAGGTTTACATATAAAGAAATTTTCCTTTTTTTTTTTTTTAATTAAAAGCCAAAACTAATCAAGGGCCATAGTATAGAAAAATGTGATACAATGATACTCTATTTTTCAAGGTTCTGTTATTTCATCTGCATCTCCTAATTACTGATACTGCATATGGCATTTATGACAAAATATATATTAAAAATTATTTGCTAGCTCCTAAAAAACTTGTGCTCATAGTCTGCCATAGGCCTTCATTATACCCTATAACTTCACATTATACTGAACAGTAGTGTAATTAAAAAAATCCAGAACTTGGAACTGTTGAATACTTGCTTTCTTGGGGATGAGAATGTATTACAAAGAAATGACCTAACAAGAGAGTGTACACAAGCTTCTTAGCTGATGTCCAGTTTGCAGATAAGTTATGAAAGGCTGTTTGCTGTTTTGGGTCTTCCTTTTTTAAGGTTTAAGTGGTTTTTTTGTTGTGGTGGTAGTGTTTGGGTTTTTTTGTTTTGTTTTTAATGTTACTGTCCTAAGGCTAAAATTGTATGGTCTTTCAGAAAGCTCTATGTAAAATTAATTTCGTGCTATGTTGTGACATTTTTGAACAAAAAGAGAAAGCATTAAATGACTGAAGCGTGAATTGTTGTTCAGAGGTTTATGTTACTATTCTTGCCATAAAGGCCGTATCATGATGAAATTATGAAGGGTCAGAGCTTGAAGGTAAATTCACTTCCTATAACTTTTAGGTCACTTCCTGACTCCTGCATAAAAATATCTCATGAAAGAGGAACATGTTTCTAGAAAGGTATATATTTAATTTTATTCATAATATTTCCTTCTATATATCAGTGTTTTTTTTCAAAGGATAAGAAGTAGTTGTAAATAGCATTGTGGTAAAAAAAATGTATAAAAAGCCCCAAAAAGTTTTACATCTAGTTTTGGAATAATATCAAAGTAAAAATTCCTAAGCTTCAAGTAATAATAAAAAGAAAATAATTCACATCTGTTATAAAAATATCTAACAAAACACAAAATTAACACTTTCATTTTTGCTTATTCCTGAAAGTATACAATTTTATAGAAAAAACCAAAAAGTTATACGCAAAAGTAATATGCAGTGACCTTAGAGCATAGGTTGAACTGTGTCGTCTTATATTCTTTGCAAGAATTTTCCCTTGTCTTATTCTGACTAAGCCATGCAAGCCAGCAAGAAAGCAACACACTGTGTATATTAGCTTTCATTCTATTCAGGCACAACCAAATGTAACAGATTTATTTCTTTATTTATTATTTATAAATTTGAAACTCCTCTGATTTCATAGGCAGTTCTCTGTGCCAATGTTTGTTCATTCATTTTTATTTTGGCATCAGATGTTGTGTTGTCACCTAAGCAAATCTCCTTTCCTTTTCTGTTGAGTCTGCCAACAAGGTTGCTACTCTAATTAGTCCTGATAATGATTTTTATGTGTGCATATTTATGATGTAGGTACTTATTCATTGGGCAGTTGTCCAAGGCAATAAAGTGATTTTATGTAAACCACTAACTGGACATTAAATGATGAAGATTTCTCATATTAATGACAGACTAAATTTTAGTGTAAGGTGCCTGCATAGTCATGTCCTCAGTTATGTATTTTGCCTATTCTGATGACATCCATTTCTAAAATGAGACTTGCCTGTAGCTATCACATAGTTTTGAATTGCAATTTAATACGATGTTATTTGGCTAAAAATTGTCTTTTGACAATTAATGAGTTTCTTTTTCAGAAAGCTTAATGATGAAAGTCGTGCACACAATGTAGATGCTGATCTTTTAGCTGGAATCAGTAAAGGACAGATCGTCTTGAAAATGAGACATACTTTTGGTGACACATCATTAGGATTCTTCTCTCTGTATAGAAAGATCAGATTTCAAGGCTTGAGGAGGGACAACTGTGTCATCCAAACATGGATGGGAACATTTGTTGACTTAAGCAATTTGCCTCTGAGGTTATAGTTAAGCATGTACCTGCACTCTGAAGCTTTTCCTGCCAGGTGAGAACAGCCATTCTCATGCAGCCTGGAATTCTGTGTTTCTTTTGCATCCCACTGAAATATTAAAAGCATGAACTCTAATCTAGGGTGCTATTTCATACTGAAATCCCTAGAAGTCTCTTGACTGATCTGTCTCTGGTCTTGTTTTCAGAATAGAGGAGCTGATAATATGACTAAATTTTCCAGAAAAAAAAAAAAGGTGTGTAAAACAGGTAAATACAGAGGTTAGAAAACAAACAGTTCTGCTCACAGACACTGATGCAGATGATAATGCATGGTTTGACTTTGTCTTTTTATCCCTTCCTCAGAGACAGATATTACTGTTCCTGTAGCAAAGACGTTTGTTCACCTGAGGAAGTTTAAGACGTGCTACTCTAAGGGGAAAAAAAAAAAAGAATGAAAAAAATAAGATGCTTTATGCAGCAGTAGATACATTGTTTTAAAACAGATGCAGAGTTTCAGTGAATTATCTGGCAAATTTTTTTTAAAGCATGATCCTTCTGTTTTATGGACGTCTATTGGTGGGGGTTTTTTTCCCCTTAATTCAGAATAAAACATACAGATGAGAGATTTGGCTTTGTGATTGGGAATTTAGAGTAAACTTCAATGTTAACAAAAAGTGCTCATTTTTTTACTCTGGTGCATTGTTTTCTCTACTACAAAAATACTAAAACTGCCTTCTGCTGCTTAGTACATGTCTTTTAACATCCATCTATGCAAGATATAATTGTTTTAAAGTGAGACTTTGACTTTTTCTCTCCTTTTGTTTTCCTTTAGTTCTAGTCTAAAATATATTAGTAACACTGTGTTTTACTCTTTGCTCTTTACAACATTCACTATTCTCCCAAGTTTTCTGACTTTATGATACTTATTTACAGTTTATAAATATTTTTATTTATTTCTATTTATTCTGAGATAGTATCTTCAAATTTTGATTTAGAAACATAACTAACTTGTTTCTACCGCAAGCATGGCTTTTCTAGGATTATTTATCGTATTAATACAAGTGCAGAGGAAACTGAAGAGAAGCATATATAGAGAACAACACAGTTCTGACAGTCTGATGGGACTGATAAGACTCTTCCTGATACTGTCATGGTCTAACCCAAGTGGCAAAGGGCAGACCATTTAATATCTCTTGGTGCTTCAGTTTCCTGAAAGCCAGCAGGGATGGTAATGGCCTTAAGGACATCCTTCTGAGGAGAAATTCATCATTACCTTGAAAAGGTCAGATCTCCTGACATTCCAAGCAGAAAGGAAGAAGGCAATTGTAGCCTTTTAGATTAGGAGGAAGTCGTTGTATTGCCAAAGTGCACCAGCCTAAGCAACAGAAAATTTGGATTTTATTCCCAGTTCTATCATGGACCAGTTTTACAATATTTCTTTTTCATTCATTGACTGTCTTGTTTCTTTGCAGTCTATCCGATTGCATTTGGGGTCTCATGCAATTGTGTACTAGCTTCTTGAGGTTCCTGTCAAAATATAAGCAACTTGAAAGCTTCTGATGATGAAGCGAGTAAATAATCTCTAATGAGGGATGGCTACAAGATCAGACCAAGAAATAGTTTTCAATATGACAGAATACTGGAGTTTAATGAAGTCAAAGGTATAAACCCTGTATTTGTCTTCTAGCAGGAGAGGAGGAACACATTTCTACAACGTATAATACTTGTAATAGCTTGTTTCGTTTTGACATACTTATAATTAAAACATAACAAATCAATTGTTACTGATACTTTCTGCCACCCAGAAGAATGCTTTATGCATAGAGATGAAAAAAAATCTAGTAATAATTATTCATTCAATTAAAAACAACTCTTACTGAGCATTCTGACTGCTTCCACATTCTGAACATCATATTACTCAGTTAGAATCTGATTTTGCACTGAAGAAAAAAGAAAAAAAGGCAATTTCGACATGCAACAGTCCTTCTTCCTCCTCTTTAATCCTTTCATTTATGCAGTGGGTAAGATCCCATGAGGTCCAGGAGAATCCTGACACTGACAAGAAGACTACCTGTGCACAATTACTACTGTCATATTGTGCTCAAGAGATGTGCATGCCATTTTCATGTAATTGAATAAAAAACTTTTAAAAAAATAATTTCATTCAAGTTCAACAACATCCCAGTTTGATTTAGACTTGATATATGTGCAAATTCTTGAAATATATCTTGAAATATAAAATTAAGCCTTCAATAATTATGGTAATAATTGAAAGGATTCAACATTTACTTCCCCAAATTAAGAGACAATCATATTTGCTGCTCAAACCAATAGTCTAGCGAAGGATAAGTTTATCTCTTTCTACTTTTGACTACCTACAATTCACCAGAAAGTGAAGTAGGTGAATTTACTGCCAATTTCTCAGCCCTTACATCTGGATATTAGACATGTCTTGGTCAGTTTGTATACACATAGTATTTTGTATGCAGAGGTAAGTGTTGGGTTTGTGTGTGATGCCTCTAAAAAATTTGCATGAAAGTGCTACAATCAGAATCTGTAAATATTTGATTTGCATGTTGTTATTCTGATTTGCTTTTGGGTAAAGATCTTAAATTTGGTCTTATTGCTTCTGTAGTATTTCAATGCGTGTATCATGGTTTGGTCTTTGAGCTATGATACTAAGTCAGAAACAGTATGGTGAAGTCCTCCCTCCACTTATTGTGAGAACTAGACTAAATTATTATCCAGATTATCTAGAACAGACAGAAATACTGCCTGAAGTATTTAGAACCAGAGCCTAGGTTGATCTTGTATCCTTCAACAGGGGATTTATCAGTACTGTTATTTTTGGTAGGGCATGAAACATTAAATGCCATAGTGCTTTTCTGTTGTTAGACAACTTCCTTTTCTCTAACCATTGAGTTTGTCCAGAGATACCAGAGACTGCTCAGGTTTGCAAACCAAGAAATGATACCTACATCAGTGCTAATAAGAACAGAAAAAAATATTTTGCAACTTCTGCTGTTCCATAGTTTTGTATTCTTAGTCAGAATACCAATTCTCATCCAGTCCCTTATCTAAGCTCTTCTAAGGAGGTGTTTCAAAATGAAGGTAGAGTAGAAGCACAGGGTTGATCCCTATCAGAAGAATTTATATGTGAAAACATAGAAGGAATATAAAAGACTACTAATGAGACTTACAGATCTGCTGACTACAACTAGGCTTGGTAGTTACAAATCATTTAAGATGTGTTAGAAAAGAATTGAGGATGTGGGTATTGCTTTTTTATTGTTGTTTTGTTTTATTTTTTCTTCATCTGGCTTGTGCCCTGTTAATATCACTCTATGTGAGAGGGGTTCATTGGAAAACAAACAAACAAGAAAAAAAGCCATATTTTCTCATGGGTACTGATTTCCACACTGGAAGCTTGACCTATATCAGGGACAGCATAAGGAAGAACAGGTCCTTTATGTCACTTCTTTTCTCCTATCCTAACTTTAAGATGTATCGCTTGATAAATAAAAAGGTAGCACAAGAGCAGCACTTTTCATAATCTGTTAAAGCTGAAAAGAGTCAATGTGCATCCTGCTAATTGCATATGAACACTTCAATGAATAATGAGCTTAAAATGTCCCTAAGACTCTCTGAATCCAAATGTGACATAGCTACAATGTTACACACATTGGAATGTAGCAGTTTTTTGTATTTTTGTCTTTTTTTTTTCTCTGAGCAGCATTATGCTTTACTGTTAGCTTTTGTCTACAAATGTAATTCCTGGTATTACTTAGATTGAAAAAGTATGCTTAATTTGATTTTATTCTCTGCATAAATATAGCCTTTTTCAAGTGTGAGAAATTGATCTAAAGCTGTTTAGCAGTTTAGCTGTTGTTAACATATCACCATCACATTTACCACATGCAAAACTGATACTTTTAATCTGTGTTCTTCCACGTGTGTTATCAAGGGAGGAGAGATTTCTTGATTATAAGTTCAATTATTTGCAATTGCATACACATGCACTTGGTGCCAGGGAAGATCATGGAACAGATCATCCTGAGTGCCATCACGTGGCTCATACTAGACAACCAAGCCATCAGGGCCAGTCAGCATGGGCTTATGAAAGGCAGATCCTGCTTCACCAACCTGATCTCCTTCTATGACAAGGTCACCTGCTGAATGGATGAGGGAAAGGTTGTGGATGTTGTGTACTTAGACTTCAGTAAAGCCTTTGACACTGTTTCTTACAGAATTCTCCTGGAGAAACTGGCTGCTTATGGCCTGGATGGGTGTACACATCGCTGGGTAAAGAACTGGCTGGATGGCCAGGCCCAAAGATCTGCGGTGAATGGAGTAAAATCCAGTTGGCGGCCGGTCACAAGTGATGTTCCCCAGGGCTCTGTTCTGTTTAATCGATTTATCAGTGATCTGGACGAGGGGATCGGTTGCATCCTCAGTAAGTTTGCAGATAACACCAAGCTGGGTAGGAGTATTGATCTGCTGGAGGGCAGGAAGGCCATACAGAGGGATCTGGACTGCCTGGGTCGATGGGCTGAGGTCAATTGTATGAGCTTCAACAAGGCCAAGTGCCTGGTCCTGCACTTGGGTCACAACAACCCCAGGCAATGCTACAGGCTTGGAGAAGAGTGGCTGGAAAGCTGCCTGGGGGAAAAGGATCTGGGGGTGTTGGTTGACAGCTGGCTGAATACGAGCCAACAGTGTGCCCAGGCGGCCAAGAAGGCCAACAGCATCCTGGTATGCATCAAGAATAGTGTGGCCAGCAAGACTAGGGAAGTGATCTTCCCCCTGTACTCAATGCTGGTGTGGCCTCATCTTGAATTCTGTGTTCAGTTTTGAGCCCCTCACTACAAGAAAGACATTGAAGTGCTGCAGAGAGTTCAGAGAAGGGAAACAAAGCTGGTGAAGGGTCTGGAGAACATGTCTCTGAGAAGCAGCTGAGGGAACTGGGGCTGTTTAGCCTGGAGAAGAGGAGGCTGAGGGGAGACCTTGTTGCTGTCTATAATTACCTGAAAGGAGGTTGTAGCATGGAGGGTGTTGGTCTCTTCTCCCAAAAAGCAAGTGATAAGACAAGAGGAAATGGCCTCAAGTTGCTCCAGGGGAGGTTTAGATTGTATATTAGGAAAAATTTCATTATGGAAAGGGTTGTGAAGCAGTGGAATAGCCTGCCCAGGGAAGTGGTGGAGTCACAATCCCTGGAGGTGTTTAAAAGATGTGTAGATGAGGTTCTTATGGACATGGTTTAGTGACAGAGTTAGGTTACAGTTGGACCCAATGATCTTGAGGGTCTCTTCCAACCAAAATGATTCTATGATTCTATTCTGTAATTCTTATTTACATGTAATAGAATGGCACTAAACTTCCTGACAAACCCACAGAGACAGATATATGTATAAGAGCATTGGTATATGATAGTAAAATTAGAACCATGCAACTAAAGCAAACATCTGAATAAACCCAATGTATAAAAATTGTATTCACCCGTGAATGCAGAGAAACATTAATGTTAGATGAGAATTGAACAACGAGTTGTTGGAATTGCTCATACCATTTCTGGTGCAGTTGTTGCTGAATAGAAACTAAGAAATGGAAACACCAAGGAAAAGAGCTTTGATAACTTTCACATTACTGTTACTGGGGACATCTTTCATAGCACTGTTGTGTTTACACATTGTAATGACTTAACATCTGCAAGTAAACTTCAATAATGTTTAAGCCAGTACTAAGAGAAAAACAACAAATGACTGACTTGAAAAAGAGAAAGTCACAGATTTTAGTGAAATCAAGTAAAGATATTTTCTGTTATATATATTTTCATAGAATTATTCAGAAATAATACCTTTTATCCAAATCAGGGGATATCCATTCTATCAAAAGTCTTCTGCTGGGTTGTACTAATACAGCATTGTTTCCAAAAAGCATCCGGTCTATTCAAGCCACAAAAAACATGATAGGTAATTCAAAGAATGTTACCAATACTCCATAAAGATTTGTCTTTATAGCTGTCTTACTTTTTTTCATAATCATTAGATAAGCCATAGAGAAGTTTGTATACAATATAGATGTTTTATTGACATCTTTCTTAGTAATTTCATCTTTCGTGTGTGTAGTCTATTATATGAATTATGCTCTATTTATACCATGCTTATGGGTGTTTTTTCTAGGTAACTATAAACATTTTTCAGTTACTGTACTAAAATTCACTTGCAGCATCAGAACATTTGAATGCTCAGATGCAGAAGTAGGAGGGCAGATGATTTATAGAAAGAAAAGAGTTTTAGCAGATACCAGGATGTGTGCACCCTGGAATAACTGTAATTATTGAAAAAATGGGTAGTTGTTTCACTTATGGCTTTCAGCAGTCAGAAAAAAAATATTTTGGGTTATAAATGAGATGCCAGAAACTCAAAGAACTCAAACAACTTTCTTGTTGGTTTTGTTTTTGTTCGTTTGGTTGGTTGGTTTTTGTTGTTGATTTGGTTTGTTTTGTTTTTTCCATCATAATAGATCAGAGGAGATTTGTAACAGAAGTCTGGGCACTACAAGACATTGCTGAGTCTGCATAGAGAATTAAAAGAAATTATGCTACTGTCAGAGCAGGGATTGCAGCTGGTATCAACAATACTGAATGGAACAGAGTGGTAATGTTACTTTCAGAAGAGTAACATTTTGGATTGGGTACTGCTCTGTTGAGTTTTTTTTCTTAATACACATCCTATGAAATATTTTGCTCTTCCTTCCTTCATGAACAGCCTTTTGTTCCTAGTGCTATCTATGTGTTCCTCCACAGAATTTAGCCTCTGCTCCCATATTACCATGATCTCCCTTTACTATTTATTGCTATTCTTTCTGCCTTTCCCAACTCTTTCCCTGTTTTGCCTGGTTTTGTTTGTTTGTTTGAGTGGTGTGTTTTGTTTTTTTTTTTTTTATTTTTATTTCTACTTAGCGACCTTTTTCTGTTATATTGTCCACCTTTTAATGTCTTCTTTTTGGAAAAAATCCCTCTGTGTGGGACCTGTTGTATTTTTGTCTGTGTGGTCTCACTGAATCACAGAAATGTTGTGGTTGTAAGAGACCTCTGGAGGTCATATTGTCCAACCCACACTGCTCAAACAAGGCCATCTGGACCCAGTTGTCCAGGACCGTGTCTATACAGCTGTTGGATATCTACAAGGATGGAGACTCCACAACCTCTCTGCGCGACCTGTGCTAGTGCTCAGTCACCGTCACAGGATAAAAGTGTTTCCTGATGTTCAGAAGAACCTCCTGTGTTTCCGTTTGTGCCCATTGCCTCTGGTCCTGTCACTGCCCAGCAATGAAAAGATCCTGGCTCTGTCCTCTTTGCAATCTCCCTTCATGTATTTCTATGTATTAATAAGATCTGCCCTGAGCCTTCTCTCTCCTAGGGTAAAGAGTTCCAGCTCTCTCAGCCTTTCCTCATATGTGAGGTGCTCCAGTCCCTTAATCATCTTTATGGCCTTTCTCTGGACTCTCTCCACTATGTCCATGTCTCTCTTGTAGGGGGGTGGCCAGAACTGGACATAGAACTCCAGCTGTGGCCTCACCAGTGTTGGGGAGAAGGGAGGGATCCCCTCCCTTGACCTGATGGCAGAACTTTGCTTAATGCATCCATTAGCCTTCTTTGTGGCAAGGGCACATTGCTGGCTTATGTTCAACCTGATGCCCAGTAGAACCACTCCTCCCAGTTTTGTGTCATCTCTAAACTTGTTGAGGGTACATCTGACCCATCATTCAGATCATTAATGAAGATGTTAAACACAATGGGACCCAATATTGATCTCTGGGATATAGCACTAGCTAGTTGCCTCCAACCAGAATTTGTACCTAGGTACCCAATACATTCATGGTCACTTAATGAATAAATAATAAAAATTTCAAATACTGATGTACATGCAGTCATTGTAAAACAACACAACTAAGGTTTCAGTTTCAGGCTTGCAGAACATAGGAAATGCTAAAATTATTTGCTTTTTCTGCAGCTAACATGTTGTGTTGTATAAGAATCATGATATTTTGCTGTATCATTGTACTGAAGGCACGTATTTTCTTAATGAACAACAATTCTCCTTCAATGTTATTATTCCATGTAGTTTATGGCTTGGTTTGAGGCACACTTTTCAAATCCTACATTTGTATAATTTTCTTAAGGACTTTTGTAGTGCTTAATGTTATAATAGCTGAATGTTTTTCAGCCATTAGCTTATCCTCTCAATAAGTGTCTGATGTGGGGCCATGATGCTTACCCTTTTCCACAAAATAGAATTTGATGCATAGACATCACGGTCAGAAGTACAAGCTGACTTAGTGACAAGACACAGAGGACCAGACATAATTTTTAGATTTTTTTTCTTATTATAGCAGTGTGTGCTGAAACTGCTAGTCTTCAGCAGGTCTTTATATCAGACACAGCTCTTCAGTCAGAAACACAGAAATAATAGGACATAACAGGAAAACATCCATGGAAGAAATCTGATTCAAGTGACATGCTCAGGGATAGGTGGCAGAGGATTAGATATGGTCTAGTTCAAAGGGGAATGTTTTAATTGTGAAAACTTATTTTCCCCTCCATTCAGCGTCATTCACAACAAATTTTCTGGCTTCTACACCTTAAAATAAAATCTTTTCTAGACAACTGTTGCTGTACTGTGACTCACCCATTGACCCAGTCCATCTTGTACAATGAGGAAGGGTACTATTGGGAGTGTATGAAAGGAGATAGAAAGTAATTAGGAAATGTGTGTAATAAATTGGCTTATTTTCATATATGTACTTTAATATATATATATATTTAGTTTGCACTATATATAGGTAAACTATTCTAATCTCTGTTAATTTTGGAGTACTTGGGTTTTATTGCTAGGTTTCTATATGCCGTGGTTTAATCTGAGCTAGAAATAAAACCACAATAGCCGCTCGCTCACCCCCTCCCCCACCCCCCCAACAGCAAAGAGAATCAAAAGGGAAGGGAGAAACTTTGATTGAGATAAACACAGTTTAATAAAATAACAGAATACTAATACACTACTAGTAAATATATATAAAATAGAAATAAAAGATACTCAAGGCAATTCCTCACGAACACGCTGAGCAGCCGCTCCCAGCAAGCCACACCTGGTCTGAACAGCTGATCCCAGAGAGACAGAAGAGAGGAAAAGGGCAGAAAGGCTCAGACGTCTCTGCAGGATGGCAAAAGGCCAGGCTAAACATCTCGACCGAACTTCCTGTCTACCCCCAGAGAGAGTGAGAGAGAAGAACCAGAGAGATCGGTAGAGCCAAAACCGGAAGGCCCCACTCTTAAATAATTAGCATGACGCTAATGGGATGGAATACTCTCATTGATCAGTTTGGATGTCAGTCAAGCTCTGCCCCATCCATGCCTCCCTTCCTCGATGCCTCACAGTTGCGAGCAGAGCGCTCAGAATGTCCTTGGCTCTCAGACCAGAGCAATTCAAAACATTAGCTTTGTGCTGGGGTGTTATCTGCTTGTTTTCAAACTAAGTCCAAATAATGAGCATGCTAGCTATGAAAAATAAAGATTTCTAACAGCATGAAGAAAATTAACCCATTTTTAGTCAAACCAGCACGCTATGTACAATTTTACAGAGGTTAAAAACACATCAAACATGGAATAAAAACAAAGAGAAATGGGATCGTTAGGTTCCAAACAGCTCATTGCTATATCTGAAGTCTTTAAAAGCACCACACTGATCACTGTTTTGTGAGCTCATGAAAAGACTGATGTGCTCTTTTACAACATGTGGGCTAACCTGGGTGGAGACAATTCCAGTAGTTTTGACAGACATTTGATGATGGTGATACTTGAGAAAATGGCATCCCATTCCACATTTTTTCTTTTTCATCCTTTTTACACTTCATCATCTTCCTACAAATGCAACTGCTGGCTTCTGGGATCTCTGCCAAGTTTGTATCCAGAAATGAAAAGCAAGGAAAGCGTCTCTGCTGTAGTCTGAGTAGGCATCATACTAGATCCATCTTTTCAGAGGACAGAGCTGCCTACCTTGAAGACAGACATGGCGAACAGCAACCCCACAGTCCCTGGTACAGTCTGTATCTTTCTGACATTTTATGCTGTGTGCTTCCCTCTTTTTTTTTTTTTTTCCCCCACCCCAGGTTTCCTTGTTCATTGTCTGTGAATTAATGTCTCTATTCTGCCACTGTTTCTTACTTCTTGCTTCTTTATCAGAAATATGTAATTTTTCTTTGCTGGCCAAGAAGAATACATCCTCCAGCCTCCACTCCTTCTGCTTCTACCACTCTTCGTTTATTTTAATGCTCCTTGACCTAATCTGTCCCCATTGGTAAGCTTCTCTGACTCAAAGGCCAGCTGTACCCTGTGGAGTTTCACATTTTGCATTCAAAGCATGAAGGTTGTTTTACTCCTGTGAGAAAATTCCAGCTGTATAATTTTTCCTTGTTCTCTGAAATCTCAGTATCATTTTGGCTGAAATGTTTTTAAATGATTTCTGCCTGAGGCAGATCATCAGCGTAGAAAATTTAATCCTAAATAATTTGTTGGATAAATTTATAAGCAACTATAAAAGGACTCTTCTAATGGGAAGTATTAGGCAGTGTTAAAAATAGGTTCTGATGCCACCTTGTTTTAAAATTACTGTCATGTCTATGAATAAATATATGGTTGAACAACTGTTTTGCCTTAGATATCCATATGCTATCAGTATAAATAAATAGTGGCTTTTAAATAGTTGACCATACCAACAGAAAAAGGAGTTAATGACAGAGTATGGCTTTTCTAGAGTTAAACCTTAACTCTAAAAGTAAGTCCACTTTAAGGGTGCAAGTGTGACTTGCAGTAACTATGCCAGAATGAATTAATTTATCTCTAGGATAAGCTCAGTTCATTGTAGCTGAATAAAACCCTAACCAAAATACTCCACAGAAAAGGGAGTAAGTGCACATTCAGTGATTCTGAAGTTGTTCCTGAATAATTCCACTAGATCATATATTTTCTTTGACTTCAGAATTTGTGTGCACATGTGTAGAATAAACTTTTGTTCATATACAAAAATTGTCATTTATTTCCCACTTCATAGTTGCAACTTAAGTAACAGAATACAAAATGTTAAAGGGAGCTGAAGATTTTAACTTAATTTTCAGCACTAAATATTGTGTTCATCATCCAAAAAGCAGTCCAGCTTTAAAGAGCTACTTCCCAGCCATTTAAATATGTTTCTACACATTTGTGTCTCCTTTCATTATAGTTTAATTTGTCAGTATTACCAAATTGAAAGTGTAGTTTTTACTCTAAGTCAGTCTTTAACTTTCTACTATAGAGTCCAAGCCTAGATCTGGTATTTCAGGAGGCAGAAGCGCAGTTGATACAGCCAAAAAAGAAAGTTCTATGAGTTTTACCTTCAGATCAATGTGAGAGAATTTGCCCAAAATAATAGAATTTTCTGCCTTCAGTTTTGCACAAATTAATGGGTAAACTTGGAAGACAGTGCTGATGTCTCTATATTGTCAGCCCTACATGGATCACTGTGAACCGTGAATGTATCTTCACATAGTGTAACGTCAAATGATGGCAGAGATAAGGAAGCTGCATCTAGATTCTGCAGTCTCTCCTTTTCCTGTAAAAGGACTGAGAATGAAGTTCTTTGGAAACCAGGAGTAGATGGACATATGGCAATTCTAATTTTAGATTGATGTAACAATGGGAAAGTGAGGACAGCAATGGAATGTTTTTTACAGATGTGTTATGAATTGCACTGTGTATTTGTGTGCCCAAGGACAGCCAAATCTGAAGAACTTCATTGTCTTTCCTTGAAAGATTAAAAATCTATCATAGCAGATAATTTTTTTAAATCATTTTATGTATGATAGTAAAAAAATAATCCCCATCACCAGCATTTTGCTGCTCTGATTCTTTCTTTCTCCAGATGACGTGTTCACGTGCTACTTTAGCACACTACTTAAATGCTGCCTTGCTCATCTGCCAAAAGGTTCCGCTTAACGTGATGGGTCTTTTCTGTTCCTACTAATGGTTACAAGTCTGGGGAAATGGCACTAGTTGCTCGCATTAGGAAGTGATACTAGGCATGATAAGTATCTTGCTTTTCTTTTTTTATTGTCTTTTCAACTGACAGCAGCTGAAAATAAGCAAAATAGTTGCCACTGAGCAGCCTAACAATAGCCAGCAATCTTGTATTAGATTTTCTAATCATTAAATAATTTTCATTGTTACTTTCTTCCTCACTCCCAAATACAACATTTTCAGCTCCTGTTTTAAGGGAATTTGGGTTTTGATTTTTTTTTTTTAAGGAAGACTTTTTTACAACCAGAGAAAGTCCCTTATGATGATTTTTAGATAGAGCAATACTGACATCCATTGGTTTAATCTTATGTGACTGTTTGTTAAATCTCTCCTAAGTAATGTGCAGATAACCCTCTACAGTATCACAATGAAAGGATTGGACGTGATATGATCCAAGAAGGATTGTGCTAAATCCAATTTGCTGTGTAAGAAACATGAAACCAACACAGATTAACTTGATGAAAAGAAACACATTGCAAAATATGAAGTTCAAATACAGTGACTGAAGCAAAATAAAAATAGGCATCACAAGTAACAACTGGGGAAAAAATATTAATGGAGGATTAGTAGTGACATTGACATTTTTTTCAGATAACTTCTGGAAATGTGAAATTACCTGATATTATATGAACCTGCCTTGTTTTATATTAATCATAAAACTGATGAAGCACGAGCAAAAAATGTTTCTAATCTAATAGCATAAGCAATTCATTGAAGAATATAACTAGTCTCTCTGGTTTCCTCTGAGCCCTCTGAGGTTGTAATTTAACTTGGCATCATCATATTTTTAAAATATATATTTATTTTATAAACATTACTGCAAGACCACTGGTGGTATAAGAAAGTGGCTATATTTAATCAAGGAAAATACACCACAAAAAATTGTGGTGTTTTCCGTATTTATTCTCACGCCAAGCTAAGCAGATGAGGCTGATTACCTTAGACTTCAAAAAACAGAGAACCATTCTGCCAGCGAAGGGAGGGCGACAGGCTTCAACAAAAAAAGCTCTCCGTTGGCTGTGCCCTCCCACCGCATTCACTTGCAAATCGCTGTGTGCTGGGAAAAGCCGGCGCTTCCCCAGTCTCCAACCTGCCTTCCCCGGGTAAGTGCTGCGGCTCCGGCAGCAGCAGCGCCGCTCTCCCCGCTCCCGTCCGCGGAGGGAGAGTGAGTGTGAGCGTGTCCGTACATCTTGCGTGTGCGTGGTGGTGCTGGTCATGGTGTGCCTTCCTTTTTTTTTTTTTTTTTTTTTTTTAATCGGGAGCTCTGAATGAAAGCCAGTCAGAGAGAGAGCTCCCCCTTAGCTTTGGTTCCCTGGTTGTCCAGAGTTAAGTGATGCCGGGTGAAAAAGCTCGAGTTAGATCCAAGTAGGATCAGTCTTAGAAAATAACAGGAAACAAACAAACAAACAAAAGGACTCTAATAGCTCGCTTTTCGGTTTGATTTGGTTGGATACTACTTCACTTTCTCAGAAGCAGAATAAAAGGTAGGAGCCTTTCTTATTTCCTTAAGCTCTTTGTAGTTACTGTTGTTATTATCGTCATTATAGCATGAACAGTACGGTATTTAATGCAATAAATAGAATTTTTCTACTATACACAACTTTTTACATTTTATTAATATGCTTCAAGAGTAATGAGACAAGGGATAGGAAATAACTGCTGTGTATTCTCTCTTCAAAGTAAACCAATATCATATTTACTCAAGACTGAAACACTAAGCATTTTGCAATTCTTTTTTTCTCCTAGTAAGCAGGCTATCTTTTAGGCAGTAGTTTCCATCTGTATTCAGTTCTTGCAAATTCAGCTGCAGGGGAACAATACTACTTGAATTGAAAAAAGCCCAATGTTTCGTAGTGTAACTGTTATGAACATAGCATGAAACACATACATATGTGCCCTCACTTTCTGTATACCAGTGCAAGTCTGTTACAGCTTTCACTGCTATTTGTTCTGCCCTGAACTGAATTTCAGAATAATTATACACACTCAGAGCAGATGCTTCTTATGAAGGAAATCCCAGTGGAGAGGGATAGCAGGGTGGATACAGGCAACATTTCAAATAGCTGTACAGAGCTATATAGACACAAATTGGGAAAATATTGCCAGGTTTGACATTTGAGTAGAGGGGAGGGGGGAAGGGAGAAGGTGGAGGGAGGAAAAATTTAGTCTGCACCTGTGTGAGCATTTATTGTCACTGCTGCAATAAAATCCATATTTGATGTGGTGTTAAATTAATGCAGCACAATGCAAGTCTAAATCCTTGTTCAGAACTACTACTGATGGCATTGTCAACTGCATTATAAATTTGCAGTAGGCTAATACTGTACATGATACTAGTTACTGCCGTAAAAATCTAACTGTCCTTCAGCTTAAGAGAATGCATCTGCACGTGTAATCAGTGACAAATAGCAACCAGCATTTTAAAACTGACCTATCATCTCTGCTGCTTCCACACAAATGGAGCTGTTGCCCATAATCTTCATCTCTCATTTCAGTAAAAGCCTCTGTATTACCCTGACTGCATACCCGTTGCTTTTAAGGTATTTTTGGAATCATACAACTTGTTGTATGTGCATATGTGTATGCATATATGAGTGTGTGAGTGCGTGCATGGTGTGATGAAGTGGGTTTGTAAAAAATTATCTGGTGGCTTGTGTTTGCTTTTTAAGCTAGTAGGTTTTAAATTAAATGGCGATATTGCTGGAGGGGGAAAGCAGGAAGTGGGAAATTGGAACGTAATTCTGAATCTCTAAATCCTTTTAAAATACGCAATTTACTAGGAATATTATGAGTCTGGTACAAACATTTATTGAGATTTGCCAGTTACTCAAACTTTTATATTAATTTGTTACTTTTTGAATGTAATAGTAGTCAGTGCTATTTTAGAGGAGAAGATGAAAGAATGAACTTAGGGAACTGGGAAATGCAAGTAGAAAAGACAAGCTATATTTCTCAAGAGTTGAAAACCAGCTTCTTAGAGTCAATATGGCTTTACATCGAGAGATGAATACTTCTTAGATTATAAACTGATAATTCGGTTTGTGCCTGAGAGAGTCTTCTTGGATTTTTATATACTTTATAAAATAAAAGTGTGAATGAAGAGGTCACTTTTGTAGCAGTTTCTGTTAATTTTAGTTTAATTTTATGTCCATATTTTCTTTGTGTGGAGTCAAGATGATTTTGGACACTTAAATAGGAACTTTGTAATGTCTGAGGAGTGTTGATTATAATACAGATACTTAAACTTGAAACTGCTGCTGATGATGATTTGATTTTTTGTTACTTTCGGTAGCACTGGAAAATGTCTTGGTTTCTTGCTTTGCCAACATTTTATATCTATAATATTTTGTAACAGTTCGTAGAAAAGAATGTAGCAAAATATATCTTAAAGGGACCATACGTAGGAACTTAGGTGATCTTAAATGATCTTGATGGCTTTGCATTAGAGTAAATGAGTGTAGATATGATAAAACTTTGTACTTGCATGTTCTCAAAAGACAAAGGATCTGTGAAGAAACTGATAAAATGCTGAAATGTGCTCACAGCAGACACTGCAGTTACTGTTCTTTTCTGTGCTTATCTGTGGTAGAAAATGCATCAAAATAATGTTATATGTCAAAGCAAATGAGCTCATCATTAAATGTAGAGAGATATTCATGATACACATCTATACATGCACATCAGTATACAAATTTTAGTCAAGTAATGTAAGTTATTTTTTCCTTGTTAAATAATTAAATATAAAAGGTAGAAGAGGTTAATTTGAAAATAAGATCTACCTCTGATTCCAGGAAAGTAATTTCCTGATCTTGAAGTGATTTCTCAAGGAAACAAGTGACTGAAACAGAGACTGTCTCATCTGGATAATTCTGTACAGGTGACTTATTTTCTGTGTGTGTTAACCGTATTCACAGCCAGGTTGCAGATGATAACACATTGCCCTCAAAGCAGTACAATTTTATACGTTATCACACCACTAGGTTGCAGCACTAGTGCAAGGGGTCAAATTAAGATTGAAATTTTGTTGAATAGTAGCAATGAGATGAGGTTTCTGACAGTTATATTATTTTTAATTCGTTCATTATTATCCTTTGAAACCGAGTTTGTAAATACCAAGGCATCTTAAATGGACTTCCAATATGTCCTGGTTCAAAGATCTGAAAAAATTTGCTGCACAGTTAATTCTTTGATACTACATGATAGACATAAATGGAAGGAAAACACTGATTATTTGCACAAGTAAATAGACAGAATAGAAAGGTTGGAGAAACATTTTGTGAGTGCTTTAAGTGAACCACATAACTATATATTCAGTATTACCATTGTATTTGCTATAGGATTTTAATAACGTATTAATTGATGTATCATTTATTGTAAAGGAGGAAAACTGAAATTCAGAAAAAAACTTGTTTTCTTATGAGCAATTTAAGTATGCCAAAGTAAAACATTATGAATAGTGACTTCACTGCACATAAGGTTGCTATACCATAGCACATTTTCAATGTATAGTGTACAACCATCGATGAAAGCTTATGCGAACTAAAGGTACAGCTCACTGAAGCCTTGGCTGACAACACAACACAACACACACACTGCACATCCTGCACCCTCAAATCTACTAACGTGGACACTTGGTTTTTGATAAAACATACTTCCCCTACCATCCAAGTTCTGAAAAAACTTGAAAGCGAGAAACAATTGTATTCTGAACCAAATGGTCCCAAAATCTCTCTTCAGGCCAAGAGGAACTCACTCCTATTTTGAATGTTGCTTGTGTTTCCCTTCCTGGATTTACAGCTCTTCCACTATGAGTCCTTGGCATGGCAGCTTCCCTAACTTGCCTGTCCTGGTTTTGTTAAAAAACAAGTTTCTCTTTTAGTGAATTTCCCTGTCTGATAAAGCCTTCTAAATAACTGCAGTTTTCCTGAAAGCTAGATGCATGTTTGGGTAGACATAGCAATGGAATGCGAGGTCATTGATAAGGATGGATGCACATCTCGCAAAAGCAGTGAACTGAAACAGGTGACCAAAAAACTGACCAACTAAAGTATTCCATCCCATTCATGTCATACTTCATATAAAAGCAGGGGATCATGAGGATCTCGTCCCTTTTCCTTATGACCAACATTGGGAGAGGGCCTTGCGAGTTGTCCCTGCGAACTGAGGCCTAGTGACAGACTGAATCCAGCTCCGGTTGGCTGCAGAGTCCAGTCCAGGACTTCGGGTGCCGGCCCTACATCTGCCGGAGCAGTTGCTGGGACTTTCAAGCTTGGTTTTGTATATTTTGTATTATTTTCTCTATTTTTATTGCTAGCATTATTAAAACATTTTTAATTTTTCCAACTCTCTTCTCTCTGTCCTTCTTTCCCTCCCAATCACCTGTCCTTAGTGGGAAGCGGGGAGAGAGAGGGGAGAACAGGGGAGAGGGGGCTAACAATACATCTGCCATGGTTTTATTGTCACTCCGCAATCAAACCTCGACACCATGGCCTAGAAGCTCTACAATAAAACAATGGAAAATGATCCTCGTCTTCGAGGAGCTGAATGGGTTACAGTTCTCTGGGTCTATTACTACACATAGAAAAAATCAGCTAGATCTGAGGACTATTTTTTCTTTGTTCCATTTTTATCTGGTGGGAAGCCAGACTACCACCCAATCCAACCACCACCCAAGACCTATTGAGCTTATATGTTCTATTAATTGGCTTACCAGTCTAATTTTTAGTATGTGGAGGATCTACCAAAAATCTGCCATTTGAAGCTTTATACAAGTCTTTGTATGTGAGGTCTTCCTGATTATTAAACGTCAGAGTCAGTTACCTCATTTTGTGTGTGTATGTGTGTAAAGTCAAAACAGGGAAAAACTTTGACTTGTACAGGGATTGCATTCTAGCAATCAGAATATGGTACAATTTCTCTCTTAATTTCTATGAACTTTTTATTACTTAACCTTTTCTTTAAGCTTCCACTACCATTTCTTCCCTCTACTAACTTATATGACATAGATGTTTATCACTTTTTTTGATAAAGAGATGTGTCCAGCAGGGAGCATGAAGATCTACCCTGTTTCCTCGAAAATAAGATCTACTCTGAAAATAAGCCCTTGTATGATTTTTCAGAATTTTTGAGGATGCTCAAAATATAAGCCCTACTCCAAAAATAAGCCCTAGTTACAGTTAATAAAAAAAGTCAATTTAAATAGTGTCCAGGCAGTTATATATGTAAAAAAGAAATAAGTTTTGGAGAAAAATTTATATAAGATCCTGCCATTTTCAGGGAAAAAGGGTAGCAGTATCTCAGAGGTACTCCCCAGCTTATACTGTCAGAGGGTATCTGATCTGGGATATTCACTCAAGTCTGCTGGTTGGAAGTGTGTAGTACTATCTACCAACAGGCTGCATCAGGGTAATGCAAAGACCTATGAAGTTAACTGGATATAATGAAAAGAACATGGCAGATGTCCTTTTTAATATTGTTCCCACGTGCACAACATTCTTCACACATTTTTTTTTTTATTTATAACTTTACTATGGTATCTCTGAATTGTAAATCAAAGTGAACTTTGAATCATATTTCAAACAGTAGGAAATAATGTAAAGAAGCAAACACGTGTATATATGTTTATAGAAAGGTAATGATTCAAAAAATGAACTGAAAATAAATGTTTCCAGAACTCTGTTGAGCAGAAGCTAGAACTGTGTTCTTCTGTGTTTTACAAAAATAAAAAAACCCTTCTAAATATTTTCTTATTAAGAACTCTGTGTTGTGTCATACATATATGCATGTATATGTATGTTTTATGATTTTCCTGTTAATATACCATCACCTGCCACATTACAGATTGGATTTATTGTATTATCCTATTTCAGTGCTTTGCATTACAACATAAAGTACATGATATACCATCACTTAGCCCGATCAGATCATGATCCTTAAAAATGAATGCAGTCCTCATGAACCATGCAATGCTATAATATCCAGACCTTTAAGACATAAAGAATTTATACCAATGCAATTTACAGCACTATGAGCAAGGCTTAAAATGTAATGTCCAACAAGACTTGTAATTTTTTCCCCAAATTAATGTTAAATATAAAACCATATAACTGGACTGTCATTGTGTGCTTGTGTCTGCCACAATTCAGTAGTTCACATGATATGTACATCTGTCTAATGAAGGAAAGGATTATCTTGTTAATTGCTATGCTATCCTAGCAGTAAGCAGAAATAAAACAGAGATATGTCTGTGTCTAGGAAACATAGATGCTGTGCATTCTGCCATTGGTTCCTCTAAGTGTCACGAGTGTACCACTGATTTTCACTTCCACTGGTATCAAGAGAGTTTTGCATGTAGATTTTCTTGGATATGTTTTATATCTTGCAGAGAGGACAAAATACATGGACAAAACCTGAGTTTTTAAATGAGGTTGAGAAAATATATGAGAACCCAAAGTATTTGTAATTATTTAGGAGTAATAGTATTCAGGACAGAGGAAGGATGGTCAAGTTTATCCTGCTTCTAATATTTCTAAAAAAAAAAATGATCCCTTAGATGTATAAATTCCTTTCTCTTACAAATAGTCACCCACCATTTTCCTGATGCCTTTTCTATGGTGAAGTGCAACTGGGACCATAAATACACATCATGTCCAAGATGCAAGATTTGGAAAATATCAGTAACATTGTGGTGTGTACAATGCATCCTGTCCTGGGGTGGTGGAATCTCCAGGGCCAAGGGACCTGTAACCCTGCAGGAGTCTTTGTACTGGTACTACTGCCATGACATTAAGATTTTCTTGACTCTGTCCATATGCTTTAACAGGCATAATATATTTCTTTTTCCTTGATATGGTTATCATTCTCATAGTGTTCTTTTAAGAATACTGTCCCCCACTAGACCTTAAAATGCTGTCAGTTATGGCCTTGACAGACATATGGGCTCCAATTATGAACTGGTGTTGTAGTGTGTTTTATCAACAAGTTTCTATTTTTTAAGGGAAGGACTGTCGTCTTTTCTCTATGTATCTTTATATGCATTTGAGAGAAAAAGGGGAGAAAATTGTACGTAACCTTCTTGTAGTCTTGATTTAAAACTGGGGATAATATTACTGTACTTAATTTGAAATTTAAAAATGGCTTGTTTCACTCGGATTGTTTTCTTAATTTTTTTAAATACATGCACTTATAATCATGTTTTCATGTTCCATTCTTTGTTAGAGAAATGTCTGAGCGTAAACATATCAGACAAGGCGTGAATCTAAAAGTTTCTATTTGGGTGCCTCTCTGTTTTATGATACATAAGAAGGTACCATGAAGACCTACAGATCCATTTTATCTGTGTGTCATTAGCAAATTAGTTAAAAGTAGATTTAAATGTCGCTGATTTCTCTACATCATAAAGAGTCTAAGTAATACATTCACTAGAGGTGTACATGTGCTAATTCGGTGAATAAAATTCAATTCTGAATGTGGGGTGGGGTTTTTAGTGGTTCTTTTTTTTGGTTATTTTTGTTGTTTTGTTTTGATTTGTTTTTTAATGCTGAGGCTACTCAGAAGATGGCCTGGATTTTCAGTAACAGACTGTTGTTAGAGATAATTGCAAAACAAAACTCAACAAAAAGAGAAAGAATACAAAGAAACAAAACCAGAATGTGTTTAAAACAAAATATCCCAAAATATGATGAACTGAAGCAGGAAAATGACAATATTTCAGTTCTTATTTTCTTTCCACCTGTAATAATAAATTTTAATAACACATTATACAAATAACCTTTTGCAAAAATTTTACATCACGCTATAGATCATATTTTCCTTATCAGTACAGTTGCCTTCTATTTTTTTAAAATTTCATTTAATAGAGGGAGGACTTTATATGTCAGTACTGTTGTATGTTATATTATTTTTTTCTTTCATTATAATCTTGTTCATGCAAAATAAGCTGTGTAGAGCTACTAGCCTGCCCTCATTACTCTGCTAAAAAATCAAAAGAAAAGTAGTTAATCAATTTAGCTAACCCTTGGGTCATCTAGTAGTGAATTACAGTTAAATACATAGTTTAAAAGAAAAAAACATTGGAATCTATAAAATCATTGCCATAGAATAAGAGGAGTTTCAACAGAGATCAACAGCATTCAGCCATTTAATCAGCAATCTTTAATCAAGATAGTCCTGTACTAAATGGTGAGTAATAGTTTACACCTCAATTTATGAATGAGTTACCAGGGTGTACCCAGTCATTTTGCAGCCCTATGAAAAAAACCTGCATATTTCTAAGATTAAGGAAGTAAAATATTTTATTCTGACATTAAAGATAGTGTAAGATCTGCTTAAACATATTCATCCAAGTTCCCAAAATATGCGACTGCTTCCCACTTCCCAAGACCAAGTTTTAAATAGTATTTTTGTCTGGTACTTCTGTTTCCTTTTGGGATAGTTTCCACGGGCTTTTGGCAGAAATCTGCAGTGTCCATAAAAGAGCAGGACATAGAACACCATGGTGAGTGCCATTTTAAGGAAATGTGATTTTCTTTCTCCTCTGTTGAATGAAGTTCATTTCTGTCATTAGCATGCTGAGATGTGCTCTTTCCCTTGAGTAAGAGTATGGTGCTCATGGTCAAGATACACTGAAGCTGACATGTTGATTAAAATGAGTGAACCCAGCCCCAGGCATACTAAGTACATTTGGTTCTCTCCATCACTTAATAGTTGGGGACATTTTATTGGCAGTTAGCAATCAAGAACTTAAAAGCTTATGTGTTATGTGTTACTAGACCCGGTAGTTACATCTGAATGTCAGATGTACAAATACAGGTAGACGGATTTTCTTCTGTAATATTATTATTTTATAAAATATATAATTTTTTCCCTTGCTTATACAATTCCTTCAAATTTCTCTTTTTAAGTGGTTTCAAATGGAGCAGTACCCTGATTTGACTAATTAATTTGAGAAAATCTTTCTTAAGGTGGAAATGTATTACTTTTAAAAATTTATATTATTTAGACAGTGTTTAATCATTCTGATGATCAGAAGAAACTGATCTCTTTTCCAAAATTTAAGTATGTGTGTGAAATGTGTGTACAGAATGGAAAATTAACAAAATCATGCATTTCTTCTTCCTATCCCTGACTAACAAGACATCTGAATCCACTTTGAAATACATGTGCTATTTCCAAATATATCGTAATTATTGCTTGGTTTCCTCTAGCTTTTTATTTGAGGTCAGAGAATTAGAAAAGAATGATGAACTAAGACATAATGTATTATAGTAATAATCCCATTAAAGTTTTGAATAAGAAAGGTCATTGTGCTTGACCTGTTCTAAATTGGATCTCTAAAAGTTTGTGACGAAGAAGGAGAAATCAATTATTTAAGTTCTGAAATACAAAGTTTTTTTAAAAGTAACAATGTAATTACAATTCATTACATTCAGGGGTTTAAATCATGTTTGTTATGCTAAAGTTTTAGAACAGAGTTTACAAATAGCCATCTACAAATGAGTTTTTTTAGGTTTTCATTTCTAACAACACCCACTTAGCTGGAATTAAACACAAATGACAAAGCTCAAAGCAGTTCAGCCTTTTAAATTACAAGACCAAAAAAACCTGTGTTAGCACAGCAGTGACTTCTTGCTAAATTTGGGCTTATGTACATTCAGGAGAGGAAATGCCCACCTTTTCCTTCCTCCATGGCGGCAGCCATCAAGATCCAACCAGTGAGTGCTTACGTATGTAGGGTTGGAGGTGTTTCGCCACTTGGACAGCCTGCGAAAATCAGGTGTAATGGGATAAAAACAGCCTAGGGGGATCAGTCCCACTGCTCCCAGTTAAATGATTCCAGCTCAGTCTCTGGAAAAGCACCCGGTCAGTCTTGTCTTGCAGGTATACATAACTACGGGGTCATTTTAGTGATGTGGCTGGTTCCTTGTTACTCTGGGTATGCTAGTTAGACTCCACTTCTAACTTTAGCATATTAAATTACTTATTTTCACCAAAAAAAAGAGCAAACAAGTAAAATCATAATAACCTCAGCAGTAAAAAAAAAAGATTTCTGGCCTCATTTAGAAGCTACTTTGTTACCATTACAGTGGGTTAAAACTGGACTATTGATTATTGGGACAGCAACATGAGAAAAGTATGGTGTTATAATGGCATGATGACTGAAAAAAAAATTCTATTCTATTTAAGTAAACAGAATTAATCTCAATGATTCTAATGTGTAATCATCATGCACTGACTTCTCAAGGGTAATCTATAAGTGCTTTAAAATATATGAGCTAAAATTAAGTGATGTACAGAAAAAAATATTTGAAGATAGCTTAATACATTTCTGTACAATCAGAAACACTGGCAATGAAGATCAGGATAATATTGACATGAAAACAAGTACTTTATAATCTTGACGTTGTTGAGGATCTTTTCTCCTTAAAGGAAACAATTATAGTGACTTAAAGAAATTTGCTGCTGAATTAGTAGCTTTATGTTCCAAGACGCTAGTTTCCTAGTTTATTTGTTGTTTTATTTTTTTTTAATAGGTAAATGAAATACATTACATGAAAGAATTGCCAGTGAAGTAATTATGATTTGAAATTCTTCCTCCCTCACAAGCTTTTGTGGTTTTGGTTTTGTTATATACACTTAGTGCATTCTGAACTCTTCTTATTAGATAATACTTTTCTTTGTGAAGGATGAGGTTTTGTTGTGGGAATAGAAAATTGACAATGAGAAATCCTTAAGTTAGAAATATTGTTTCTTCAGTATTTCTTAACACTATATGCCACACAGCTTTTTTAAGAGTTCACTAAATTTGAGATGTACTTTTTTTTTTTTTTAATTACAATTGGGAAGGAAAACTGAGTGAAGTAAAAGAAAAATTCTTAATGTATAAGCTGCTGAACTTTGACACAATTTCCTTTAGGAGAAATTGCTGATAGGTTTGAAGTTATTTTTTCTTGTATCTGTTTAGTTTGTATTTACATATTTGTGTATGTTCCTACTTCCCTGTCCTAAAAACGTCATTCTAAATGTTCACTGCTTGTTCTTTACAATTTGTAGGAAACTTAAGCTTTAGTAGCACTTTTTCTCTGTATTCATTAACTCTATGGTAAGGCTCAGCATTTCAGCAGTTTGTCAAAGTAATCTGGATGATGTTCATAACTCGCTAATCAAATCGAAAGTTAAATGTTGATGACATTTCTTGTTTAATTCGCTGAAAAGTTTGTTCCTTTATTCAGATGGGAACCTTAGAAATGCAGATTTTTTTTTTAATCTTTTGGTGCCATCTTGTGGCAAGAGAATAATTATGAAATCAGGAGTACTCCCTTTTCCAGCCCACAATTTCTATGCTTACCAGCAAAATATCTTGCTTTGGTGATAGATATGTATGTATGAATTTTTATAGTAACTGTAATAAAGCAAACCAAGTCATGCAAAGGACAAAGTTCTCTTTGATTGCTTCTTTCTTTTTTTGTTCTTTTTAAATGCATTACTATCGCTATTGACTTGAGAAATCTCACAAAAATTGACTATAATTTCCGCATATAAATATATTTTTAGTCTATAATGCATTAGATCTCTGTAGAATACTTAGATACTTAACTAGTTCAAGGCAATTGTCAGTAGATTTTTATTGTATTAGTGCATTAGATCTCTGTAGAATACTTTAATACTTAGCAAGCTCAAGGCAATACTCAGTTCAGCATCGTGTTTAACGGAAAGCCAAGGTCTGTGCTAGCATTCTTGTTTTTAATTTTATTTTCTGGTTTGGGCTTGAGAAAATTCATACCAGCCTGCATCCAAAAACGCAATAACAGCACAGCAATGTTGTTTATTTTCCTGATATTTTCATTGGGATTCAGCAAGATGAGTGGTTTTGGTTCTGTGCTTTATGAATACTAGCTTAATATCTGTTTTTTTGAAGATAATGCTTGTAGATATTTGCAGTCAGTACAGATCACGTTCTTGCTCAATTTACTAGAGGAGTTTTCTCTGTGATAGTCTATATTTGCTTACTTATTTAGTTCTGACTTCCAGTCATGCTGAAGTTTTCTAGATGAAAAAATATTACTCCCTGTCAACAGCTGGGAAGAACATCAAGATGTCAGTCCTACTTTTACTTTAGCTAGTGGTTCTCATTCTTTCAGAATTAAGGATTTTTTTTAAAATACATTTATTATAGTCTGGTCTAAATAACTTCCAAATATCTTGTATTAATTTAAGATCAATTGCAAATTATAACTTTGTGAGATATTAGAATAGCTTTTCTCAGACAACGGGTATGAAAACATAAAAATATTAAAACTGCTTGTACCCGAGGACCAGAAAACAGATTGAAATTTTGCATTTCAGTCCAGTACTATAGCCACAAAATTAAAAAAATTTAAAAAAAAAAAAAGACCAAAAAAGAAATAAACCAACAAAAACCCAGTGTTTTTGACAGTATATCCTCCCAGCTGAAGGGAAGATTCTCAAAATGAGTACCAAATGAGAACACTGTTTAAGATCTCACCTCTGAAATGGGAGCAGTACTCCAATTGGATATTCTTGCAATGCCAAACACTTCCATCACTTTCTGTACACATGGCCAATACTGCCATGTTGCATATTATATGTTTTCTAAATTTATACAGAAAATAAAAATATAACCAGGATGTTAATACAAGCTATGTTTTCTAGCAATTATATCATGTATATTAAAATGTTAGTCACTAGAATGTGGTTTTCAACAAGCAATCACTAGGTGAGGTTTAGTTGTATGCTGCAGCAGCTTGTTATAAATCAGTCCACAGTTGAAGGATTACTTTGGATGGTTACAGATTGTGTGATTTCTTTGATTAGGGTTAGCTCAGATAGAGATAAAACTCTGTTGCCTGTCAGGAGGAATGGAGAACATTAATGTAATAAGATATAGAATTTCAAGTTTTGTACATGTATGTGATGATGTATTTGTTTTAATTTTTCCTCCTGATCACAGTAAAATTCTCTTGACAAGTAACACACTTGAATGCTTCTGTCCAGCACCTTCTATAGTATACTTTATTTACAAGATTAAAGTGGTAGGTGACTTAACTAAATTAAAACCTGCAATTGTTCATTCCAGTGAATTCACATGGTGCAAATTCTCTTACAAGGAAGACAAACCTAAATATGTGTCATAGTCTTTTTGATAGAAAGCTGTTAAGCTTAAGGCATGACTCTAAATAATATTTGTATAAATAATATTGCACTATTATGACATATACAATCTATTAGTAATAATTACATTGAAATCCAAAATATAATTTTTACCTTTTGCAATCCATATAAAATCAGTTTCTTTATCATTCTATGATTAGCTTTCTAGACCTAACAGAGACATTTTCTATAGCTGCAATTTCTAGGCCTGGTAGAGTTTACATTTTCCTACATAAAAAAATATAGCCAGTATTTAGTAATTAAACTGTGTTTTCTGTCATTTCAAGGTATCATGTGAATGGTCTGTAAAAGCTTTCTAGAAAGTTATTTACCAAAATTGTGTCTTCTTAACATCTTATTCTGGGTGAATATACATTTGTGTATGCATGGCACTATAATTTTCATGTGGTTACATTTGGTGAAAAATGAGCGCAGAATATTTTAAAGAATATTCAAGAGGGGAAAACTAAAATTCTGTTACATAAATTAAAGTGTGGGTTTTTTGTTTGCTTGTTTGTTTCTTTTTTTTTTTTTTTTTAATTTGTTTTATGAGGTTTTTAGAATGTATGTACTTATAAAAACTGCAGGTGAGGCAAGCAGCATGCTTAACCTGAAACATGGAGTAAGACAGGCAATAAATCAAGCACAGATACAGAAAGATGATGTAGCATGTCATAACTTACAAAAGAGAAAGTCTCCAATGAGAAGTGCCCGTGTTTATGCAGTGCAAAAAGCAGAAGTCGGGGGGGTTATTGAATTGATTAGTATGCATACCTGAAGCACTTCAGTAAATTAAACAAATGCTTATTTGGACACGAGACTTTTGAAATTTGGAGAGAAAGTGTTGTAAAGGTTGCATCTCTTAATTCACATAAATGCACTGCACCAGCCTTAAAAAAATGAATGAAGAGACCACATGCAAAAGAAGCATGATAGTCAATGATAGAAGAAACAGTGGTTTTGCCAAGGATTTAAGCAGAAATAGTGTTCACATAAGATTAAGATAATTTACTGACAGTGTTATGTGGATAGGAGTGATGTAAAATAGATTTAAGGGATAAAAAGAGAATTTATATAGTTAGGAAAGTGTCTTAGAAAGATGAAAGAATCCAAAGTATTGATGTCTGCATTGAAATTAGAGAGGGAAGAGGAAACATGGTCAAATAAAGTGATCATTCTTATTTGTGGACCTTCTGGAGGTGAAAAGAAAACGGAACTAGTTAATGATTTTGTGATTATAGTCAGGAATACCTGGAAATCTGTACAGTACCATTACAGCATGTTTTGTGAAGGAAGTAGCCTTGCGAGAATTTCTTGATCTCAGTTGCCAAATCCCTTGTATGCTCTTTCTGCAAATTACACCTGTTGAATAGTAGGTTTTTCTCTTTCAATCCCAGTGTGCTTAATTTAGTTAGAATTTTATGTAGATAAGTAAATACGTTATTTATGCTGGAAACTGCTAGATCCTATATATAAAGGAGAGACTGAAAAGCGTCTGTCACAGAACTTGTCTAGATGATGAAAAGGAAAAAATATTTTTTAAAACTGTTTCTGGGTTTAGTTTGTCAGATAAGATTGATTGGTGATCTCTGCAATGTGTATATTTAACGTGTTCTTCTCCTGACTGTCAAAATTATTTATGTCTAGTGTTACTGCTCACTAGTCTAAGCAACATACACTTTGGCTGTGGCAGTGAAAGAAGAAAATTCATCCTGCTGTACAACTGCAGTAATATATAACTGACATGTCTTAGGGCCTGAGTATCTAGAGAAATTCTAAACAAGACATAAAGGTCACAAAAGCACAGGATCCCAACAACTATGCGTGCCATTCTCACATACAGGATATAGGTGTACCATCTTTTCAGACACCTGCAGAAACAGTCTAAGTGAGTTTGTTGCTCTGACTTTTCCCTTTGGAAATTACAGTGTTTATGGTGAACTAGGAAGTGTTATTTAAATTGAAAAGAGAACTGCTAAAATAAGAGTAGTGACACTGATATTTCAGGTTATGTACTTTTTGGCATTCGATTAAAAGATCTTTCCTTTGCCAAAGTGAACTTGGTTGTTTTCTCATGAACAGAGAAGCCTATATATACATCCACTCCAAATGAAGCACTCTTTTCCTTCCCTACCTTTTATGGTGTAGAATTAATTTAAGCTGTCTTTGAGATATGACTATACAAATCAGACAAAAATTAAAATTATATTTTATTGAACTGATGTAATGAAGTCTGTGTGCTTCAGAAACTAAACTGTATTTTCCTGCAATGGGTTTGTATCCCTGTTCTCTGATTCAGAGTAAACTGTGAAACACTGACATGGATATAGCTGTCACTTTTGAGTATTCTGAAGAGAATTCAGGAAGCTAAAGACAAAATAAATTGTAGCCCTTTAAAAATGGGAGCAAAAAGTCCTGCCTTAGCAAATTTTAAAACATTTTTTTCCCTGATTTAACAATAATCTGGCAATAGCTTTGCAATGGCTTGAGCAGGAAAGTAACATTTTCAGAGAAACTAAAATATGCTATCTCTAGAACTGTGTCTCTTCAACAGCATTCAATCAAGTTCTCCTCAGCCAAAGTAAAAAAAAAATGCCTCCATATATTTCAGTGATTTCATGGTAGTCTTATACCAGGCTACACCTCTTTTCTAGATCCTCAGAGTTTGGGACAGCTGATTTACATGAGAAAGGAATGGTAACAATGATCATCTTTCCTACTTTCTCTTTGTGAGTCCATATTGCTATCCATAAGAACTCCACAGTTTTTGCACCTTGAAAAGAACGTGCTACAGTCTTCCTTGTTCCTCATTAAAAAAACCAAACCAAAACAAAACAAATCCTTAAGGAGAGAAAATAAGAGTTTACTTATACTGTGTCTTTCTGTGTGTTTTGGCACTTTGTCTGAAAGGCATTTTGGTTAATAGCAGGAGTCGGGTGCTCTTGTCAATTAGGCCATGCTTGAAATATTGTGTATTTGTTCGTGCGTAAGAACCGTGAATTTGAAGAACGAAAAGATGCAGGGATGGACAGCACTGCAGAAGCTCCTCATTGTCATTTCTGATGCCCTCTTCCTAATTAGATTGAAAGAGCTTTTCTGCAGGGAGGATTAAAAACCACCTCCTACTATGTCTTGGAATCTTGGGGGATGTACTAAACCGTGTAAGTTTGAGGGCCGCAGTTTAACTACTGTGCTTTTGTGCATGAGAGACCTTAGCATTTTGCAGATGACTTAAGCTAGTGTTTACTTCCCATTACCATTCGCAGGATTTAATCATATATATATAAATATAAGCACATTTAAATTGTTTTTAACGCTGTGCAAATAACTCTGTGTTTTTAACTCGTGCTTTGACCAACTTAGTCCTTAGTCAAAGCTGTGCCTTGTTCTGAGACTTTAATTTCCTAGCAGAAAATAAGAATAAAATGGCCCTGTATTTCTGAGATAAACTGTATGTTAACCATCAACCATATCTAACTTTGTCTCAGTTTGTGCTTAGCAGTACTGTGTCCAGGACTTCTAGTTTTTTCAGATATTTTATTGGTTCCCATCTAGAATTTAATAAAAAGGCAACTTTCATCCCTCATATAATTCTAAGAAGGTACTGATTTTTTTCAAAACCTTTTAATGATCTCCAGTAAGTATTTGTCAGGTAGTTGATTTAATTGATTTACAGACCAAGATGAGCATTCTACTTTAGCAATGAAATGCAGAGGACAAGAATATGTGTGATCAGAGCTTGTCCTGGAAGAGAAGTACAAAATGAGAACCTAGGCTGAGCTGACCATTTTTACTACCTAGGAAGCACTTAATTGCAGTTTTGCTTCATGGTACATTAAGCAGAAATTTTCACATCCAAAGCAATATCCAGAATTTATATTTAATAAAATATCAACATGCTATCTCACTAGAAAGGCTACAGTATTGTAAGTCAAACACTGCCAAATATTTTAGAACCATTAAATCGTCAGCATTAGACTGTGACATAAAATAATAAGTGAAATCAAATTACAAGCTTTCATTTCCATGATTTTTAATACACATATTTTACTCATAAAGTTACATTTGTTGTGTTATCTTTTACGTATTTCTGTTCATAAACTTTTCAAAATTATCAGCAATATTTCTGTAATATTTCTTACATCATCATGTTGTCCAGCTGTTACTCAGAACCTGATGATCTGCTTTCTTTCTGTGCTGTGCAGGCATTTGTATTTTGGTGTTCCTTTTATGTGTCATGTTCTTTGTTCAGTTTGCTTCTCATTTCATATTTCCTGCCAACCACAGATGTTTGACTTTCATCTGTGTGATGTAATATAGCAAAATAAAAGTTGAATACTTAAAAATCCTGGTTCTTGTGAACAAGACTGGGATTCACTGTGACAGGCTAAAAGGAGCCTGAAGTCCTCTGTGGTAAATTTTATTATGTACCTGAAACATGGAACTGTTTTTTCTTAAAAAACAAAATATATCAATTCTGGATGGGCATATAAAATCTCTGTTCCAGTGAGTGGCTAAGTACTGTGTCATACCTCTTCCAGGTATGCTTTCCCTGGTCTGTATCACCAGGACCTACAAAAACTGGTTAAACTTTGATAGAACTAATTTGAGTAGCAGTGCTGAAAAAGTGAAGAAACATGCCACATAAGAGACACTAGCAAGGAAAATAATTTATAAATTATTCAAACATAAACACTCAGGTGATAAGTCTCTTCACATCTGTCCATACAAAATAGACTCTCTCTAGGTATCAGTACATACATCCTGTTACTTCTTGGATAATCTGTGATTCTTTGCATATACTTACAAATAGGGTTTTTTCTTGTTTTTCTTCAGCCTCTTACTAATTTTTAAACATGGATTTTATGGTATGCTTTTGAGCTTTTAAGAATATTCAATGTTATCAATAATGTTCACGCTATACAAATGTAGTTCCTGGATAATTTTTAGTATATAATGAACGTTTATGAAGATTTAATTAATGATAAAGACAAGTCAGTGTTTATCATATACCACTTATTTTCTATTAATAGGTGTGCGAAGTACTGGTTTTTTTTGAGTTTCAGTAGTGTTTGTGCTTAGGCTCTGTCATTTTATCTATTTGTGCACTGCCTGGTTGGTTGCAGAGCAGCAAGGACTTCAGCATCACTGAAGAACTTCAGGCCTTCTTTTTGTCCATATAATACATTATAACCAATGAACACAAAAAACCTCTCAAACTATATCCACTCTACTTGATCTGTAGTCCTATTAGCTCCTAGAAATTTTGCTGAGTTATACAGATGACTGGGCAGCATACGAAGATTATTTAGTGAAATATAAAGTAATTCACAATTCTGTAACTGATGTTTTTTGTTTTGAATCCAAACTGAACTAACAATCAGTATTCAATCTAGAGATTGCTCTTACCACTATATACAAGTAAAATTTAAAATTGAGTCTTCCTGTTTATTTGGGCTTATCAAATAATATATAATACAGTTATGAGTGTATAGAAGTTGAGAACAACATTCTATCTCAGTTTCATCTTGGGAATTTGTCCTACTAATTGGGCCTCTTTACATGTAAATATTATATATATATGATAAATCACTGGGGCCCTTTCTTTGTAATGACATTCTGGTGGGACTTGGTTATCCTGTTCAAAATCTTTCAATTTGTCTTGAAGTCCTGAGCCACGAAACTTGCTTGTGGAAGGATTGAGAAGAAAGTGTTTATGGGGGAGAGAATAATCAAGAAGTCTGAGGTACTTACTGGGAAATGAAATATGTAACCCAGGGTACACATATTATGTAAAGGGGCATACGGTTCTCTAAAGATGTGCAGCTTTACCTGGTTAACACTTAAGCAGGAGTGGAAAAAACAAAATAAAACAAAAAACCCAACACATCTTACTATAGTGTGATGGGGCTTCCAGCATTAAGACCTGTGCAAACTGCCTAGTCTAGCTGCTTCAATTTTCTTGCTGTTTTGGAAGTATTTGCATGGAACTCTTTGTATGGAAATGTTGTGGCCTGTTAGAGACTGTCACAGACATAAGACATTTATAAATTAAGCAGGAAATAGCTCACAGAGGTTTGAAAGTTGCCCTAACTCACACTGCACATTGTTTGAAGATTTAGGAATAGAAACTCTTTCTTTGAGGTTCACCCCTGTCCACTGGCTATGTATCATATTGGTATGTTTAAGAAAAAAAAAAAGAAAATATGTAATAAAATAAATGTGGGAAGAAGAAGATAATTTCCTGGGACCTTTTGAGGCTGATGAAGAGGTAGTTTACTGATTTAAGGAAACATTGATTTTAAAAATATTTTATTTATTTATAGACTTTTTCCTGTAAATTAAAAAAATATTGATTTGTTTCCTCTTATTCTTCCTATCACAATCACTTTGTAAACATAATGTTGTATGTTTGATGATAAATGGAATATCACATTAGAGCTAAGTGTGATTTGAAATGGCTGAAATATCTAAAAGAATCAAGCATCATATCGGAGACAGGTCATCCTTAATAGCAATGTGATTACGCTTTTCATACTATTTTTCCTCTTTCAGACAGCATGCCTTCTGCATGCTTGGAATCATTCCATCTTCCTTTCCTTGAAGACACAGCAGGTATATAAGCATTAACCATTTTGTGTTCAGGCCCTTTGGCTATGTTTCCTGTTTGCATTGATGTTAGAAGGTACTTCTGACAATCCAGTAGTCTAAAGTGATAAATCTAAAAGAACAAATGTAAGGCAAGCTACTACTAAACAATATATGAGTAGGCATTTAGTTTTTCAAACTATGTTTATTCCCTAGATGGCTGTGGAAACCAGCCTGCAAATATTACTTATGTTGAATCTAGGTTAAGAGAGCTTTTTAATATTTTTTTATTTCACAAAATAATGTCTGTATGATTGGCTTGAAAAATTTGTTTCTCCTGCTTTGTTTGGTTGGTGTGTGAAGTGAAAGATATGAGAAAGTACTTATTATATAATAGCCTTTTATTACTTTTCTAAGTAGATATAAAATGAAATTCAGGTTTGGTCTTCTGGGTGTAGCACTTACAAGATTAAAGATGGATAGAGGTGGAAAGGGAAGTTAATCTCCAAGACAGTCTTAAGAGATGAATTGTACTATGTAAATGTGTTCTAGTTCTGTCTGTAGATGTAATTATCATTAAAGTTACAAAAAAAAATCATTCACTTGGTTGGGTTTTGCAGGTTTTTTCCCAGCTACAAATCATGTCAACCATTACTTCTTGTCATGTTCAGTAGATGTGGATAACAGATTATTCCCTGTCTCTTTTACAGAAGTCTTAAATATTTGAAAGTTGTTATTTGTTCTCCCCTCTCACACACTTTCCTGTTACAACCTAGTGGCACAGGTTTGTTCGTTTGTGCCAGGATAGTCATGACAATTTCTCTTTTACCCTGACTTCTCCACAACTCTCTTAAGGTGTGTTGTTAAAATATGGATTTATTGTTTTAGCTGAGCCCTTCCCATTGTTGTCTGAGTAGAGAAGATACATTTTATTTTTCTTGTAGGTAGTAATCCTCCTTGTATATCAGTTTCTTTTTTTGGATCCAGATAGTGCTATTAAATCATATTCAGTGATTTGTTTGCCTCACCAGTATTAAGACGGTTGTCACTGATTTTTATCCGTCCACAAGGCATGATAATTATTCAATTATAGAAAGAATTTAGAGTGGAATTGCAGTGGAAAATATACTTTTAAACAAGAAAATGACTAATTATTCCGAAACTGCTTCAGCCAATTCATGTTCTATACTAGTAGTAAATTGGTTAGGCCCGGTGCTTTGAACACCTGTAATTTGCAGTGGACAGTATGTGGTCCTGGAGCATGCCTGACTGCCATGCTGAGGTGGTTTTATCAACATACGAATGTGCGGATACTGGATTTCTGGGTTTTCTGAATGTCTTGTCACTGAAAGAAGAGTCCCATAACTTCACGTAACTGGATTGCCTTTGTCATAGCTGCATATCTTGTCCAGTGTCATTCCACCTCCTCCACAAGGAGTTCACATCACTTCCCGCCTACTTTGTTTATGGATTTCTCCAGTGTCTCATGGCTCTTGTTTGCAAACTCAGATTGCTACACAGCTAATAGGATTCCAAAGGCTGGCCATTCTCATCTAAATTCTTCAATTACTCTTTATCCTGACTTCTTCCTGTTTAATGTTGAGATAATAATTACTTGCTGCCAGTACAGCAGTATGGGCAACAATCAGGAGGTGCTGGAAGCCATTGTGCAGTGGAAAGACTATGATGTTGTTGCCACCATGGAAACATGGTGAGATGACTCCCACAACTGGACTGCTGCATTGCATGGCTATAAACTCTTCAGAAGGGACAGGCAAGGAAGGAGTGGCAGTGGGGTAGCCCTGTATGTTAAAGAGTGGTTGGATTGACTCTAGACCTTAAACATGGTGACAATAGGGTCGAATATTTATGGGTAAGAATAAAGAGGAAGGCCAACAAGGCAGATAACCTGGTGTGAGTTTGTCAAAGACCACCCAAACAGAATGAAGAGGAAGACAAAATATTCTATAAGCAGCTGGCAGAAGTTTCACAATCACTAGCCCTTGTTCATCTTCTTGAGTGCCATAATATGTCATGTACAGGGCAACCAGGTGTTCATGTGCAGTCAGAATGGGTTTATGAAAGGCAGGTCCTGCTTTACCAGCCTGCTTAGTGGATGAGAGAAAGGCTTTGTATGTTGTCTACCTGGACTTTAGTAAAGCCCTTGGCACTGTTTTCCACAGCATTCTCCTGGAGAACCTGGCTGCTCATGGCCTGGATGGTTGTACTCTTCAATGGATAGAGAACTGTGAGTTGGCAGCCAGTTAGGAGTGGTGTTCCACAGGGCTCAGTATTGCAATCAGTTCTGTTTAATCTCTTTATCAGTGATCTGGATGAGGGGAGCAAGGACACTCTCAGTAAGCTTCCGGAGGACACCAAGCTGGGTGGAAGTGTTGATCTGCTGGAGAGTAGGAAGGCTCTACAGAGGGATCTGGACAGGCTGGCTCAGTGGGCTGAGGCCAACTTTATGAGGTTCAACAAGGCCAAGTGCCAGGTCCTGCGCTTGGGTCACAACAACCCCAGGCAGTGCTACAGGCTTGGGGGAGAGCAGCTGGAAAGCTGCCTGGCAGAAAGGGATCTGGGGATGTAGATTGACAGCTGGCTGAATATGAGCCAACAGTGTGCCCAGGCGGCCAAGAAGGCCAACAGCATCCTGGCTTGTATCAGGAATAGTGTAACCAGCAGGACTAGGGAAGTGATCATCCCCTTGTACTTGGCACTGGTGAGGCCCCACTTTGAATACCATGTTCGGTTTTGGGCATCTCACTACAAGAAAGACATTGAGGTGCTGGAGTGTGTCCAAAGAAGAGCAAAAAAGCTGGTGAAGAGTCTGGAGCACAAGTCTTTTGAGGAGCAGCTGAGGAAACTGGGTCTGTTTAGCCTGGAGAAAAGGAGACTGAGGGAAGACCTTATGTATCATTCTCTACAACTACGTGAAAGGAGGTTGTAGCAAGAGGTTGTCTGTCTCTTCTCCCAAATAACAAGTGATAGGACAAGAGGAAGTGGCTTCAAGTTGCACCAGGGGAGGTTTAGACTGAATACTAGGAAAAACTTCTTCACGGTAAGGGTTGTCAGGCACTGGAACAGGCTTCCGAAAGAAGTTATTGGTTGGACTCGATGATGTCCAGAGATCCCTTCCAAACCCAACCACTCTGTGTTTCTGTGATTCTATGAACATTTATTGTATTAGCGACCTGCCCTAAATTTATTTTTAGGAACTGTGTGGCTGAGAAAAGACAAAACCCTCAGCAGTTTACCTAAACAGAGCTTTTGTGGGGAGAAAGTTTCTAAATTAATTGGAAACAGTTGTGGAACAGGATTTGAAAAACACTGAGGCATAGAGACTTTGGAGAGACTGCTGTTCAATTGCAGACCAAAAGAAGGGACACACATGCAGCATCTGTCAGGACTGAGGATGGAAACGACAGCAACAGTGTTGCTGCTGTGATCCAGTAGCTCTGTGATATTACTTCTTGCTGACCTCATTGTCTATCAGGTGGTGTTTGACCCCACAAGTTGTCTGAAAAGTGCAGTTTTCAACAGTGTGAAAGGGACTTTATGATGTACTTAGCATATGGTCATTTTAAAACACCTGTCTGTCTTCTAGAGCTGGTGTATTCATTTTTCTTTTTGTTGTTAGTTTGTTGTTGTTGTTTGTTTTTTTATGTGGTTTTTGTGTTGTTTTTTTTCTTCACTATCACACAGCTGTCTTTCTTAAAGAGTTGCCTGAGTAATATGATGAAGTCACTGCAAACTGAAAGGTTTGTTCATAGGCACAGGAACAATTTACACTTGAGTTCTTCGATCTTCACTCATATAACAATTATTAGAGACGGTGTGTCTTTTACTTTATAATAGTGTTTAAAGGAAAGGGAGGAAATCATTGCTTGACATTTTCTCTAAGTGTTGCAAATGCGTATATGTACATTATAGCACTATAGTTCTGTGCTTCTCCTGTTTGAGGAAAAAATGCCCATGGTTTCTTTAAATGTGGTGATATATACTTTAAATATATATCACATTGTGTTCTGAGTGACACCAGTGAATATCTTCAGGAAGTACACTTCAGTCACTGAAGTAGCTCTCTTTTTGTTGCTGAAACAGAACAGATCCTTGACATTCTTGTAGTAACACAAATATAACTCTTTCATTGACATTAGATTCTTATGCTAGCCTGCCTTTCTCAAACAAGTGTTTGGAAAAGGACTAAAAGAAACACCAGGGATAAAATGAAAATGTTAGATAAAGAAGGGATAGCTGTCAACATACCAATGAAAATCCATGTTCAAAATATAAACTAGAGCAAGTAAGTCACAAATGACACTGCATGGAAATTCTAAAAGTGAACAGAAGGACTGATTAAAAAAGCAATTTATGGGATTTATTACCGTGTAATTTATGTGACCTTCACAGCCTGTTAAGAATCACTTTTACTTCCAGTTTGGAACCATTGTTCTTTTCGACCTTAATGAATGGATGTAGGGCATCAAGTAACCTTTGCCTGAAGTCCTAAGCTTCTTGTGATTGATGGCTTTACTGTAAATCAGAATAGGAAGTTTTAAATGTTCAACATTTCTTCATCACATGCTGACACTAGCATTGAGTCCATGCATTTTTCTTGGCAGGTGCAACAAATAATGTTTGTAGCAGTATGATAGACATTCAAGTTTGACATAAGACTTCGAGAATTGAGAAGCGGATGTCATTCTGTAAAAATATTAAGGCAGATTGGATAAAATAGTAACTCTTTGGCTGCTCATTAAGTCATGGTATGCTTTGGAGAGAAATTGTTTGTCTTCCCAGCGAGTGATTTTGATCAAAAATGGTCAATGTTTCCTATATTGACACTTCCTACTTCCCTTTTGCAGAAGGTATCTGAGTATATTGTATCTGTATGTGTACTCTTGTATCTGTATCTTTGTGGGTTTATTTCCTAGCTAGTTTTTAGATAATAGTGTTAGCAGAAGATATGAGATTCAGATTTTCCTGATGACTTTGCAACCCAAGAATGGTAAAGACAGTCTATTTCAAATACTTCTGTGTTCTTCCATAGTGCTTCTCTTGCTGCAAGTGATTTGAAGGAATCTGTTGATTAAAAAATGGTTCTTGTTATCCTGAAAGACTACTTTTATGTAAGATAGCTTTCTGTGAGAAAAATATGGGTGGATCTTTTGGGTTAACCCTTGTAGGCAGCTAAGCACCACACAGCTGCTCCCTTACTACCTCTGCAGTGGGATAGAGGAGAGAAAGGGAAGGATAAAAATGAGAGAACTCATTAAGACAGCTTAATGAGGAATGCAAAAGCCTTGTGTGCAAGCAAAGCAAAACAAGGAGTTCATTTACTACTTCCCACAGGCAGGCAGGTGTCAAGACATCTCCCAAGTTCTTGTGCACACACAGCCTACTTGCGGGTGTGGTGGTGTGAGAAACAGAAAAGGCCTTGACTCTGTGTAAGCACTGCTCAGCAATGGCTAAAACATTATGGTGTTGTTAGGACTGTTTTGTTCATAAATCAAAACCACAACACTCTATGAGCTATGGTGATGAAAATCAAATTTATCCTAGCCAAAATAAGTACAGTAGGGAAATGAATTGAGGCATTCTAGATTATTGTTGTTGTGCATGAAAAAATAGGTCTTGCAAGTCTCAAAATATGTTTTTGAAATATTTTAGCACCTTAGAAATTATCGATGAAAGCAGTGTTTTATTCAGGTGTTTTGTATGGATCCTAGAGATACAAATGGGTGTTACAATCAGAAGGCAAGAGCAATGAGAGCTTGGCAGAATGCAGATTAGCAACAACTATAACATTCTGGCTCACTTTGATATTTCTTCCTCTGAGGCCTTTTTGGGTGGCATGGGCAGCTGTCATTCTCTCTTACTTTTTTTCCTATGTTTCATCAACTCTGAAAATGTCTATGGTGTTGAATAATTTCAGTGAGAGATGCTGTGAGACATTCTAAGGCCTGGTGGTCAGAGCAGTTTTCTGGAGAGGAATGGCCTTGGTTAACATCTCTATATCTGATCAGCTGACATCTGTACTGAATTTCTGAATCATTTTGGAGTTAATGAAGTGACATGTTGGGGAAAATATTCTGAGAAAAATAAACAAACAAACAAACAAGAAACCCTACCTTTTAAACAAATCCTCCCTTCTCGCATTGACAATTTTTAAAATTTGTATTTTACAATGTTTAATCTATATATTGCACCTAGTGGGCTCAATGCTGTGATATAGGAGAAACGAGGGGAAAAGAAAATTTAATACAACTGTAGGTAAAGCTTGTTGTTGTTGTTGTTGTTGTTGTTTTTAATGCACTCTTAGCCAAGCAAAAGAATTAAAAACTTAAATTCAAAACCTCAGACCCAGTAGACTTTCCTCCTTCAGGCAGTATGGACAGACCACCAGAAAATGTCTCAGGTGAATGTCAAGGTCTGGGAAATTTCTCAGATGTTCTCCTGTCTTCTTCATTTTATAGCTCCTTTAAGAACAAGTTTATCCATAATTAAATGGTATTATTCCAGGTTTCTTAAGTCCAATCACTGTGTCAGTTCCCTTTCACTTACACTGGAAGATCTTTACTTCCCAAGTTAGAGCAAATAAATACGTATACATACCAATATGGGATAATCATTCCTTTTAAATGGTACCATGAGTCAGAGATACTTTCTTGCTACCTGATTCCTCTCCTTGCATATGTTATCACTCTGGAATATCTTTATGCTGTATACCATGGATGTGCTACTTCATTATTTGCTTTTAAGCAAGGTTTGGGGGTGGGAGAGGAGATTAAGAAATAGAGAGTGCTGGTTCACTATAGTCTTTTTTTCCTCTCACTCTCCACTTTGTCCTGTGCATTGTTTAACTATTCATTCTCCAGATGCTGTGAACCACACTCAGACATTCAGGTACAACCATTCGTATGCTAATTACAAATGACTTTCTGAATTTGCATCATATCTCACATCTTTTGAAGACAAGGTCTGCTCTTACTTACCTACACAACTTCACTCAATACTTCGTCTGACACAAAGGTTTCTTCATTTGGGGCAGCAAAGCAGATAGATTTTGGCCACCTTTACACAGGAAATGTTTACTATTTCAGTTTTCAGCAGCTTCTGTCTTGAGAATAATGGCTATCCTGTATATATCTTTACTAGTTCCTTATAAATTATATGATTCATTCTCCTATTATTTATCAGTCCTTTATGTTTTAATGTTAGCAACTTAATCTTCTCATATGTAATCTCACAAATTTTAATGACAGCCAGCATCAAGTTTTAAATTGAATTTATTAATATTTGAAAGTGACATATAGACACATCTTCATCTGCACATCCTTTCTCATATAATACTATAATATAGAAAGTACCTTTAAGATCATCACATCCAACTGTTAACCTAACACTGCCAGGTCCACCACTAAACCATAGAACCATAGAGTCATATAATAGTTTGGACTGGATGGGACCTTTAAAGGTCACCTAGTCCAACACCCCTGCAATGAGCAGGGACATCTTCAACTAGATCAGGTTGTTCATAGTCCTGTCCAGCCTTACCTTGAATGTTTCCAGGGATGGGGCATCTATCACTTCTCTGGGCAAACTGTCATGGTGTTCCACTACCCTCATTGTAAAAAATGTCTTCCTCATATCTAGTCTAAATCTAATCTTTTTAAATTTAAAACCATGACCCCTTGTCCTATTGTGATAGGACCTAATAAAAAGTCTGTCCCCATCTTTCTTATAGGTTCATTTTAAGTACTGAAAGGATGCAATAAGGTCTCCCTCTTCTCCAGGCTGAACAACCTCAACTCTCTCAACCTTACCTAATAGGAGAGGTATTCCAGCCCTCTGGTCATTTTTGTGGCCTTCTCTGGACCCTCTGCAACAGGTCCATGTGTTTCTTGTACTGAGGGCTCCAGAACTGGACTCAGGACTCGAGGTGGGGTCTCACCAGAGCAGAGCAGAGGGGCAGAATCGCCTCCATCGACCTGCTGGCCATGCTTTTTGTGATGCAGCCCAAGATATGATTTGCTTTCTGGGCTGCAAGCATGCGCTATTGACTCCTGTCCAACTTTTCATCCATCAGTACCCCAAGTCCTTCTCTGCAGGGCTGCTCTCAGTCCCTTCATCCCTCAGCCTGTGTCGATACTGAGGGTCACCGTGGCCCAGGTGCAGGACCTTGCACTTGTTGAACCTCATGAGGTTCACATGGGACTATGTCTCGAGCTTGTCCAGGTCCCTCTGCATGGCATCCTGTCTTTGAGGTATGTCAACCATTCAGCTTGGTGTCATCTGCACACTTGCTGAGGGTGCACTCAATCCCACTGTCTGTGTCACTGATGAAGATATTAAATAGTACTGATCCCAGTACAGACCCCTGAGAGACACCACTCATCATTATCTTCCATCTGGACATTGAGCTGTTGACCACTACCCCCTAGATGTGACCATCCAACAAATTCTTCATCCACCTTACAGCCCCTTCAGTAAATCCATATGTCTCCAATTTAGGCAGAGGATATTATGGGGGACCCTGCCAAAGGCCTTACAGAAGTCCAGATAGATGACATCCGTAGCTCTTGCCTTGTCCACTGACATATTCACTCCATCATAGAAGGCCACTAGGTTGGTCAGGCAGGACTTGTTCTTGGTGAAGCCATGCTGGCTGTCTCAAATAACCTCCCTGTCCTCCATGTGCCTTAGCATAGCTTCTAAGAGGATCTGTTCCATGATCTTCCCAGGCACAGAGGTAAGACTGACGGTTCAGTAGTTCCTAGCACCCTCCTTTCTACCCTTTTTAAAAATCGGTGCATTTTTTTCCCTTTTTCCAGCCACTGGGGTCCTCACCGGATGCCATGACTTCTCAAATATCATGAAGAGTGACCTGGCAACTACATCAGCCAATTCCCTTCAGGACTCTGGGAGGCATGTCATCAGTTCCCATGGACTTATATATATTCAGATTCCCCAGGTGGTCATGAACCTGCTTGCTCTTCCCTTACAGTGGGAGAATCTTTGCTCCCTCAGTCCCCGTCTTGTAGTTCGTCCACTCAAGAGGTGTGGGAAGAGAGCTTGCCAGGAAAGACTGAAGCAAAAAGGCTGTTGAGTGCCTCAGCTATCTCCTCATCTGTTGTTACCAGTTTGCCAGTCACGTTCATCAGGGGGTACACTTTCTTTGACTTTACTTTTCTGGCTCACATAACTGTGGAAGACCTTCTTGTTCTTTGCATCCCTTGCCAAATTCAGCTCCATCCACACCTTGGTCTTCCTGACCCCATGTCTCTACAACCAGGCAGCATTCCTATACATTTCCTAGGATATCTGTCCCTGCTTCCACTGCCTGTGCATTTCCTTCTTGCCCTTCAGTTTGACCAACAGGTCTCGACTCAGGCATGCTGGTCTCTTGCCTTCCTTGCCTGATTCCTTACACCTGGGGATCAAGAGCCCTTGTGCTTTATGAAAAGTGTCCTTAAAGATCTGCCAGCTCAGTTCTTTCTTGTCCCTGAGGGTGGTTTCCCAGGGCGTCCCATTGGCTAACTCCTTGAAGAGCTGGAATTTGGCTTTCCTAAAATTCAGGGTGACTTCACTCTTCGCCTGTCCCACATCTCTCAGGACTGCGAACTCCACCAGTGCATGATCACTGCAGCCCAGGCTGTCTCCACTCCTGATGTCACTGATCAGCTCACATGCATTGGAGACCATCAGGTCCAGTATCACGCGCACCCTGGCAGGGCTGTCTGTTACCTGACTTAAAAAATTATCCTCAATGCACTCCAGGAATTTCTTGGATTTCCTACAGCTCGCCACGCTACTTTTCCAGCAGATGTCAGGCTGGTTAAAGTTCCCCAGCAGGACAAGAGCCTGCAAGCATGATGCCTCCAGTAGCTGGAATAGGAAGGCTTTGTCAACAGGCTCCCCTTGACTGGGCGGCCTATAGCAGACACGGACCACAAGGTTCCCTTTGTTGCCTCAGTCTCTGATTCTCACCCATAAGCTTTCAACCTGCTCATGGCTATTCTTCAGCAACAGGTCTCCACAATCTATCCATTTATTGATGTAGAGGGCAATGCCTCCTCCTCTCCTTTCTCACCTGTCTCTTCTGAACATAATGTAGCCATTGAGAGCCACACTCTAGTCATGAGATTCCTCCCACTAAGTTTCAGTAATGGCCCACTAGGTCGTAGCTTTCTAGCAACATGGTGGCTTCCAACTCCTCCTGTTTATTGCCCATGCTGCGTGCATTGGTGTAGGGGCACTTCAGCTGGGCTGTCAGCCGTGTCACCTTCTCAGAGGACCACTCCTTAATTCCTTTGAGTTATTGCACTGGTGTGTCCCTGGTGGCTCTTATTACCTCAGGAGCTGTTGGCTCATCTCCATAAGACTTCAAGTGTGCTCCAGCATGTCTCTAGGCTGACAACCCTCACTAGCACCCTGTCCCTCTAACCTTGGTGTATCATCCCACAGCTTGTCACAGGCAAGCCTGACATTATCTCCCTCATCCATCAAGTGTATTTCAATGTATATAACGAATGATTTCACTCTACTAATAGTAAGTCCATTACTATTTGTAAACTTCATGACCTTATCAAACAGGCTTGAAAAAGGATACATAAGTATAGGACACAGAATAAAAGCCTCTCAGAAGAGGATAAATGAAAGACTGCTCAGTATTTTACCTTGAGACTTCAAAAGATGCAATTTACCTCTTTGCCTGTCACATACTTGCTCTGCAATCTTAGGTGATTGCTTTGTCATTGACTGAGTTTCTTATTCATATAGTCTAGAATAACAGACTAGAATAACAGAATAGTATTTTATTATTGTGTTCTGTTGAGTAATAGAAAAGAGTATATTCCTTCTCTGCATCTTAGATAAAGCAGTAATGAATGTCATAAAGACTGCTAGTGTTGCTGTCACTGTAATGATTCAAGGACTTACAAATGAGTCTTAATAAAGTCAAAAATATTTTACTAGCCTGTCTGGCTGTATTTGGAAAAAAAAAAAATCATTCTTTCAGGCATAGAGACCCTTTTTTGACCTGAAGCATAAAAAGTGGACTATAAACCAAATTTGAGGACAATTTCTCTAATTTTAATTAGATAGTTATCAATTATGTGAACTCTGTAAAGAAATATATATATACATATATAGTTGCCACAGATGAAATAGACTCATATGAAAAGGATGTTGAACAGGAAAAAAAAAAAGATATATTTAGCTCTCAAAGGGGAGAGTTAGGTAATTTATAACCTGCAGATATACAGAGGTTAGAAGGGAAGAGAGAGAGATTATAAAGTTCAATAAAACCAGAAACTCATTTGAGTCCATTGTTTTTGGCTTCCAGCTGCCTTTTGAAGTTCTGCTCCAGGTTTATCTTTAAAAGGTGTTTTGTTCATTTCCCTTGAAAATCAGGAGTGAAAGATCAGAGATGGAATGACTGTTTTGAAAAAAAATGTGTCTCCTGTGGCAGCTGGGTATAGCCCTTCACCAATTACCTGAGCAAGTTCATTCCGGTGTGAAGCGGTTGCTGATTTCCACCCATGTATTTATCAGAACAGTGTACAGAACAGTATGTGAAACATTTTACCTTATGGGAAAAAACCACATGTAGAATTCAGTGATGTTTCTCCAGAGGAGTGATCTTCCTGGGAAGAGTTTCTCTTCATATTATTGAGGTGGGTATTACAAGTGTTCTTCAGCACATTGATTTTTTTTTTTTCCCCATGAAATAATATTTTCTAAGTATTTGTTTTGTCAAACAGTGTTCTACATAGATGACATCTGGATGGGAAAAACAAGCACTCCCTTATTGACTTTCACCACAAATTCAGTAACTGTCTTCAGACTATCTCTATAACTTTCATATATTATTACCATTTTCTCCTATGCAATGGTCAACATCAAAAAACATAACCATTAATCTATATCATACAGAAAACCAGCAAACCAACACATACATCTCTGTATAACCAGCAACCATGAAAGACACGTCAAAAAAGTTGTACTATATAAACCTGTTCTTAAATATAATCAGATTTGTTCAGACAATAGTTCTGAAATCCACAAGTTTATCTGACTTTTCCAGCTAAACTTGCTAGTCCAATGGAATCTATTGTATTGGACTAATCTCTCTTATCTTGAAGACTGAAACTGTAACAGAGGTTTTATAAAGTATAGAGCTATACATTTATTGCAGGAAACATTTAGAACAGTCTTGATACAAGTGTGGAGCCCAGGGTCAGAATACACATTTCATTTATTTGATCAGTGTCTACCTCTATGTTCTTATACAGCAATGTCAGAACACATATAAAGGATGTTTACCAAGTGTGAAGTGTTCTCTGAGTGTCAGGATGATTACAGTGCTGGTGCAGTTTTACAGTACAGAGAAGCATTCTTAAGAGAAAATCTCCTTACCTCCAAAATTAACCCATGCCTATCAGGAATTTATCATGCCCACACATAATGCTTTATTGTAAGAGTGAAGTGCTACTGAAGAGCAGATATCTCTTTTCAAAACTAGTCAAGACACACACTTTTCATGACTGAGATATGCAAAAAAGATGGATATTTATGATACAAATTTCAGGTCTTTATAGTTAATCCTGGTGTAAAACTAATTTTGAAAGTATGTCAGTTGCAACCTGCTGTGGACTATTTTAAAGCAAGGACCATTTGGCAAAAAATAGAATGTGATCTTCTAATTATCTCTTATCCTGCATATATCGCACAACTGATAGTTTCAGATTGCCTAGGCAGTATCAAACATTGTAATGCCTAAAATGAATACCTGATGCACGGTACTTCACCTTATTGCAATGCACTGTAAATGATATAACATCAGGCACAAAAGGCTACAGATTATTATATAGTATACACATATGTGGTGTATTCTGAAGAGGTTTCTCATCATGGATTAAAACAAGTTATGGACAAGTTATAAAGGAGGGTCTATAATTCTGACTCACTAATGGTGAGGAAAATATTATCATTTTCTCTAACCATAGCAAACTAGTATAATAAATTATATTGCCAGTCCCATAATTTCAGGTCATCCTGACACAACAAATTGCAGTCACCTCATAAAGGGACTTTACTGTATAAACTGAGAACAGTACAAAGAGCCATAGCAGGATGTTTTCATATGTTAAAATAATTACAAAGGAATTAAACACAAGGCGAAACTTCAAGCCCTTTAAGAAATATTTATAGTAAAAAATTTCAAATGCATTGCAAATATACTGTATTGTCATTGGAGATTTATTTCTTTAATGCCAAATAGATATGGGATTTGTGGATAATGAAGTACGTTTTTCAATACTTAAACTTTTATTCCAATAAATGTGAGCTATACAATCGTATGCTTTAACAAACTTTCTCAAAATGTGATCCTCGCTCACATTTCAGCTGTAAGTTTCCATGAGAAATGGTTGTTTCCATTTCTTCCTGTCTGCTAAGAAAGAATGTAATCCTTCTGCTATCATCTAATTAGCAGGAATGAGACTATCCATGCTGCAGGCACAGGCACTAACACAAGTTTGAGGAGCCACTGTGTAGACATCAATGAACATTTTATTAAATTACACAGTTTTCTAAGCAGGCACGGTCTTTCAGTGTCCCAATTCTTTATGCTTTAGTGAACTGCCTCTGCTCTCTGAAGCTGTAAGGTTTCAGCCTGAGCTGAAGATATAAACTCCTGATGAGATTAGGGTGAGTTTTTAGATATTGGGCACGCTTCTGTGCTTATTCTGTCTCTCTAATAAGACTTAGAGTTTGCTGGCAGGTTAAAGCATTGAATAGCAAAGACTAGGAGTTTTAAAATTCCACCTGCCCTGAAGGAAAATACTGTCTTTTTTCAGAACCATTTGGCATTATTCGTTACAATTCATCCTGTTCAGGAAAACCCTTCAGTACAGGGAGAAAGAATATTAGGTCCCCAGGTCTAGATATTCAATGATCTCTCAGTTGTGGCTCTTGGCAAGATCCAGACAGAATTTTCTGATCTTTTCATTTGCAGAAAAGTCATGGTCTGTCAGAGATGGACTGAAATGAAAAAGAAAATAAGGTGTTAACAAAATTTCTTTACTATATGCTCTTGTGTCTATATTACAATGTTATAATGATACAAATAGATTTACTTTCTCTGATAAATCACTATTTTCTTCCTACTCCACACTTCTTCAGAGAAGAAAACAACATTCTGGAACTTGTTGTTTGCTGCTTCCCATCAGAATGGATCTCTGTCCTCCTCTCCACCATCACTCTGTTCTCCCCTTCCCCTAGCATGTATGATAAATATCAGAAGAGGTGTGGGTTTGGTTTTGGTTTTTTTCTTGTTGGTTGGTTGGTTGTTGCTTTTTGTTTTGTCTTGGGGGTTTGTTTGTTTGTTTGTTTTCAAGTATGTGAGGTGTTTGGGGTTTTTTTAAATTAAATAAACCAAGAAAAGAAAAATAAAGTATAACCAAATACTAAAAGCTTTAACTATTTTTTGTGGAGGTGGTTTGTTTGTTTCTTTGTTTGTTTTTTGTTTTGTTTTGGTAGATAAAATAGAAGACTACCTTCTTTACATAAGAAAAGAGTCTGCTAAATCTGGATGTTTTAAAAGCCAGCATGGCCATGGGCTAAACACAAAGAAGGTAATAATTTAAGAAGGAGAACATGAGATGAATTCAGTGTGGAGTAGGAAAGCACTAAATTCACTCTTTGTCAGGGAGAATAAACCAGATGACTGATGTGATCAACACAACTCCAGAATTTTATGGAGGGAGACTCAGAGGAATGGCACAGACCTTACCTAAATGGGAGGGAACATTGTGCCTAGGACTGTATCATTTGATGGGTAAGATCATGCTATGGTGGCTGGCAAGGAAAATATATTTGGTTGCTTTCAAGCCACAACAGTAAATCTACAGCTGCTTTTGAGATGAAATCAGATAAATGAAAAAGGGTACGATTGAGCTAGAATGAATAATACGTATTCATGTATAGAACAGGATGGCCACTGGTAACCATGTCACCAGAGGCAGGAAGACATAATGATGAGAAATAATTACATGGAAAAAGATGGGACAGAGTTCTACAGGATAGAGCTTGAAAAGATCATGAGAAATCCTCTGGTCATATCAGTTGCAGGCAGCGCATTTCTGAAGGTGGTTTGCTCAGGCTGTTTGCTCAGACTTCAGTCACATCTCATTTTGGCTGCCGACTACTTCCGCAAATATATAGTAAGGTTTTCTCAATGCATAACCTAAATCATCGTTTTTATTGGAATCAGCTCCTTATACTGTCTGTGGTGTGCATTGATAATAATTTCCTATTTTTAACAGTGTTGTTTTTTTTTTTCTGAAACCTACAGTCCTACCACTTTCCTCATTTTTTTTTCCATCCTGCAGACTAGACAAAGAGATGCAGTTGTTCTTTCCTCAATACTTTTTCCTAAACAGTTTGTTGCTAGCCTCATTTCTGTTTATTTATATTTTGGTATTGTGATGTTCAAACCTGGAAACAGCATTAGAAAAGAGGCTGAGTGGAGACGAAGGATTATTTCATACTTCTTAAGAATAATATTCCTGTCCACATATCTTCTTTTCCCACTTTTTTTTTTTTTTTTTTTAGAAATGAATGATTTAAAAATCCACCATATTGAGATGATAAAGATTCAAATAACTTTTGCATGTCCACAAGTCACTTACAACTTTCACACTGCTCCATGCATAATTTGTGTCCCAAAATTTTAGGGACAAAGGTAAATTTAAATGTCCAAGTAGAGAATTACCATAATAGTGCACTATGCTCAATGTCTTGCTGTGACAAAAATTGGATTCACCACATATAGAGGACTAAGAATTACTGTTAGGTATCCAAGTAATCTAATTAATACAGAAAAGCCTCATTAATAAACAGTTAAAATTATTATGCAAGATAACTTACTATATTTTGCCTTTTCTCTGGTGTTCTGCTCACCCTTTCAATGTCCCACTGTGTCTTAAGACTGAAAGCTTCTGTCTTGTCTAAGAGGAACAAGGCAGCGTTGCAGTGAGACATCTGGAGATCCTACAGAGTGGAGGACAATGTTCCCTACAGCAGAGGAACTGGGAGAAGTGAGGTGTTAATGCTTTCTTCCTCCCCAGTTTAATGGCTGCTTAGGGTTATTTTATCCATTTTCTGGATACCACATTTACTGAACTATCAGTGAAAAGCAGACTGAATCTTTAACCTTCCACTTTGAAATCAGTATAGTGCATGTTAGCTTATTTTTAATAACAATTAGAATTTTTACTAGATAAATGTGCTTAAATATAAGACATAAGGTATGCTTCTATGTTATCTCTTTGTTGCCTAAAATATTACTTAACTCTTGTAGCAAAAGTTATGAAGCTCAGTATTTCCTTTTCTTTTATTTCCTTTGCCTGTTTTTCAGTCTTTTTCCTTGTGAACTATGAAAATAATATGAAAAACTCAATTTGAGTGAAGTAGTTTTGACAATTGGGAAATATGATTGCTATTACTAATTAAAATACATAATTTCTGAGGTGTTAGTTGCTTTTTTTAGTTAAGCATCAGACTATGCATGCTCAAATCAAATTCTTAAGTGGATCAAGGGTTGCAGGACTTCATAAAGAGACTTGAATTCTAAAGTTCAAAACTATAGCTGACTACTTTGCAAATTCATGTTGTAATTTAACAACTCGAAGTGTGGTCACTGTGGTGTTCCACTGGAGGCTATAAAATAAGCAGCTTATTAACAATTTACCAATAGTCTCCTTCATTCAGAATTAGACAATTACATTTTGAACAGCTTTAGGCAACTTCATTGGCATATAATGGTAAATCAAGGAACATTAATCTATAATACAAGGAATGATGAGATTAGAATCCATTAAGAATTGAGCATTTCAAAAAAATCATTTGTTTGCTTCAAGAACTCTTAAAAACCTTTATAAAAAATGTTGCCTTCTTTTTCCCTTATGGGATAACTTACACCTATACATTATAATTACAGAGGACAATATTTTGATGTATTTTGAATGAGTCTCTTGCAAAGGTGTCTGTTTAAAGTACTTGCTTCATCATACTGTGCTCTAGAGCATTAGAACTTTCTCCCTGTTTTTGATAAAGAGATGACAAATAAGTTAAAACAACTAAATTAGGTGAGTTAGAGATTCTTCTGAGGCTCATTGAAAATATTGCTTTTTCTGCACTTAGCTGTCTTGGTAATTCCATTTTTACTAGCTTGTTAAATAGTTCCTATTATTTGAAAGAGTTTTGAATTTCATTTATGATATCATAAGCCAGAAGTCAGAGTTTTATTGAAATAGAGAGGCACATTACCAAGTTATCTACTCAAGGAGGAAACCAAAATGGTAGCAGCTGTGTCTCATGACTGATGACTGTTGACACTTTGAAAGAGGGTCTGCAGCCTGTGGTGGTAGCTCTGTACTGGTGGCTAGAGGGGGACCAAAGATTTGGAGGAATGGGGCAGAAAATAGGCAAAGTTCTCATGGTAGTTGTACATAAGAATAGCTCTATTGGTGTCACCTCTGCAGAGCAAAAACAAAACAAGAACAAAATATGCTTCAGCATCTTCCATTGTAATAAAATTAAATATTTTTCTCCTCATAAAATTTCAATGTAGTTTAACTGAATTTGTCATTAAACATCTTTGGTTCCAAACATATATTTCTTTTTTACAAACATAGCGAAAAAGGATTGAAAGATGAGATTAGAGATGTGAATAGATAATGGCTTCCAACTGAAATGGAAATGGTGAAAAGAGAAATAGCATTGCATAACTTTCTTTAAACAAGCTTTCTGAAATGTTACACAATTAAAATTCAGGTCCAGTTTGACCAATGTTAAATACAGAAAAAAAATCGTAATGGCAACTATCCCAAGTAAAACTTTTTGCTGTTCAAATTTATCTTCACAGGAGAGAGAAGTTTACTACATTTCTTGATTAAAAAAAAAAAAAGTAGACAAGTTTTTGATCCATATTACAGTCTTTAAATTTAATTGTTTACTTCCAAAAGCAGCTATACATTTATGCAAAAGGGCAGTCAAAAAGAGGAAATAGTTTACTAAAGACATAACATATCAGCTGTAAAAGATAAACCTTCTGTAGCAACCAGTAAATGGAAGTGTAATTGAGAAATGCATCAGTTAAAGGTATTCATGGCCCATCTTATGTGTCCATTGAATCTCATGAGCTGCAAATGCTACGAATTATATTTCAGTATTATTAAGGGACTTACATAACTTAGCAAGAAAAATATAGTATTTTCCAAATTTTGCAAAAATTTCATTTGAAGTCACATGAATACAGTTGGAATTGCATTGAAACGTTTGCTTCTAAGTTCTATATGTGATTAACCTGTAGAAAGTAAGAACTGCCCATCTGTTTTCAAATAGTTAGCTGAAAGCTAATGGCAAAATGATTAATAACTTCAGTGATGATTGATCCATCTCCTCCATGCTAGAGATTGTTCCAAGACAACCCATTAAAAATAATTCCAAAACCAAAACTTGTATAAACAAGTGTGGAGTTGGGCACAATGTTCCTCTGTAGTAAGTTTAAGGTCGTTTAGAAGGATATTACACAGAAATATGGAAACTTGCACGTATTTGATAGTTTTTAGAAAGCCTTTTTTTTAAATTCTTTTTTTCTTTGTTTCTTTTGTCTTGTGGGAAAAAGTTGACAAGTGATCCTCTGGAAAAAGAGGTAGAGATTTGGGAAGAAAGGCTGGTGAAATAGTTTAATTTAAAATTATTGAAAGCCATTTAAAATTATTTCAGTTCTTAAAAAAAAAATGTACTTGAAACCAGAAAACTATTACAATTCTGCTGTGTTCCCAGACTCTTTTCTAAGACAAGATATTCACCAAAATGTAGACATTTTTCCAATTAATTTTCTAGAGAATTAAAAAAAAAAAAACAAAAACCAAAAAAAAGATGATAAATTTATCTCCATTCACTGTTCCAACTCTGACAGGGTAGCACAGAATCCAAATAAATGATGTATTATGGAACTTGCACTTCTATCTATTTTCTGCAGGTATACATTAAAAGGTCTCCTTCATCCAATTATCTTCAAAAATTTCCTTAATTCCAGTGCTTTTAATTTAGTTGCTATTAGTTCAGTCTGTTTTTTTCTTGTTTGCTGGCTTATTTTTACAGGTAAATGTTATTGCTTTAGTGTAGATTACTATGAAACTTGTTACATTTAAAGCAGGAAGCTGAATGCCAACAGGAGTCTCAAAGGAGGGAAAGGACCTTGCTGGTACTTACATCCATTAAGCAGCCAGGCTTGCTAAGTCCATGTGCATTAGCTACTTTGTAACTGTAACAAATTTCATCTGAGTTTTCATTCTGCTGACCTAATTTAACAAGAAGGAAATTCAATAACATCCTCTAATATTGAAGCATTATTTCCCAAGAGGAATTTAACAACACTTCTACATCAAATAATAATGTGTGTATAATGGAATATATATACTGATGGCAACCAGAAAGTGGGAAAAAAAAAAAAAAAAGAAGAAAGAAAATATTTTTCTAGAAAAACTAATAGCTTCCTAATTTTTAGGGAAACTGATAATATCATGAAGAGCTAATTTCAAGTTTGAAATTCCTATGGTCTTTGAGAAGAAACATGCTATGTATCTGATAATAAATCATGGTCTTCCTCTCTCACTCAGTATACCTTTGTTTTGAAAGAACATAAATATGAGTTGTGATAAATAATTTCCGAGGTGCAGGACCACATCTCTGGTTTACACACGCTGATATAATTCAACATATGTTGTTAGTAGTTTATATTTGAACAGATTGTTCTGGGTAGTATTCAAAATTCATGAATCAAGTAAATGTCAAAGTTTTAGGAGAAAGGAAGGGGTAAGTGAAACTGTACAAAACCGAGTGTTTATTTAGACAAATGGAAATTAACGCCTGTGAGTTACTGTGAAGAGTCTTCAGGTTAAAGTCCTTGAAAGCAGTGGCTTTGGGTCCTTTAATCTGCCAAATGCTGGAGAGGAGAAAACCTACTCCCAAAAGAATTAAAGTCTGAAGACAAAAGCTGTTTTCTGAACTGAATCTGCTCAGTTATTAACACACACACACATGCATGTACACACACAGTGTCTTTCAACTGTAAGAAATCACTACATTTCAGAGGCTTTCCACTCTAAACCCCTGACATTTTATTGCAAACTCTTTTAATCAACACAGGCTTACTGGAAATACCTTAAGTAACACATCAAACTGAAAGGCAGAAGAATTTCTGAAAGTTTTACATAGCTTTACTTTGAAAAATAAAAAATATCTAAGATGATACTGAGCTACAGTATAATGTTATTGAAACCTGTGGATACCTGACACTGCTGTGTGCAATGTTATTTATCTATCAAAATAAGAAAAGAGGAGTAAAAAATAACCTTTTTACAACTTCAGTTTTGGGCCACGTGTGAAAGAGTATACAAGGAACTGTGACCTCCATCCACGCTTTTTTTTTTCTGTGGCATGCTTAAAAAAAAAATCATTTTCATGATTTACTGATGGAAAACTTTATCAAATTACCTCCTTAGCAAAAAGTGTTGCTCTTTATATGCTGTGATGGAAGTAGAGTGAAGAGATCCTGTCTAAATTTGTCTGGCGTATGGTCCTATCAAAAGAAGGAATAACTAAAAGAAAACAAAGTCAAAAAAAAAAAAAAAAAAGAAGTGGAGACAAACCAAAGACGAGTCAGGAGAGGCTTGCCTTCTCTCTGCAATATCACTTCCCACAATGAGAATAATTTTGTTACTTTCTAAAATTAAAGTTATTCAGGATACCTGTGAAACAGGCCCTCATTTTCAAAATACTTCATACATGCAAGGGTAACTTTGCATCACCCCATACTGCAAGATCATCTTAAGAACTTTTACTATTTAAAAGTTTGCTTCTTGTCATGTCATATTTCTTCTGATGCATATGATGTTCTCTTTTACCACTTAAAACACCCCGGAGAACTAGTATTTTACCATTTCCTCATTTCTAAACCAACTTTGTGTTGGCTTTTCAGTCCTCTTGACAGTAAGATTCATAAAGCACTGGAATTCTTGTAAATCAAGTCAGGTGGAAAACATTTGAAGCAAAGGCAGCAGTATTTAATGTGTAAGTTTCAGCAATATTAATCCCCCAGTCTATATCAAGAACACTTTTAGAAGTTTCTAAATTGAAAGGTTTTAATAGGGGTATCGTTGATCATCTCAGGGCACTCTTACTCTTTCTTAGGAAGTGTTTTAACAGCAGCTACCTAACGTACTCACAATGTTCTCCCTATCTGGATAACATTTATATTCCTAATCAGGGTGCTTTCTATTTCATAATATTTTTTATCGGCAGGGTACAACAGCAGGGATATTGGACTCTAGGGAGTGAACATATTTCAACTTAGCTGTCTCTTCTCTGTTTATTTTCAGGATTTGGTTACTATGTACAGTTCGGAGATGAGTTGCTGGAAATTGCTTGGCTGCATCAGCAACTAGAGACATACAAAGCAAGTCAAGAAAGACAAAACTCTAGACTCCATAGCTGACCAGCTTGAAGAGCATCAGCGGTGGAGAACTATGACAATACAGCAAGTCCTGTTACTTCTGCTGCTCTGGATGTGGCTGCCACATCCCTGCCATACGGAAATGCTGTTCAGAAGGACTCCTGATCTCAGACCCAAAAGCTTTGGGGGACGTGCATCAGGGAGTGATGGAAAAGCAATTCACCGCCAGAAGCGAGGCTGGATGTGGAACCAGTTTTTCCTTTTAGAGGAATACACAGGATCTGATTATCAGTATGTAGGCAAGGTAGGTATTTCATTAAGATTTCTGAATAATTGTCAAGTTTACTTATCTTTCTACAGAGTTTTAGTTCCCTTGTTTAATTCTAATGTGAAAGAAGCAGCTTTCCAAGCAATACGTATATTGTTTGTCTGCTAAAATCACTACATATTGCTGGTTAGAACTTCAGAAATATTTGAAAGAAACAAATGAAGAAACCTTTGACAAATTTGTTTGCTTCAGAATATTGTTCCAGAATCATAGAATCACAGAATTGTTAAGGTTGGAAAAGACCTTTAAGATCATCAAGTCCAACCATTAACCTAGCACTGCCAACTCTACCATTAAACCATGACCCTAACAGCCATGTCTACATGTCTTTTAAATACCTCCAGGGGTGGTGACTCCATCACTTCCCAGGGCAGCCTGTTCCAGTGCCTGACAGCCCTTCCTGTAGAGAAGTTTTTCCTGATATACAATCTAAACCTCCCCTGGTTAAACATGAGGTTGTCTCCTCTCATCCTATCACTTGTTAACGTGGGAAAAGATACTGACACCCTTGATGCTACAACATCCTTTCATGCGCAGTTGTAGAGGGCAATAAGGTCTCCCCTCAGCCTCCTTCAGGTTAAACAACTCCAGTTCCCTCAGTCGCTCCTTATAAATCTTATGCTCCAGATCCTTCACTAGCTTTTTTTCCCCTTCTTTGGTCACACTCCAGCACCTCAATGTCTTTCTTGTAGTGAGGGGCCTAAAACTGAACACAGGATTCAAGGTGCAGCCTCACCAGGAGATGAATACTTCCCTAGTCCTGCTGGCCACACTATTGCTGATACAAGCCAGGATGCTGTTGGCCTTTTTGGCTACCTGGGCACACTGTTGGCTGTCAAACAACACCCTCAGGTCCTTTTCCGCCAGACAGCTTTCCATCCACTCTTCCCCGAGCCTGTGGTGTTGCCTGGGATTGTTGTGAACCAGGTGCAGGACCCAACATTTGGCCTTCTTGAACCTCATACAATTGGCCTCAGCCAGTTCAGATCCATCTGTAGAGCCTTCCTACTCTCAAACAGATCAAGGAATTAATGATAATTTCCTTGAAGCGGAAGTTACTGTCAGCAGTAATAGGTACCAGTTAGTACCAATGGCTTACAAACACAGAAATTTAATTTTCTATGATCCAGATTTTCATTTTTACATGGTTTTGAACTTGTGGAATACTGCAGAGAAATACTGACTTGTTGAAAATCTCAGACTTACAGAATAGCTGAGGTATTTCTGAAGATCATCTAGTCCAACTTCCCAGCTTAAAGCAAGGTCAGCTAGAGCTTGCTCAGGACTATTTTCAGTTAGATTTTAAATATCTCCAAAGGTAGAGGCTCTGCAATCTCTCTGGGCAACCTATTCAAGTGCTTGGCCACCTGGTCACTAAAAACTTCCTCTATTTAAAGGGAATTTCCTGTGTTTCAGTTTGTGCCTATTGCCTCTTGTCGTGTCACTGGGCACCACTGAAAAAGAGACTAGGTCTGTCTCCCTCAGTCCTCCTCATGAGGTATTTATATACATTAATAAGGTCCCTGTTGAGCCTTCTTCAGGCTGAGTAGTCCCAGCTTCCTCAGCCTATCCTCCTATAAAAAGTGCTCCAATCCCTTAATCATCTTAGTGCCCTTTGGCTGGACTCTCCAATAGCTACATCTCTCTCTACTGGGAACCCCAGAACTGGACACAATACTCCAGATGTGTCTCACCAGGGCAGAGCAGAGGGGAAGAATCATCTCTCTTGATATAATGGTGATGCTTTTCCTAATGGATCCCAGGGTGCTGTTGACCTTCTTTGCTGCAAAGGTACATTGCTGGTTCATGGCTAGCTTGCTGTCCACAGGGACCTCAAGGCCTCTTTCTGCTAAGCTGCTTTCCAGCCAGTTGGTCCCCAACATGTACTGATGCATGGGATTATTATATTAGTAAACATTTCTTGAAAGGATTAAGAATGTTGAGGGGCAACTTGAGAAAGTGAATTACTACCTTTTTTGGACTTTTTGGTGCTTTGAGTGTGTAATTTTAGCATTAGCACTTGAATGATACAGATTTTTCCAAAGCATGCTGAGAGCCTTGTAAATAGTACTTATATTTATTTCATAAACTTCTAATGTGTAAAATCATGCCTCTCAAGTCTTCCAAAGTATCTAGGTCAGTTCCTCAGTCCAAGCCAGACTGATAGCTTATGAAAATTGACCTTTCACGCAAAATAAAAAGTGTCTCTGTATCAAAACACTATGCTAATATGTTTGAAAGTGTATTGCTCTCAGAAGTCCCAGGAAATAAAGAGCTTTGCAGGTCACTCTGAATTTCAAATTATTTAGACTCCTTCAAAAACCCACTGATCACTTTTTTTTATTGCATTATTTTTTAATATTTATGGTCCCAAATAATCAAGTGTGAGTGGTGTTAATAAATGTTTTCCAGTCATGATGAGTGAAGGAAGACTCTTTAGAGGGAAAAGGGTTAACATTTTTATAGGCTAACTCATCTACATTAGACAAAGGGAGAGAGATGTTGAGAAAGACAGAACTACCTTGACTGAGGGAAAATAAGTGTTTGCAGATGAGAGGTGACAAGTGAAGATAAGTAAAATGGCAAATAAAGAGTGCAGAACTCAGAAGAAACTTGAGGAGCAGTTAAGACTGCACTTCTATCTTTTTTGTCCTGGTTTGAGCAAAAAAGTTGCTAATTTGAATAAGCAAATTTAAAATTGACCTGGGTTTATAAAGTTGCCTTATAGTAATTTTCTGAAAAGTTTGGGAAAAGTGTAGGAAATACATGAAAAATGAAGAATATCATAGTGTTGTATTTGTACAGGGAGAGTTTTACACAGAAGAAGCACAAGGGAACACATTATATGTGGACCTAAAAATGTATTGCTACTCTCATTAATGTTTTAACAGTCAGTCCATACTCTTAAATTATTAGAGAAAAAAAAATTATTAAACCTGTAGTACTTAAACTTCATAGTAGCTATCTCTTTCTCCTGGTGTTGCACTTGCCTTTACAAAGACCATCTGGGTTTTACAGTCAAAATATTTCTGGATGTTTCCTTTTATCTGATTTTATCAAAAGCCAAAATGATTTGGATAGGTGGGTAATATAAAATGCCACCTTCCTGCTAATTTATCGGCAATATGTTTGAAGACGGTGTTTGAAAATCATGTGAGATAGTAAGAAAATGAGTTAGACCTCCATGATTTGTGGTCAGTGACTAAGAGAAAATGTTTGTCGTGGAGTGGTTTCAGTCAAAAATAAATACTAAGTGCAATTTTTAAAACTGAAAGTAATAGTTAGATAAGAAACACACCAGTGAAAGGATCAGTAGAATTCCCAAAACTACCAAAACTTCCAAAACTCTAAAAGATTCAACTGGATTTGTGATCTACAGCTGCTTGTTTTCTGAGCTCATGATTGGTATATCTTTTCTCATTTCTTATTCTGCATCTATATATCTGTCAAAGGAGCTTGAGAACTGTTGAATATCACATTACTCTTGAAACCAGTGTCTAAAATTTGCAATGCAATTCAGACATTCATTTATTCACTCTTTAAGTCAGGTTGGGAGGGTTCTACTGGAATAATATGATGGAAATATGGTTCAATGAGTGAAGGAGATACTTAGTGCGGGGATGACGAACAACGCATACAGACACAGACAGAGACACATAGACACAGAGTTCTTGTTAGCAGTGAGAGCAGAGCTAGGCTGAGCTGAGCAGAGCTGAGCTAGGCCGAGCTAAGCAGAGCTGAGCCAGGCTGAGCTGACTTCTATTAACAGTTCTCAATTTATAGGTTTACAGATACGGGCCTTGACCAAGAGGTCAGACAGGATGTTTTTTCAAAATATGTTATTTCAAACACCCCACACTCAGGTTGTGACTGTTTTCAGTCACGTTCCCATGCATATCTTGTGGGTGGCGTTCAACCCACTCATTCACACGCCCGGGCCCAACATTCACACATCATACATACGGGGCAGTTTTCTGGCCCAAGATATCATTCTCACTGGCCTGGGCTATCACTCCTTACACTCATAACAAACATACTTCTGTATAACCTGTCCAAGGCCCTTTAGCTGGAACCACACATCCTGCCGTTCCCACACTTCGTCCAGTAACAACTGAAGAGTTCCTTGTTTAAGTCAGCTGTACTTGTGAAATGGTGGGCAAGTACATATTGACTGATTATGGACATTAACGGATTGCTTCAGGTCAGTATTTATTGTTATTATAAGAAAGGGATGGTCATCCTTTCCTTCATGTAATACACAGCATCCTCAGGGTAGAAATCAAAACTACATATGTGAATCTTAAATAGGCAGAACCTCAAATAATAATTACAATGGTGATTTCTAGTAAAGGTTGAAGTCATAAAAGAGCAGTGTAGGAAACCAGACATATATATGTATTACACAATTTATCTTTGAGCTATCTTTGCAAAAATAGACTAGAAGACAGTAGTTCTGAAAAAAAGGTACATTTCCCAGTTTCATAGAAGCAGTGCAGGGATGTTCAAAAAGAAGCTTAAACAACATATCAGAAAAGCCATTTTATTCATACTTGGGTTATAGTTAATACTTCCTTTATGTCTTTTTCTATGCAGAAGGTCTATGTATGCTCTATCAATCTTTCTTAAAATATGGAAAACTGATTCATAATTTTTATTTATTTTTGTTAGCATGTAGTTTCAAGGCCCATTTATTATTTTTCCAGTAAGGTGTTGCCATTACAAAGTATTATATATTTTCAAATTTGTTCTGAAAAAACTTCACCTTATTTTGAGTACATCTAGAATAAAACACTTTTCTTTTGTCACCTAAAGGAAGCAATAGTGTGTACCAAGAGTGTCTTAATCTATAGTAATTCAAAATTAATTTATAAATATATTCTTCATTCACATTGAAGTTTATTTTCCTTCCTTATTATTTCACCAAATCTTGCTATTTTTTTCATTCTTGCAGATATTTTTCCCACTTTGCTTTCGAAGGCAGATAGCGACCTTTTCCAGCAATTTTCATCACAATAGTGTTGTGGTTTGATCGCAGGGAGACAATCAAAAACTGTGGCAGATGTAATTTCCTTAACCCTCTTCCCCCTTCCCCCTTTCTCACCCCCCCACCCCTTTTCACTAAGGACAGGTGATTTTGAGAGGAAATGAAAAGAACAGATAGAAGAGAGTTGGAAAATTTGAAAACATTTTACTAATGCTACTAAATAAACATAGAGAAAAATAATGCAGAACAAATATTATAGAACCAGTCTTGCAATTCCCAGCAGCTGCTACGGCAGGATCCTGCAGCCAACCGGAACCAGATTCAGTCTGTCATGAGGCCTCAGCTTGCAGGGACAGCAGAAAAGAAGCAGAGAGCGAAGTAAAGCAGCAGAAGACCCAGCAGAAGAGAGAGAGAGACCTTCTGGTCTCCACCTTTTATATCCAGGAAGTCATGAATGGGGTGGAATACTCCAATCAGTCAATTCATGATCAACTGATTCAGACCACTTCCTCTCGTTGCTTCCTCCAATGACCCAGGATGTTCCACCCCTTATAACATACCATTCATGGCATATTTAAACCTCATCAATACAATCTAATTAATACAATCTATCAATACAATCTCATTAATTACAATGACTATATACATATATACGCAGGTGTAGCTCATCATTCTCTTAGGCCATGGACCATCCTTTGGAAAGGCTCATTTAAGTTCACTTATCACACATCTAGTACATCTCACGACCACTGTTTGTGGGTTAAAGACATCAACTTCGATGAAGTTGTCAGGCGCCACTCGAAGAAACTAACTCTGGTTCCATCACCACTGTCTTGATCTGAAAGACACTTATTAGACACTGTTAGTATGGAAATTAACATCATGCAGTTCAGTCTTGACTATTTTCACCTAAAATCAAATCCCCTTGAGGTACACATCCAACTTCTCAATCTTTAAGCATCACCCACCAGGTGCTACCAGGACCTTGGGCAAAAACAATCCCACGAATGGGCTTGCCTTTGCCTGAGGTAGGAGTGACCCAAACTGCCTTTCCTAACATACTTTTCATGTGTACTACAGGGACTTTATCTCCTTCTACAGTACATAGAATTTCTGATTGTGCAGGCCTGGCTCAATTAGTTGATCCTCTAGTGTTGACCAACCAAGTGGCTTTTGCTAAATGTGAATCCCAGTTTTGAAAGGTTCCACCACCCAGTGCTTTTAGTGTAGTTTTTAACAAACCATTGTACCTTTCCATTTTCCCAGAAGCTGGTGCATGATATGGAATGTGATATACCCATTCAATAGCATGTTCTTTGGCCCAGTTGTCTATAAGACTGTTTCTGAAATGAGTATCATTATCAGATTCAATTCTTTTTGGCGTACCATGTTACCAAAGGACTTGCTTTTCAAGGCCCAAGATCATATTTCGGGCTGTAGCATGGGGTACAGCATATGTTTCCAACCATCCGGTGGTTGCTTCTACCATTGTAAGTACCTACCGCTTACCCTGACAAGTTTGTGGAAGTGTAATATAATCAATCTGCCAAGCCTCTCCATACTTATACTTTAACCATCGCCCCCCATACCATACAGGCTTTAACCTTTTAGCTTGTTTGATTTCAGTGCAAGTTTCACATTCATGAATAACCTGTGAAATAGTGTCCACAGGTAAGTCCACCCCTCGATCACGAGCCCATTTCTGGGTCGCATCCCTACCTTGATGCCCTGAAGCATCGTGGGCCCACTTTGCTAAGAAGAGTTCACCTTTATGTTGTCAGTCCAAATCCACTTCAGCTGCTTGAATCTTAGCAGCTTGATCCGCTTGTTGGTTGTTTTGATGCTCCTTGGTGGCTCGACTTCTAGGCACATGAGCATCTACATGACGAACTTTCACAGTCAGGCTCTCTAGCCAAGCAGCAATGTCTTGCCACAGTGTGGCAGCCCAAATGGGTTTACCTCTGCGTTGCCAGTTGTTTTAATTCCATTGCTGTAGCCAACCCCACAAGGCATTTGCCACCATCCATGAGTCAGTATAAAGATAAAGTATTGGCCACTTTTCTCGTTCAGCAATGTCCAAGGCCAGCTGGATGGCTTTCACTTCTGCAAATTGACTAGATTCACCCTGTCCTTCAGTGGCTTCTGTGACTCGTCGTATGGGACTCCACACAGCAGCTTTCCACCTTCAATGTTTACCTACAAGATGGCAGGATCCATCTGTGAATAGGGCATACTGCTTTTCAGTTTCTGTAAGGGTATTATATGGTGGTGCTTCTTCAGCACGTGTTACTTCCTCCTCTTCTGAGGACATCCCAAAGTCTTTACTTTCTGGCCAGTCCGTAATCACTTCTAAGATCCCCAGGCGATTGGGACTCCCAATTCGAGCTCGTTGCGTGATCAGTGCAATCCATTTACTCCACATAGCATTGGTTGCATGATGCGTAGAGGGAACCTTCCCTTTAAACATCCAGCTCAGCACCGGCAGTTGAGGTGCCAGGAGGAGCTGAGCTTCAGTACCAATCACTTCTGAAGCGGCTCAGCCTCCCTCATAAGCTGCAAGTATTTCCTTTTCAGTTGGAGTATAATTAGCCTCCGATCCTTTGTATCCTCGACTCCAAAAACATAAGGGTCGACCTCGGGTTTCTCCTGGTGCCTTCTGCCAGAGGCTCCGGGTAGGACCGTTATCTCTGGCCACGGTGTAGAGCACATTTTTAACATCTAGTCCAGTCCGAACTGGTCCAAGGGCCACCGCACGAGTTATCTCACGCTTAATTTGTTCAAAGGCTTGTCGTTGTTCTGGTCCCCACTCGAATTGGTTCTTTTTACGAGTAACTCGATAGAGAGGGCTCACAATCTGGCTATAGTCAGGAATATGTATTCTCCAAAAACCTATAACACCCAAGAAAGTCTGTGTCTCCTTCTTATTAGCAGGTGGAGACATAGCTGAAATTTTGTTGATCACCTCCGTTGGGATCTGACGCCGACCATCTTGCCATTTTACTCCTAAAAACTGGATCTCTTGTCCAGGTCCCTTGACCTTACTACATTTTATGGCAAAACCAGCATCCAGAAGAATATAAATTATTTTCTCACCTTTCTCAAAGACTTCTTTCTCTGTGTCGCCCCATACAATGATGTCATCAATATACTGCAAGTGTTCTGGAGATTTACCTTCTTCCAGCGTGGTTTGGATCAGTCCATGGCAGATGGTAGGACTGTGTTTCCACCCCTGGGACAAGCGATTCCACGTGTACTGGATGCCCCTCCAGGTCAAAGCAAACTGCGGCCTGCACTCTGCTGCTAAAGGGATAGAGAAAAATGCATTAGCAATGTCAATGGTGGCATACCACTTGGCTGCCTTTGACTCCAGTTCAAATTGCAGTTCTAGCATATCAGGTACAGCAGCACTCAACGGTGGTGTAACCTCATTCAGGCCACGATAGTCTACAGTTAGTCTCCACTCATCACTAGACTTACGCACTGGCCAAAGTGGGTTATTAAAAGGTGAGCGAGTCTTACTGATCACACCCTGGCTTTCTACTTGACGAATCAATTTCTGAATAGGAACCAAAGAGTCCCGATTGGTGCGATACTGTCGACGATGCACCGTCGTGGTAGCAACTGGCACCTGCTGATCATCAACCATCAGCAGTCCTACAACAGAAGAGTCGTCTGAAAGACCAGGCAAATCAGACAGCTGTTCAATTTTCTCAGTGGCCACAGATGTTATACCAAATGCCCACCTACACCCTTTTGGGTCCTTAAAATACACTCTCCTGAGGTAGTCTGTGCCAAGGATGTACAGAGCATCTGGGCCAGTCAAAATGGGATGCTTTTGCCAGTTTTTTCCAGTTAGGCTCATTTCAGCCTCTACAACAGTCAGTTTCTGGGATCCCCCAGTCACTCCAAAAATATTGATTGATTGCATTCCTTTATAGTTTGAAGGAATTATCGTGCACTGAGCACCAGTGTCCACCAAAGCCTTGTATTCCTGGGGGTGCGTTGTACCAGGCCATCATATCTGTACAGTCCAATAAACTCTGTTATCCCCTTCCCCCACCTGGCTGGAGGCAGGGCATCTCTAATCTTTGTCTTGCACAGTCTCTGAGTGTGAATTAGAGGTTCCGTCAAGAGCACCAGAATCTCTTCTGTCCCTTCTGTAAACTGGGGCAGCCATTTTACCAGGAGTTTTCCTTTTTAATTCACGTACTCGTTCTTGAAGTTCTGAAGTAGGTCTTTTATGCCACTTATTCATATCTTCTCCCTGCTCACATAGGAAGGACCACAGTGAACTTCTGGTGCTGGTCTGCCTCTGTTCTCTCTCCGGAGATTGGAAACACCTTCTCCTAATAGCTGCAACGTTGGTTCATACAAGTTGTGAATCGTGTGTGTCTTCTCTGAGTGCTTTGATTTCTTGCAACAGCTTTTCAAACCGGTCATCAGATTTTTCACACAGTTTCTCCACAGCAGAGGCACAAGCCCGTAGAGAAGCAGCAAGGCTGTCCTCAAATTCCAGGAGCTGCTCAATCATGTCAGAAACACTTTGTCTACAGCCAGTTGACAAGACCATTCCTGCCAATGACTTAGCATATGCAGGTGGTGCACTTTGTACTAATCTGCGCCACATAGATCGTGTACACTCAGTTCTATCTGGATCTATCCCCTCTTGGCTGTTTGGCCCAAAATAGATGATTTCTCACACAGCTAATTCTCTCAGGAACTGGATACCTCTCTCCATAGTATTCCATTTCCCTGATGTGCATTGGCAAACGCCCTTGTGACGAAATCTCGTTTTCATAGCTGTCAGGAGTCGGGTCCAGAGGGTAGCGGAGTTGTGCTCACTTGCAATTGCCCTATCAAGGGTAGAATCCTTTGATAGAGATCCCAGCTGTTTTGCTTCTCCGCCCTCCAGTTCTATCATTTCAGCCCCATTATCCCAGCATCGGAGCATCCAGGTTACAATATTCTTGCCATCACGACAACTATAGTCTTTTCACAGATCTCTCAGCTCACCTGGAGAAAAGGACCAAGTAGTGGTCACTTCCTCCCTTGATGATGCCCCTTGGGATGAGTCTGGCCTGTTGCCATCATCTGCAGTACGAGTAGCCTTTCTAGTGACTTTCTTACAACCGGCAACTGATGTTGATATGGGCTCACTATTATCACAGGGGTTGTTATTGTTGCAACAGCAGCCATGCCCCGTGTTTGAGGAAGGAGGGGCCCTGATAGCCTTTGGACAAGTGACATCATTCACAGTTGAGGAAGAAGCTTGAGCCTGTGTAGCTGTGGTGTCTGCGACTGGGGGCGCGGTGGCTGCAGCTGCAGCTTCAGCTGCTCTTCCAGCTTCAACAGACACCGTGCAACTCTCATTGCTCGAAAGAGACACAAACCTTTGATTTAATCTAATTTCTCTTAACACTAGTATTAATACTAGCACATTCATCACGACAGAGAACATTGTTATAGTTCTATCAAAACTCCACGGATATTCAAAGCACTCAAAAATGTTGATAATCTGCTCTAACAAGAAGGTGAAAGTATGTTTAGTCAACCTTTCTAAAGATTCGCTAGCCCATTTAGCAAATACATAGCTGGATTTTATCTCTCTCGGAAGTTTCTCAAGGTAAAGCAGAAACAAATAGAAACTCATTATCGGTTGCAATATAATAAAGTAAGCCAATGCCAAACCACACAGTACAATCATAAGCATTGTCCAGTTCTTTGTTGTTATATAAGATAAGATGCTATCCCCAAGAAACAGTCAACACAAATAGGGTATAGCTGTCCACAATGTAGAAAATAGCTGATACCAATTATACCACAGCATTTTCAAACCAATGTAATTCACTTCTGCCTTAATACCACTAAATAATATCCTAAGCACCCAGACCCGCAAGTCTTATAACTCTATGAGTTGGCACCATGCCAAGAAAATTGAAAGGTACGTCTGACCAGTTTTAAGAGCCAAAAGATCTCCAAAAGATCTTTGTGCCGAGCCGCGCACAAAGAACCAGCAGGCAGTGCCACCTCGTGGCCACGCTGTGCAACACTGAGCACAACACGTGGCCGAGCCAAGCCGCGCCGACACCAAGAGCAGCCCTTTTTAGTGCCAAAATGTTAACAATTTCTTGAGCCCGAGCTTTGCCCGCATTCTACACCAATTATCTGTCGTGGTTTGATCACGGGGAGACAATCAAAAACCACAGCAGATGTATTTTCCTTAACCCTCTTCCTCCTTTCCCACCCCCACCCCCACTCTTTTCACTAAGGACAGGTGATTTTGAGAGGAAATGAAAAGAAGGACAGAGAGAAGAGAGTTGGAAAATTTGAAAACGTTTTACTAATGCTACTAAATAAACATAGAGAAAAATAACACAGAACAAATATTATAGAACCAGTCTTGCAATTCCCAGTAGCTGCTACGGCAGGATCCTGCAGTCAACTGGAACTAGATTCAGTCTGTCACAAGGCCTCAGTTTGCAGTGATGGCCACGAGGCCTCAGCTTGCAGGGACGGCAGAAAAGAAGCAGAGAGCGAAGTAAAGCAGCAGAAGACCCAGCAGAAGAGAGAGAGAGTCCTTCTGGTCTCCACCTTTTATATCCAGGAAGTCATGAATGGGATGGAATACTCCAATTGGTCAATTCGTGGTCACCTGACTCAGACCACTTCCTCTCATTGCTTCCTCCAATGACCCAGGAGAAATAGTTTGATTACATAAAGGATCAACAGACATGAATTTTTCACTACTTAAGAGAGTGAAGTTCTTATTTACACTGTAGTGGGTTTTAGTATCTCAAAAGAAAATTTATCATATTTTCACAGAAATTCATGTATAATTCTGCATGTGCCATATTAGAACTGTTACCATAGAGGATTATTTGGCACTGGTCATAATTGTATCATTCTATAGTGCACCCATTATCTTTGATGGTGTAAAGAGCAAAACATGTCAACCTTACTTAGTTCCTTTCAGTTCAAGAACCTAAACACAGGCAGGATTCTGAGGAAAGGACTTCAAGTATTAACAAGGTAGGCATATATGACATGGCTTCAGAACAACAGTTACTTGTTCGTAGCCTATCTTTTCCTTTAAGTAACTACATGTGTCTATAGACAGTGCAGATGATATACCACAGAACTGGTACCTGAAGGAGGGTTGCACATCCTTAACTCAGTGAAGCCTGAAAGACAGTTATCCCAAAGGTGGTATTGCTTTTAGACACCTAAGCAAGAGTACAGTGTGTAACAAAATTGCGAATGGAGCCCAGAATAGTTTACCACCTAGTCATGAATATGTAAAGTAGGGAAATTTCAGATGTTGCATGTACTCTAGTTAAACATATGTTAATTGGAATTAAATATACTGTTTCAAGTTAGTATTGCTAATATTCCTTCACATTGTTTAGTATTGTTAGTATTGTCTAGTATTGCTTCATAGATTCAGAATGAGAATAATGTTGATAATACACTGATGCTTTGGTTGATGATAAGTAGTAAAAGACTTTTCAGCTTCTCACACTGTGCCAGGTGCATAAGAAGCTGGGAGGGGGCACAGCCAGGACAGCTGATCCAAACTGGCCAAAGGGATATTTGATACCAAATGACATCATGCTCACTATGTATTAATATTTTGGGGGATGTTGCTACTTGTGGATGAGCTGAGCCTCAGTCACCTCAATTGGTGAGCAATTGTATCATGCATCACTCATTTTTGCTCATTGTTATTATTATTATCATTATCATTATTATTATTATCATCATCATCATTATTATTGTCATTCTTGACATTATTTTAATTATTTTCCTTTCTGTCCTGTTAAACTGTCTTTATCTTAACCCATGAGTTTTACCTTTTTTTCCCAATTTTCTCCCCCATCCCACTAGGAGTGGGGAGTTAGTGAAAAACTGTGTATGGTGTTTAGCTGCCTGCTGGGTTAAACCACAACATCCTGAAAGAACATATTCTGTCAACATAAAAGGATAAAGATTATATAAGATCAGATGTGAATACAGTTGTCACTGTTGGAGAAGCAAACAGTTTTAAGGAAAGATTAAACAAAATTTCCTGAAAGAAATGAAATCCAGAAACCACCCTGGGCAGGAATTTTGAATTGACCTTTCTGATGCAGCAGCTAACAATACTACTGGTTTTGGAGAGGGTAATACAAAAGAGCATGTTGTCTTGATTTCAAAGTGTTCACCATTAAGTGGGACAAAGAAAAGATGCCAATGAAATATTGATGTTGTAGTGTTAAGATGAAAAATTACCAAACACTTTTAAAAACTGTATTTTTATTCCTGAAGAGTGTTTCTACCACAGCTCTTTTGTTTGTGAAGACTTTTCATGCCATGACAGATTAAAGAGTAGGATTTTGAACTGATAGTTCTCATATGCAGACATAATATCTGGTATGAAGATCTGATTGAGCATAAAATGCCTTCGCTTTCAGATGAAGGGAATCAACTCTGTGGCACTGAAGTTCTGTAGAGGTTGAATTTTCAGCTAGAACAGATTCTTGTGACAGGCATCGATAAAGAAGATTGGAAAGGGAGGAGAGACATTCTGCAAACTGAACAAACGAATTGTGATCTGCTGTGTCTAGTACTCAGATGCCAAAGTGACAGAGAACAGCTTGTCATTTAACAATTGCCACTTGACTTTTTTTTGGTTTAACTCTACAGGACGCAAAAAGTAAGTTGTTCACAGCTGTTTATCTTCACAAATCTTATCTCATTGAGGATACTGCAGTGTGGTGAAACTGACACTTGAGGGACAACAACATTTAGAAAATTATTTCCTTCTCAGCAAGACTTAACTTATAGGCTGTGAAAGGGTTTATTTAAGGCATCATTTTATGGCAAGGATATGAAAGCTTGCTTTATGGGGTGCATTTGTGGGCTCATAGATATGTCAGCACAAATCAAGAGTGTCAGAGTGAAATATGTTTTAATTGCTTTTCCTTTTGAAGGACTGGTTCTTTTCTACCTCTTCTTGTAGTCCAGAACACAAGAACTAATATGGCTTCTCAAAACACATGGTACAAATATTGTTTTCCCATAAGATCAGAGGCGTCAAAAGCTTCCTGTAAGATTGTCCAGGAGGCTGACTGATTCTCATTGAGTGCTGAGATGAAATTCTTTCTCAAACTTTGCTGGGATCCAGCTTAATAGGGAGTTTATGACTATAGCTGGTTAGATTCATCATTTATACTAAATTGAAGTGTGCAGAGGGTTTATATTTTCTTTTTGCAAAAGGCTAATCCTTTGGAAACCTCAGTGTATGTTGGAGTCTCTGACTTCTTGCTTCATTAAACAGCAGCAGAAGGTACTGGTGGCAATGAGCTGACCTGGCTGAAGAATAATTTTTTATTCCTTTAAAGAATTATTTGTTAGCTACTGCACTGAATGTATCCCCACAAGACATTGGGTTTTGCTGGATGACACAGGACAGAATTATTAATGGCAGTTGTTAAGGAATGCAAAGGCTTTGTACTATCCACGAGCCTTTTAGTGAAGACTGATGAAGCCACAGTTGTCATGTGCCTGAAACCAAAGCCATATGTATTTGTTCAAAGTCTGTGGATTCCCAGCCCTGGACAGATGTCTGTGGACATGAGTTTCTTTAAAGTGTTGTCTGGTAACAAGGGAAGAAGGCTCAGTTCATTTGAGTAAGGCATACTGCGGGCATATTCAACCCAACTGCTTAAGGGGATGATCCACAGAGTCCAAAGTATATGATGGTAATTTTGGTCAGATGTGCCAGGCACTGTAAATTAAAGACTTAAGTGAGCATTCTCAGTTGCCTGTTTGGACTGGCAAATCTTGGAAAGAGTGAGGAAGAACAGAGACCTACATGAAACTCTAGGGCTTCACAGTGAAATAGTGCTGGAATGGATTACTGTCCTTTAAGACTTTTTCTTAGGGGTACAGGCTGCATCCAACAGGGCTAAGGGTAGATATTCCAAGGCAGTTTTGCCCTTCTTGAGTTGTTCAGTGTCAGTATTTCTTCTGTTAAGGAGAAATGTTGGATATGTTGAATGCCTCTCTGCTTAAAATCTGTCCGTAAAGATCAAGCAGGCAGACTGCTTTGGGATTGTACTTTTTCTCTGAAATGATAAATTCAATAGGACTGTTCGGCCAAAATGGGCACCATTCCACCCTTTCTTCCCCCGGCTTTCCCCGAGGCGCCCGCCCGTGGCTGAGGGGCTCAGCTGTGCCCTGCGCTGGGGCCGCTGGGGCCGCTGGAACCGACTGTGTCCGGCACGGGGCGGAACCGGCCGCTCCTCACAGGGCCCAACCCGGCAGCATCCATGGCCAACACCTGGTCCCCTGCACCCTATATGATAGCATACTTGGTTCATGTATAGCAAAACAGATTTTTGTTACTTCCTTTTCCTTGTTTCAATAGATCCGAGTATTATAGAATCGTACACTATGCTCATTCTTAATCTGCCGTGAGTGCTTCACAGATAATGCTTTCAAAACAGTGTGGGTGTTTCTCTTCATGATTTTCTACATCCATCTAATTGCTTTCATGTGTTTAAGCCTTATGAAAATACTTTTCTAGCCTCCACTTATGCAAATACGTACTGTGCTTTGTAGTGAATGCTGTCTCTCTCTCTCTTTCTCTGCCTTTCCCTTCATCCTCCAGTATGTTGTATGAGAGACTGGGTCAGACTATTGCTGTAGCTGAACATTGTTTCTTCATTTTCTCTCAAGTAACCAGATGGTACATCTAATGTAGTTTTTGCTGGAATATGGTAGTATGGTAAATGCAAGCCACTGGGACCAAATGAATGGTTTAATGAAAACTTGCTAGTTTTGATATGAGTGAAGATTATTATTTCAACTTCTCCGTTTTAACTTTTTTTACATTTTGATACTTGAGTGCAAGCCATTTATCAATATACTCCATTTTTGTTTTCAAATAAAAATAAGAGCCATAATTCAATCTGCAATTTATGATGTTGGAGAGATTTTTGTGTGTGTGTATTGTTTGATGAGAACAGTTTAAGCTGGAACTAAGGCAGACTTTCTTTTCTGAGAGCAGTAGATATCTACAACAGTAGAGATGGTAGTTGCAATATAAATAATACACAGAATAAGGCTTGGTTCAGGTGTGAATTTGATGAGAAGTCATAATGAGACTGAGTGGTCAGTATGGTCCTACTAGTGACTGGGGTTGGTTTCCTGCCACAGTGTTTCTCAGTCTCTGAGGAAACTATTTTTAAATGTTAACTTTTTTTTTCCCCTAATAATCCTAATAGCAGTGATCTGCCATTTTGAATCTAATTTCTAAAAGAAACAGTTCTGCTCTGTGCAAGCACAAAGTGCAATAGCATTGATCAGTTGTCAGGAAGATTTAGAAGGAACATAGTCTAAGTTATGGCATCCTTCCAGCAGGTGTAAAATCGCCAGTAAGATACATTTTGCTTCCTTCTCAAAGAAGAGTTATAGGTCTCTTGGGTGGTTTCTAAACTCAGAGTTTGTACATGATTATGCTTAGCACTTCAAATGGCATCATGCTTCAAAATAGTATAAGAAACAGAGAAGTAGTTGTGTCTGACCTCTCCAGTTACTTTCAGTTCAATTTCTCTTTCAATTTTAAAATTGTATCTGCTTGTCACAAAAAGATATTCCTAAAAGGAAAGAACTGATAAAACTGAAATGATTTATATTCAAAGCCATAGCTCAGGAAAAGTAGAATCTACTTCATCACAGTAATTCATTCATTCAAGGAATTAAAAAACATAATAGAAAAGGGAGTTTTAGAAGTGTTTGACCTACACCTTCTTTGAAATGATAAATGTATAAATAGACAATAATTTCAACAGGAATTCAAAGGCTGATGCCTTAGGAACTTTTTTTTTTTCTCTCTTGATTTTTTTTTTTTTTTAATCAGATGCTGATGACCTTTTAAACATCCCACATACACAGATAGCAAGGAAGAGCTGGGGGTAATACTGAGAGAAAATCACTGACTTGCAACAAAATACCCATGAGGGAGAGAGTTCTAAGAAGTTAAAAGTTTGTTTACCCTTTTAAAATGTCTTCCTGCTTAAAGCTTTTCCTTATATTTATAAGAATGTTTTTGTCTTTGATGATAATTAAAAATAAGCTGAACCAAAAAGTCTGTAATGGAAAGTTCTTTCAAACCCTCCCTTTTGTTTTGACGCAGTAAGTAGCTATACCGTCAATGTATCTGAAGTCCCTGGCAGACAGAGCAGGATTTGTTTGCAGAAGTAAACGACCATCACTGTCCAACTCATCAGTGTTACTTCCTCAGACAAAATTAATTCTGTTTCCTGAGCCGTTCAACAGCTATTTACTTAAAAGTGTTAAAGGAGAACTAGACAACTGAGGGAAAAAATTGAGCTCTAATATTTTGGTCTATAACAATTTTAAATATACAACCACAGATGAGTTCATACACTCTTTAAGTCTGAGAAGATAAGCTGTCTTCCAGTTACCTAAAATGCAGGTGCAAGGCACCTTACATGTCTGAACATACCTAACAACTTAGAAAGGCATTAATGAATAATTAGGTGGCTTAGCATGGTAAAAGGTATGTCCAAACAGACTGTATGCAAGCATCTAGATGGAAAATATGAGCTGAAAGAAGGAACATCATATTCTGAGTTATTCACGATAATGCACTTTTGAAAACTATGTAGTTGCAAAGATGCCTACACTGTAAGACTCACATGGCTGGGTGTGCAAAATTATTATGGGAAAAAATTCTGAATACCTCTAAGAATGTTTAAAAATGGAAGAAAATCTCAGTGCTCAATTACAGTTCTGTTCAACTATTCTGTTCCCCTTTTCCTAGCTGTAAAAAAGCCTTGCTCCTTCATTTCCTATATCTATGTTCTTCAGTCCAGTTATGCTACCTGGATTTAGCATTATTGTTTTACATGCGGTGCAGACCCACATCTGACTAACTTTTACTGGGTCATTATTATTTGGAGAAAGGTGTAGGTGCTCTCTCTGCTTCTGACGTTTTACTTTATTCCTTCAAGCTAGCCTTTTCTTTCAACTTGCCTACATATATCTCAAAGCAGCGGTGGGAAGACATGAACATATTAAGTTTCTTCTTTATGTAATGTTTGAGGTAATCATGCTGTCCTTCATTGCCAATATTTTGATGACTTCTGATTTACTTTTATTGCCCAAAGAATGGTTGTCCTTTCTTAATAATTCTCAAGCAAATTACATTTATTAAGACAATGAAGTTGGAAATAGAGTTTATGTGCTGATTTGAAATGGTTTAGGGTGAAACTGCAGTGGCAAAGAAAAAAAAAGAAAAACACAAACGAAAAACAAAACCAAACCTACTTTGTAGGAGAACTTGGCAGATTGCCATTCTGAGTATTTTGTAAAGTGGCTGCATGATATAGTAAAGATGACCATGCAGAAACCATCTAAAAACACCTGAGTAAAGAAGCAACCTCTGTTTCCACCCATTTAGTTTAGAAGCTGGTTTACATTACCAAAATGCTTTTATTCCTTAGAGGTTTTAATATTTTTTAATTATATATAATTTAGAAGTATGTATGCTGCAAAATAGTGATTAGGAGAATAAATTACGCTTGATATGCAGAGACATGAAGTAGAAATAAAGATTTTTTCCTTTCTATGTTATGAACCCATATTCCAATGAGTACTTTTGCATATCCTTTTTTGAGGTATGGCATTTGATGTAAAATATGCATAAATTAAGATTTTTGAGTCGCCATGTTTGTGATTGCTAATTCCACTACAAATGGGATCTCTAGGAAGTAGAAATATTTAAGAAATATTCTTTTGGAGTGAATATAGTAATTAACATATATTACTACCTATTCTATCATGGTTATAAATTATCTAGCTTAGTACTAAATGATAAAAAATATACTGACATTTTAAATTTTAACAGTGAGAAAAAATGCTAATGCAATTGTATAAGAGGTGAAGTAAACAGGGAGAAAAAAAAATAGAGTTCTATATAAACTTTGTTTGAAAGACTAGGCATTTAAAGAAATATCATGAAATAATCCATTTTGTGGAAGGAAACAGAGAAGATAGACAGGGTAATGCAGTGGCAGTGTTCCAAGCCATGTTACTAAAATTTAGGAAAAAAATTAATGAAGTGGAGGTACTTGTGAAATGCTAAATTAGTGCAACAAATAGAATATATGAGCTCCAGGAGAGGCTACATGAGTATAGACAAACAGCAGATAGATACATCTATGAGGCGACAGAGCCAGGAAAGATACAGGACTTTTATAAATTGATATTATTTTTTCTATTTGCAAAATTTCACAGAACCCTCCACTCCTTTTGTTCTTTAAAAATATCTGTCACTTGTAAGAACTACCGTGCAGGAATACAGCCACATTTTTACACAGTGATGCTACTGAGGATGCCAGCTCTACAGAGGATTCCTCAGCGGACTTAGAAATACATTTAGCAATCAACAGGATGTCTTAGGTCTTTCAAAAAGCGTAATGATTCTGCTATATAAATAATACAGTTGGAAGATAAGGAAACTGGTTGCTTAATTATCTCTTTAGTTAGGTCAGGTTATGTGACAGACCATTCTCTATGTGTCAGGAGTGGCATATTTTCTAGTAAAAGCCAAATAAAATAAATGGTATAGCTAGCAGAGTACTGAATGGTGTGACACTGAAAAAAGCTGCATGAGATTAATCAAGACTTCTGATTTAAGAATAATGGTAGAGATTTCAGAAATATTGATGTATTTGCTAGGAAGCAGTAATGATGTGCTACGGAAAACAAAGTCATTGAAGGAGAAAGGAAATATTTCAAGTGCTGTGTAAGACTGTGTATCATAAAAGAGAATTAGGAACTTTTGTAGGAATAGTGTGGAATTATTTTTACTATCAAAAAAAAAAAAAAAAGAAATTAGGAGCTAACAATGCACAAGGCAAGAACTGAAGCTTCATTAAACGGAACCTATTCCTTGAAAAAAGAGAATGCAAAGTCTCTCTGTGGTTCTATAGACAAAACAAAAAGAACAGAGGCTTTTGATATAGATGATAAAGCAGTAATTTACGCCAAACCAAGGAGATTAAGAATAAATAAATAAATAAATATAAAACCCAACCACAACAAAAAATGCCAAACACCAACAGCATAACCAATATAGTATAATATTTTATTGGAAATCAGGAAAAGGGACATAAGGTAAACGGTGCTTTTGATGTCTTACAAATGCCAGCAAATGTCATAGAAGCTTTATGGAAGTATTGACTGCCCCTGTCAATTGCTTACCAGAGTTCACATAAGTTAGATATAATTTTTTGTCACTGATGCAGTACTCAGAACACAGTTTTGAAAACAGCAATTAACATTGCAAGGGAAAGTAATTACTATGGAGTACAGTTCTTAATTTGAAGCAGCGAAGATCAAGATGGGCTTTTTGTCTCCATTAAAAGTAGCTGAGGAATACGGTTCACTGGTCTGATGATGCTGTCTTGTATGTATACACACATAACATGCAATGCTCTATATGACCTGTGCCAAGATTTATATCCAAATCTGTTTATTTTGTTATCTTGCAGTCTGATAGAGGAGTAAAATATCCTGCTTTGGTAGGCAAAATTTTAATTTAAATTTTAATTATAGCTGCCTATCCAGTCTTAAACCAAACATGACAGAATTCATTTAATTTTTCCTATCTATTTGTAATTCCCTGTGTAACTGAGGTGTCCACAAGGTGTCTACAAGGCATCATTGTGGACAAATTCCCCAAACCCTCTCCAGGAACTTAACATGCTGGGGTGCCCCACTAAAGTGCCTGTGTACTAATGCACACGATATCGGGAATAAACACGAGTTAGATGTCTGCATGCAGTTGCAGGGCTGTGACCTTGTTGGAATTACAGAGGTGTAGTGAAGTGACTGCCATGTTTGGAGTGTTGCAATGGAGAGATACAGCATCTTTAGGAAGGACAGGAAGGGAAGATGAGAGAGAATTGCCCTAGATGTGAGAGAGCAGCTAGAGTGCATGTGGCTCTGCCTGGGGATGGAAGAGGAGTCAATGGAGAGTTTATGGGTTAAAATTCAAAGACAGGACAGGCAAAGGCGACATTATAATAGGTGTCTGCTATAAACCATCTGACCAGGAAGAATAAGTGGATGACACCCTCCAAAGACAGATAGGAACAACCTCATGTTCATATGCCCTGATCCTCATGGGGAATTTCAAACACTGGAGAAGCTACAGAGCAGAGCAGAGCATAAGCAATCCAGGAGGTTCCTGGAGTTCTTTGATGATGACTTTTTCCTCCAAGTGACTGAGGAGGAAACAAGGAGAGGTGTTCTGCTAGACCTCATACTCACCAAAAAAGAGGGGCTTTTTGAGGATGTGAAGGTCAAAGATAGCCTTGGATACAATGACCATGAGATGGTGGAGCTCAGGATCCTGAGGAGAGGGAGCAGGGTGAAAAGTAAGCTCACAACCCTGAACTTCAGGAGAGCAGACTTCGATCTTTTCAAAGATCTGCTTAGAAAACTCCCATGAGATAAGGCCCTAGAGGGAAAAGAAGCCCACAAAAGCTGGTTAATATTCAAGGATCACCTCCACACCTCAAGAGAGTTCCATCCAAATAAATAAGAAGTCAAGCAAAAATGCCAGGAGGCCTGCGTGGATGAAGGAGCTCCTGGCCAAACTCAAACCCAAAAAAGAAGTATACAGAGGTTCAAAGCAAGAACAGGTAACCTCAGAGGAATACAGAAACATTGTCCAAACATCCAGAGATGAAGTTAGGAAAGCTAAAGCCCCAGTGGAATTGGATGTGGCAAGGGATGTCAAAGACAAAAAGAAGGGCTTCTATAGGTACATAGGAAACAACAGAAAGGCTGGGGAAATGTGGGCCCATTGTTCAGTGAGACAGAGAATCTGGCTACACAGGACATGGAAAATATGAAAATAGTGAATGCCATCTTTGCCTCCAATCTCCTTCTACGACAAGGTGACCCACCTAGTAGATCAGGGAATGTGGATGTTGTGTACTTAGACTTCAGTAAAGACTTTGACACTGTGTCCCACAGCATCTAGAGAAGCTGACAGCTCATGGCCTGGATGGGTGTACTCTGCGATGGATAAAGACCCGGCTGGAGGGCCGGGCCCAAAGAGTTGTGGTGAACAGAGCCAAATCCAGCTGGTGGCCAGTCATGAGTGGTGTTCCCCAGGGCTCAGTATTGGGACCAGTTCTGTTTAATCTCTGATTAATCAATGATCTGGATGAGGGGATTGAGTGCACCCTCAGTAAGTTTGCAGACAACAGCAAGTTGGGTGGGAGTGTTGATCTACTGGAGGGTAGGAAGGCCATACAGAGGGATCTGGACCGGCTGGATCGATGGGCTGAGGCCAGTTGTATGAGGCTCAACAAGGCCAAGTGCCTGGTCCTGCACTTGGGTCTCAACAACCCCATGCAACACTACAGGTTTGGAGAAGAAGGGCTGGAAAGCTGCCTGGCAGAAAGTGATCTGGGGGTGTTGATTGACAGCTGGCTGAATATGAGCCAGCAGTGTGCCCGGGGGCCAAAAAGGTCAACAGCATCCTGGATTACATCAGAAATATTGTGGCCAGCAGGACTAGGGAAGTGGTTGTGCCACTGTATTGGGCACTGGTGAGGCCCTACCTTGAATCCTGTGTTCAGTTTTGGGCCCCTCATCATAAGAAGGACACTGAAGTACTAGAGAAAGTGGAGGGGAGGGCAACGAAGCTGGTGAGGGACCTGGAGCACAAGTCTGATGAGGAGCAGTTGAGGGAACTGGGGCTGTTTAGCGTGGAGAAAAGGAGGCTGAGGGGAGATCTTGTTGCTCTCTACAATTACCTGAAAGGAGGTTGTAGCATGGAAGGTGTTGGTTTCTTCTGCCAAGTAACAAGTGATAGGACAAGGGGAAATGGCCTCAAGTTGCACCAAGGGAGGTTTAGATTGGATATTAGGAAAAAAAATTTTCATGGAAAGGGTTGTCAGGCATTGGAACAGGCTGCCCAGGGAAGTGGTGGAGTCACTATCCCTGGAGGCATTTAAAAGGTGTTTAGATGAGGTTCTTAGGGACATTGTTTAGTGCTAGAGTTTGGATAGGTTATGGTTGGACTCAATGATCCTGAGGGTCTCTTCCAACTGAAATGATTCTAAGATCCTGTGATTCAGTCTTTAATAGAAAGACCAGCCTTCAGGAATCCCAGGTCCCAGAGACCAGATAAAAAGGCTAGAACAAGGAATGGAAGAGAATCACACCAGGGAATACTTGAGAAAATTACACTTCCGTAAGTCCACAGGCCCTGATGGGATACACCCATGAGTGCTGAGGAAGCTGGCAGATTCATTGCAAGACCACTCTCGATAATCTTTGACTGATCATGGTGACTGGGACAAGTACCTGAAGACTGAAAGAAAGCAACTGTTACCTGCATCTTCAAGAAGGGAGGGAAGGACCTCAGGAACTACAGGCGAGTCAGCCTCATCTCCCTGGGAAGGTGATGGAGCAGTTAATTCTGGAAGCCATTTCCAGGCACATTAAGGACAAGAAAATTATCAGGAGTGGTAAGCATGGCTTCACCAAGGGGAAGTCATACTTGTCCAGCTTGATAACCTTCTGTGATGAAGTGGCTTGCCTGGAAGATGAAGAGAGTGCAGTGGATATTTTCTACCTGAACTTCAGTAAGTCCTTTGACACTGTCTTCCAGAAGCTCCTCATAGACAAGTTGTTGATATACAGGCTAGATGAGCAGTGAGATGGACTGAAAATCAGCTTAAAGTCCAGGTCCAGAGAGTGCTGACCAGCAACGCAAAATCTAGCTCAAGGCCAGTAACTTGTAGTATATCACATGGATCAATATCAGCTACAGTCTTGTTTAACATCTTCCTTAATCATCTGGATGATGTGGCTGAGTGTACCCTTAGCAAGTTTGTAAATGACGCAAAATTGGAAGGAGTGGCTGGGTCATGCTGCCATCCAGAGGGATCTCAACAGTCTGGAGTAATGGTCTGACAGGAATATCATGAAGTTCAACAAGATGAAGTGCGAAGTCATGTATCTGGGGTGGAACAACCCCAGGCACCAGTATCTACTGGGAGCTGACCAGCTGGAAAGCAGCTTGGCAGAAAAGGACCTAGTGGTTCTGCTGGGCATCAGATTGAACATAAGCCAGCAATGTGCCCTTGCCACAAAGAAGGCTAATGGATGCATTAGGCAAAGTTTTGCCAGCAGGTCGAGGGAGGGGTTCCTTCCCTTCTCTTCAACACAGGTGAGGCCACACCTGGAGTTCTATGTCCAGTTCTGGGCACCCCCCTACAAGAGAGACATGGACACACTGGAGAGAGTCCAGTAAAAGACCGTAAGGATGATTAAGGGACTGGAGCACCTCATATATGTGGAAAGGCTGAGAGTGCTGGAACTCTTTGCCCTAGGAGAGAGAAGGCTCAGGGCGGATCTTATTAATACATAGAAATACATGAAGGGAGGTTGCAAAGAGGACAGAGCCAGAATCTTTTCATTGCTGGCCAGTGACAGGACCAGAGGCAATGGGCACAAACTGAAACACTGTTCTTCTGAACATCAGGAAACACTTTTATCCTGTGACGGTGACTGAGCACTAGCACAGGTTGCTCAGAGTGGTTGTGGAGTCTCCGTCCTTGGAGATATTCAAAAGCTGTATAGACATAGTCCTGGACAACTCGCTGTGGTTGGTCTTGTTTGAGTAGGGTGGGTTGGACAATATGACCTCCAGAAGTCTCTGCCAACCTAAACCAGTCTGTATTGCAGTTGTATATCATGATTTAAACTATAACTTCTTTTCTTAGTAATTGGTATATAGAAAGGGTTTTTCTTGAGACTACTGTTCTCCAGAATAAAGAATTTCGTAATTTAGTAAAACGAGAGACAAATTTGATGAGGAAATAAAACTGTCAGTTGCATTTAAGGGTTTATATATATACCTTCTCTCTTCTCTCACAGATCTACCTTTAATACCATGACTACCCCTGTAGAGTTATAAGATATCAATACACTCTCCTGGACTATGCATTTATTACATGAACAGCCCCACTGATCTCATTGTAAAATTAAGCCAGGATTGATCCAAGACAACTTCATACTTCATTATTTGAAATATTATAATATTAGATGTAGCATCAGTTCAGGTTCATCAGTAGTTTACTGAGACACATGAAAGACTCTCCCTCTTTCCCTCTCTTCCCTTCGTCAAGATTAAATTTAACAATAATACTATGTTATCATGGCTATCACTATTTTGGAGATTATTAAAATAACCCCTTAATATTTTTTACTCCTTAATTCTGACACATACCCTCCACCTTAGCTGACATTTTCCCCTTTCTGTGTTGACAGACATTGTCATTCTCTTCTCTGTGATATATTTGTTTTTTCCTATAAGTATACTTCTTCCAAAGACACATATACTTTAGAATATTCATGTGGAGAAAATGCACACCTAATAAAGGTAGAAAGTCTTCACAGCTCTTACCAATTTACGTTACAGTGACTTCATATGGAAACAAAGACAATCTTGTTTAACATGTTTTTAAATGGCCTCCAGTAGGAGGCAAAATTAACTAAGCGTCACTATTATCAAATGCTCTCTGCATTCGTTTAAAAAAATGTGATGCTTTTTTATGCATAGTGAAATTGTACATTAGGATATATAAAAGCTAATGTTGCTTTAATGGTTATTTTGTTAATAACTAAACTACTTTAAGAAAATATATATAAGGTATAATAAAAAATCCTGTTAACAGAAAAACAAATAAAAAATAACTTAAAATTGCTTCATAATTATCTCTTTGTCGTCAGCAATGCAGACAGAATGTGGATCAGTGGTGACATTTCCTTTAAAAAACCCAAAACTAAACAGAAAACCCCAAAGCTTTCAAATCATAAAAGCTGTTCTGAATTCAGTAAAAGAAAGTTATGTGTTGTCTCATCATATTAGACTTCCTAGTTCATTTCTTGGTGGAATAGAGAGATTGTTCTGGAAACTACTTAATTGTTCAGAAGCAGCCAAACAGCATAAAACATTTAAAAAAAAAAAAAAAGTATATTAAAAAAAAAAGTCTGAGGAAAATCTTATCAGACCTATTTCCATCCTGATACCACAGGTTAGTGTAGAGAGACTACTCACGGAAGTAGGAATATAGGCTTGTGCCACATCATGCTGAGTAGGACTAGGACCAAAGAACGTTTCTTTGTTTAGTCCACTTCTTTGTTTAGTCCACAGGACTTTTTTTTCCATTTAATTCAATAATTCCCTTGCGTCTACTTACATCCAGTCATCTACAGAAGTTGTTAGGCGAAGCTAGCTGAACGTAAGGGCGCTTCAGTTTCAGTGACAATTCTCTAGCTTCTGTCTTCACCTGATGTAGGGATTATATTTATTACACTAAAATTGGAAGAGAACGTGCATATTGGCTCGTGCAAGAACTCTGTGGTGTATGAAATTCAATTAGTCTCTAGTTCATGTTAGCTCAATGCTTGTTTGTCTTCTGGAATGGAAGCTACAACTGTCTAATGGAGCCAAAACTTTTTGTTCTAGCCCTCTGAACATCAGCTAAAGACCTTGGCTTGAGAAGAGTTTGATTATTGGCACACTGAGGCAGTGCATCTATATAAGACTGTCTGCTCCTCATATAATGTGTCATAAAAAACCAAATTCCTTTCTCAGCTGAAATCTTAGAAGACTTTGTCGGTGACAGAACCATTGACCTTCTCCAGATTGTGAACCCTCCTTTTAGAATAAGCTACAATAATGGGCAAAAGATGCAAGTCTAGTGATGAAAAAATGTGTAAAGAAACCCTAAAATTATTATTGTTTTTAATTTTTCTCTTACCGTTTTAAAACATTGGTAGAAACAAATGAAAATCTTGAACGGCAAGGAACTACTGTAATCTTTCTCAACAGAAATGTTAAAAATTATTTTTATCTTTCCTTTGGATAATGAATCAAGTTAAAGTAAACTAATATAATCTGAAAATTCACTACAGACTGTAGTTTTTAATTTCTATTTGTTGTTTCTTCTCAGCAAGCAAAAAAATATCAGAGCTCTCCCCATCCTGCATTACTTCTTATGCTTCCATTTTAGTTTACTGTTCCCTTATCTTTCCTTGTCTCACAAAACTTCCTTTTGAAATGTGCCTTTTTGCTTTCCACCTGTGTCCTCTTTTGAATAACACACAATAGCACAGGACTGGCAAACTGACCATATAACTGAGTACGAAAATTAAATATGTGGCATGTCTCATTAAAACTTAGTGCAAATTCTGAAGATGCTTGCTTTAAATGTTACCTTAAGAATAAGATGAAATAAGTACATCGGTTTGGTGAGTAAAATCTGGTTCAAAGCCATGACAGAAAAATCTGGCAACTAAGAGAATACTGCACAGGACATGAGCTACTGAAGGTCTGAAAATCTCTTAGAGTAAGCGCAGCTAATGTTAAACAACTGCATCATTTTATAGTTCAGTTCATGATGCTTAAAATGAATATCTCCATTGTGGGAAGTCTACGTTGATTATTCCCTGCTGATTCCAGATCAAATCTGCCCACTGTTGTTATTATATTTAGACTACCATTATTATTCTACAAAGTATCTAATGAATGTGCTAATATTATCATACATACTGCAGACAACCAGGAAACGAATTGTGAATGCTTCCACAGATGTATTTTGGCATCACATGGTTAATATGATTACTTAGAAAAGAGTTAATAGGTTAGAATTTGCCCTGAAATTTGTCATCACAATTAGGAGAATTTCAGGGTTTATTTGAATAAAATCTAAAAGATGAAGTAATTCAGGAGTGTACTGAGGTCTTGTTACTGCGATACTTGGATTAAGTCGAAATATTGAATAATGTATTGCAGAAGAAAATAGAAAAAACCCCACACATTTTCTACATTATACAAATAAAAATATCTGTTATAAAGTAGGACAGTAAAAATGTGTTTAGTGAGGTAATATTGGAATAGTCTGTCATTTGGTAAAGACTGCAAAAAACTGGACTGCAAAAAACTGTAAATTGTAGAGGTAAGTTGCCTATACATTATAGCATATTAAATTAAGATAAAATAACAACTTGAACTGTAATAACGCCTATAGCAAAAATTGAAACTAAAGACCAGTTTATTAATACTGTCATATTCTGGTCTTTAGTTATCTGAATACCAATCATTGAAAATTCATAGAGGGACTTGCAAAACTGAAACTCAAATAGAAACAGGTGTTAAAAATCTTAGTCTTTATCTGGCATTGTCATAAATAATTTCAAATTCCAGAAGTAGTTTGTATGATAAAATGGGTATGACTAATTTAATAAACTCTTTTTTTCACAGTAGCATCTTCTGCCTTTTTTTAATGAAAATAGGATTAACACTTTGTATGCTGTTAGAAAAAAGTCCCCAGCCTTAATAGTCAATTAGAAGATTCAGACTTGGGTGGAATTCATGGGGTGAAGGAGAAAGAAAACCCACACTTCTGTAATTGACAGGTTTGATTTGAATCACTGGAAGTCAACTAACATAGAATTCCCACGTCGTAATTTTCAAGTAACTTTTAAAGCAGAATTATTATGTTGTACATCTAAGATCTTCTGAAAGACCTTTTACAAAGATCTTTTACAGATCTAAGAAGATACTGAGCTGAATTTGATTGTAGTATTTTTTTCATTAACTCATTTTATTTATGGTTGCATTTACCTTGAAAAACAAGGTATTTTATTTTAATTAACTCCGGTTTTATTGTAAAAAAAATCTGTCTTTTAAAATCATTTTCACTCTGTCTTAGATTGATGATCCAGTTTCTTTTTTAACTATTCACATAACTCTCCATTTTGTTACCTTCTCTAAATATTTATTATCTTCTACTAAGCAATATGTTCCTTTTTCAGTCATGTGAAACCCTTCTCAATTTAAAAGTTTGTTCAACCAGTTTAGATCGATAACCAAATATGCAAAATTGTCTTTCACATTAACTGCAATTACTGTTTAATGAAACAAGAGTATAGAAAATAAAACCATCAGAGATTCTGATTTTCTATACAGTGAAAAAAAATTATATATAAAGTATGCCTACCACTGTCAGCTGAAAAGGGAAGTATTTCTGTTGCAGAATAGCAAGAAATTCACTAAAACAAGAGTTTGCAAAATATCAGTGTCAGATATAAAAACAAAACCACATCTTTACAGCTGATCATTTTGTGCAATAGAACTGCTAAATGAAACAGATGTCTCTCCATTTCTCTGGCTGAGATGAATCACAGATGCCCATTAGACAAAATAACTATGGGAAACACTTTATACTAAAAGTAACAAAGGATCATTTTGCAGGACTTTTTTAATACTAGAGTAAAATGACAAAACTTTGCAGTGCCGATTGACACACCGCTCATGCATTTCAGGAATGAGTAAAGATTCAGTGCTGAAAGCTGTCAAGCACATAGTGATTTGTAGCCATCTTGATTCCTCTAATAACATCTTGATTGAATTAAGAACTAAGAAAATGAAATGAGAGGTATTATCTTTCCTTGCTCATATGTAATGCACATTTTCGCTCCTTTAATTATGTCTGGATGCCTTGTTCATTATGTCTATAGCTTTGTGCTTCCTGGTCTCCCAAGAAGGCCTTTCTGAAATGTGATTCTGAATTTGAAGTTTTTCTACAGTAACTGTGGAATATTATGTGTATACATAAAATTTAAATTGGATTACCAGTCCAAAGTGAAATGATTAATGTTTTTAGACAATGCAAAGTGTTATAATGTAAAGTGTTCTAAACTATACAGGTTAGTATTCCTTATCATTATGTTACCCTGAAGAGCAACTATCGGCTCCCTAAAGCCTTTGTGTGAATGTTTCGAAATCTTATATTCAGCTCCTTTTCCAGTCCTTTGGCTAATATAGGTGGGAAAAAATGTATAAAGTTTGAATTTTGCAGAGGTAAGAGGAAAATGATTTTGTGAGTGGTGTAAAAAGAATATTTTTCACTTCCAAATCAGCTTAGTAAGAATTTTTTACATACACATAGCTACAGGAATAGCAATGGAAAAACATCAGCATTGACGATACCTTACATATTAGACAAATTATTATGTTAAAATTCTTTACATCCTGATTTTGATCTAAATATAGTTGTTCAAAAGCTTAATATTTTGTAGTGTAGAGATTTTCTTCATTTTCTGATTTAGTTCTTTTCACTACATTGTGTTTATGCTTCCAGTGCCAGGCAAAATTCCCAGGCACTAGAAGCACTGGTTGTTGGCATTGCTACATTCCTGGCATGTTTTTCTAAGTATCACTCTCCAAAACAATTTCCATGCATGATTTGTGAGTTAAATTTGGCTAGATACTAGGATCTGTTTGCATGGGGCTATGCTTTTCTGGAGATAGAGAATGTATTAGAATGGCTTTTGCCAGACTCTGCTAACTGATTTCTGAGTTAAAGAACAGGCACTGCAGCCTCAATGTACTGTTGTCAGCATTGGTAAGAATTTATAATACCAGATCTGACTTTGGAAAGCATACAGAAAAATTGCAATGTGCCCATTTAAAGGTTCATCTTTCTCCCAATCTTTCTTGCTCGAACAGACTTTTATTTTGTAATTCTGGTGCATGTCTGAGGAAGAGCAGCCTCCTACAGCTGTTCTTCACCACTTTTCTGTGGAAATATTGTATCTAGTGGTTATGGACCAAAAGTGAGCTCTTAGGACTGAAACATTTCTTAAGAAAAGGTGGAACCCTAGGAAGACCTGGAGAAGAAAACACTTAATAGGATTTTGAGGACTAGTTACACTAAATGATGCTATAAAATGGGCCTCAGCCTGCAAGGTACTGTCCAGACTCCTAACACCGAAGTTACTTACAATGGTGAAAGGTTGCAACTTCAATGGGCCATCAAGAGAAGAGCACAAAGGAATAAATTTCACAGTAAAAATTCATTTCCCGAAAGGGGAGTGAGAATGGCATGAAAGCTTCAGTTTGAAGTCAGTGAGAGAGATGAAAGGAAAAGAGTAGGATTTATTTGCAAAAGATTTCACTTCTATTATCCTACTTCGTTTGGTGGAGCATTCTGTTTATTTATTATGGAATGAAATCAAGAAAGTAGTAAGAAAATATGTATTTTATAAAGTAAATATACACATTACATGTAATATAAGCAAACTTTAATTTGTCATTCTTTGATAAATATTTACAGTGTTTCTTAAGGTTTATTTCTGAACTGAAAGAAAACACAAAAACTTTTATATAGAAAATAGAAGTTCAGAACAATGGTAGTTTTCTAAATTACTACCATAGAGGCTTTGATCCAAGTTTCTACATGCACTTGTTCTGTTCCACATATTGCAAGTGTGTAGGAAATATTCAGTATTGTAAAATGTTTAATGGTAACGAAGTTCACTGTTTGACTTCAGCTTATCCTACCACTCCGTTGTGTATGTTTGGTTTCAGCACAAAAGGCAAGAAAAGCCATATTCAAAATCAAAAATATTCTACCTCTAACTTAAAGTAGATGCTGTGGAAAATAACTTCAGGGCATCATAGACAAAAAAGAGAGAGATTTCCATGACTGCATGCCACGGGGGATATTTATACTGAGCTACATGTACAATGGTTTTCATGACCTGAAATGTAAGCTTAAATTAACAAAAACCCTTCACATGACTAAATATGATATTACTGAAGTTCTAATTGTTTTTTAAATGGATGTTTAAATAATTATTTTTAGAAAGGGAAAAAATGTGCTAGTTCTGTCTTAAACTTTTTGGAACATTCTGATAGTTTTAGAGTGTGATTTTTTAAAAGTCTTTATATTTGCACTTCATTTTTGTAATCAGATTTTCTACTTGATTTCATCCTTCTGCTGAAACAAAAAATAATTTTAAAAAATACATTTCATGGTGCAAATAAATCTGAATGCCAGATTCTTTAATTCAATTATGAAACCATTGAAACTGGAAAGAACTTTCCAACAAGGCGATGGGAGAAATTACGGTAAGTGTATCCAAAAGACTAAGTGAGCCAACCACATTACTCTACTGAACAAAGCAACATAATTGAATATCTTTTTTGTTATGGATTTACTAAAGTCAGTCAGTACTACAGGTCATTAATAGATGAATTTAAGCTTTATGTTACTTACATAATCACTATTAAATTAATACTGAATGCTTAATAAATCTGTTTCTTTCCTTTAGGCTATTTATATTAGTTGATGGGGTGAAAATGAAAATGACTTAAAACAAAGTGTTCTCTAATTGATGAGAAATATAAATAATATGAAATGAAATTAGAAAGAAATAGTATGACATGGAACCAGTTGTTCTATTTTCCTTAATTGTCATGTATTCTGCAATGTTCTTTATCTGCTCAGTGAATTTACAACTAGCACAGCAGGTTGTGAATTTTTAATAGGATCTCTTCAAGGAAGGAAAAGGTCAGTATTAACATAAAAATCTTCTTTAAGAATTGTGGTGCAAAGGTTTCTTAACAGAGAACAGGTGTTGCTGCAAAACTAAAATCTGCAGCAACAGTCAAGTTTAAAGATTCTTGGAGCTAAATTAGGAAACAAATGCCTCAGTATGACACCATAACTACCAGTCAGTTACTTTGGTTTGTTGGTGTTAAAGATGTTGTTGCTCTCAGAATGGTTTAATATATAACAATTATTATAAATAAATAAATAAATAAAGCCCCACCAAACAACAACAAAGCCAAGCCTTTCAATATTTCTAAATTAATACTCTTGGTTTTCTTCTTTTTCAGCTTCATTCTGACCAGGACAAGGGAGATGGATCCCTCAAATACATTTTGTCAGGAGATGGGGCTGGTACTCTTTTTATAATTGATGAGAAAACAGGTGACATTCATGCTACTCGGAGAATTGACAGGGAAGAGAAAGCCTTTTACATCCTGCGTGCCCAAGCTATTAACAGAAGAACCCTGAGACCAGTGGAACCGGAATCAGAGTTTGTCATAAAAATCCATGACATCAATGACAATGAACCAACATTTCCAGAAGAAATTTACACTGCTAGTGTTCCTGAAATGTCAGTAGTGGGTGAGTGCTTTATTCTGGGGCACAAATGCCTGTTCTATGTTACTTGACGAATAATTTCCCCATCATCTGAAAAATCAGTCCTGTTCAGAATTCTCCCTCATGGTTCAAGTATTCTTCATTTTGGTTCATTTGTTCAAATATTGGAATTGCACCCAGAAACAGATTTTTGTGATTTGAGATCTATTCCTACTTAGAATATTAAAATTATTCATTTACAGTGTTTTGGAATATAAATATAAATAGAAAGTAATTAATGGTGAATCACCCTCCTTCTTAAGAACTGTTAGAATAAGATATACTAAAACGGTCTGTTGAAAGCTCAGTGATTTTTTTCCTTTCATCTTCACTCTAAGTCCCCAGTGGTGATAAGCACTGAGTGGAGAGTTGTCTCCACTTTCACTCTTTCTGTGGCTGAGGAGAGTTATATGTTTACTCATGTGCTGCTGATGCAGTGCCTGAAGGAAGACATGCTATTTAATCTCCTTGCTTTCAGATTTTTAGTGTATGGACAAATCCTCTTGTGCTTTCACTTCCTCCCTTAACTCTCATGAGTGGCAGACTCCAGAATCTTAAACAGCTGTTTGAGTTAATCTTCTGTTTTCAATGTATTTTCAGTTCCTATCTTAGCTACCGAGTTGTGGCTTGGATCATAAAAAATAGCATTATGGAATATGAGCTATTATTAATTAGTGCATACAATTCTTTAAGAAAAAAATTTAAAAGCTTAAATATATATAAGATCTCTTTTTAAAAATTAGTATTCACTTATTCATTATATAAATACAGATATAATATCAATTAGTAAATATTCAGAAAACACACATTAATTTCAATAACTCTTTTGACTATTGCTACTATTGTAATTACTACTACTACCTGAACTAGATCAAACAGTGTTTTGAGATGTTTTTTATATACAGACATTGATGTTTTAATACTTACTTTCCTGGGTTTCGGAAAATTTTGTGAAAATGGTTTGGTATTTTCATTAAATATTATGCTATTGTGTAACACCCAGTTATAATCTGCTGGTTTGTATTTTTGTCAGTCTCAATTACCAAAAAATAATCTTTTTCTTAAGTGTTCTCAAGCATCCAAGACATTATTTCAATGGTTCAAAAATATTCAAGATGTGAAGCTCCAGTGTAGCTGTACATCCACATAGAACGTACAAATTTGGAAAGTGCAAAATTTGCTGCAATGCAGAAAAATAACAAATAATATGAAAAAAAGAGAATCTGAAAAGAAAATTATATTAAAAAAATGAATGTATTTAGACTATTAACCCCGTATCTTGCACAAATAATTGTGCTGAGTGCCATAGACTTTATTCTGTCAGTCCAGTGAACATAATTTAGGGAACTGTAAGTAGTTTAAAATTTATCGTGTTCCTCGATTTTATGAATGTGGTCATTCAGCTGCTAGACTTCTGACTACCTGATAGGTAGAATTTGCTTTTGGCTTTATGAGTTCAAGCTTTTTGGCTGATTCCTAGAGGCATATGTTCATCTGTGATCCATAAGTGGATGATGTTATTTTATAAGATACTCCTCAAATTTGATTCATTTATTCATAACACTAATTTAATTTTCCAACTTAAATGTACTCTGTAAACTCAAAGCTAAAGACTGAATGGAGAAGGGAAGAAATTTTCTAAAAGAACAAGCTACACAAGACTTTTGAGGCAAATAGAATTAATTAGAAATTTTAACTCGGTATGTTAAAGTCTTCATATATTTGCATAATAATGAAATATCACATAGTTAATTACTAAATATTTTAAAATTGGTATCTTTTTTCAGACATCATACAATTCAAGCATTTTTAGTACAGAAACATAAATGAGAAGGTTATGGGGAAAAAAAAGTTATGACAACAGCACTTCCCCAGCAAAAGGAAAACAGAAATTTCTGAATTGCTCTATTTAGCTCTCTCCAGAATTTTTTTTTTTTTTTCGTTTTAGTATTGCAAGTAGCCCATTACTTGCCTAGTACTGTTGGCCGTGGGCTAAGAAAGTGTTGGACTTGTTGACGTAAGGAATGCTGAGAGAAATTGCAGTCTTAGATGTAATTGTACTGTTGCATTGATTATGTCTGCTCCTGTGGTACTTACCTCTGTGACCATATAGAAAGATATAACCTTTCTATAAGTGTCTGAAAACATTAAGCAGAGCTTAGGATATCAGTTCTGATTTCTTACTCAGGCTGTGGTATTAACCAGATGGATGACTGAGTATGTGGCTATTTCTGTTATCAAATACAGTGTCTTGACAAAGGTCCATAAATTCTTTGTTGTCAATCTTTCTTCTGCTGTTCATTTATCATACTAAAGGCAGAGATAAATAGGCCAACTTCAGGACCTTGCAGTTAGGTCAATATCCTAGAAGACATCTTGTTCTCCTGAGGTCTTTGTACTGGATATTTTCTCCGCTTTAACTTTTTTTTCCCTTTCCTTACATCCAAAGTTTATAACTCAGAATATTCTTACAGTTTTGACTACAATCTTATATTCTATCCATCATATTCTTCACCTGTATACCTCTTTCTGCTCATTTGAAGGTTTCTCTTCAGAACTGCAGATGAGTCTATTTTCCCCTATACAGATTTTCCTGTGGATTTTGCCTATTGGTATCTTTTAGTCAAGTTTTCAGAACTTTCTGCTCCTGAGAACTTTTTTTTTCTTTATCATCACCTCCTTTCTTTTATTTGTTGATGTTTGTCTATTCACCTGTTACAGCCTATATATTCTCTAATCATTCCTTATCCTTACTCCATCCTGTACCTTCAGAGCTATTTCTGCCATCTGGCATGCTCCCTAGCTGGATTTTTCTGCTCCTAAATTAGGGATATCTGTGTATGCTTTATAAGATGCAACCTCCCTCTGGGTTTACATTAGAACTACAAGTTGGGTGTCCTACAGTTTGCCTGTCATCTCTACCTGTGGTTATCTTTTTGTCTTTCTCTTCAGACAGCATTCAGAATTAGTTGCTTGGCTTTCTCCCTGGCTTTTTGTACATTCTCTCATTAGTGCTTTTCCATCAATTCCCAATGTTTAGTCCTCTCTGTCTTGGCATTTGTCTTACAGCACTTCCTTCTTGTTTCCTATTAACAAAGATATTTTTTTTTAAATAGTTCTGTCACCAAACCCTTTTGCATCTTCTGACTTCCAATTTCATAATATCAATAATGACACATTTTGAAAACCCAAATGATTATATTACAATTTCAATTTTTTTTACAAACTCCAATTTCACTCTCCATGCAAATCCTGCCATAAGAAGACGGGACAAAAAGGGAAAACCAAAACCAAAACAAATGAATCAAGCAAGATTAAACTTTTTTTTTTTTTTCTTTAAAGGAATACCCACTGACATGCTTTTTCCAGGTTATTTTTTTTTCAAGATCTTTCTGACATCGACTTGTCTGAATATGTATCCCTTTTCACTTCTCTGTTATTCTGCTGTATATTTCAGGGGAGAACAGGCATCATTATTTCCTCTCTTTTCTGCGAGGAAGAGCAGAAAATTTCTATTAATTTAGCTGTTATTTGTTTGAATAATGTACTATGGAGGGTACTTGTTATAGGTAAATATCTCATAACTCAGTTGGGAGTAAGGAAAAGGAAATACAAGTGTCAAATTCAGTTCTGCAATGGATATCCTGTGGGGTTTTTTTCCAAGTTAATTATCCTGTATGCCTACATCATAAATGCATTGTGAGGTCAAAGTCATTAATACTTGTACAGTGTTTGAAGATGCTTGCAAAGAACACATTAAAAAGGGCCAAATATATTAATTACTATTATAGTACCAGGTCCTAGGGAGATCCAAACATTCTAATTAAAATTATGTTAAAATATGCCCTCTGAGAACTACCATAATCTGACAAATGACTATTTATTTCTGGGCTTAGCTCACCACAGTATAATTCTAGTTTATTGTATAATAAAATTTGCAAGTATGGAAGGAGAAAATTACAGAATTAATAACGGTTATTAATAACTTCGCTGGGTGCATATTCTCCAGTATATTATTATCACTGTCTCCTTTATCTACTCCTATAAAGATCAGACTAGGCTTTGGATCCTGAAGGCCAAAGATTCTTACCAACCTCATCAGAGGCAATCTATGCCTATGTAAAAGACAGAGCAAGGCCCAGACCAAGCAGTGCTGGCTAAGTCACACCCACACTAGCTTTTAAACCCCAACACGACTGACAATCTTCAGTGCCTTTGGATTTCTGGTGCAGGTTTCAGAGCAGAGCAAACAATATATTTGTAGTATTGAGCATCAGTGGTCTTCAGTGACTTCAGTGAACTGAACCAAAGCAAAACAAGATGATGGTTTGACAGCCGATGTGCACAACATAACTGACAGATTCATACACTGATATACACCTCCTGTTCACTTGTTTGCATAATTTCTGCGAAGTTTTTCATAGAATCACTGATCCCTCAACAGAAGCCTAGAGAGCATGTCTCTCTTCCTCTTATGAGCAAGGGCCAAGATCAAAGTGGTTACTTCTGCATCTTAAATGACAGGCAGAAGTGTAGCTCTGCCCTTGCACTTTTCCTGACAGGTACCTGACCTGTGGCTGGCCAGCAAAAGCCAAAGAGCTGAGGCAACATTAAAAAGCATAGCTCATCCTTACTGCTTTTGGGTAGTGGGGTGTATGTTACTCTAAGCACAACCCACTGAGTAAATCCCGCTGTGTGATAGTGATGAAATTAAGGAGCTCAAGTCTCTTCCCACAGACTTCAAAGGGAATAGGATCAAATCTGCAATCTTCAGGAGTGTCTGACAGATTTTACTGAGTGTATATGTAGCCATGTTCATTGAAGCTAGAGAGGATAGCTCATATGATTTGTTCTGCTTCATGTATATGTGTATTAAAACAGCATTAATTAGTATATGTGCTTTATGACACTCATAACTGAGGCAGCAGTAACTATTAGACACATATTATTACATGGCAAATGGATTCTGTTTTTATTTATTTTAAAGTTATTAAACACATTCTTCATTTTTCATGCAAATTAAGTTACTGAACAGGATTTGTTCTTATCTTTCTTTTACATAACACCTCTTTGCTATTTCAGAGCAAATATTCTTAAGAAGCAAGTATACGTACTAGCGCTGCATTTGGCTACACGCTACGATGGTCCAAAAAGCACGTTTCAGAATCAGGGCAACACTCCTCAGAACTTTAAATATATTCAGCCAAAAGGCCTCTGTATCTTTTAACAGAATAGTAACATAGACATATATCAACAAATGGAGTTCAGTTTGGCTGTAGATATATTTGTGAATTGGAAACAGACGAAGGTTTCAGGACAGCTCTACCACACCTACATTCTTATAAAGCTGTTCAGATTTTCAGTCTCGGCCCTAGTCTAGATGACCACTAAATCAATCATTAGTACAGTGGACAGTATTAATAATTTTTATCTTTTTGTTCATTATACTTGTGTAGAAATGTTTAATATTTTTAAAATTTTATTTTGTGTTTGAGGATTTATTCTGCTAAATCAGTGGTTTATTCCATTTTAATACCAGTAATAATATAACCAGGAATTTGCCAATTATGTCTTCTTTATGAGATGCAAGTCCTTTCAGGGACTCACTGAAAAAAGTGTTTCTATTCTAAAACAGTTGAAAACTGAACATTCCTGAGAACTCATCTCTGATTCAACAGTTAGGCCCGTGTCATTCCATTGATATCGGCACAGTTGTTCATGATTATACAATTCTCTTGTCAAAAGCAAATGTTTCGTCATCTTGCGAAATCCCAAACAGAGCAAGCTTAGGATTTATTTCTATTTGCCTTTCTATTTATGTTAAAATAAATATGTAATGTAGTCAAACTATGAGGGAATAAATAGTTGTGTCAAGTGGCTTGGATTTACAGGTGCTTTATTTCACAATATTTGGCAGTATTTGGTGGAGGAGAAGAATTGGGATAAAAGGAGAAATAGGTTTGGAAGTCTTCTGATCCTCGGAATAGCCTGTGGCCAACCAGTCACATGCATATGATGATTTATTTTCTTTTCCTTGTTTTTTTTCACTTCTTTCCTATATACTTAAAATCAATATCTGCACTTTATGGAGGTACAATAAAGGAGAGCCTTGCTGATACTTTATTTATCTGGTGGAAAAGCTGAACAGGATGTAGAGACTATTTTGATGGCAATGGTAATCATTTCATGTTTTGAAGGACTGGTATATCTCACTAAAATTTAGAGATGGTCTTGAAGATTAGAAATATTTCTGGACTCTAAATGTCCAGCAAATTTCAAAGTCCATATGGCAATATTTCTTCTGCTACTATTTATCTACATTAACACTTACAAGGTAGGGAGAACTGATGACTATTTTTCCCAAAGTTCTAATTATAAATTTAATAATCTATTTCTGTCATGTTCTTGTAAGTGTAGTTTCATGTCATATTGATGTCATTGGACAAAAAAACCTAAAATCCATTCTAGGTAATGGAAAGCAGATATTTATTGTAATAAAAACAAATAAGTCTTCTGAAAAGAGGAAGAGAGTACATAAGTATGAAATTATTGTAGCTGGGTAAGGATAAGAATTCAGCTCAACTATAGCTATTGTGTAACTTTGCTAATTAGACCTTAATCACATTTGTGGAATTAGGCAAGTTTAGATTCAATTTAGGTAGAATGAGATCCTGAAATACAGAAGAATGCACTTGAAGGTGACTATAAGTTCATAAATATATTTGAAGAGTCCAATCACCATTAGATGAAATTTTCTCTGGAGTCTGTTTGAATGGAAATTTATGTTCTTGGACCTTCACCTGGTACTATGTGAAAGTAAGCTGACTTTGGATGTTTTAGGTACTTCTGTGGTGCAAGTTACTGCTACTGATGCCGACGACCCTTCGTATGGAAACAGCGCCAGAGTAATTTACAGCATACTTCAGGGACAGCCATATTTCTCTGTGGAACCAGAAACAGGTAAGGAAAATCATCATTATTACCATTTACCATAAACTGCAGACTTTTTATTTCATTTCAAAAATCTTAGATCACACACACACACAAAAATTTAAAAACTAACTGAAATTAAATATTTCTTGCCTTTTTCCTCATAATTGATAATTCTTATAATAAATATAAAACCTTAGAGTTATTAAAGCTGACACTATGAAGGATAAGTAACTTTACAGTGGTACTGTTGGTAGCTGAAAGATCTAAATTTAAAGGCAAGAATAAAGGTTTGTAGTAATAGTTCTACTTGGACTAATAAAATGTGTTCTTTCTACTCATAAACTTGGTACATAAATATCTTAAATTATTTTTTGCATGAAATGTAAACTGAAATGGGAGCTATGATGCAGATCTAAGGTTTGTTCAACAAAGAACCTGTACTGAAGACTATTTATAAATCTTACGAACAGAAATTTGTACTTTAAAACATGAAATGAATATTTTAGAAATATATTTCACAGATTAATGCAAAAAGTATTCATCAGATTGCTGCACATTAAAAATAAAGAGATTATTAACAATTTTTGGTTTTTCTTTCTTTATTTAAGGCATCATTAGGACTGCTTTGCCAAACATGAACAGAGAGAATAGAGAGCAGTACCAAGTAGTTATCCAGGCAAAGGACATGGGAGGCCAGATGGGTGGATTATCAGGGACCACCACCGTGAACATCACGCTGACTGATGTCAACGACAATCCACCTCGATTCCCCCAGAGTAAGCTGCATTTAATAGTTGCCTTGCATTGTAAGAGCTTCAAACTAAAGAGTTAAGCAATCACCATCTGGTTTAATTTAGAGTCAATCTAGATTATGGGGCACACATGAACAAAAGGCTTATGAACTGATTTATTCACTATTATTAAAGAAGTATATTAAATGTTACAGCATTTGTTTGTTAGGAAAACAGTTGCATGGTCAAATATAACTGCAGCAAACCTGGAATAACTTCCAGGACTATGGGAGGGCGTCGTAGGTGGACTCATAAGAGCATTAGAGCAATGTTTTTCTTTTGCCTTACCTACTGTTTAAATCCTACTTACTCCCCTACTAGGTAATAAAACATGTACTAATTCTAGATATGCAGAAGTGTTTGAATTGTAGTATCTGCTTAAATATTTAACATGAAGAATGTGGAAAAGAAATTACTTGAAGGGAATCAAGCAGATTTGTACTTTTCCAGTTACAGTGCTACAAGATCTAATAGAATATTTCCCAAAGTAAATTACATTAACTTTTCTGAGGTTTTTGTTTGTTTGTTTGTTTTTTTAAAGATTAAGTTTACCAAAGCCTTTTTAATGCTTTTTAACTTCTGATAGTACAACTATCAAGCCTTTGTATCCTCAAACTAAAATATAAAAGCTTTCTTGGTCTCTATGTAATATGGAAATACTAACCCATGTAACATCAAACTTGTTAGAGGTTAAGCATTTTAAACACATTTGAAGCCTTTTACACATACTGAAGTTGTAATATTTACAAGGTGGTTTGGACATACTTAATAGTTAAAGGATTATATTCACCATAGCTAAAGGATGGTATCTTCGCCATCCATTTTTTGTTCTTTATAAGTCTACTGAATCTAGTAGTTACTGATGATCAGCCTTCAGGCTCAACATAATGGAATCTGCTTCAAATCACTCTGGTTTTAACATGTTCTTTATGGCACAAATGTAGTATATAATTTTGTTCAGTTTAATACTGTAGTTGATATATATGTGTTTAGCTGAGGTATTTATCAGCATGCGATTTCATATACACACTCAAAATAGAAAAATCATGAACAATGGGATACTTACGATTTGTGCATTTCCACACAGGCCCCATTCTGGATAGAATTTATTGTTAATTTGTCCTGTTCTTTTTACTTCCACAACTTTTTTATTTATTCTTTTCTTGTTTCCATTTGTATATTGAGGATTACAGTAATTCCAGTGCTGTGTAGGTGAGGAATGCTGTATTACTCCTCTCTGGACCTACTGAGGAAGACTATTCAAAGAGCTATCATGTTCAAAGCTTTACGGAAAAGCTAAATTCAACAGTTAAATTTAAGACAGCATATAAGCATCAAATATGCATACTTTTGCTCCTTTTTTTTCTTGTTTATTAAACAGTGTGTTAAATTAATACTTAGAATGATGGAATCAACTTTCTAGACCATTTTTACATTACTTGTGTGGCAGTTCAACATCATATTTAAGACAGATGATGATCTGATCTAGCATCCCAGAAATATCCCTGCATTTTTCTGTTAATTTCAGTGTAAATCAAACATGACATTTGCTTTAAAGAATGTTTTATTCTTACTCTCATGGTGGGGAGTGTGTGTTGTTGCTTTGTTTTGTTTATTTGTTTTGTTTTTTCTCTCTACTTTCTGTCAATATCTTTGCTAGATATAAATGTATGTTTCACTGGAAATGAAAGCTAAAATATTTATAAAGCTGACTCATTTTACTAGGTGTATGAAAGTAAAAATAGCTATTGACTTTTAAAAAAAATCATCATATTTAGCCTCAAAATGCAAATAGACATTATAATGATTCCAAATTTTAATAGAGTTCAATAGGACTACTGGAATTGACACTGATTAAGCTAAATTATTCTTATTCTGTTCCATTAATAAAAGCCATACATTTGTGTATTGGGTTCATGAGACAATCGTATTCATATCAGATTTATAAATGACCAGGAAAAATATTAAAAGATCCACTATGTTTTTACAGGACTCAGTAGCATATTACAGATACATGTTTCAATAAAATGTTTCAGCACAGATTAAACTTCTTCCAGAAGGATGTCATATTAGAATTGTGGAAAATTCTGTGTATTATATTTTCTCATATTTGATCAAAAAGATCTTAAAGATCTCCTGAAAACCATATAGGTAGCAGTGGCTGTTCCTCTGAGATAACATGATAAAATTTGAAATGTTGTGAAGGTTCTGCACAGGAAGGCCCCAAAATATCTCAGGTATTGGATCTCTGCTTCAACTGTAATTTTCCAAGTGTTCTCAGGAGTAAGGAGATGGTGTTGACCAATGACAAATGGAAAACTGGCTTATAGCCTTAGGAGCCTGAGTCTGACTGAAAGTCAGTGCATGTGAGTTATGGAATCTAATGCCTACTGAGAGACTATAGCCTAGATTATTCTATAAAAATATTTATCTTTACGTTATATGCCTATTCAAGAGTAAATGGGAAGAAGGGTAAACATGAAAACGATTGTTTTCTCATTCTTTATGACTGAATGAAGTATTTGCAGACACAAGTGTGTAGACTTTAATCTTCCATCTGATTTCCTTAGTATATGGAGAAGCTTTTCCTTTCCTTGAACCTCCCATTTTTATTCTTGACAGACAAACGAAAGATCACTCATTGGAGTAAATGCAAACAGTAAACTACTCTCCTTGAGGCAGAAGAGAAGTGAGAGAAAAATTATTGACAGCAGAGTTTTGCAAGAATAATTCCAGTTTGGTATAGTTTGTGTTCTGATACAGTGTCTAAAGCTGCACTGCATTCCATATTTACTCAATGCATCAAATGTCTTCAATGACAAAAATAATTAAAAAGAAGTGTCTCATACTACGGTGGAGATTTCTATAAATGGATAGGTCAGACATAAAATTATCTTTCAGATATCTTTCTGGTTATTTTCACTGTTTCCACTAACTTATTAGCAATTCAAGGTATGAGCTTTTATCAGTTTGTAGACTAAATTGATTAGTTGGCTATTGCAGCAAGACTCAAAGTAGTGTCCACAAGGCATAGCTTGGGGATGTGGTTTTAAGCACTCCGGAAAAAAGTGTGGGGAATAGTTGACAGACCGTTAAACTAATTATAACATAAAATATAAACTGGGGAAAAAAAAAGTGGTCTTTCACCATAGTCCCACATAGTACTGAATAAATACTAAATCAGAGCAGAGCCTATCTTTTCTTCTGTGTGTTCATTTGTTAGTTTTTTAATGATTAGGAAATTACAGAGATATTATATACTAACAAAGCAAAATACACAGATTTAAGTATTAGAGAAAGGTAATGAAAATGTCAGAGCAAATGCAAGATAAATCACTTGATTGAAACACCAAAATGTAACTGAGCAAAAATAAATTCATATAAATAGAATGTGGAATGTATGTGGTGGCCATGAAGCATTAATTGTCTTGCTGTATATTACTTTCATATCAAAAGCTGCCTACTTTTTTTTTTTTTAAAGTTTGGCAAACTGTAAGATAACGGAACAACAACAAAAAACACTAGTTCTGTAGAATAAGAGAAACTCTCAAACTTCCCAATGGATAATAGGGGTTCCCAAAACCAAAACCAGTTCCTTTGTCACTCTCTAGCTGGCGTCTAATATAGTCTATTGAGAGACACTGATAATCCTGACCTGACTCACCTGTGCTTTCCTGAAAACATGATAACATCATGTTGCCGGTGGTGTTCCCGTACTGTTTTGCCATGGCTCAGTTCCCACGATTCTTCCTGATTGGACAAAATAACTCCCTTTAAGGACTTTTCTGTACTTCTTACTTGTAACAAGGTGTATCTGTGGCACTTTTTGGGCAGCCTGTTCAACTTTTTCTTGTTGTGGCTGCTGGCCTGTAGCACTTCCAGTTTTCTGCTACTGTTCACTAAACTATCTTTCTATCTCACTTTACTTACCTTAGGAAGTTTCTAAGTCAAACAGCAAATCTTGGAACAGTTAATCACCAGAGAAGAAAATGTTTTTCAGTAGAGCTTTGATGACTTAACTTTCATCTTTGGAATGACAGCTGTATCTGCATTCATTTTTAAATCTTTTTCTGAGAATATTTCATAGTCCGTTATGTGTCCCACGTGTTTTCCTACTGTATGTTCTGACAGATGGGACCAGAGATCTTAACTCTTATTTACAGTTTTCGCAGTAAAGCTAGGACATAGAATACTAAAATGTATGGTAAGATATTTATTTCAATTTATTGCGACATGCCTGAATGATGACAGGTTTATTCCTACATTTTTTATCACGTATATGACACCACAATAAGGCATACAACTGAACTAGGAAAAGTAGCACAAAACCAAAATTGCAATCTTCATAAGCCTTATTTAAGTACAAATGAACTGCTTTAACAAGTATAGGCACACTTTCTGCTTGTGGATTTTCAAAAACCTACCCCCGCATTAAGATGTCATTCAAATTTATTTAATATTGTATCTGATTATCTAATTTTGAAAGCTGAAATGTCAATCTGCTGCTCAGCATTGGCCAGCAAAGTCAGGGGATTCTGTTCTTTGTATCGTTTCCATGATAAAATAGATGTAAAATGCATCCCAAAAGATTCACTGTAGATTTGATGGGAAAAAAGCAGAGTGAATTCTGAAAAGAACACAGAACAGTATCTGTACATGACGTTTCAGGAATGATGTACAGAAAAAAAGTACAGACATAGTCAATTGTTTTTTGAGGTAGGAGAATAAAGGTCTTTTTCTGTCCTACTTTTCTATTATTTCGTTTTTCTATGACTTTGTTTTCTACCTTCTACCTAAAGTTTTCCCCTGTATAGTTCTCTGCCTCAAATTTTGCCCATCCTTTCAGGATTAAATGGTGAGTTCTCTAGAATAAAAGATACACAAAAATATGCAATTGGGTATTGTGTGACACGATGTTACTTAATGCATGTGTAATGGCTTGTGGGGCTCCTGAATGGCTCTTTGTCTCTTTGACAGGTACCATCCACCTCCGTGTCCCCGAGTCCTCCCCAGTTGGGACAGCCATTGGCAGCGTCAAAGCCACAGATGCAGACACTGGAAAAAATGCAGAAGTAGAGTACAGAATTATAGATGGTGATGGGACAGATATGTTTGATATTGTGACACAGAAGAACACACAGGAAGGCATCATAACTGTGCGAAAGGTGTCTATTAACAACATTCACTAAATATTTTTGGTGTCAATGTTATGCCACAAATGTTCATTGGAAAAAAGTGATTATCATGTGTTGACATGTTCTAACTGCTTAACACTTGAAAGCATCCTCCATCAGTGACTGAATGGTTCTATTTCCTTTCAAGATGAACTGGACATAACAGGTGGCAGAAATACCTGAGACACAGAACTGGTTTAAAGCATTATTGCCAATGAAGTATGTAAAAGATGGACAGTCCTCAATGTGTTAGTACTAATTATCTCTGTGATTTCAAATACAGACTTCTCAGTATTCATGTAACCTATACTCTTCAGCAAGCAATATACAGTTCACTCACTACAGAGAGACATTTACCTAGGAGATTCTCATCAACTTAAGCAATCAGTGTGTACCAGAACACAAACACACTCACAGAAGCTGAGTCACAGGCTGTGTTGCTTTATTGCTGTTTCCAACACGTCAGGTGGTTAGCATGGGAGCAGTGAATAATAATGGTGTCCCTGGCTTTAGTTCTGCCCTCCGTCTTGCAAGTCAGAGCATCCAGAGGTGTAAGATCTCAGATTTGGAAATGCCATTTTCCTACTCCTCAACTATTTCCCTTCCAGAAGTCCATCACTCCTTTTCTTTGGGATTTTGAGATATGTTTCTAAAGACTTCAGGCAGCATTTCTAACATCAAGCACTGTTTATATTCACTTTTAAAACAAATTTCCTTAAGCACAGCATAACAAATTAAACACTACTATAAATTATATTTCCACATTTCTTGATAATCACAACCAAAGAAAATAAAGGTTCTGCAAAGATCAGAGTTCTTTCCCTTTTAATCTCTATGTTCTTCTACATTCATACTATGTTCATAGTCAGCATTGTATTTTATCTGGGAAGGAATGAAAATACAAAGTTTAGGGTCCAATCTTTTTCCTTTTCCTAGAAGTTTGTGAAGGCTTCACTTAAGTTGCTCCTTTTTTGTTTGCTTCAGATTTTTCACACAGACTGTCATATTAAATAAATAGGTTTTTTTGAAGAAAAAAAACAAAAACAAAAACAAACAAACAAAAACCCCCCAGCCTAACAACTGGATCAAGCATAAAGCATTCATAAGTTATAACACAGCAGCTCCAAAAATGTCACCAATAAATGTTAATGAACAATATCTTTTCATTCTGTCATTAGCAATCTGACACATTTTGCAATTTTCAGTATGCTTTTTCATATCGATAAATAAGTAGCTTATTTGGAAAGTACAGAAAACAGCATTCTCTAGCAAGGAAGAAAATATGCTCAGTTTGTTCATTTATGAAAATATTCTTTATTTTTTCATTATTTAGCCATGTTGATTGTCATTTCTGGTTTCAACAGTGAGTAACTACCAATAGCTAGTCTTCCTTTACTAAGTCTGAATTTTACACCAGCTGCAAAGTAATTTTTTCTATACAAGTTCTCATGGACAAAATGATTGACAATTTCATATATTAGAGCAACTGATGATACGTTGGAATACCTGTATAAACCACACATTTTATATCCATGTTTCACAGCATAGCCTGAAAAGATGTCCAAACTGGATGTGAATGTACTAGTAGCAAGTTAACTACATCTGTGTGGCACATCTTCTGGCAAATTAAGCCAACTAATTAGAATAAAGCAGGACTAAGGTGGCTTCTTTCTTTCTAGGCTTGAAGGCAGCATCCCTTAACAGGAGCATTCTGTGCTTTTTAGACACAACAATAGTCTCAGATCCAGCTTAAATAGCAGCACTGTGTTGCATTTTTCAATTATATTCATAGATATTCTCCCTTCTGCTTCAACTGCTTTTGAAAAAGGAGTTAGGTGCAGTGGGGAAACTCCTCCTTTCATTGGACTGAATCTTTCTACTCTTAAATAGAATATTTAAAATTCTAGGCTGTCACTCTGGCATCTGTCATGAAGGGTAATTTAAAAGCAATTAGGCAGAAAACCACAAATCTTCTACCACCCATACCGACGAATGGAAACCACCAGTTTGATATCTTCCTGAGATTTTGGGGGAATTAATGAAGTCTTCTTTATTTCAGAAAGGTACATTGTCAGCTTGCTCATTTTTTCAGTGTCATTAATTATCTAACACTATTCATTTATGACAGCTAGAAAAATTTGAAGGAATAGAGGTTCTTTTCTATCCAAAACAGTTTCTAATTATAACCTTTAACCTTTCCTCCTCTCATTTTAAAAAAGAACTGCTGACAAGAATGTCAAATCTATTTACAAAACAAAACAACAAAAACACGACACCTCTGATGTTGTATTCATTAAATTAAACGAAAAGGAACAAGATTAAGCTCTTAAAGTTTCTCTAGATATAGAGAACTTTGACACACACACCCTCCTTAAGAGAAAGCTAAAACTTTCCTGATACTTAAAACCAGCTACATTTGTTTGACAGTAAAGATACTCAGACCATTTTGAACATCCAAGAGTTTACAGTATTTCCGGAGAAATATTAGTACCTTGTTCTGAAATGTGAGTATTTCAAGTCTGTATTTCACATATTTTAAATGCTTATGTGATCATTTCAAGTCCATATTCTTGTGAAACAGCTGCAAAATTCACTAAATAATTGGAAAATTTGCAGTGAAACTCTTTTTATCATTGGTGCTATGATAATTCAAATAATATTTAGGAATAGATACCTCCTCTAAAAACAATGGATATTTCTTACTGGAGAAAGTGATATCTATGCTGTGGAAAACTTGAATTGTATTGGGGTTCCCCCAACCCAGGGCAAGATCTGACAAGGCTTGAGTCCTCTTTAGTTTCCATTATGTATATAGGTAAACATCTATCAATATGTAATGTAACTTAATAAACTTTATCATCATCTTCATTTTTAGCCACTGGACTATGAGACGAGACGACTTTATACATTGAAAGTAGAAGCTGAGAATACCCACGTGGATCCACGCTTCTATTATCTTGGGCCTTTCAAAGATACAGCTATTGTGAAAATCTCTGTAGAAGATGTAGATGAACCTCCCGTCTTCAGCAGATCTTCTTACCTTTTTGAGGTGCATGAAGATATTGAGCTGGGGACAATAATAGGAACAGTAATGGCACGGGACCCTGATTCAGCATCAAGTCTGATAAGGTAAGACTCCAGTCTCTGTGAACACAAGATCTGCTAAAGAAACTAAGACAAATAGTAATACTACATGAATTTTCACATACATATCGTCACAAGAAGAAGATACTAATGTTTTCTTCCGTTCTTTATTTGTGTCCCAGAGATAGACAGAATTGAGAATGATGCTATCCGTAAGTCTCTGAACACCTCAGGGAAGAGCCTGTTCAGTTGCATACAGGTGACACAGGAAATGATTTCTAGTACTTCAAATCTCAGAAAACTTATAAAATTACACATTGATTTCAAGTAGGCTCTTTAGAACTACTTCTTGCTTCACACTGTGAAAAAGTGTCAAATCAGTTGTACTGGTTTGACTGAAAGCGAGTTAATTTTCTTCATGAAGTTAGAAACATCTTTTACATAGCTAGCATGGTCATTTGGATTTAGTTTGAGAACAAGAATATAACACCCCAGGACAGAATTAATGTTTGTCTCCAAGTAACTCGCCAGTGTTTTTGAGCTGGAAGAAAGAGAATGTACAACCTTACTCTTATCTTCCTTGTTGTCTAGGAGCTCTCTATCTGAAGGTGTGAGGCATCGAGGAACAGGGCCATAGATGGGGCAGACCTTGACTGACACCCAGGCTGATCAGGGAGAATATTCCGTGCCATTAGTCTCATGCTTCATATTTAAGGATAGTCAGATTTTCTGGCTGGGAAGATGGAGACCCATTTCAGTTCTGCTCCATTTCAGTTGAGTTCCATTCAGAGTTCTTTTAGTTCAGCCTTTTGCATTCCTGCCATTTTGCAGTGGGTCTCTGTGCCCTTGTGCCTTTTTCTCTCTCACCAGGATCAGCTGTTCAGGACCAGGGTGTTCTCCCTTCCCAGGACCAGCTGCTCGCTGTGGACAGAGTTTGTGAGGAACTGCATTGAGTAGCTCTTACTTTATATTCAATTTTTTATTTTACATATATTATTAGTATATTAGTAGGAGTAGTGGTATATATATTAGTATTAGTTATTTTATTAAACTGTGTTTATCTCAGTGCCTGACTTTCTCCCCTCCCTTTCAATTCTCTCACCTGTTTGAGAATGGGGGAGCAGAGGAGCGAGCGAGCAGCTATTGTAGTTTTATTGCTAGCTCAGGTTAAACTGCAACACCAGTCTTTGGTTCAGGAAGGGTACAGAGCTTTCTAATGCTTCCTCTGGTCAGCCCTGCTGCTGATCTTATCTGCTGTGGCTGGTGCCTCCTTGCTTTGTAGGCTTGCCAGAGTGATTGCTATACAAGATAAAATCATCTTTGTGTGTGCTCAAATACACCAAGAAATTAGACATTGAAAGACGTACATCTTTAAAAATCTTTTCAAATCTACATCAAATCTAGGTGAATGTAGTAAACTATATTTTGGGGTGGGGTTTTTTGTTTGTTTTTTATAATACATAAGCTTTAAGAAACAGGCAAGACAATGCTGTCCAAGTTGGATGTGCGCTGTCTGAAATGCTGAACAAAATACAAAAATTATATTCTGGCAAAATAACCTTATTTACTGACTTTGAAGTCAATTGCCACATACTTCTTAATGAGGCCCAGGTGCTAAAACTGGATTAGGAAATGAACCTGAAATTAATTTTCTTCTGTGGTGATTTGTGTGTATGGAAAAGATAGGAGAAAACACCAAGCCTCTAAAATTTAAGAATATATAAATAACTTAGCGCTGCATCTTTATCCACTCTAATTGCATGAGACAACTGACAATTTTAGTAGCTACATTTTCTAAACCATAACTGGAAAAAGAACAAACTTGGAGCTTTCACTTATTTTGGTTTCTACACAATTTGACAAATTGAAGAACTGCGGCAGGTTATTTCCCTCATTACTATTATTTACACAGAGTAGCAACATAAAGATTATTTTGTATACGTCCTTTTGATGTTTCTTTCATTGTCCCATGGAAAACAATTTAGAAGAGGCAGGCGGAGCAAACCAATAGTAATAAATGCAAAGAAATTTCAAAAAAATTGAAAGGGACCATTGAACATAGATTTAGTTCTCCTGAGGAAAAAAAATTAAGATACCTGTGATAATACTCTTCATAGTACAGTCATTTCTTTTAGCTTTCATTTAATGCTATCTAGTTGAAGACAAGAACTTTAAATACATATGCAAAGCATAGATCGAATTCTCTTCAGTATTTGCTCTGTGTCTCAATTTCCAAAGAAACCTTGCATATTTATTCAAACAATAAATACCTAGGACAAGTTTTTACAAGCTTTTACTTCTTACAATATCAATATTAAATAGAAAGCACTATATGTTTGCCCCAGAAGTGAACAACTAACATTTAAACTAAAGTATTTTGAAAGTTGTGATATTTTGAAACTAGGGCACTTTCTATAATACTTTAACACTGCTATTAATAAAAAAATCAGATTCAGGTTTTAGAATTGATTTATATTTTTCTGTTTAACTGTTTATTTTAAAATATTAATTTCTGTTTATTAAAATTCTATATAAGTTAGGCTTCCTATAAATCGAGTGCCAATACCTCCCTGATGTGCTAATATCTATTTCTCTTCAATGAATATGAAGGTATTTTCTGAAAAGAATTATTTTTGTAGTATTTGCAGGCCATTAGAAGTAATGTGACGGGATAAAAGTATGTGCTTATCTCATGGCTATTATAAAATGGTATAGATTTTTAATGAAATAATGTGGAATAGATCTCGTTAGCTAGAGAAGTGATTATTGCATATTGAAAAACTGTTAGCTAGAGCTCTGTTGAAGTAAGTTCTTTTCCTCATTAAAACTCCTTCCATGGATGGAGTAAAATCAAATGCTTATCATATGAGCCAAACCATCTTAAATTTAGTTGCTCTGAAAAACAGCAGATTTTTATTTAATTCTAACTAACAGTTATCATATTGAGCCAGTAGTAAAAAAATAATTTGAGCAAGTATTTCCTGCACTTTCAGCAGTCTTTTTTGGCTGCTCTCATTTCCTTTTTTGTTTGTCTTTTGTTTGTTTGTTTTGTTGTCGTGTGTTCATTTTGGTGTTGGCTTGGTTTTGGGGGTTTTGTTTGTTTTACATATTTATGTATTGCGTGTGGTGGAGTGAGCAAACAAACCCACCAAACTGTTACAGACATTATTTTCATTACAGCATTTTTCATTTGGCTCAGTTTAGTTAAGTACTGTAAGTAAAACCAGATATACTTGATGAACATCTTAGATCACTCATAAAAGTTCATAGAAACATGAGCAATTGTTTTGAGTGCACTGTACAAGTGTATTAGCAAGCCTTTTTTTTTTTTATTTGGCCCAGTTCTGCCAGGTAGTTAGATAAAGGTTCTGTACTTCACAAAGTCCTACATTTAATTCCACATCAAAGGTTCAATCCTAACTTTGAAGGCAGTGTTAAATATTAGAAAAAATGGAGGAAAAAGCAATTTTCTGATTGTAGTTTGACATTCTGTCATATTGTGTTAGTAGAAGTTTTGCCTGCAGAAGTATAGCAACACAGAAGGTCCTTTAACGTCAGTACATTCATGAAAATGAAAGTTCTGCATGTGAGCTTATTTTTAGAGTTTTTTTAACTTGATCTCTAGTAAATTAATGTCCTAAAATGTAGAAACTGAGCTTATAACAATACTTTTGAAAAGCTCCTAAGTTAGATGTCAGTCTCAGTGTGAAAGAACAGTATATCAAAGACAATTTTATTTTCAGGATTAAAACATTTCTTTAATTATTATATTAAAATTCCAACTTATTTTTTATTATTCTCAAATATGTCTACAAAAGCTCAGATGATCAAATATTACACTATTGTATCATATTTATGAAATGCTTGCAATTTTTATTCATCATTGTATGGAACTAACCTTGAGAATTTTCATGTTGATAGAAACTAAAGATATGTGTTCTCAAAAATAACCTTTATAATGTAACAGAGCCTAAAAGCTATATTGACTTTTTGTGAAACATATCCTTTTTCCATTTTCTATCATTTTGACAATACTTTTTCTTTCTTTATCATATTTAGGTTTTCTCTGGATCGTCATACTGACCTTGACAGGATATTTAACATTCATTCTGGAAATGGGTCCATCTATACATCTAAGCCACTTGATCGTGAGATATCTCAATGGCACAATCTTAGCGTTATAGCAGCTGAGATCAGTAAGCCAATTTGGTCTCTTTTTCTTTTCAGTTTTCCTTAGCCTGCAAAGTTACAGACGTGACTTCATAAGAAAAAAAAAAACCTCCCTTCCTTCCCCCCCACACCCCTTTCTATTAGATATTCTGGGAAAGTAAAATGGAGGTAGCTAACAGTAGCTGTCTCCTCATTGCTTTTTTCCTTACCTACTTCACCACTGACATTTAATATCCAAGTAACTTCTGAAATGTTATCCAATTAAATAACAACACTGGAGTAATTTTGTTTTCTTCCTTTTCTTTGAGGACAATGACATGATTTTGCTGTTAAAGTAGCAGAGTTCAGGATGGTAATCTATTTTTTTGTCTCTATCATTCTCTTCATTTCTTTGGAAGTAATTTCATTATCTCCTCCTATGGTGTCTACACCTGCAGCTCTTGGAATCAATTCTTTTACAAGTTAGGTTCAATTTGATACCTAAGCTGTAGCATTTACTATTTAAATCAGTTTTCTGTAGATATGTTCATGTTAAAAGTACAAAGACAAAAGCAGAGATCCTCCTAAACCTGCTACATTATTGAAATTGACTCTAATCACTTGATAGAAAATTTTCTAAGGGACAAAGTTCTGATCTTCGAAATGAGCTAGTGAGGATAGGTTGCTTTCAAATACACTGGTTTTTTAGGGTTAATTCTGCCTTAGTCAAAAAAAAAAAAGAAAAAAGAAAAAAATGCTGATCAGCAGTGAAGTGTGGCTGGCGAGAACTACACTGCAGAGAACTAAATGGAACATTGTGTCCAGCCTATTAACCATTCTTAGCGTGCCTGTCCCCATTTCTGTAATCCAGAGCAATAGGCTCGTTGTATTGAGCATACCCGGTAGCTGTATCTTTTTTCTTTTAAATATTTTTTTCTTTAAATCTTTTTTTTTTTTTTTTCCTTGCAATGCATGGTCTGAAGCTTACAATCTTTCACAGTGCTGTCTAACATTGTAAGACTACTTTTCAGAAGTATTTTTATAATGAAAATCTTAGTATCCTTGTATGCCTATATCATAGTTCTAAACCTTTATATTCATCAGGATACTCTGAGCAAATTTACATTCTGTACATAGCTGGAGTAGCTAGCATTCTCCCAAGAAATACATCAGTTTTGGAGAAAGAAGTGAAAGGGGAGATACAGGTCTTTAAATCTTTAAAAAGTATTACCTGCGAAGCACGACACAATGGGAAAGCAGTGTTAAGAATAGAACTCATTTGGAAAGTTAGTACAAAAATGTAAAAAAACCTATGAAAAACAGTGCCCTAAACTTGCCATTTTAAACAATTCAGGAAGTCAAAAAGATCCACGTCACTCTCTTTAGCAAATGCCTTATTAATACCAGGTGAACATAATGCCAGCTACTCCTATATGTTTACTGGTTTATTTGCAGCAGCTTAAAAGAAGTAATTTTGAATCATCTCTCTTGTTACTTATTCCATTCAAGTTGTAAAATCATGTAGTATTTAGCTACCAGCCAGAAGAATTCCAAGAAATGGCTGCACTTTTTTACTCTCAGGCATTATTTCAGATTCTTGGTATGATAACTAGATCAGCAAGTGGGAACAGGGACACTTGTATTCCTGAATTAACCTATACTAATGAGAGGGCAGTCTAATACTAGGGGTTTGATATTTGGCAAGGGGGAGGTCACTATTCTTGTTTCTTAACCTAAGGTCTGAAAATCTACATTCATATTTTATAAGGCAATTTAAACATAAAAATTCTGTTTCTAATTAATTCTTTACTAGATTTGAGGGAAGGATACTTTCATTGGCTTTGTTGCAATTTCTCCCTGTTTCTTAAGGCACAAGAGAGGAAGGTCATGCCTGAAAAATTTTCAAAATATGTATGCACAAAGTTAATAATGTCTTTTTTGTGTAAAACAAAACAGATCACAAATCATTTCAAAAATAAAAATCAAAACCCTATAGCAGAATAATACTCTTAAGCCCACCAAATAATCCAATTTGTCATTATAGTAATGGGCATAATTTTCATAGACTGTATTTGCATACAGTTGCAGACTCTGTTTTCGTGCAAAAGCTTAATTGCTCACTAGATACCAATACTTTATTTTTTACTCTAAACAAAACATCTCCTTGTTTTCAAGAGGCATGATTCTTACTTGCTAGCAGTTTGTATGCTAAATTTTGACCAGTTTCATACCTAGGCTTGCATGTATATTGTCACGAAATTCAGAAGAACACAGAAAACTTTTAGTAGGAAGATAAACTCATTATTCTTCTCTCTTCTCCTGTCAGACAACCCCAAAGATACTACTCGTGTTCCTGTCTATGTTAGAATTTTGGATGTTAATGACAATGCACCACAGTTTGCTGTATTCTACGATACTTTCGTCTGTGAAAATGCAAGAGCTGGACAGGTATGCCTTTGATAAACACTTTTGACTATTCAGTTTTGATGTGGCACTCAATTGTAGATTGTTCTGGCCTATTGCTTGGGAGAAATCATGTCCAATAGCATCAGTGTATCAATTATCACTTTTCTTCACTTAGCCCTGTAATACTGTTAAATCTTGACTAGATATGTCCAAGAGACAGGCTCATAATTAGTTTAGCCATTGTCTTCACCAAGTAAAATATTACATGTAACCACTAAAAAGTTTAATCTCTATTTTCAATAACTCTCAAATACTAAAATTCAGATATATTTCAATCCATGCTGATGGTGATTACAGACATCTACCTCTGTCACAACTTTTTTGTTTGTTTTGGGTTTTTTTTGCTTTGTTTTGGTTTGTTTCGGTTTGGTTTTGGTTTGGTTTTGGTTGGTTGGTGGGGTTTGGGGTTTTTTTTTGTGGTTTTGTGCCTTTTTTTTGGATGGGGGGGGAGGGTTGGTTTGGTTTTTTTGTGATTGTTAGACTTATCTTTTATTATTGCACCAAAAACTCCTGAAAGTACAAAACATACTTTTTTTTTGAATGGGTCACCATGATACTTTGTTTCGCCTCTTAAAGGCTACAGAATGTGTACTTCAATTTAACTGAAATGACCTCACTGCTTAATACTTAGTTCCTAATAGGCAACTGCTTATTAGAATTGTTGAAAAACTGATTTCCTGTTACAGCATAGTATGTCCCAGAGCACCATCAGCCAATAATTAACCCTTTAAAATGGTAGCAGCAGTATCTCTGTGTAATCATTTTAGCACCTTTGAAAAAAACGTGAGAGAAGTGCCAGTTTCTCTTAACTGTTTAAGTCCCACAGATGTGGCATTCAGGTTGTATTACAAATTTCACATTCAGGTTGCCATTCTACTTTCTAAAGTAACATCAATTGGAAATTAAAACAGAGGATTTAAGCCCCAAATTTTTAATGCATAAAATATCTAAAGGTACCAAGCAAGGGCATTTGTCTGCTATGAGAGCTATAAGAGAATTCAAGCTATTAGATAAATAGAAACCACTGGCTAAACATCTAGAATTTTTGACAGTTGCAGTGTCTCCTATAAATGCTAAAGCAATACTTTAACAATTTGCAATATGATGTATGGATCAAGAATGGGAAAAGCAGAGCACTCAATTTTCAATCCTTGGTAAAAAGAATACATCTAAATACATTAATCCACAAATCCTGCTCATTAGAGATTTTAGAATCTGTTCTGTCCAGGTTACTAATCATAGAGGGTACAGGAAATCCGTAATAGAACAGTTATATTTTTATGTAAACATATTTTGAGAAACTCTGTTTTTCTGAGCTATCTAAAATATTGAGGTCAGTATAATTTAAAAGTAAATATAAAAGTTATTTCTGCATTACACTGGTTTTCTGTTTACAATCAGAAAAGGCTGTCAGTTAGCAAGTTGAAAAAACCCACGGTAATTATTATTAATAAATGACAAGCTAAATAAGTGTACATATCCATAAATGCTTATTTAAATTGTTATAGAGCTCAGTAGAGTCTCCTTTATCAGAAAAAAAAATGTACCAAGTTTACTAAACGACCTATAATTTTTTTTTTTTTAAATCTGAGTTGTAAATGATTTTTTAAAGAAAACAATTCACAGGAAGAGAAAAAAATGAATGCTAGATAACATGAATAATCTATCTGAATGTAATTATATTCTTCTTCCTTACTGGTAGATCATAAGCAAGTCTTGTTAATTTGGAATCCAGTCTGTCCTGAGAGACTGAATCTAATCAATCCATACTGAACACGGCTCTCTAAGTGTGATTCCTCTCACATTTATGCAATTTTTTCCTTTCAGTGTTTCATAATTATGTTTGATTCATGATCAAATTTAAATCTGCACTGAAACTACTGTGACACTATCAGTCACAAATTCTGTGGCGCTCATTTAAATATTTCCTATCTCCTACTGACAAACACTTTAATGAATATTATAGCTTTACAGTGTCTTTATTTTCCCTTAAAATTTCCATTCACTCAATTTATATAGAAGTATATATAGAATATAAACATATAAAAAAATATATATGTATACACAATTACATATATAGACACATACACTATATATAATATATATGGAGTGTATGTATGTACACGTACACATTTATGCATCTATATAGCAAGAGAGAGGGAAAGCACTTTTTATGAAATGTGATTTTTGGAGTCTGAATGACTTAAAGGGCCTGTGATTGTTTTCCTGCTTGTTATTACTGCTGATGTCAGATCATACGATGACCTTCCAAACAATGGGGATAGCCGGTTCCAAAAGTTCAAGCCACAAACAAGCAGCACCTGGGGCAGAAACACATTTTGATGGTTGTTGTTCTTTCAACCCCCCACCCAAAAAAATGAAGACAATCTTGATGTGATGGCATAAAAGAGACATGGGCATTTATATGAGCTATACAAGGCTGACTCAGTAGGAGCTGAGGGGCAGAAAGGAGTGAAATCCTCAGACTGCTTTAGCCCTGTACACAAAGAAGTTCAGCTGTCCTCCACCCCCAGGTGAGAAGCGCCAGGAGCTGGGTCTCTGTGCAGAATGATTCCCACTGGTTTTGTCACCTCCCAGCTGACACAGGTCTGGCAGCCTCAGCAGCCAGCTTCCAGAAATCCTCTAATGTAAAAGTCAGGAAACAGTGTAGAAAGCAGAAGTCAGTCCTGCTTTAGAGAGTTTTTACATGAAAGCTTGAGTATATTTTTTCTACATATTCACTTTCCGTAAAGTAGTGGTCAGAGGAAGGCACCTTCTTCTCCCTTTGTAAACAACTGGCCAAAAGAAAAGCAGGCATGAGCTGGCCTTAGACAGCAGCCAGTGACCGTCCAGCCACTCCCTCCCTCCTCAAAAGGATGGAGGAGAAAATAAGATGAAAAAGAAAATAGGTTGAGATAACAACTGAGAGACAACTAAATGAATTTACTGCCAGATAAAAATAGATTTGGAGTGGTGAGAAACAAAGACAAAAGAACTTGAACACCTTCCCTCCATCCTCCCTCCTTTCCAGGCTCACCTTCACCCCTTCATACCTGACTGGTCTACCTTGTCCTCTCTGCTGCTCCTTCCTCCTCACACTTTTCCCTGCTCCAGTGTGGGTACTCCCCATGGGCTGCTGTCCTTCAGGATAAATCTGCTGCAGTCCAGGGCTGCAGGGAAACAGCTGCCCCAGCGGGGCCTGTCCCGGGGCCGCAGGGGAACCTCTGCGGGGAGGGAGCAGCTCCTGCCCTCCTCCTGCTCTCCCCTCGGGGCTGGCAGGGCTGTTTCTCACTCGGTTTCCCTCAGCCCTGGCTGCCGGGCAGCGTTTTGCCCTTTCTTCCCCCGGCTTTCCCCGAGGCGCCCGCCCGTGGCTGAGGGGCTCAGCTGTGCCCTGCGCTGGGGCCGCTGGAGCTGGCTAGAAAACTGCTTAGTTTCCCATTATTTCCCTTTGGCTGTTCACCACTTCCTCCTACTCTGGTCATTATAATACATATATACACTTGTGTCTGGGCGGTTATATACACAAAATTTAAAAACACTACGTAACAAATCCATAGGCCTTGTGTTAACAGACCTGTGCCATCATGGGTGCCCAGTGGCATCCTGGTCTTTTCAAAGATGGTGTCGTTTCCCTGAAGGACTATCTCCCTGAGCCAGGAGTACAAAACAGGCGAACAGCACAGTTCCCTGCAGCTTTCAAAGCCCCCCAAACAATGAGGAAAGTTGTATTTTCATCTGTTTGGGTCTCCGAGTGTGCTTGTTTCAATTTTGCTGTTCTTAGCCTTCATCTTACCAAATCTATACATGCCCACTCCCTTCACATATGTCCCAATGTTATATAAATTGATCTAGTTCATCATGGATTGTCTTTCAAAGACATTTTAAAATATGAATGATTTATTCTTTTCTCTTTTTTTTATTTCCTGTATCTTAATTCAGCATAGATTATATATACTCAGTAGATTTCTTGAATCAATTATTTTTATGTTGCTTTTCGTCTTATCAACTCATCTGACCCACATAAAAAAAAATAACAGGGATATTTTTCCCAAACTTTGCCTAAGCATGGCTTTTGGTATCTTTACATTTCCAGTAATTTCCTTATTATTTTCACCAAGTGCCTTTCTAATCATTATTCCTTTCATAAAAAAATAACTAAAATATATATCTGTTGAAAAACTAAATTCTTTGTGGTTTCATTTTCTAGTACTCAATTTTCCCTTCTTTTTTTTAGAAGGTTTTATGTAACTTTCTTATACTCTTTGATCCTGAAGTGTTATCTTTGTTATTTGCATGTCTCTCATTTCTTTTGTCATACTACAGTTTGTGGTCAATTTACTTGAATATTTTTTCCTGTCCTTTTCCAACTGATTTATTCTTACTTTAATTCCTTCAGTATATTTCCATAGACCTTACACCAGTGTTTCTAGCAATATCAGAACTTTTTTCAAAACCTTTCAAAGTTTTACTTTGTTTTACTCCGGCAAGAGAATGTTTTTGTAATGAAAATCAATATAAGGTTTCTAAATGGTTGTGGGGTTTTTGTTTTGTTTTTCTGAAAAAACATTATATTTTCTGTTCTTTGTACAAAATTTAAAAGCAAATGTACAGTGTGTTTTAGAAAAAAATAACCATTTATTTAAACAGTGGATAGAACTGATACTCAAAGAGGACCTACCAAGCACAAAGGTAAATTGCACTGGAATAAGCAGCCTACACATCAAAATTGTTTCTACTGTTTTATGAGGTTTTAGTTCTTAAAAACCCTCTTTGACTACTTTCGAGCCCTTACTTTCCCGACTGTTTTCAGACAGAGAAATGGCTTCCCCACAGTTACCGCTTTGTGACACTGCTAGCAAGGAGATGCAATTTATTGTGGGTGTAATGGGAATATCCCATGACTGATTGATCTAAGAGGAAAACAGCACTATATGAAACCATGTATAAAACAGGGTATATCACATTAATATAGTTACCAGTATCACGGAGAATAACTTTCTGAGAATTCCAGGGAAACAAAAGACTTCCCAGATTTCCATTTTTGGAATAGTCTTGATAATTTCTAAACTTGTTCAGCCTAATAGCTATTTCCCATAATCTGTCGGTTTCTTTCTAAAAGTCTAGTTTGCTAAATCTGTTTCTTATAGAAAGGCAGGGGGATAGTAGAATTTAATCATATTTACTTCCTCCTTTAAAGGGTCTATTATAACTAAACAGGATTTTTTAATAAGACTTAAGTACTTCCTGGATAGTTACTCCTGCTTGATAACTAAACTTTTAGAAAAATAGGGTACAAAATGGTATAGACAAATTTAAGAAACTGAGGACTAAAACTTTTAATAATTCAGTATTATTCAGTTTTATTAAGAAATAACAAAAATATACATTAAGAGTAGTAGATATTCTGCAATACTCATTGTCTATATTTACAATGTAACACTGGGTGGTACATGACCTACAAGGCAGAGTTACTCTCTGCCATTTCAGTTCCTCTCAATTGTAGGTTTATATTCTAAAGACACTGAGAAAGAGAAAAGGCTGCTGATGTACATGTTGATTACAAATAAAGAGGTGTACCCAGTAAGAAATGTTTATTTCTTCCTCAATTGGATTTGCACATATTTAGGAGACTCTAAGGAGTTATTCTGCTATCAGTTACTGCCTAGAGGTTCGGAGTCAAGCAAGCAATGGCTAAAAACTATTACACACGAAGCTTTATTGGTCCTTAAAGCTTCAAGAGTGAGCTCAGGTTTGGTAAAACATGGATAGTATTGGAAGTGGCTGCCTAGCAACTGCACTAAAGGGAAAGCTCATGCAACACAGCTCCCATGGTTAGTTACAATCTTAATTACTCCTATGAGTTCTGTGCCCACAAAGAACTGGATAATAACCAGAAAAAAACCCCTGCAGAGTCACTGGATTTACCTGTCAGACTGTAGTACAGTCTGCTTAAAGTGGTTGTATTTGCAAAAATAATTAAAAATTTGAGCAAAGAAAGACTAGCTTTCACTATGTCTGTAAGGTACCCCAAGATAGGTAAGACTGGAATGTTGGAGGAACAAGACATGGAGCAGCAAGCCCAATACACTAGAAGTCTGGAAGATAATATAGCATATCGGTCTTAGGAAACACGTTTTGTCACATGTTGCAATTGCTTGCACTAAGGAACAAAAGGGAGAGTCAAACACAAAGAACTGTCCAATACAAATACTATGGGATGGAAAGATCTGTCTTCAACCCCCGTCTTGATTAGATAAGTCTTGGAGAAGAGGCAGAACCATTAGAGTCCAAATGGCTAGTCTGAAAAAATTGTGGAGGCAAAATTCCCTGTCCCACCCCAGGATCCCCAGTGTCTCCTCACCTTCATTTTGATCGCAATCAGTGAAATACAGGAGAGTGGAGGAAACAAGTACAATAGAGCTATTTTGAGGGGAAAAAAAAAATAATGCAGCTCAGAGGGATTCCAGACTTCAACCTTTTCTGAAACAGAAGTTGTGATAATTCTTTTTGCTCAAGTCAGCAATCACGAAGTCAAATATGTCCTATTTAGGAGTTCCAAGCCTGTGATGATGCTATAATTGTCTGCAAGAGAGATGGAGTACACAAGCAAAAAAATCACCAAAATGACCTGTATCATTGACTATGGTCTACATCTGTACTTTTATTGTTTCCCACCAATGCAGGAGGAATCTGTTTTTCCCCTTTCTCATTTGTACATTGTATCCATGTGTTGTTTGAAGCTTGCTTCACATACAGGCTTTGAAAGAGCACAAGAGATCATGCAGTGCTTCAAAAAGCAAACAGGAAGATGCTGCTCCCTCCAAAGACCAAGGGCCCACTCTAAATAAACCTCATCCACATTGACCTCCCAACCTGGTGAACAGCATGTTCCTTGTGATGACATACAGGAGGAACTCAAGCGCACCAGTGATACTGCAAGGAGAACTTTCCAGGCTCACACGGGAGATGATGAATACTTGCTCTATTGGAATGTGTATGTGGCCTCATCTGAAGAGAAGCTAGTAATGCACTTCCAGTGTGAATTTCCAGTAATTTGAAAAAAAAAAAAAATTAAAAGTTTAGGTTCTAACTGAAAACAGCAAATCAAATAATTCTTTTGCTTGTGAAGGATTTCACATTCAGTTTAGAGGTTCTGTAAGTGTGACAATGTATCTAGGCACAGTTTCAGTAAGATAATTCTTAAAACTTTGCCTTTTAAAGAAACTATCAGCAAGTAATTTGAAACTACATATTTTTTCAGCCAGGAGTTTGCTGGCATTTTTGAATTATCCTTACATTTTAATATCTAAATGATGCTTGCAACAACAAAACACAAGCAAGGTGTTTTGTTTTGTTTTTTAATGCCTAATGTAAGCAAATTAGCTGAAATTGCTTGTAAAATGTTTTATTAGGTTAAACATGATCAATATTTGAGCAGAGAAGTTCCCAGAGAACTTCAATTGCTATAACAAATGAGGGATGGGGGAATTAACAGATCTTTTCTTGCTGTCTGTTGATCTGCTAAGGGACACTGGTCTGCAGTGCTGTAGTAGGTGAATGAGCTCTGTAAACGGTAAAAGATTTTAGGCTATTAAAAAGCCTACACACTCCTTTTAAACAATGAGCATGGACACTCAGAAATGGAGGAATTGCTTTTCATTAGCTTAACACCAACCACTGACTGCATTCATGGTCTTCCAGTTGTGAAGTAAAATGGACTAGTGTATTCTTGACTTAATTTTGAAAAAAATCTCTAGAGATTTATTTGCTAATTACTCAATAAAATATTAAAATGCTAATTCTTTAAAAACAAGTAAAATTCTATGCTTGCATTATCTGTATCGGTCATCTAGTAAGTTGTTGCATTTTATGTGAGAAAACAAATTTAGAGAAAGACCAAATTCCAGTTGAGAAGGCAAGCAAGCTGCTTTGTTAAAAGAAATCCAATCCTTGCCTCATGAAGAAATTTGTTACTGTATTCAGGATGAACAAGACAGAAGTTTGGAGTCAATCATGGATTTGTTAAGGCAAACAGGAGTACATGGCAATTGTTGATGTTAAAGATTATAATTCCTGACAAAGGCTGCTATATGAAGAGAAATGGCTGTATTTGGAAGAACTGGAGGAGGAAAAACAAACAGGGTTTAAAAAGTATGCCACAGGGAAGCAGCAGCTTCAAAAATTAGATGCAATTCCATATTTGAAAAAACAGTGCTGTTTGAAAAGATGAATCAGAAATGAAGAATAAAAATGACCCAGGCTAAAGATTAACCTATTTTTGGAAGTTAAACTTAAGAACATTACTGAACATTTATGCATGTACAGAATTTCAGCCATAAGTACAGTTTTTATCACTATGGTATATTAAAACAAAAACAAAACCTCTGAAATAAAGCAATAAATATGACAAAACCTGGATTTTGTTCAGGAAATGACATTTTGCCACACTTAAGTACAGAAACTTCAGTGAAAAAAAAAAAAAGCCACACATTAATTTACCTGACACATTAACAAATGTTGATAAAGGGCTTCCCATTACTTCTCAAAAAAAACCCCAAATGTTTTTGTAGGCATTACAGAAAGCACTCAGTCCAAGTATTGCCCTGACCTGATGCAGCTTACTCTGAGAATTGTGACACCAGATTCTCATCCTATTCTGAGGTGATGCATCTGCAAAGTATGCTACAATGTTTTACAAGACTTGAAATATATTTATAATCTGTCATTTTTCATCTCAGGAATCTTATGGGTGTATATTGCTAGGCTAATAAATAGAAAAATCTTGGTTTAGAATTTTTTTTTTTTAATTCTAAAATTAATTTTAAACTCGAACTTCCATACCAGAACACCTGTGTGAAATAATACTGTATTTATCACAAAAATACAAAACATCCTCTGAATTCTTGTTGTAGGTGTTCAGTTGAATGATAGATCAGAGATGAAGAATAAAAATTACGTAAGGTACAGAGAAAACAATTTTTGGCAAGTTTTGTCCTCAGTGTTGTTACGAAAATACATACATATGCATTGGGAAAAAAAAAAAGAGGAGAACTAAGGCAGAAGCTGGCTATTTTATATGTGTACATGTACCACCACATGAAACATGTATGGATGCTTTTGTTGGAAAAACTTATATGATATGCTTGTTTAACATTTGTTCAGTTAATATGTTCTACAGATTAAGTCAAGATGTCTGAATATGAATCTGTCTTAACAGTTCCAGTCTTCTTAAATTAATCAGACAGCTATATCAAAAGCTTAGGTGTATTTAGCTTGTTCTGTTCTTTGCTTGCTTTTTTTTCCCTGCAGCTTATTCAAACCATAAGTGCAGTAGACAAAGATGACCCTCTTGGTGGACAAAAATTCTTCTTCAGTTTAGCTGCTGTTAACCCTAACTTCACTGTTCAAGATAATGAAGGTAAAACTCATGCCTGTTCCAGGGAAGGAGTTTTAACTCTGCTGTCTGGCATGCATTTCTGAATTATATTTGCTTTTTATGTCTGTCGATATGTGGAGAAGCTGTTAAGACTGCTGTTAGCAAGAATAATAATTTTACCTGAATGTTTGTGGTTTAGGGCTTCTATATTCTTATCTGTGTAAAAGGGAGGCAAAAACTAGCATGGCAAAAATGTGATAAAACAAATTATAAAGAAAATCAGTAAAAGTGTTGGTTTGGGGTGAGTAGCCAGATGAAATATTTGACTGAAGGAGAAAAAAAAGGTTTAAAAAATGGCTTCAGTTGCAAGTTCAGATTTTTCACTTTAGCCTTCTGTAACATAGTTTTGATTCCCCTGGTCTTTTGTTCTTTTTTCTTCTTTCTGACCCTTAATGAAAATAATGGTTCTAAGCCACTTCAGCTTTTCTTTTGATCCTTTGTCAATCTTTCTTTATTAGGGAAAGTTTTCAGAAGATTATGTTGGGGAAGGGGAACTATGCACCTGTTTTGGCCTTCATTATCATTGTTACTAACTGAGAGGGCTCTAGATTACAGAAGAAATAAATGAGTTTACATGGTATCAGCCTGCAAAGGTGTTAAAGGCATAAAGGCAATGGGAATAATCCTCTTTTCCTGATTAAGATTTCAGGAAGTAATAGGCTGCAAACAATAGCAGAAAAAAAATTCTAACAGTAGGGAAAGTGAATAATTAAAATCAAATTGTTTGGGTACCTTATAAAATCTCCAGCAGCAGAGGTATTTAAAGATACGTCAGACACGTAGTTTTTGATGTTGAGTGAAAACAAACAGCATACAAATAACCAAAACAAATTGAGGGATGCAATACAGGAAAACTTTGTGTTTCACATCATGAAGGCTATGAAAATTACACAAACTAATATTTTAAACAAAGATTATATGCTGGTGACTAAGTCCTGAGTGTGTAGAGGTATAGACTTTGCTATTTCTTTTCTATCTGTAATTACTTTCTTTCTTTTTGCACATGGGTTATTTTAATTCAGCCTGAAGTTGGCCACAAGATAGCTAATCAGTTACTTCAAGAGATCCACGAGTATGATGAAAATTAAATTTTCCTTCTAATGGAGATTAAATTTTTATTTTCTCTCTTGTGAACTAAGAAGTTAACAACTCTACTATTGGCCTATGCTCTAGTGTTGTGGCGCTAACAACACAAGAAATAGTCTCTCCCTGTTATACATCCCTTCCCTTCCTTTCCCTCCCTCTGGCCACTCAGTGAACAGCTTTTGATGCTGCAGTATACTGCATACTATTAAGATTTGTCTGCTACAGATACAGTTTAGTAAATTCAGTTCTCAAAACTGTGCAGGAATCCCTATCATCTTTCACATATTCTGAATTCCTAAGACAATTTTTACCCCCACAAATCTATTCCATGTGCTAAGGTACATAATTCATTGTTCTACAGTATGTTGAAAGTGTTTTGGTGTGGAAAATCTCATACTGAGTTCACAGATACCATTCCTGTGGGTGTTGTAACAGAAGATCTATAGCAAGAATCTTTCAGAACGGAGTACTTGTTGAACAGTGTGAAGTGGAAGGTTATTTTTTCTCAGTTGGCCACTTCAATTCAGGGCTTTAGCCTTGAACTAGAACTGCGTCATGCACTGAATGCATTAATCTATAAAACATTTTAAGCTTTGAGAAATCCTCTTTTCAAATCACACTCGGAAGTGGTGTAGAGACACAGAGGAGTAGGCCAAATGTATATAAAAAATTATAAATAGCTTTCTGATCAAATGGGAATGTTATTAGAAAAAGAGAGATATCACTATGATATCAGGAACACTTGCAAAATTCTACCAGTAAAGTGAAATATAATGGTTTGTGAAAAGGAGGCTGAGGGGAGGCCTTATCTCTGTCTACAACTACCTGAAAGGAGGTTTTAGCATGGAGGGTGTTGGTCTCTTCTCCTGAGTAGGAAGTGATAGGACAAGAGGAAATGGCCTCAAGTTGCACCAGGCATGGTTCAGATCAGACATTAGGAGACATTTCTTCATGGAAAGGGCTGTTGCGCATTGGAACAGGCTGCCCAGGGAAGTGATGGAGTCACCATCCCTGGAGGGGTTTAAAAGACGTGTAGGTGAGGCGCTTAGGGACACGGTTTAGTGCTAGATTTAGGTTATAGTTGGACTCGTTGATCTTAAGGGTCTATTCCAACCAAAATGATTCTATGATTCTACTGTAAATGATACATTTTATATTCATATACTCTACAACAGTATATTTTAATCAATCTAGATAACACTGCCAGAATTTTGACAAGAAGGAATGGATTTAGTCGACACGAAATAAGCACATACCTTCTACCAGTGGTGATATCGGACAACGACTACCCAATCCAGAGCAGCACCGGCACGCTGACCATTCGAGTGTGTGCCTGCGACAGCCGGGGGAACATGCAGTCCTGCAACGCTGAGGCCTTGCTCCTCCCTGCTGGCCTCAGCACAGGGGCACTGGTTGCCATTCTCCTCTGCATCATTATCCTGCTAGGTAAGAAAAACAAATGCATCTATTCCCCCATGAACAAGTGCATCAGGCCTGACTCATTCCATAAATTATGCAGGTTTGTAAAATTAACAATCATGGATTTTGAAAGAAGAATTGAACTGCAACTTAAAACAAACAAAAAAAAAAGGCAAAACCTGTTTTTTTCTGGGAATTGGACATTTTATAATAAATAAGAATTCAAGTCCCAGACTGTTAAAACTACCAGTGTGCAACCAGAAGTTTATTTTTGTTCTTTCACTAAGTTATCCAAAAATGAAGATCACAGAGGAGTAATAGCATAATCAAAAATCACTTTCATGTCTTTTTTTTGAGAGAGAATGGCTCTTTTTTATGTAAATAATTGAAGTCAACATGCTGTATATATTTCACAAAGAATATGCCAGTAAATAGTGTTTCTACTATTTTAAAACACAGTCTGTCCAAAGGTTTTTGTGCCATAATAAAAAAGAAAAAGTAAAACCCCATTTTGCAGTTTTCAGAGTATCACTTAATGATGTATAATTCACCTCAAACCCAGTTTTTATCAGTATACTTTGAGCTTAAAAAAAGGAAAAGTTATTCACAATAGACCTGGCTGTTTTAAGACTAATTGAAGTCACAGAAGGAGCAGGTAGACAAGCTCATGGTTCAGTAAAGCAGAGCAGACAATGTGTGTGCAAAATAGCACATTTTGATATAGACCTTACTTTGCTACTGTAATACAGATGTTTATCCATTTATTAGACAGAAATGAACTGCTGAAATGCAGCTGAATTAAAGCTCTTGCAGCTGGTGGATTTGCTAGTAAGAAATTGTTAAATAGAGATCTTTAACCATTCTTTGCTTGTCTCTCTAAGTTATAGTGGTGCTGTTTGCTGCTCTGAAGAGGCAACGAAAGAAGGAGCCTTTGATCCTCTCTAAAGAAGACATTAGAGACAACATTGTGAGTTACAATGATGAAGGTGGTGGAGAGGAAGATACCCAAGCCTTTGATATTGGCACGCTGAGGAATCCTGCAGCTATTGAAGACAAGAAGCTTCGACGAGACATTATCCCTGAAACGTTATTTGTACCACGGAGGACTCCTTCAGCACCAGATAACACAGATGTCCGAGATTTCATTAACCAAAGGCTAAAAGAGCATGATACTGATCCTTCTGCACCGCCATATGACTCGCTTGCAACCTATGCCTATGAAGGAAATGATTCAATAGCTGAATCCCTGAGCTCCTTAGAGTCAGGTACTACTGAAGGAGACCAAAACTATGATTACCTACGAGAATGGGGCCCTCGATTTAATAAGCTAGCTGAAATGTACGGTGGAGGAGAAAGTGACAAGGACACTTCTTAATCTACAGTAGGCTACAGTTTTGTTTCCTTTGAGTGGAAGTAATTTTACAGACACCTTCTGCACTCCACGATATTTAACATTCAGGAAAAATTTCCTGCCACTCAGCACAATGATTTCCTTTTAAAATTTGTTTTAAATTTGTCCATTAATGTCGTTCATTCTTTCTAGTAGGATGCCACATGGAATATATACAGCATTTTATTTAACCACCTTCCAAGAGCCAAAGCTATGGAAATTCAGTGTTGTCCATTTTAGTAAGTAAAATAAACAATACCTTACCTTCAAAAATTTGAACAAGGTGATAATCCCTTAAGCAACCTCATGTACAAGCCGCTTATGTTAGGTACATGTCCTATCCTTGCAAGTGCAGCTTTTAAGATGGCAAAGAAGAAAAAATCTAATATGTCCTGTTCTGTACATTAAAATTAAAATTAAAACAAAAATGTACACGTGGTGTTAATAAGTGTAATATGCAGCTGGTTTAAAAAAAAAAAAGTTTGTGCAACTTCATTTCATCAAATTCTATCTGCCGATGTTTTATATTTATATTTTTGTATTTATTTTTAAGAAATAAACCAGTTTTTACAACTATGTTGATGCTTGCCTGCCTTCTCTGGCCACCAGTTCCAGGCTTGAAGAGAATATGAGATTTCTTCCATGACAGCACAGCCAACTGCTGGTACTTCTATGCTGCAGTATTCTCCATAAATACATGCACTCACAGGGAGAAGATCAAGTTACAGACCTATTTGCTTGCTCAAAAGTGCTACTTCTCACAGTTGTCACATTTAAGAGAAATTTTATTTTATTTTTCAGCTGAAGTAATGATATTGCATCCTAGAAATATGAACTACTATTTTGTCTCAACTTGATTTACCTTCTTCTAAAAGCATGCTGGTACAACTAATCCATCCAAACACAAAAAATTAGTTTCAAAAACTGAGTTTATTTTTTCTATAGTTCTCCATTTTGCAGCATAATTGCATCATCACAGGTGATCTGTAACTGCAATGGATAAAGTGTAAAAAGTTATCTCATTCTTATTCATTTTATAATCATTTTTAAGCACCATCATCTGAAGAAAAATCACTTTATGACAAACCACTGTGTATTGTATTCCAATCAACTGAGTGTAACCTAGTATCTTTTAAAGCTGTCAGGCTGAAGGCTGACAAAGTGTCAGTGAAACGAGCACACCCCCGACCCAATTGACTGAGTTTTCTGATAGCTTGGAAAAACATAGCAAAAAGAAACCTGACCAACTAGGCAACTATAACAGAAATTATACTTTAGCTATCACAAAACAAAGTAGGTATCCCAAGACATTTTAAGATGCCCCTTTCTTTACACAAGTCTATTTAGTAAACAGGCACTACAATTTTGAAACATCGCTGAGATGAAATAATTTCTTAGCCAAAGCAGGATGTCATAGGGTCTGTATTTGCTTATTACGGAAGAAACACGTCTGAAGGATAATCCCTCCTCTGCCTGTCAGCTTCTCACTGGCATAAAATCAACAGATATTGAAAATATATTAGTCTATCGAAAAGTGCAATGCTGCATTCTTATTTGATCAGATATTTCTTCTCCTTAATCGAGTGATTAAACCTAATGAAGCTGAAAGCTGAATACAGTGCCATTATGCAAGCTGTTTTGGTGCAACGGACACCAAATTTTTATCGACTTGATATCAAGTTAAACTATTTGATCTATTAAGAAATGGTAAAGATTATGGATTTTTCTTCATTTCACTCTATAATACTTTCATTAACTGAGGAATTTTTATATTCCTTAATATAAAATTGTTCTGAGAATATTAAGAAACATCTTAGATAATCAGCATTAAAAAGCTTTGCAGAAGTCTTACAGCCTATACAAACAGTTAATCTTCTTTATCATTATCTAGTGAAAGGGACCTAATTTTTTCATCCTTCCTAATCTCCATTTGTCCTTCAATGGCATGTAATAGGAAGAAACAAAAAAAATCATCCATTAAATACATAAATGGACAAAAGGCACTCTTTCAATGCTGTTTTCTGTCTGCAGCAACATTAAGATCAGTGACACACTGCATATTTAACTGAGTATGTATTAAGACAGAAGATAAAATAGGCTGTAATACAGCTGGGTTTTCACTCTTTTTTAAAAAACAAGATTTTGGTTAGACAGGTCCAGATGACACTTTTACATATAACTCAGTAAGAATCTCTGTTTTGTTTCCAGAAAGAAAAAACAAACACATACGGCTCCCTTGCTCCTTAAACATATCAAAAAAATGTCAATTATAAATCTATTATTTTGGTTTGTGTTACAGAATTATTTCTGAATAATAACTATGTGGAAATATTTGCCTACCACTACATTTAAGGAAGTTATTTTATAATTGTTCAGCAGAAGCTGAACCTAATGTTTAAAATTTAATCCTGTATGCATTATTAAATAAAACAGTAGTACATGTTGTGGAAGTATGTAACAGTATATAAATATAATACTATTTTTTTATATAAATAGTAGAAATGAAAATTGTAGAAATTGTTTTACTTCTTGTGATATCCTTGGAATTTTATTTCCCAGTACATTTTAAGAAAAGGGGAAAAAGATCCATTTCAGCACTATAGATGTTACTGTATAAATAGCATTTCACTGTACAAATATATATGATTTTACTGTCCTAATACCTCAGCCTAGTGAAAGTGGGCATAAGAACATGCAGTTGGCTGTGCAGACAAATATTAAAAAAGCATTCAGGATGTCATAATTCATTCTCATATGTAATTTATTTTAGGAACTAGATCACTTAAGCAACTGAGTCTGGTCCTTAATGTTACACGCAGTCATCAAATAGTCCACAATGTTCTCCATGCTCTGACATGTCAAAGATGAGTCATAACAGCTTAGTCAAATGTAAGGCCATATAGTAAAAGGTGAAAGCCAAGACAATCAGAAAGAGAGAAGAAAGGAATCAAGGTAACTACCCCAGTGTCTTTCTTATACCCTTACAATAGTGAGGAATTGGAAAGTGAAACTCCCCAATGATTCACAGTGGAGAAAATTTAAAACAGGATGCCTGCTTCCCAAGTAGTACCTGCTAAGCTTAGCCACATTAAATTGTATGAAACTTAACCAAGTATAACCACATGTAGTAAACAAGACCCTGGTATTGTTTAGTCTGAATGAATTTTCTATATATTCATGCCACAGGACTACACAAAACAAAGAGAAAACACAGTAACATTGCATTTCAGGTAGAACCTACAAATGACTTACAAGACAGACCTTACGAGTGTTTAAAAATTTAGAAACATTCCAAAGCTATTGCAGCCACTAGACCCCCAAGAAATAGTGAGTTCTTAGAGTCTGTTGCAAAAATTGATTTAAAAAAAAGTAAAAGGATGTGTGTACAAGATCTTACATTAACAACAACAAGAAAACCAGTAATATTTCATAGGGCCTCCAGGGAAAAGGTTGATGATAAAAACTGCATAAGCAGACTAAAAACAAACAAACAAACAAACACCAAACCAACCAACCAAAAAAATCCAACAGGGAGTAAACCAAGCACCTAAATCAACAAAATTCTCACATTGCGCATCACCATGTCAATATCCACCAGCTGCCAGCCCTGTATATGCAGATGTTTTTCACTCATTTGCTGTTACATGTCACATTTACATCATGTATCCTTCATATGATACTTTTCCCAGGCAAAATTGTTTATCAATTACATTACTGTCTGTCAAGAGTCTACCCTTCAATGCTCTCATTGACCAGTGTGACACTATTGACCTTGAATCAGATGTTCCCGTGGGTTTTTTTTTAATTTTTCTTATGCTACCTATCACATAAAATTGGAAGTAAAAGAGCCAAATTTTCTACATGATTCTCCTTCAAACCTCTTCTTATAATTTGCTCCTACTGCAGCAACTACAAAAATACTTGTTAACGGCTGCAGAGCTGCTCACTATGATAATTGTGAATAATGGTGACAAGTAAATCCAATCATTGCTCCAGCTTGTTTCAGACTTTTTTGCCTTTATTCTAACAGAAGTCAAATTATTTGACAGTGTTCCTCAAGGTTTATCCGACATTTGGGAAAAAGTAAATACTTTCTTATGGCCCTTCACTATTTAGAAGAAAAATCTACTAACATTTTAGGAAGCTAGTTAGTAACGTATATCTGATATAATAATATATTAAAAAAGAGTTTAGGTTTCCTTACTGTTTTTCAAATGAGTGAACTAGAGATCTGACTACAAAAGTTACCAGAACCTTTCAAGCACTTTGTTATCCTTATCAGACTCACTTGAACAGCACAGAAATGACCCATCAGTAATCTGTTCACAGCAAGATGAGCAGATAGATGTTCAAGCTAAAACAATTTCACTTATTCATAACAGTGTTGTCTATTATGTCCAAAACCATTATGCAAATAGTAAACATAAGGAGACAATAGCAAATATAAGGAGATGTGTATACTTCTTTTTTCCAACAAAATGTCATGGACTTCTCTATTGTCTTTTCAGTTGTTCAGAGGCTTATCCAAACTCTATTCTAATAGGGTTGAACTGGCTGAAAAGCCACTTACCACATAATTGAAGATGTAAAATATAGTAGTAACAACATGGGAACCAATAAACACAATAAGCCAGATATAATTAGTTTGTTTGTTTGTTTTTGCTTCTTTGCAGCTATATTTGTTTTCATTTTAAAGGAGTATGGTCAACTATGAAATCAAAATAACAGTTTTTAAACTAACAGTTTTTCTGAAAGCAAGTTTGTCTTTTTTTGAAAAAAAAAAAACACATTTCCATTAATGTTTGCAAAACAATATTTTGATTATTTATTAAGCACTGGAAGAAAATATTTTCTAAATATACTTGCACCCATGTTTAGGTACTGTGTGTAGAAACTTTCAGCAAGCTTGTTTTACCTGTCCTTTTGAGGGAAACAGAACAAATTCTAATTGTACATCATCAAAATTCCAGAGGAAAGCCAACAGTTAAAACTATAAAGTATTTTTTATGTCCCAAACATGCTATAGGATGACAAAGTAGTGTGACTTGCAGCTGTACAGTCTAAAAAAATGCAACAAATCCAAGAAATCAATCAATCAGTAGCTCCTGAAAACTTCTGGAAATCATGACAGTGTTGACAAACTTTAATTTACATAGGAACTTTGGTATATTTAACAATGGTGCATAAAGAATGTCTCCATCATAATGCACATATCTAGTATTCATCTCCCCTCATGAATTTCATCATTAGAAAGAATTACAGAAGTGATGAACTTTCGTAATTTTGGTTGGTTTTTGGATAGTGTGGTAATCTACTTGTTTCTGAGAAGATAAATTCAGAAGATTTTATCACCTTCAGGAACTTTGTTTTCTTGCTATGAATAAAGGCAGTCACAATTTTTACATATAGAGGAGGGAACTCCAGATTTCAGAGTCTGCTTAGATATCCAAAAGGTGTTTGAGAAGGCTTCTTATCAAAACTTTTAAAGAAATTAAGCTGCCATAGAATAAAATGAAAGCCCTCACCTGGGTACAAAACAGAAAATCAGTGATAGGAGTAAATATTCAATAATCCTGTTAGAGGAAAACTAAAAGTGGAATTCTTCATTATCTGATCTTTTGATCTGGAAAAGGAGATTAATTAAGGGGTAAGAGAGCGTATTTTTGACTGTAGTTAAGTTTGAGACCAGTAAATAAATGCCAGTCATAAAAAATGAACGGACACATTGCAACTGTAAATGACTAAGTAAATTAGAGGATAAAATCACTACATATTAATATGAAGTGAAAAATTGTTATGCTCTTATCTGGCATGTCCTTATGTTGAAGGTTTTATTGCAGTCCTTATCATGTTCTCCCCCAGACAAGATATTCTAAACCTAGAAAAGATAAAGCAGAGGATAAATGGGGAAAAAAGAAAAAAAAAAAAAAAGAAGACAGAACATGGTTTCTTTGTGAGGAACAATGAGGCAGGTTAGGATTCTTCAGCTAACAGGAGACAAGACAGATGTCTCTGAAAACATAAATGATATAGAGGATCTACTATTGACGGTGATTTTCAAAAAAAAAAAAGAAACAGGAATCTTCTGATAAAATTAAAAATTATCAGATTCGAAAAGAAAAAGAGGTTATTTTTCAGAAACAAAACACATGTAAAGCTGCGGAGATCCTTGGTGCAACATTTTGTAGATGCTAATTACTTAAATGGATTACAAAACTGTTGAAGGAAATGTTTCAAAAGCTCCCTAATGCAAGTTATGATCAGTCAAGAAGCCCTGGAATTTTACATTGCCAGCGATCATAGATGTAACCTCTATGTGGAAGTATCACTACGGGCTTACTTTATAGTCTCACTCTTCCCAGTCATCCACAGCTTACCACCATCAAAGACAGGCTCTAGAGACCTTTAGATTTCTGGTACAATGATGCATATGTTCTCATTTTTATGACATTCTCTCTTCCTCCCAAAACAAATCCCACCCTACAATTCTGAATACAAATGGATCAGCAATCCTTGACATTCTTTCTATATATCTGCAGCTGTTGCTGAATCATCATGGAATAATTGTCCAGAAAATGCTTTAACAGTATCCAGAGGAGAGGCAGACCAGGAAAATGATAGATGGTATTGATAGAAAAGCTTTATTTTACCTTTTTTCATCCAAACTCGTGTTGCCTTCATTACAGTTGCACTTTAATATAAGCAGGCTCAAAATAAGAATTTATTTGAAGAAAATTTAGTGGCTCTATTTTCAAGACATTGCTGCCATAATAGCTAACAATCATTAGGTTATATGTAACTATATTTAAATTGTCATTCAAAATATTTCATTCTATATGAAAGTCCATCAGACACAGTAAAGGATAGTATAGTTAGTTTAGCTCCCATAAGCGACACTTTATTTAGTAACAGAAGTTGATGAAACTTGTTCATAACTCAGAGGCTAATGAAAACTGTGTTGTCCATATTTTCTCTTTCCTCCGAATTATTGATGTTTGAGAAGTATTGTTTTGATTGCTACTCTTTATTGATGCCTTCAAGGCAGAATGGAACACAAAGAAAATCTTTCTAATGTCAATATTCTATATATACATGCATGTATGCATGTGTGTTCTGGATAAATACACACATACATGTACACAATATATATGCATGATGTGGGAAAATAACATTTCATTCATATTAACAAGAGGCAATTTTGGAAATGTCACAGTAACCTTTCTAGATGATACTCCCAGCACAGAAACTTTAGACAACCACTATGCACAATTATGCCAAAGATACATAAACCTTCCTGCATCATCATCTCAAAACAGTGACCTGAGCAGCCTTGGTATAAACAAGGCAAGAAGACAGAAAAAAAGGAAAGCATGAAGGTTGTCTTCTGACCTTTAATTATATCATGTGAAAAACAGTTCTTTTAAAAAATCAGTCCTTTTTAGCTAAGGGCTCAGTCTGGCCTTCTTCCATACTAGTGCACTGCTGAAAGAGAGAGACAAAGAAACCTTCTTCCATATTGCAAATTTCCACATAGTCCAAGTACCATAGTAACTCCTACATGCTCCACTATCATAGTTCTTATTTTCCTCGGTTACATACTGGGTAGACTTGATTTGGGAATGGTTCGAGGCTACCGTATAATGACTATTCTGTGTATAGATTTGCCTTATTCGATTAAGAGATGGGCATTTTGCAGTAAAAATATTCCAATGAAAACTGCTCTCTTCCCAGGGAAGCAGTTTTCAATTTCTACTCTTACTACAGAGTCTTAAAATTAAAAAAACAAAAAAACCAAACCAAACCAAACCAAACAAAACAAAATACCCCCCCCAACACACACAAAAACAAACCCAGAAAACAAAATAAGAAACACAAAACAAAAAAACAACACAAACAAACAAAAACATCAGTCCTTAAGACCAAGAATTCAGACCTACATATCTTTGCTAGAAAGTATTTTCTAACTTCAGTAGCTATTCCTTAGATTCTTATTTGTAAGATAGAGCTAAATAAACCTTTTAAGCCATGAGGATTTTTCTGACTAAATTATTTGGAAAACACTCATCTTCTATAGTGGTGGGCTCCGTAGGTACAACAGAAAAAAAATAGTACCTGATAGCCTCCTCTGAGAAGAATAGATCAAATGTATTTATTCCTTTCTGATAGCACATTACAAAACACCCAAATAAGACTATGGCTTATTTTTGTAATTTCATTCACAGGCATGTCCTGACATCCACAGGCCCTCCCTCTACTCTTAAGAACTGTCAGAATAACATCAAATATCTAATGTGAAATTACTCACATAAAGTGCTGTAGCCTTCTACATTTGGTTCAGGACAGAATATTCTTGCAGATATAAAACATGCTTGCAAACTGAAAGTGTGTATTTTAGCTAAGACAGCAAGCAGACAATCCTCAAAGTATCTGCTTTCAGAGTTAAAATCTGTGTAGTTCCAAAGGTATAAACCTGGTCAATTATTCATCATCTCTCCATTTCAATGAAAACAAAGTATTTCTATTATTACATCTATTATTTTAATTAAAATAAGTAAAAGCAAGAGTCATCAACATTTACATGTGCAGATACAGTCTGTGTAAGCTTACTGAAAATAACACCTCCAGGTCCCTGTCAGCTATTTATAAATTTCTAAGATATTTAATGCACAAACAATTATTTTACATAAGATACTAAAGTGAAAACAATTCATGTTTAAAAGGAAAATGTCAAACAGGAGAGGGGAGCACTCTAGTTTTTGCCTAGCACATAAATGCCATGAAATGAATGAACATCAATTTGTGCTCCAACTAGAATTTAAATAGAACTCATTCTTATTTGTAAAATAGTACAAGTTGAACAATGAATTTCACTTATTTCTGTGTGGTGTTATTACAGGACAAATTATTAAAATAATATAACAATAAAATATTGTTGTATTACTTGCAAAGATGGCAGATGTTTCCTTCTATAATTGGTTTGGCTTTGTTTCTTCCATGTTAACAGTGGATATACCTCAAACAGTTGAGAGGTTCACTTAAATTCTGATAAGCACAAAAGAGTCATTCACAACCTAATTGAATAGGGTTTGGCCCTATTCCCTCTTGGTGCCTTGATATTCCACTGATGATGTTAAAGAAACTAAAGCCCTAAATCTGGTAGAGGAGTTTTATACATAATGAGACAACTTCCATGTAATTTCAGCAGCATCCAATTTGAGTTAATCAGGACTATCTACTTGATGATTTCTGAGGTTTTGATCTCTTTCATAACTATAGTGGGCTTTGTCATGTACAGTCAAGGAAGTAGAAAGAACATTCAAAGATAAAACTGTATAAATAAATAAAACCTTCTCTTAAAATATTTTGTTTCTGAGAAATAATATGTACAAGGTAAAAATTATCTTGTTTATTCATTCTGAAAGTCTACCATTCCCTCATTTGTTTTTTAATACAAATAATAGCCACAGAGCTATAAAAAGACAAATAGTGGACTGTGGATTCTTTAACTCTTTTCTTCAGATGAGATGGTCATAAACTAATCTGTGTTCTGGGCATGAGGGGGATTGAGTTTGAAAAGAAGTAGTAGAGTCTACTACTATATCCTGGTGTTATTCCAAAGAGAAGCACCATTTGTTTAGCCTAATGGCATCTACCCCAGATGGACAGGGAGAAAAACATGATTAGGGAAAAGGCAATAGAGCTCCAAAGTCTGTGACCCTGTCCTGATTCATAAAAACAATCAGAAGCCGTATAGCAGGCTTTTATTTATTACTTTCAGAAAACTGACTAAGACTGAAGATTACCCATATCTCTGCCCAGCATTACTGTGACTGAAAATGATCCATATCTCTGCTTGGCTTTACTACGTTTGAGGGAAAATGTCACTGTTAGTATTTCATAATTTCTTTGAGAATTAGATGTATATGTTAATACCACACCATATTTATTGGTTGTTTTTAATATATTTGGTTATACGGTGCTGTTATCTTAACCAGAAGACTTACGAAGGACAGCAACAATTATACGAACATGGTCCATTTTGTGATATTCTTTGTTAGTGCTCTTCCTAAAATGTATGCATTTCAAAAATATCATCTAGGCCACCAAGGAGAAATTCAAGATACAACTGTCTACAATACATTCTATAGGCCCAAATATTTCTGCTTTTCAGTGAGAAGTCCTATATTTCTTATATCTGTGTAAGATATAATCTGTTTTGTTGAACACACAAGTATCAGCATATTTCAGTTATATTTTCCCAAGTATACTTAATTAGAAAGCCAAATATTCAGCAAGCAACAGTAATATTTTTACAACATGAAAAAGGAAGTTGCTTAAATGTTAGATTATGTTATTGCCAAGAACTTGTATCAAACTGAACTCCTGACTCCCATGTTAACTGCATATGACATTCTAGCAAAGCACATTTTAAAAGCATACAGGAGTCTAAGAAATTTACTAAATTATTTCAGAAGTGCTAGTATATGCTATAACATTTCCACAATATGGGTATATCAGCTCTCTGATAGAAAGAGCTCTGATCACCCCTCTTATCTAGTTCACCTTTCAGCGTATCATTAAAGGTATGAACTTCACAAAGATGGAATAGCTCAAGAAATATGTCATATATTTTTGTGACTACACAAGACATACATACTATTATATGACTAAGGTCTATGAAATGGCTCAGGAACTTTGCATTAGATCACCTGAAATCTCTTCTCTAGACAAAATCATGTCAGAAATACAAAATTAACCACTGAAAGTTAATTCTCACTCCCAACTTCCCAATCATAACGTTTTACGTCAGCACTATTTCAAGTGAGAAAAGAATGAGTTACATCAAGAAAAAAAAAATGTTTATATGAGCTTATCCAAGCACCCTTAGCATACTTTTTATTAGTGAGTTATTACTTTAGCATAACGAATCAGGACATGGTGAAACATTTCTAGGTTTTTTCAGTATATTTTATGTGCTGATTGATTAAACCAAGCGAAGAAAAGAAGTCACAACATAATCTAATGCTTTATTTAGAAATCAAGAGACTTGTCTTTTAATGGGCTTCAAAACCTCCTATTTTGATTTGTGAGTCTTTCAGCCTCCTTACCACCCCAAAGATTTTTTTTTTCAACTGGACTGACATTTTAAGCAGAGGCATATCATGTAGAAATGCTGCCAAACTGTTCTCACTTTAATGTTTTGGGCTCAACCACATAATGAAAGCATTAACTGATTCCACACGAAATATTAGATTGCTGGAATAATTGTTGTTTCAACTGTACTATTTTAAGTGTTTTATTTAAAGTATACTCAAGTACTAGATGTCCTATAATAGCATTATCAATCCAATCCATAAAATACTAGGAAGAATTGGAAAAAGAACAAAATTCACGTTTGTTAATTGATTTTCCATAACAATGAAGTATCTACAAGTATGCTCTTAAAAAAAAAAAAAAATTGGGAGTTATTTACGTAACATTATCTTCATAACAAAAGGGCTCATGTCCCACCCCCATACCATATCTCTCAGTCAAATTCTGTTAAGAACCTCTCAATACATCTTACATAGACTGCAAGTATAGCAAAAACTCCAATTCTCTTTAGCATCTCTTCTGTGTTAAAGTCTCAGAATTGTTTTAGCTCTTTTTCAGCTGGTAATGGCATCCTGTTCAGGACTCTGAGAAACATTCTTGGTTAATGTCTGAAGCCTGAAGCTATGACTATTAATTCTTTCCGTGGAAAACCATTGGGAAGGTTCACTTACTGCACAAAGGATCTATATTGTTTTTTCAACACTAAGATATGAAAATTCAATGGTGTTCAAAGCCTTCCTAAAGCCTTATCCCTTTTCTAATTAAATATGAGATATTCTTTATTGTGGCAGTCATAGTCTTAAAGGAAGGCCATATAATTTCTCCAAGGAAGCTAGATTAGCTGTTGCAGAAGGCTATGGAACAAATATTTTTCAGGCTGAGATAAAATTTTATTTTGTATAGCAACTCATCTTTCATAAAATGCTTTCTAAAACATGGCAATAGAACACCTGATTTAGCCAATACAGCTTCTGCCATCCTAACATATAGAGCAGTGGAATTGAGTTTGTTTTCCTGAATGCAAATTTTGAAGGATGAAGTTATTTTGGATTTTAACATGAAAGAATGAAATCTTGGCATGTTTTTTCAGATAAACACTTGAGTATTTTTTTTTCTTTAAATATCCTTTGTTGGCAAAATTCTAAGTGGTAGAGGAAAAATAGCCAGTTATCTTTGAAAAGCACAAATCCTTATTTCCTTTAACCCTTTTGAAATGAAGTATCACACCTTATTTCTGCAGATGCTATAGCCTAAGAACTGCTCCTTACTTTCATGCTAATTAGTTATCTCACACATTTTTTACAGTTCTTTTTTTTTCTTTTTTCCTGGCAATGTGTGAGGTTTTGCACTATAAAGTGAATGGCATCATCTTGTGAGGGAGGAGTTCTATATTAAAGTCAAAACCTGAATTGTGACTTTCTCAAACACCTACTGTTATCCATGCTGTTGCACAAGGCTTGACTGTCTATAAACTATTTTCCTTTTCTCTTGGTCATTTAATGGAGTTTGGCTAAGATCTGAACAGAAGTGATCAAATGCAGGAGGAACCTACAAACGGACATTGCTAGTATAGAGGAAAATATGAAATGTTAATACGAAATGTTTCTTCCAAACTTATTTTTGCCAAACCACAATACTCTTGTGGAGGGTTTTGTGTAGCTTGTGATTAAACACAATGCCACCCAAACAGATGGACAAGAAACATTGGTGACCTGAGGCCAAACATGCACATCTGTCAATACGTGGGGTTCAAGGATTCTTGTTGCTATTTTTCAGGTGGGTGATGAGGGGAGGGGATGGAACAGCATTTCCAGCCAGGAATGTGAAAATCAGCTCGTTCTTATTTATGCATAAAATATATGTCCTAAGACACTCACTGTAGATACTTTATTTTTTAATGCAATCCATATCAAACCAAATATATGTTGCAACATTGCCAGTTGCCAATATTTGGAATAGATATTTGGAAGCCTTTGTACTATATTTAAAACTTCAGGGTTTTTTACAATGGAAAGTAGTCTTGTATTTTTACTGAATAAAGAGTCACTGATCACTCTTGATACAAACATACCTTATACAAGTATGAAACATAGGTAACTCAGTAATTAAACTGACCAAGTCCAATTTGGTTGTCTTCAACCTCTTCAGGTTCCAGGTGTGAGCCAAAATTGACCAAATGCCAACCTAACAACCTTAAAAATGTCTCTGGGAAGTATGAAATAAAGCATTAATAGCTCTTTTAAACTTGTCAATAATGTACCAAACCAAAGCTGTGTGAATGATGAGCATTAATACTTTGGCTGCTGAGACTGCCTAAACTTTTATTAGCTACCTTTTCTGCTTTGTCTCCATATGCAGTCATCTCTGTCTAAAAATCACAATTTGGATTTATTTCACTGTCTGTTAACAGCACAACTAGATATATAGAAGCTAGCAAATATAATTGATTTTTGCACTAAACAACTGCATCAGGCAGTTGTACACGATGAATGATGAACCCAACTATTTTGATACATTCTTTGTCATATCTGTTTGAATGCAGAGAGCTACAAATGAGTAACTGGACCAAGAGTGTCATTGCTCTTTAAGTTGGTCATTTAGAGCACACAGCTCCAGATCCACAAGCAAAGTATTGTCTAAAATACTTTACCAGAGCTTTTATTTAAACACTATTATTACCCAAGATTACCAAATACCTGGAACTCTATGAGTATATTTTGGTTTGGATTTTTAATAGGACTGACTTCTCTTCCTCTTTCTCCTTCACTGCAACCTCCTGCCTCAACACTCCTGCTTTTAGTCTCCCTCTGGATGAGATGGCCAGAAACAATGCAAATCAGAACTCTGGAAAACAATGTAGATGAGTTTTGATTTGTCGTTGTTGATGTTGGTTTGCTTTGTTTTTTAAACATAGACCCCATAATTTGAAGTACATCATGGTAAAGTATCATTGCACAGCTGGAGGTGAAATGGCTTTTTTGTACTAAATGATTCCAAATGAGTTTGTGGAGACATTAACCTTTCAGGAGAATGACAGTGATAATGAACTTAGCAAAGATGTCAATTATAGTATCTTCACATGTTATCGAGACAGAAAGGCAAAGTACTGAATTAGTTGGTGGGTGGATTCCTTTTGTTTGTAGAAGTTAGAGGTATATTTATGAGACCCTTTCAAACTCATAGGTAGAACAAACAAGAAGCCTGAACCATACCACAAATGTTTAATCATATAGAGTACTGAAATCACTGCCCAGCAAACAGGGACATGGCTAAACAATACAGATGAGTCAGTTTAGTAGCTTGTTAACACTATAACCGTAGGTTTTGTTCTTCACAAGGTTCTCCTGTGCCTCTCCTGAAATTCTGCAACTTTTTGCCGCCTCCTCCAATTCTGACACTTCTTAAACTGACTGTTGAGGAATTGACCAAAAAGTAAGTAAATTAAACTCAGGAACCCATTAGAAAACTTTTTTTCTAATTGGATCAGAAAAATATCAGAGAGTCAATAGGGCAATTGCAAAGTAAGCAACAGAAGCACACGCTTTGCTTCTGTTGGAGAGAATCTTTGGTAGCAGCAAGCTTGTATCTGAGACCAGTCATACTAAGATTGTTCAGATGAACTCAGGATCTGACCTAGTAGTTTAACATAAGATGTACTACGATACACAAATATCTAGTAAATGAGATGTGTGTAACAGTCAGAATGTGACTCATTTGAAGGAGAAGCTTGATTCCCAAGAAGAAGAATCTTAAAATGAGTCATGAGCTTGATGTATGTTTTGCATCATTTTGACAATTTCTTTTTGCTCTACAAATCTGAGTAGGACAAAAGTTTACAGAAAATGTTTAGGCACAAAGAAACCGGGTGAATTGGAATGACAGCATAGAAGGTAGCAGACATGATTAGGTTGCTTTGACTTAGTCCAAGGTCCATCAGAAGAGTTTAGGGAAGTTTGTGCATGATTAATGTGTCTGCATCAAGCATTAGATAACAGTCATTACCCCGTGCAAGTCTGGCAGGGACAACTCTCATTATGATATGTAGAAAAGTAGCATGTGCTATTTTAATTATCGTATAATGAACAGCTATACTTTAAACTCTTATATGTATGTATGCATAATATATTTTTAATACATGTTTATATAGATACATGTGTAAGAGAAATTCAAATACTCTTCTATATATAATATTTATGCCTTCTGTGTTGACAGCGCAATTTCTTTAGAGGCTACTTTTTCTGGTCTAATGTACTTTCAACTCACTGACTGCACGTCTTGACTAAATCACAGCACTCCTTTCTCTGCAGTGTGGATCCAAGAACAGCCATGAGATTATTAGATGCAAAAGAACCTTCAGTTTTTCACTTAAATCCAGTAGTTTAAAATTAACAGCATCTAAATATTTCTTTGAATCATTAATCTTAGTATGAACAATATATCTAATTAGAACAGCCAAAAAAGCTTTGAATTTTCATCTGATTGATACACATTAGTTGAGCGAGAATTATTTTTAATTTCCCTTTTAAATACATGCAATCTTTTTAGCAATTTGAGACTTTAGTTTCCAAATCTTTAATTGCTTGAAGCTAAGTGTGTCAGAGTATATCTTTATCAGGCTGTTCTTTGAAACTATATCTAAAGGCTTAGGATGTGATTTTGCTTACCCTTACATTACTGTATATCAGGATTAATTCTGCTGAAGCTAATAAAAACAGTAGTATAAACCTGTTGCAACAGAAGTTAACTCCTTTAAATTCTTTCTACTTGAGTTTCCTTCTTGTGAATTAGGTCCTGAAATTTCTTCTTCACCAAGATTTTTCTATCACTGTACAAAACAACGTCTAGAACTTCAAGAAAAATAGGAGATGCATAAGCTTGATTTAGCAGTCAGTGACAGTCTGAATATCTCTCTTGACTCATAATTCACTGCAATATGTGCACATTATTCTGACCAGCAAAACAGATAAATAAGAGGAGTGTTACAGAAAAAAGTAAAGTACTTTAAGTACTTGATGTCTGATTTTCCAGCCTCATTTAGAAGCACAAATAATGTTAAAACCAAGCTCCAGATCAATCCATCTTCAGTTTTCCAATGGTGTTGAAAATTGAAAAATACGGCAAATTTATTTAAATATGTGTGTCTATGAAAGGTACTCTTAGGAACAACTGTACTAGAAAATATAACATATACACACAGAACACTTACAAGGGGTCAGAACACTGTTCTACCCTATTAAGATCACATTACATAATATTTTGACAGCATCTATATAGGAACATGGCCATGGTTTTTAGACTGGCAAAAGCCTAGGAGATACCACAATACTTGCATATTGCAATTGTGAATAATGATTAGAAAAATACAAACAGAGAAGCAAGGCAAATACCAAAACAGCACTAAAGGTTGAGTTTTCATGTCCATTATTTCAAGCTATGTTGTCTATTTTGACAGACTGTAGTTCAGGAGTATATTCCATACACTTCAGCCCATTTAATATTTAGGGAAGAAAAGACAGTCAAAATAAAATGTTAAAGTATAAAATGGATTAGCCAGGTAGTTAAAACCTTTTGCTATCAACCTCATTGAGAAAATACAACCCCTGTTAAATGCCTTTTCCTCACAAAAAGACATAAAGTGAGGAAACTGAAATATAACATTAATTAAAGGAGCAGCTTGATGATCAATGTAAGTTTCAGGAAAAAAAAAAAGAAAGAAAGAAAGGAAGAAAAAAGGAAAAGCCACTAGTTTAGGAGCAAGCTCACTGAATTGATTAGTCTGCCGCAGGTTGATGGAGTAGCTCCAGGTGACATTATACACACTTTAGGAATACAGATATATTAAGGCAGTTCTGCACTAGTTCTGTCACAATAAGATAAATGTAACAGTACTGCCCCTAGGGCTTGAACATATTCCATGGTACCTGAATGATTAATATCAGTTGATTAGCTAGCACAAAACATTCTAAGTAAAATGTGAGAGAAAAAGTAGGCTACGCTTGTACCTTACTTAGGATCATCTCAGTGTGTCTTTAAAATTAGATCCATTTATTATCTTCTAGGGCAGTTTCTGCAACTACCCATTCACAGAATCTCTACTATACCTTGTCTGCCAAAAATATATTTTATATAGTTTGCAAATATCACAAGATTAGTATACATGAGTAGGAAGATTGCAGTTTCCTTAGTATATTACAAAATGAATATTTTAGATCAAAAATCGAACATTCACTAACTCAATCTCCCCAGTACTATCAGGTAGCTCTCAGTTACCTATAAGCACTTTTCAACACATCTTTATATTGTGTCAACCTGTAGAAGCAGAAAATGTGAAGTCAGTCCAAAATACTACTTCTTCTGTGTGGGATATACTTCTCCACTTCTTATCTCTTCCATGTATGTTTCAAAACCTTACATGGAAGAGATTCTTTGAACTGACTGTCCATGTGCACAATCATCTGGCATTGCCTGTACAGCAAGTCTTGGATGTATAGCACCTACTAAAGTTATGTTAGTTATGTGATATCTGAACAAGTGCCAAAGTCTTCTCAGCAACTATTTTCTAGAGGAAAGGCTGTCCAAGGCCAAAGTTACTGCTTCAAAAAGTTCACCTGTTGTATTGGCTCTTGAATAAGCAGAAATAGGGAGCTACTCAAACCGGTACACTATGGCACATCAGCCATAAAAATGGCCACCAGTCAACAAAATTTGTGGCCAGTGGGAGTGCCCCTCTCTGCTAGAGAATTTGGGCTTGTCTAATTTGGAGAAAAGGAGGTTATGGGATGACCTCATTGCTCTCTACAGCTTCCTGAGGAGGGGCAGGGAAGATGGAGGTGCTGAGCTCTTCTCCCTGGTATCCAGTGATAGGACAGGTGGGAATGGTTCAAAGCTGCACCAAGGGAGTTTCAGACTGGATATCAGGAAGCATTTCCTTACCAAGAGAGTACTCCAACACTGGAACAGGCTTCCTAGAGAGGTGGTTGATGCCCCAAGCCTGCTAGTGTTTAAGAGGCATTTGTCCTTAATAACGTGCTTTAGCTTTTGGTCAGCCCTGAAATGGTCAGGCAATTGGACTAGATGATCGTAACACGTGCCTTCAAACTGAAAGAGTCTATTCTATTTTACTAGTCCAGATTTGACATTCTGTCTTTCCCTTTAACATTCCCTTTTACTGTTAAAACCTAGAAAGGCTCTAATAATAGGTTTTCATGTTCTATGTAAAGACTGTCCAGGAAGGAGTTAGTCAATAAGACCCCCTGGGAAACTGCCTTCAGGGGTAAGGGAGCAGAAGAGAGCTGACAGATCTTTAAGGACACTTTCCATAGAATGTAAGAGGTCTCAATCCCCGGCATGGCTGAGTTGAGACCTGCTGGTCAAACTGATGGGCAAGAAGGAAATGCACAGGGAGTGGAAGCAGTGACAGGTATCCTGGGAAGAGTATAGGGACACTGCCCAGTTGTGTAGGGATGGGGTCAGGAAGGTCAAGGCGTGGATGGAGGTGAACTTGGCAAGGGATGGAAAGAATAACAAGAAGGGCTTCCACAGGTATATCAGACAAAAAAAAAGGAAGGTCAATGAAACTCTATTCCCTCAATGAGCAAGATCAGTAAACTGGTAACAATGGACAAGGAAAAGGCTGAGGTACTCAACAGCCTTTTTGCCTCAGTCTTCACTGGCAACTTCTCTTCCCATACCTCTCAAACAAATGAAATATAGCCTTCGCTATCTAGAAAGAAATACATGTTACTCAAGCAAAACAATTTATAATAAAGATGATTCTTCACTGTAATCTACAAAAAGTAAATTCAAAGTGGATTATTTATACCTGGTCAGATGGGCCCCATAAAACTAGGGATTCGGTGTAAATAAAGACAAGATCCATATGTGAAAAATGCAAAATGAGTTATTGCTATTACTGGGTTGTGGTTTTTTTTGAGCAAACAATATATTACCCCAATGCTGAAGATACGCCGCTCTCTACAGCTGCCTGAAATGAGGTTGTAGTGAGTTGGGTGTCGGTATCTTCTCCCAAGTAGCAAGTGATAGGGTGAGAAAAAATGTCCTCAGGTTTGCCAGGGGAGGTTTAAATTGGATATTAGGAAAAAAAATTTCATGGAAAGGGTTATCAAGCATTGGAAGAGGTGCCCAGGGAAGTGGTTGAGTCACCACCCCTGAAGATGTTTAGAAGATGTGTAGACATCAATCTTAGGGACATGGTTTGGTGGTGAACTTGGCAGAGTTAGATTAATGGTTGGACTTGTTGATCTTAAAGGTGTTTTCCAACTTAAATGATTCTATGATTCTCTGATTCTATGAAATGTTCTCACCAATTACTCAAGACGTGAAGTATATTTACCTAAGTGTAGCATGCTTCTTTTACAGCTTTTAATTTTTGTAGCATAGTAGGAATTCTTTCAAACTGTTCTACATCAAAATGTATGTCTGCTGTATTTATTGACCAATATTTTATTTTAATTTTCACACTACAAAACTCTGTTATGTATGTAAGATACTAGGACTGTAGATTAAAATGACATCCTTATACACTTATATTGATATTAAAATAATTTAATTATTACTGCTATATTAATAAGCTATATAGAGAATATTTCTAGTAGTTATTTTAATATTAATAAGACATATACAATGCTTCTGTAATTATTACTGCATTTGTATAAAATATATATAAAAGATGTTTACAAGATTGAAGAGGTATTAAATACTTTCCTGACTGTAAAATAAGCTGCTACAACGCATACTGTAAGGTGCACTAAAGAGATATCAGTGATTATATGCAATAAAGGAGAGTTATATAGCGCTTTTACAGATGTTGAATATCTGTATTAGAAGATAGTTTAGATTATTAATTTTAAAATAACTTCCTTTAAAAATATCCATATTTTATTAATAATAATAAAATACTGTAACATTTTGTCCAGTCTCAAATGAAAGACTAACTTCTTTTCTATGAGGAAGTAATATGATAGAATATGTTTTGAGGAAAAAAAAAACCAATGTGCATGTGAAAACCAGACTCATGGAGACCAATGAAGGAGAAGAAAATAAAAGCAACCAAAAGTGCAATCCCATACATTCTGCTTATTTAGTGAGAGCAATCTCAAACCAAAATGTTGAGAAACATTTCCCAGTTATATAAAGTTTATGATTTTCTTTGAGTTCAGGAATATTCAGATTCCAGCTTTCCAAAAATGAAGTCAAGGTAATTCTTTACTAACGTATTATATGTACCATGGCAGCTTTTAAAGGCTTCTATCAGATCTACAGTCTCTGCACTACAGAACTCATCAGTGAAGTAGTTATGAAAAAGAGAATATATACAGAAAAAAATAGCTGGTGAATATGTAAGATAGAAATCTTTAAACAAAGTAATGGTTTTCAGGATGCTCACGGCTCAATTTTGCAGATTTTTATGTTAGATTTTTCTGTCCAGAAGGCTTAAGTAACGAAGTCTACAAACAATAGAAATGCAAAAATGTGGCAGAAAGGACAAGATGAGCTTCATAGAGCTTCAGTTTCAGTACTTTGTTTATTACAAGGAAAGGCAGAATTAGATGCATAAATTAGAAGGGTTAATACCCGTCTGCAAGACAGTCTGGAATACAGTTTAGAACTTTTGTACAGGCTCCTCCACCATCAGGTAGGAATCTAAAGAGTATCTGAAAGATCACACAAGCCCTTTGTTTTTTTTTAATTTGCTGACTCACATCTTTATTTATTACAGCATCATGAAAATTATACATTGAAAGATCAGGCAGTGTCCAATGCGAAGGAATAGAACACCACTTACAGCTCCCAACTGGAAATGCCAAAATGATGAATGTAATCTTCAGGACCTGTAGGTCGTCAGACCCTTTTTCAGTGTTCACCGACTCTGGCCTTGTGCAATCTTTCAGCTTCAAATTAGCCTGAAGCCATTGCTCAGCTTCCTTACGTCCCTATTTTCTTTTAAGGCCAGAAGCCCTGTCCATACTACAGCACGAGACTTTGCCTGCTGTGATCTATATGCCATAATATTGCAAGAAATTTGAGACCAAAGTGCTGGAGGTATAAGGTTCATATCTAAGCTAAAGTCCAGGCTTTGCTGGTTGATACTATGAGGTGGAAAAACCCAGGTATTCATGCAGCAATCCCACCCTCTCAGAAGGAATTCCTTTTGCAATACTACCATGTAAAAAATAGTAATACAGTGTCATATAGTGTGAAAGTCTCCCTGCTCACTTCATCCCTCCTGGGTGGATAGATAGGAACTTGTTTCGTATGCCTCTAGAGGCAAAATAGGTGACTGACTAGTGAGCATATAGCATATAGCCTTCTTGTTGAAGAGTTTTCTGCACAGCACCTCTTATATGGCTTCCTTTCTGAGGTTCCTTTTCTAAATGAAATAACAGAGGCAATAATTCCCCTAAGAATAGGACACATCCTGCATCTGGGCTGGCCAAAACACTTACCTGATGAGCAGTCAGTGCCTAATCTTCTATTAAAAGCTAACATCCAAAGGAACCTTTTTCTTCAGTAGCTGTTTAGAAAACAAGCTTGTTGGTGGAAGTATATTCATTCCCATTACACACATTCAATAAATGTACAACAATGAAAAATAGAAATGAAATTACGTGAAAACCAAAACACAGTCATCAGAGTGGGATTAAAGTTTAGATATTCAGAGCTTCCTTAAGCACCTCCCTCAGAATCATAGAATTATTCCAGATCGAAGAGACCCTCAGGATCATCAATTCCAACCATAACCTAAGTTAACTTTAGCACTAAACCACGTCCCTAAGAACCTCGTTTAAATGCCTTTTAAACACTTCCAGGGATGGTGACTCCACCACTTGCCTGGGCAGCCTGTTGCAATGCCTGACAACCCTTTCCATGAAGAATTTTTTCCTAATATCCAATCTGAACCTCCCCTGGCGCAACTTGAGCCCATCTCCTCTTGCCCTGTCACTTGCTACTTGGGAGAAGAGACCAACACCCTCCATGCTACAACCTCCTTTCAGGTAGTTGTAGACAGCAAAAAGGTCTCCCCTCAGCCTCCTTTCCTCCAGGCCAAACAGCCTCAGCTCACTCAATTGCTCCTCATCAGACTTGTGCTCCAGGCCCCTCACCAGCTTCGTCGCCCTCCTCTGCACTCTCTCTGACACCTCAATGTCTTTCTTATGATGAGGGGCCCAAAACTGAACACAGGATTCGAGGTGGGGCCTCACCAGCATCAAGTACAGTGGCGTGATCACTTGTCTAGTCCTGCTGGCCACACTATGTTTGATACAAGCCAGGATGCTGTTGGCCTTCTTGGCCACCTGGACACACTGTTGGCTCATATTCAGCCAGCTGTCAATCAACACTCCTAGATCCCTCTCTGCCAGGCAGTTTCCAGCCACTCTTCCCCGAGCGTGTAGCACTACCTGGGGTTGTTGTGACCCAAGTTCAGGACCTGGCACTTGGCCTTGTTAAACCTCATATTGGCCTCAGCCCAACGATCCAGCTGGTCCAGATCCCTCTGTATGGCCATCCTACCCTCCAGCAGATCAACATTCCCAAACAATTCGGTGTCATCTGCAAATGAATATGCCTTCTTCACTAACATATATGTTGAATAGTTTGACTTCATCATTATTATGACCAAAGACTGCAGCAAACAAAAGCACAATCAATCTAAGCTTCTTCCTCTTTTTTTTTGTTCATTTCACACCTATTCATGCAGTATTTTGCTTCTCTCTTTATTAACCTGTAAGTACACACAGAAATATAGTATAAAATTATATACAAAATACAGGCTACAGAATTATCAAAGTTCTTTGAGACCTTTTCAACGTATTAAAAGAAGCCATGTAGGTGAGACTGGACCACAGCAATATATTTTAGCAACCTACCACATTATTTATTGTTATAGATACAAAAGCACTGCACTAGAAAACAGTAGATATGAACTTTAGACCTCCAGTACTTGTAAGAACAAACTTCTATTGTTTGTACTGCACTTCATTTCATAATGTAGTACTTTTAATATGGTTCAAGGTTTTTTTCTTAATGAGATTTATGAAAAGCATTACACAGCTTTATGGACTGATTGATAATACAGTGACTAGATATGATGACCCTAGTGATGTTTTCAGTCCTTTGTTCTTTTTTTTACTTACTGAAATCTCAGGTAATTTATTTTCTCTTCCCATTTATGTTGCAAACAGCACTTCAAGAATATATCTTTTTAGTTTACAGTGTTAAGTACTTAAACCGACAATGTGTAAACTCCTTAATTATTCTTTTTCTTAAAAATAAATAATCAGAAAGAAAATATTTTAAAGATAACTGTAAAATAAGTGTAGCTGTAAGTAGTATAATGTACAACATCTCTTGGGAACAATTTACCAACTAATTAATCCTAATTGCTAAACAAACCAATTGTAGAATATAACAAACCAATTGCAGAATATAATAGACACATATAACAGATCCATATAACAGATATATATAACAGATCCATATAACAGAATATAACCAATTGTAGAATATAAAAGCAGAACATAACAGCAGAACATGGTTCATTTGACAATAACCAATCCTATAACTTATTTCGCAATAATGACTGAAAGGAAGAAACATCCTACCTGTAGTCTCCCAGTTTCCTCTATACTGTTTCCTCTGACTTTACCTTGCTCCACCCCAAAAAAGAAGAATCATACATTTCAAAGGTTGCATTCAGTAATTTCTGAAAATTAAGTCCTTTTACAGGATCTAGTACTGGCTATTAAAATAACAAAAAATATAACATTGCTGATCACTGCTGAAAATCTGGGTTGGAGGCCCAGGATCATTAAACCATTCACATGAAATGGAAGTTATCTGTCTTATTAAAGCTTCATTGTAACAGAATTCATATTTCAGAGCAGCTCTAGTATTTGTTTTCTTAAAAATAAACAAGGTGTTCAAAGGGCAAATGAAATAATGAAACTCAATTTCCTAGAAATTATAAACACACCTATAATTCTCTTCCTCATTTTGCAGAGACCTTGACCCTCCTACTCATGTTTCCCATATTTCTTCCACCACCCTTTCCATTCATTTTTAGCACGGTATCCACATTTTCTTTCCTAATCAAGAGATATCAAGTAATAGGACAGACATTGTTCCTGGAGTCACATGAGTCTCTCCTTCTATTTGTCTTCCAACTTTCTTATTTAAATGAAGTTAATTCTAAGACTTTTACATCTTTGAGAAATTTGGTTGTAACTGTTCATGGGTTCAATATCTACAATGGGAAAGGAAAGGGAGAAGGCAGACGCTGATCTCTTAATTCTTGTTGCTTTAGAAAACTATCAGTGATTTCTGATGATTGAGCTCTCCCACAAAAAAGCTAATTGAAACCATTCTAAATGGAATTTAGAACAAATTGTAAAAGTTTAATTATCTATCTCTATATTTAATATATCAAATTTCTGTATCCAAGCTGTTCTGCATATCTTTCAAAGATACAGAATCCAACCAACTCATATAATACAATGACTTTTACATTAACTAAACTGAGTATATTTCACAAACAGTACGATTCTACCTTATACAATATTTTAAAAGATAACAATTATGCATTCCTAAGTAAAACAGTACAAGAACGTTACCTTTTTCAAGAGATCTGTTAACTTTGTGGCTTGTTTGGTGGGAGGGTTCACTCAATTTTCGTGACCCCTGATGACACGAGTTCACTTCCTAGTCAAGAGAACAACAGGAAAAATCACAAGTTTCTATAGAACTTTGACAGCGTTCTTCATACTCCAGTGTATCTAGCAATAAGACTCACAGGACTTAATCAGTATCTGGATTGCCATCCATTTTGACTTCTGCATCTCACCTTCAGAGCTGCTCCTGAAAAAAATGAAGTTTAATTGAAACAAGGTCTGCATGACATTGTTTCCAGTGCACATTTCCGAATAGGAACAGTTGTGACAATCTGAGCTGGGCTCATTTGGAGCATCCCTTTTTTCAGACTTTTCAGAGGAAAATATATAAAGACCTCTCACCAAATAAAAACAGGAAGACTGCAGCCATGTTCCAGCACCTACTAACCATAGAAATAGACTTAAATGTCTAAAAAAAAAATTCCTTAAATATATATTTCCATAGCAGGAAAAGAAGTAACTTCTGTGAATCTAGTTATTATTGTCATAAATATGAATATATAACCTCAGTTTTATGCTAGCCCTATATCAGTTATGCCCTATATTTGGCTAAAAGAATCCTCATTCCCCAAAAACTCATCTAAATCTTCTGGGAAGAAAACAAGTTATGGAAATCTTGCTGTTGTTCACCCAGTTACAACAAATATCTGGCTACTTGTAGTGATTCCCAAATGCTTTTATTTCCTTCACAGGAACAATAAAACAACTTGAAATAAAGATTTCTGGCACACATATCTAGAGGCAAAAGCATTACTGAAATTAAAAACAGTGTTACTGGAAAAGTTATTTGTATAAATATTTTCAAGTAATGAGTACCATTACACAGAAGAATTTAAAGTCACAGCAGAAATATGAAGTAATCTGAATGTAATGGAGCTGGACTAAAGTAGGAAACAGATTCAGACCTCTCATATTCAAGTCTAGGCATAAATGCTTTGCAAAATAAGAAGCACTCTGGGTTCAAATTTAGTTGCAAGACCAATTCTTTAAATACTAAATGGTATTATAGCGATTATATTTTAAGATCTAAAGAACCATAGAGAAAAAAAGTAAGTAAAATGAACTAACATACCAAAACAACTTCTGGAATATACTCTAAAGCTTTAATGTAGATTGGCTGTGAAATATACATTTAAAAAAGAAATGTAACCATATTTCATCAGTTTTCCAGAAGTACACATTGTTTCCTACAGTATTTTTCATTTACAGGCTTGTTTTACTGTGCCAGACATAGAATTGAATAAATAAAGCACATTCACAGATTATAGTGAGAGCTATAAAGAGATGGGGCAAAAGAAATAAGAATGAAAGAAGCAAGCAATGTTTCACACTCCTACAAAGATCCTTGACAGAGGCTACATTGAAGAAATTAATCATGAACATGACAAACTAACATTTGTATCCAAATTACCACTTCAGATTGTAAAGTTATCCTGACTTCTCCATGAATGCTATTTAAAATATTTTGTTAAAGAAAATTTTAAGATTTTAGCAAAGGCTCATAAGCTCAAAAAGATATCAAAATTCTCTCTGTAGACGTAAGCAATCTGTTAAAACAGCAAATTCATTTTGCATAACGGATTTTTACTCTTCATTATTTTGACTAGCATTTATGTAAAAGAGGACTGGAGGAAAATTTATGTGGTGAAAACTTAATAGGAATTAGCAAACCTGTTTGAGAAAGGGAATGTAAGAACAAAATCAAGTTTTAATTATTTTTATCTTTAACTTACAAGCATTTACATGCAAATACCTCCACAGAACCAAATTTTTTTATTATTATTTTTAAATATGTTTTATTAATTTTAGGCATTTTTACAGAGCCAAGACCTAACCTCTAATCTAGAGCACTAATGCTTTATTTCAAATTTATGGACTCAAAAAAAATTTCCCCAGTATTTAGAATATATTGACATATAGAAATAAAACATTAATAAAGGGGAGAATTCATATTGTTATGAGATAGGAAAGCATCATATTATTCAAATACAGACTTTTTTTACTAAGTCATAATGCTGTCACTGTAAAACCAAGCTCATCATATAGCTAAAATAAGCAAAGATCTCTGAATTTCATAGAGGGTTCTGATAAAGTAAAATAGCCATAAAATGAACTTTTTTGCAAATATTAATGCTGCTAACAAAGGCTCGACTGCTAGTTCTTTTGTAGCCCTTGATTTTTAATCCCAAAAGAGCCAAAGTGAGCTGGAATGCATTCTGTAATTTCATGAAACTTAATGTCTGTCACCAAATAATCATTTGGAACTGTTCTGTGCCAGTGAAGTCATTAATCTCATACTTATAGAAGCTTGCTGACATCCAGCAAATGAAAGTTCTCATTGCATGTCTAGAATCTGGCCAAAAATTGTGGGAAGTAAACACTTGGTATAAGGCAAGACAAGAAGGCAAGCATGAAAGTGCTATATTTCCAACACATATACCCTGCGAGTAAAACAAGGAAACAGGACACAGAGGTGCAATTATAGTTAAGAAGTTTACTGTATAGTTCTTTCTACACTAATATTCTTCATCCTCCTACCTTTCAGAGCATCTGTCTTTCTCTCAACAAAATGCCTGTTGCCAATTTTAACAAGGGCAAGTGTAGGGTCCTGCACTCCTAACCATTCTGTGATTCTGTCATCCTGTAATTGGCCAACTCTTTTGTGAGGGCTTTCTCATACTGTAGGTTATTTGAAAAGGACTGTCAGACATCTGTAAGGAAGATTATGTATGAAAATAATGTATTTTCATTCTGTTTATCACTATGATATGCCTTATATGGTCTACATGACTAATTAAGTGTATTTCACAAGGACCTGTATGTGAAATCTGGAGGAATATCTCTATTATATCTCATTGCTTTTCAAGAAAATAAATAAAATAGTGTCACCGTTTATTGCAGGGTGACAATAAACCATGGCAGATACCCACATTTTTAAGTTTCTTTTTTTTCAGTTTCTTAAATAAAATTGCTTTCAATATGGCAGTAAATTAAAAGTCCTAGGAAGGCCTGCAGATTAAGCTTCATGCTTTTTATTATTCCTTTTCTGGGTCTATATGCTTATTTTGGAAACAGCCTGAAGACTAACCTGCTCCACAAGTGCATCCCAAGCTGAGTATTTACAGCAGCCTTTCGGTCTCGCTGAGGGGGTAGCATAGATATTGCTATAGGACTGGACAACATTTAGAACGATTGTTGAAATACACCATTTGAAGCCTTCAAGACAAATTTTAGTTGATTTTTGAGCTTAAAACAGATTTAATTCAATTCCCTTCCTTGCTATAAAGAATTAGCAATCACATATCTTAGAACTATAGCAAGTACTCAACACTGAGTGAATTTTCTCAAAATATATTTAAAAATAAAGCCTTCATAAATGCAGAAGTACAAAAAAATACTTCTTAAATGCAGAATGGAAAACTCATTTCACAATAATGCACCATGCTTCTCTCTGCAGACTAGCCATCTCAAGACATCTATGTAGCTTTTGTGCTCACTGAGACAAATTTAGTACTTCTACATTGTACATTGGCACATTGCTGTCTACAAGGACTATCAAGCAAACAGCTAAGTTTGAACAGAAACTTGAGTCAGGCTTTCACAACTAAACCCATATTCACAAGGGATCTGGAACATCACATCAGCTTCTAGAAGTGAGGAGGAGAAGCAAACAATGTTTTCATAATTGCAGTCCTTTTCTAGGAACTAAGTCCAGACTTGATTTGGTTTTGGAACAGTCAAGGGTGAGATCCTTTCTCTCCCCTGCCTGGTGAAACTTGATCATGGTGCAGACAGTAAAAAATTATTTGGTTTGAATAAAATAATTTTAGTTTGTAACTCACTGCTGAAGATGCTCACCTTGAGGGCAAGACTTAGATTTTAGTCCCTGATTCCAGTGTTTTTATGCATTTTGTCCAATAATTCTCAGATAAAAATTATGTGCACTTCCAAACTTCTATGCAGATACCTAGGAGCTGTATGTCTTAAAATGACAGGCCCAGATTTATTTCAGATATTTCCAATAAAAAAAGACAAACTTCCACAGGAAGTTTGCATCAACATATTAAACCAGAGAGGAAACTGAAAAATCTCGTTTTTTAATTGATACTTAGTTGCTCTGCAAGAGCTTGTCCTCTGAATATTTTGATCACCAGTCTCCCCTTACAGAGGACTGATTAAAAAGGAGTATGAATAAGTATGCGAGGTATATTGTAGAAGTTTGGCTGCATGCACATGACAGAAATGTTGAAGGAAAGAGCTGTAATATGAGGATATGTTAAAAAGCTAGGCAAATTTCAAGATACATACTGCATCTGACAAAATAAAGTGACTGAACTGAAATTAATGTGCCAGAATATTCTGTTAAGAGTAGCATAAACCATTTGCATTACTAATGTAGCCATTTAAACTTAGTATTTCACACAATTGAAATTAGCATAAGGTAAGATTTTCTTGAACTTTCTTAATTGTATGTGGGATGGTTCTTTGTTCTTAAAAAATGAAGATGTTCAGACTCAATTAATATGTTATAAATATCAGCAACTTGATGTAAAACAGTAGCAATGATAATTCACCTGGCATTGTAAACCTGGGAAATTAGACATAAATTTCAAACAACAGAAAAGAAATACATTTAAAAAGAGGAAAAGCAGAGCACCAAATATCCATAATTGTATCTTAAGTAGCACAACAAAGAGAAAGAATATATCTAATATATATTTTTAAAATAGTGTTGTCTAAAATATCCATAATCTCTCATGTGCATTATTCACCATCAAACCCTTATTTTTGACGTTATCATATACATAAGTTTGTGTGATTTATACAAACAGAGGTTAGGAATAGTAGCATTTTATATTTAAATGGTAACAGAAATTTGAAGGTAAATATCTATCAGATTGTTTCACTTAGTCTTCATTTACAACTGATTCTATAGCTGTTGGGTATGCAGTTGATAGTAGTGGTTGGCCACCCATTCACCAGAATACAGAAGTGCAAGAAACACTTTTAACAGAGCTCTTCATTTCATGCTTCACTCTCTCAACATGTTAGCATATATCCAAGTGTAAGTGACAGAATCCACAACAGCTGAAATATTTTCCACATGTAGGGTAGTTGTTGGATTCTTAAAAGGACAGTAAAAATACTTCAGCACTATCATTTGAAGGGATCAGATTAGTGGCAACACACAAACAAAATCACCTGAATAATTTCTTCCTCTTCCCAGACATAACTAATCTGCTAATTTTTAGGTATATTACTGGACATTAGTTTACAAAAGCATGAAAATGCCTGAAGTGTTATAAGCCTACTTCACTTTCTGCCTTCATCAGTGGTATCCCTTCTGGTATATGGGATTCTGCACCATTTAACAGAAATTAAATATATCATATGATTTACATAGCTCTAACGAACTGTAAATCCATGGGTTCGCTGCTCCGTGCAGTTTATTTTCAATCTTTACATATTATGATTATTATGACTATTGCAATTCAAATGTTGTGTCTGATTGTAGCTGAAAGCATAAGAAGTTGTGGTTTCTTAATTTCAGAAAAGTTTATAGAGTACAGACAGCATAGCTGTTTCCTAATAATGCATCTTGTTACACATATGTATTATAATTCAAGGTGGTGAAGACTTCTATGAAAGGGATACATTTATGAAAAAAACCTGTCACAAAGTATAAAGTGCTTGATTTTTTACCTCTAACTTGATTGCAAGCTGGAATACAAATCATTATAGATTGCTGATTTGTAAAATAAATAACTAAAGTGATATTTTAAATCCCTTTTAATGAAAGCAGAAAGCAATGATATAGTAGCACTTCAGAATAGGTATTAAATCATTATTTCTTACCGTTGCTATTAAAATAAATTAAGAACAGATTAATATTAATTAGAACAACTGATGTTGTTCACAATAAACATATTTTTAGCAATAGAAAAAAAAGAAAATAAAACTAGAGAAATTTAGACTAAAACCAATCAATTTTTAACTTTTTTTTTTTAATTTTAACAAATAAAGTAAATAAAGTTTATAAGTAGGCACAGGGCATATTTCTAAAACATATCACAGTCTTATATATGCGTATCGTGTAAAGATGTTGGTGTGAAGTTTTAGAGCCTATGTTACTATTGTGATAATTTTGTCTAGCTTTCTGAATACCTTTCTTTCCGAATGATACAAAAAACTTTTTTTTTCATTGTTTAGATCATTAAGTGGGCAGCATTGTAATTTTACATTAGCCAAAATATAGTATAATTTATATAAATTGAATTGAATTATAAGGAATATATTGCATTCATTGCACTCACCTAGGTAGTGTCACAGAATATATGAGAAAAAACATATTCACAAGGACAGAAGAACTCAGATTATTGGATACATTAATAGCGTACAGACACTGGGTTATCTGTACTTATACAATGTTTTCTGGTCTCCTAATTCTACATGTTCTTGCAAGTTATTCAGTATATTTATACATTACGGGTTACAAAAATTTAGGAGTATACTCGGTACTTCTCAGGAAGCACTCAGAGATCATTATATCATTTCTTCCTCTGATTCTTTCAACCATCCTATGAAACTTGTATTCATTAACATTTGACCATGGGAGTCCCACCACCAGTCTGTTGCTGTGTCGTGTAGGAAAACCAATCATAAGTAACCTGAAAGATTTTCTTAATTGCCACAAAAGAACTATGCATACTCACCTCAAGATATATCCATACCGTTCTAGTGTCTTTGAGTAGGTTATCATTCTATGCAAATATTTTTTTTCTTCACAATAGAGGAGAATTTCAAACAGTGTATAACAGTTATATATCGATCTATTAAAATCCAGTGGTTTAGTTCATTATTTGGACAACCTTGGGAATTAAAGAAATATTACACATTCTTTTCTCCCCTGCCCTTAAGACAATATCAAAACCTTTGATTCAGTTAGGGCACAAAATTAGGAAGATGTAGATTCCAGTCTGATATTAAGTATAAATCAACTTCCTATGAATGTAAAGATTTTATAGCAGCATTTGCAAACTAATAAGCCTGACATTTATACAACAATGCATGCCTAATTTCCCTCTTGTATGCCAGATCCTTGAGATGAAAGTAATTTTAAAACACAAGGTCAGAGAAATATCTGTCAATGTCACTGAAAAAATAAAGGAAAAAGGATAAGAAAAATCAGAAAGTAATCTAGCATTTTTATTGCCTGCATAACACTTAGTACTTAATGTTCATTTTCACACATAATCAAGGAAAAAGGTAACTATTCCTTCTCTGAGATAGAGATAAATTCTAGGTAGAGAAACTTTTTCACTGATTTAATGACTACCATTGCGCATTGGACAACAAAACAGTTGGAGCCACTCTTGCAGGACCGCAATGTCTTTTGTATCTGATAGACTGTATGACCACAACAACCTCAGTCACAGCAGGAAAGACATTGAACAAATTGTCAGCATGATTTACATACAAGTTGTCAAGAGCATCTGGGTGGCTGTGCAGAAGAATGATAGACAACAGATGTTTCTAGGAATGTTCCCATCTGCCCTGTCTGAACATAGATTCCCTGTGAAACAGCAGGTTTCAATGGCTACAAGAAATCACCCTGCTTTGACTTTTCAACTTTAATTCTCTTTCCTATAACATAAGATCTCTTAGAAAGTATAACATATCTAACATTAAATAACTTGCTGAGTTACTACTGAGTAAAGTTCAGTCTTACTGCTACTATATAAAACTGTAGAAGAGTATCCTAAAATGGCTGAACCAAAGTAGTCAGTAGAGATTATGACACTTTCAAGGGTCTAAATCATATGTTTTCAAGTGTGAATGTGCTTTTGACCTTTTAACCAAATCCTGCCTTAAACTAATAGATACATAGAAAGTAGCTCATCAGTACCCCTTAACAACCCTCTAAAATGTCATTACCAAAAAAAAATAGAAAAAATCATTTTAATGCTAGCCCATTTTTCTGTCTTCAGAAGAACAACCTTATGCTTTTCCCAAAACAAACTCTTCTTTACAGTATGAATACATAATTATTGGTGAAAAAAATTCAAACTCTCACTGTGTCTTTTATAAATGTATATTTATTCATAAATATATGTGTGTGTACCTATACACACATCCATACACATATATATGCATGTACCTTTATAGGTATGCACATATATACAGAAAGAAAAAGAATCCAGCTTGCAAAATCTATGTTGTTATCGTAGTTCATACTTGGCAATCGTAGAAAGAATTGTGGAAAATAGGTGATGGTGAAAAAACTACCAACCTTCACCATCCTTTTGGATATGGCCAATTAAGTCTTTATTGTAGTCCTAATTATTGCTTAAATTGTCTCTAAGTTGATTAATATTGTGCACTGCCATGTAACAAATATATAGCTCTCTGATATACAGTAGTTAATTTTTATGTATATAGCAAACTAAAATCTCATGTTATAAAAATAATATAGTATTGAAGAAAGAAACATCTGAAATTTAGTATTTATGAAAATATTATCTGAAGATAATAACTCTATGGAACTAGTTAGATTATGTAATAGTATAGAATTGTATAATTGTATAGTATAATAATTGTATAATTGTACAGTACAGATTGTGTAATAGTATAGAAAAAATTGTGTATGTTTCACATTTCCAAGGGTCCACAAAATATTTGCATTAAACATTGATCAAAATGGCACCTAAAAAGGGGGGAATCACTTATTTTTATAGCAAAACTGGGATGGCAAGAAGTAACCTCAGCTATAAATTGGATCCCACAGTTGCAGATGACGGAAAAATGTAGATAAGTGGGTAAAAGATTGTCACTTCCTCCTGTCAGCTGCATTTCCTGCTAAATTACCGCTTTCTCACTTATTATACACTTTATTTGACTACTCATTATACAACAAATCTATGCAAATTACTTTTTTTCTGGCTATACCCCTATTTATGGTCTGCCAGAATGTTATTCCAGTATTGAGATGACTGTTGCACTCAGTTGATGATAGGTTTTGTGCATACTGGTCTACAGATCCTAGACTAACAGTAAGTCTAAAAAGGAGATAGATAAGGGGACAAACTGACAGTGAAAGGAGCTGGAAGACAGGATACGAAATGTGTGTGGGAAAAAATATGTTACTTATAAGAACTGAAACAAAGAAGGCAGCAGCTTAAGACAGCCTAAACCAGAGATAATTATTGCAGACTTTCAAGATACGGAGCACCACTGTCACTCATCCAAACCAAACATCCACCTAGTATTAGTTGGAAACCTAGTGAATAAAGGTACATGATTAACAGGGTAAATATGGTTGAGCATCTCACACTAGCCATTTGATGGGTTGCTATTAAGGAATGCAACAAGTTTATTCTCTTTTGCCTAATGGCAAAAATGCAAGACCTTTTCATGACAAAAGCCCTTGTTCTCAGCAATGTATGTGCTGGTGCTGTGGCTGTTCTAGGGATCCCTCCCCCACCTCTGGCTCTGAATGCAGTAGATCTTCCTCAACCTTAACTGCTGAACATGACTGAAAATCAAACAGCTCCACTTCCATTCCTTTTTGCCTTTCCTCCTGCTCTGCTTGATGGGAAACCTGATTGGAATCATTACTGGAACTAATCAATTTGTCAATAGTCTCCTTTTGACAAACTAGTTTTTCCTTAAATGGAGTCAGCTTGCTGGTTAGAAAAATTACAGCTCAGCGACACAGCTCTTAAAGCAATAGCCCTCTTCTGCTAGCTCTGAACAATCACCTTTCTGAGCTGCTTCTGAAGACTGGACTGAAAAAAGCAACAAAGAAGCAAAAGGCTCCATGTATGAACTGTAAATATCAACCTGGTGTAGATCCATTCAAAACATTAATAATCTTAATCAGAACTCATAAACAGACGTCTGCATTTCTAACAACATATTCAGCGGGTATCAATAGAGATATAAAATACAGCAGGAAAGACACACAGGACCGGAAAGATCTGCCAAATCCATGAAACTGCCAAGATGACTCAAACAGGCATTTCACTGCATCCTGATATCCCTTCCTCTCTCAAGAAATTTTTGTTGATTTTCAGCTTTTTTAATAAGAGCTAAAATAAATCTCTAGTGACTTTTGAGCACATGAAATAGAAACATTTCTGACATTTCAATTTGCAGATGAAGTAAACCATAATGCCCAAAATACTTTAATGTATTGTTAAATTGCTCATTTAATTCCATTTGCTAGATAGACAACAAAAACATTTCAAATGATAGACTACCGTGTAACATTATTAGGTCAAAAAGCATAATTTCCTCAATTGCATTTTACATGTGGTTTTAAAATCCTTAGTTATCGATGCCTTAGTTATCAGTGACCTATCCAATAGACAAAAAAATGAGATGACTGAGGTGAGTATGGTAAGCTGCACATTACCATATATATATATATGTATAATCATGTCCTTTGATCACGATGTCGAACAGTGCAAGGAGATTTATTTACTTTCATTTACAAAGAGTCTCTCCCAAGTTTGACTGGTGAACTTAAACCTAAAGACAAGTACATGGTTCATTTACATTTCAATCCAAAGACAGTGTAGGGTGGCAGGAGTAAGTCATATTTCAGTAAAGATAATATTAATAGTGACAGTGCATAGAAATTAGATAAACATGGCAGATAGATTTTTTTTTAAAGTAAAAATATGGCTAAACCCCACAACGATGTTGACCCTTCTACCAAATCCCACTGTCAAATGTCAGTCTTTCAACACAACCAAAAAAGAATGTTTATCTATCACTGTCTTGAAGAAGATAATAGATTTATAATGTTAAAGATTTTCCCCCCAATTCCAGCTACATACTATTTCAAAATATTTTAGGATTTCTTTATTTTCTTTTGCAAAATGATCTCTGAGATACATTCTTGACTTTTAAATAAGTTTGCATTAAGCACTTAAGATGGGAACAGACAATGGTAGTGTTCAGACTGCATGCTGAAATGTATTTAAAATAACTACTAAATATAGTATTAATCAGCAACATTTCTTGAGACTTTAGAAGCTTCCAGTCTTATCAGACCAAACATTGTGAAACCATGGTCTAAAATCTTATGCACACTGTCCCTAGGAAAAAGCCTCTGCCATCAGTCTATGTCTCTACAACTTCTCTTCTTACAGTGTTTATCATATTTCAAGTTCAAACACTGAAATATTATCTTTTCTAGCTTTAATGTTATTTTGAACTCATACAATGCAGCTGTGAATTTCATTTTCCTAATTCATTGCTTTTAGGGTTTTGCCATTCCATTATATTCTCCTATAATTCCCTTTATTCCTGACAAAGATTGATAATTATTCACATTCCTGTTGTGGGGTTCTTCAATTAACCCTGCAATTTTTTTTCTGATGTCAGAGTTGAAGTTTCCATATTGAATATCAGCAATTAACAACATTTGTTTTAACCTAGAAATAACATTATCAAAAATCACTCTTGTACTCTTCCCCATGTTTTTCTTCATAGCTTATAACAGATGTGCTCTAAATAACATGGCAGAGCCAAATAAGTCTTCCTCCTTTAAAATCTGTTTGTTTTTTCTATTAGCAAGCAGGAAAAACAAAAACAAAAAAAGAAAAAGCAAACAAAACAAAACAAAACAAAACAAAACAGAAAAAACCCAACACGCAACAAAAACAACCCTCCTCAAATACTAGAAAACAGTGAGGCAGCAACTATTCATTTACATTAATGCTGAGTGATACTTTTAACTTATGCTTTACTTTTTGTATTGCTTATTGATTGCCATATGATTGACCAGGTTGCTTTTGGTTTTCCTTTCAATAATGTGTTACTCAAATAAAACAGCTGTGACTAAATAAAATAGAGCTGACTAGCTATATTTCTTTTAGGAAATATAAACTGTCTTAGCTCATTGAATTATTCAGTATACTACTTCTTACAGAACTTGCTTAGAAACTGCTTATATAGCCCTTGCTTAGCATAACTTGCTTAGGGCAAGTAACTAAGTTTGCTTAGGCCACAAACTGTGAACTTTTGAACTTTCTGCCTAGTTAAGTAAAGAAGGGCCCCAGATTCAGTTCAAGCCAGAAGAAAAAGGAGTTTTCATCACCAGCAGAGGCTACGTCCCTGGAGATAAGTAAATGAACAGAACGGGACATCTAAATCAGATGAGAAACAGCAGAATTTGAGAACTTACTAATGTTTTGCCTGTTGCCAAGGGCTTCTTTTTCTTCCCAGCCTAAGTGCAAAATAGCCAGCTAACCGGCAGCACCTCAGTTGATGCCTGCACAGATAAGAAATGGCTCACCTGACAAAAATGAAGCAATCCAATGAAGAACAGGGAGATCGCAGACTCTAATTTTACAATTGGCTTGAACTGGTACATGAGGGGTGGGAATCTTAGACTGCAAGGGTGTAATTGTGCAGCATTATCTTTGCTCAGGGTCCCTCTTCTGGAGGCACCCAGCTCAAGTAGCTCTCTACGCTATACCTTACAAATAAATTATTTCTTTTAGGTGAATTTATGTAATTCACGCCTGAGACTTTGCTTTGGGATACCTAGGGCAAATAAATTTCCTTGACAATTTCCTGCTGTACCACTGTGAAGTTAAAACCTAGATTCCCTACAAGATCTTAACAAGTTAACATCAGTTACTCTCATTTCAGCAATACTTGTTAAATATAGTATTTAATGACACTTTATTATCAACAGAAAATTTAGCTTTTGTAGCCTATCAGCTAGAAACACAGTATTTTGTCACATGCAAGTTCAGTTGTAAAAGCAGAATAATTTAGGCTTTAGCCTGAAGTGTTCTTCTGTGATTTATTGTATAGAAAAATTCATGGTGTTGATTACATGGTCTCTTTATGTGATATAGTATATTTTAGCACCTCATAAGAACAATTCAAATAAAGATAAAACACTTTAACACTACTCAGAAGTCTCTTTTCTTGTTCTGCATTCAAGGTTGAAGAAAAGATATATCATCTCCTCTCAGGTGGAGTAGGCTTCATCCAGAACACTTAGACCACAAAAAACAAAGCAAAACAGAGGCTAGGATACTGGAACCAGTGCCATAACAATGAAGTAATTTTAATTCAGCGTTGCTCAATAAGAACTTCTGCCAAACTATGAACAGTTACACAGAGTAATAATGTTGTATGAAAGAAAAATGAAATTTTTGTGCAATATGAGCTGTTCTGTTCTCAAAGTGACCAAGAATAGAAACCTATGGATTTATGTACCTGTGCAATAGTGCTATTGTTAAAGCTTGTTATAGATAACAAACTCTAGTGATTTGAGCCAATGACTTTTTGCTATACAGATGTCTTAGATACATATATCTATAAAAGCCTGAGTGAATGCGGAATTACATCCCATGATCAGCCAGCTTCAAAATGGATTTGAAATGGCTGAACTCTTAAAAGGAGCAAGGGTGTGCACAAACAGTAAGTCAAAGAAAGCTATGCAAAACACTATCACGGGATGTTGCATTCATCTTCCCAGTTGATATAATCCATTTTCCAACTGCTTCCTTTTCTAAGTTTTCCTTTTTCCATGGCCAATAACATCACTAGAGAAACGGCAAGAACACATTTGTAGTTACTCTCTCAAAGCAGGATACCCTGTTTCATTTAATTAAAAGAAGTTTTGGACTTGTTTTCGAGCAAGGTCATTTATAAACAAGCTTTTAGATCCTGTCTGTGAAAGTAATTATTGTGTGTGACCTTATCAAGACATATTTACATGACTTATTAGTTTTATATCCTTTATTTTTAAAAGCTATATATAAAATATTATAGATCGTCGAACAAGACCAAAAAAAACAAACAAAAAAAACCCAAAAAAACCAAACCAACCAAACAAAAAAAACCAAACCAAAACAACAACAACAACAACAACAACCACCAAAAAAAAAACCCCACAAGACCACAGAAAATGATTTGTCAACAAGGAATACATGACAATGAAATCTGAAAACATACACAAGAGAGATGTTTTACTTTCTAAGAACCAATACAACTAGAAGACAAACTTTTGAGAAATGATTGTACTTCCCTCCTCACTGGAAAGCACTAGGCTTTGTCAAACCAATAGTTAATAATAAATTTTCCCTCTTTCTTGCAAAATTTTCTTTCTGCAGAATACCTGGTTTCCTTCTGTGATGATACGTTTTTTTCTAAAGAATACACTGCATATAGAAGTTAGAGGGAATGAAGGATATCGGGGTTGCGTAAAGTTGGCTTGACATAACCTTGTCTAATGCAGAAATCACACCATTTAATTAGTAGCCATGAGACTGAAGCAGGTGTCATTAAGTTCTGCTGAGAACTAGCAAACTGCCAACTGAGAGAGAACAAGTTTGTGAGTGGTGCATTTCGCTCATACCTAAGCTGAAGGAGTACAAATAGTGTAGTAGATTATCTGTTCACAGTAATGTAATGACCACATTCTTGCTGAGAAGAGAGGATTCAGAAAAAAACGAGTAGTCACTGTTCAAATAAATAGATTAACTCTACTAGGAGAGACTGAAAGCATTATTTTCTCCTAAATATGCAGGAGGTAAAGCTTCTGAGTATGAAGAGTCATTAAATCAAATGCAAATGACACATCTCATATGGACTGATCTCTAAATCATTACACTAGTTACAAAAAAATCTAAAACCCAGAGTGTTAGTTTGGAAAATACCATTTGGGCCTTTAGCTAAGTAGCAATTCAACAGATGATTAATAAGCCTCAAAGGGCTGTCTTCAGAATCTGTATCATGTAATTGGAAGATGAGGACAGAATCTTTACTTTTTCCTTTCCTCCTGCCTGCAACAAGGGAATATAACTACAAGCTTAAATGTTGTACCAAGTAATTATTTATTTTTGCTTCAAATTTCCAATTGCAAAGATATTTGTAAGTGCTTCACTGCAGTCCTGAGTTTGTCTATTTGTACCTTATAGCACAGTAGGATATATTATAGTCGTCCCTAGCTTCTTTTTTTTTTTTCCTCAAACATGATAATGCATGTAATAAAATATTAAAGAAATATCTGAGAGCTGCATAATATATACAAGTTAGAGCTGGAGGAGGAACATTTAAGATATGAGGTCGTTTTTAAACTACACCAGAAGTGACATTTTAGAAGAGCCTTTTCAAGAGTACTTGTAGGATATATGAGCTTTTACATTTAAGCTGCTATGGCCCAGTTCTCTGAAAATCTTTACAATGAAGTTGCATGTTCTTTTATCACCTTTGATTTAAAACCAGAAAAACACACCACATAGAACCAGCACCTGTGATGTAAAAATTTGAGTCCATTTTTAGTAAGTGAATGTAGTTTGGGTGGAAGATTGCATGTATGTAATCACTACTAAGAAAAAGATTGCATGTATGTAATTACTACTAAGAAAACAACTTTATACTATGAGGTGGCAAAACATAGTTTAAAACTTTTTATTCATTGGAAACTGTCTCTTATTCTAAACTAGAACTTCAGTTTTATTTTGCTTTCAGTAATACAGTACTGAAGTAGTCATTGTAAGGTCTAGACTCACACATTTTTTGAAATCAACATTAGCTTCTTTAGTTTTCAAATAAAGGCCTGAGTTTTTATTTTCACTTAGCTCAGAAGAGTTGAAAAATCAGTGCTTATACTGGAACCTTTTGCTGTTTAAATGATTACTGGATTATATGTACCCTAAAAAAAAGGTTGGTTTTGGACAGATAAAGGTGTATTATTATTTGCTGAAATTACATGGGATATTTTTTTTTTCTTATCCATGAATTAAAGCAGTAGTAGCAATGTAATAGTCACTTAACAGTACATACCTTGCAGTCTGGATATGACATCTGCATGAACTAATTAGATGGTGTAATTTCCATCAGTTTACTCCTCATTCATTAAAATACATTTGAATAGCTTATCCCATTAGAATGAAATTTTATTTTCTTTTGATCATTCAAGAAAAATTCCAATGTAATTTGCATTCTATTAAACAAAAGCTGGAAAGTATATCGTATTCCATTAAGATTATTACTAGTAAGAATATAAAAAAATATATAACTGACAATTCTTAGACATTTTATTGCATAGGCAACATTTATGAATTTTAAGTAAAGCAACTAAATACAATGGCAACAAAAATTACTAGCAAATAATAATCTACAACACTGATTGAAATTCTATCAAAAGCAGATTCTGCCCAAGCTGTTATTCTACTTCAGGGAATCTTCCTCATAAAAAGCACGAGGACTATATTACTAGAATCAATAGGTAGTTATTTTGTCTCTGTAATCTCTTTGCGTATTTGATTGAAATGTTCTTTTATTCTGTCACATTCTAAGATCATTGACATCTAACTGCAATAGGGCCAAATGCTACCCTGACATTTAAACAAGTGGACAGGTGATGGATAGGTAATTCAATTAATTTTAATAGGCTAGAGTATAATTCAGAATTATTTTAACCTTCACAGAAAAACCCTGTTTATTTTAATTTTTTTTCTTGAACTTCTTTACAACCCTATAGCACATCATTTGTTCAAGAAAGGCTGTTATCCCTTCACTTCTTTTGCAAGTGTGGAAGGATAGAGAGCAGTGTAGGGGAAAGGGACCTGGGGGTCCATCCTGGACATGGTTCAGGATGACCATGAGCCAGCACTGTGCCCTTGTGGCCAAGAAGGCCAATGGCATCCTGGGGTGTATTAGAAGGGAGGTGGTTAGTAGGTCAAGAGAGGTTCTCCTCCCCCTCTACTCTGCCCTGGTGAGACCGCATCTGGAATATAGTGACCAGTTCTGGGCCCCTTAGTTCAAGAAGGACAGGGAACTGCTGGAGAGAGTCCAGCGCAGGGCCACGAAGATGATGAAGGGAGTGGAGCATCTCCCTTATGAGGAAAGGCTGAGGGAGCTGGGTCTCTTTAGCTTGGAGAAGAGGAGACTGGGGGGTGACCTCATTAATGTTTATAAATATATAAAGGATGAGTATCAGGAGGATGGAGCCAGGCTCTTCTCTGTGACAATCAATGATAGGACAAGGGGTAACAGATTCAAACTGGAACACAAGAGGTTCCACTTAAATATGAGAAGAAACTTCTTCTCAGTGAGGGTAACAGAACACTGGAACAGGCTGCCCAGGGAGGTTGTGGATTCTCCTTCCCTCAGACATTCAAAACCCACCTGGACACCTTCCTGTGTAACCTCATCTACATGTTCCTGCTCCCTTCCAGTCCCTAACATTCTGTGATTCTGTGATTCTGTGATCACAATACTCATGAAAGCACTCACTAGAGCAAATTATCTTTAGTAAATTGTGGCAGGATAGAACAATTTTGTTTATTATATTGAGTAATAGAGGTATGCCTAGAACTCTAAAAGCTCACACATTTCATTTTCCAGCTCCTCCAGTATAAATACAGTTTCCTTTGTTTCACTCCTACTGTGCAATCTGACAGAATCATGCTGTGTCCAAACACCACTAACACTTTCATCCCTCCAGACTCTTCTCTTAGGCTTTTCCACTTCCATGTATATGTTTCCATTCCTTCTTTCTGCTCTGACACACTTCTGTTCATGCACTTCAATTAAATTTCAATTTTGTCTCTCTAAAGTATTTTTACTCTCTTCTTCTTCCCTCTAAAACCTGGTATTTTCCTTCCCCATTTGGCCTTTTTATCACTCTCACTTTTTTCCTCAAATATCTCCCTTTCCTCTCCTCCCTGTGATTTTCTACAATGTCTCAAGCCTCTGTTTCTTTACATATGCACTCCTTGTGCTGTTTTTTTGGTTGTTTTGAGGATTTTGTCTGTTTGCTTGTTTGGGGTTTTTGTTTGTTTTTTGTTTGGGTTTTTTTGTGCTTGTTTTGTTTTGTTTTGTTGATGATGTTGTTGTTGTTATGTTGGTGGGGTTTTTTGTTTTATTTAAAGAATAAAGGAATTTTTTTCTCTTGCTCCACAGACCCTAAATAATTCTAAGGAAAGAACTAAGCTAAAAAGGTGCTGAGCTGGCCGGCCACTGGATCCAGTCAAAAGATAAAAGAAAATGCACCTCTCAACAAATGACCGGCAAAAAACCCAACCAAATGAAAAAAGCCAAACAATTGAGGCACTGAGGTACTGAAGAACTTAATATCTTTCTGTTCTTTTGTCCAGTTCCTTTCATGACCAGCAAAATTTACCCCTTGAAAAGAAGAAAAGTCTCCAAATTTCTTCTCTATAATTATATTTATGGTCTAATGTAGGATGGTTCTCATGAATTCAATAGTTACCCCTATTTACTTTTTAAGAGAAAAATAAATATTTAAAATTACACTAAGAAAACAGAGACTGAAAAATGCTGAGTAGCAAATATTTCTTCAATAATTCAACCAGTAAGAATCCAACAGACAAATAAATCCCCAGAACTATTTTGTCTTGTGCTATACAGAAGAAAAACCCAAGAAATTATTATTTTCTCCTTCAGATGCTCTGAACATGAGTCAGTTGTTTTAAGCAAGTTTTCAGGATCTGCAAATGTTCATTCAGAGATTTAGGCATCTAATCCTTTGTACTGTATTGTGTTTCCTATTGTCCATCATTGAATTTGCATCACCTATTTTCTCTTTTCAGGAGACTGATGGATTTATAAAAAAACAACTAACTTCAGTTACAAAGACTGGATCACACCTGAGAGAACTTTTCACCTGACAGCCACAGTTAGGACAAATGAAACAAGACAATAGTATAATTTCTTAGTTTTTCATATACCAGTCTGAAACACAAGCAACAAGAAACACTACTGGATGATTATATTTGTTGGGACTTTATATGTACACCTAAGTTGTGTATTCTTCATCCTAAAATTTCTTTGAAAGACCTTGACCTAAAAGGTACAGGTGCCTGAATAGGAACAAGTATCCTGCCTTATCAGTCACCACTCATTGAAAATGTACTTTATTGTGTCTTAAATTTGCTACCAATGCACTACTGCTTATCAGGATTCAGGACCACATTTCACAGAGTGTTGAAGAGCAGAAAAATCTATCCAGAGGTGGAGTAGCAAGTAGATGAAAAATACTTTTCAGTCTGTTCTAGATACAGCTCTTTTTTTCCGCTCCTCCTGTGATTATCATATTTTAATAACATTATAACAATATTTGAAAATAAATTCCTGCACAACAACGATTATTACTACTTTATAGCACCATACATCTGCCTAGGATTTACACAACATTAAAATCTCAAGAACCTCAAAATCAGCTAATCAGTAGTTATAACATTATTCACTGGTGTAGGTCTGCTGACATTGAGCAGAGTAGTCCTGTGAAAAATGTATGTGGGATTTGGTGACAAGTTAAGACATACAGTTGCTGAGATTCAATGTGCAGGTGATTCAGATGAGGCAGAGACACTACCAACATTTAAAAGTTTTATGCTTTAATTTACACTTCCAGGTTCTTAAATGTTTTATTTTAATTTCATAAAGTTAGGTGTGATTCTGAAAAACCAAAAGTTTGGCAGAAACACAGATACCACCTTATATCTCTTTGTCTAGCAAACATGAGGTTCCACTGAACTCGTTGCCTCTTTATGGGGCAATTAAAACAGATCCATAGAGTCCTTCTCATCTGAGACAAATAGGAAGTTCTCACAGGTAAGAAAGACCTGAAATCATTGATTTCTAAGAAAATTGTCCCAGTGTTTCAAGAAAAGCTGTGTTTCTATTAATAGTGGTTGTAAAGAAACCCTACAAAGGCATGAAATGAGGAGGTGTTATTGCTGCAGCTGTTGTCAAAACTTAAAATCACTGGAAGCACTACATAATTTCATTGTTTATAGGAGCTGTGGTTTGGCTTGCACCTAAGAAATGAAGGTCTGTAATGAGCATCACAGATCCTGATGATTCCTTGGTTACTCTGGACTCAAAACTTCTGAGAGTTTGAATTCATGGGGAAGCTGCGCTTCTTCCACATGCTCAGGCTGGAGGAGCCAGGCCCAGGCAGTCTTTCCACCTGGGGGTAGCACTCCTGTCTCCAGACAACAAGATAGCTAAAATATCAAGTTGAATTGCCTGTGCAGCTGAACAGGTTTCTATGGGAACTGAAGAACCACGATAGACAAAAACAGAGAAAACAGCATTTGTCAGAATGAGATGAGGTAATGAAGCAACTGCTGTGACCATGCAGAGATTTAGCCCACGGACGGATTGTCCAAGAAGGATCAGGGAGGGCAGAAATGCTTAGGAGACATCCATTTTCAAATAATCATTGTCAAGAAGTCACAAAATATGCTAGGGCATGAAAAGAAATTACTGAAGTTATTGAAATGGTGGTAAGCAGAGGCTGAGCAGAAAAGCTATTTACTTAAAGAAGAGCTTACTTACAAGTTAGCATGCACAGTTTGTGAACAGCTGAGGTTAGGGGAGATGATAATTGTGAGTGTAAGAGGATAAGCAGAATTAAAATAAGGTAAATATGACCAGTTCAGAAGGACTGTGTAGTGAACTAATAGCAAGATGTTCAAAGTACAGTATGAAGCATGAAGCACTTAAAAAACCCCAAACTGTAAGGAAGGACAAGATTATGCCATTGGCTATTGCATTTATGATTTTTATTAAGATCATCCTGTTTGCAGTTGTACACCAGATCGTTGAAGAAAAAATATCTAAGAACTAATAAAAGCTACCTACCATTATTTCAAAGAAGTAAAAAAGCATTCACAGACATCTGTTTTTTCTTTCTTATAATGGAATTATTTTTTTTTATTTCATTGATCTGGAGAAATTGTTAACTCCTTCTAAATCTCAGCATTTTCAAATATGAAAATACCATTTTTCTAATTCCCAAATGATCTCCTAGAGTAATTGCTTTTGCTGTTCTCAGCCTAAGCTTTTGTTAGCAGACAGAAACAAGTGGAATAAATTATCTACAATGAAAATTACTGCTCCAATGAAATTGGGCTTTATATCAAAACAAGAACCTGAATTTTTCTCCTATCCAGTGATATCTGTTAGCAGTAAAGGAAACCATCAACACAAGTCACCACACGATTTTAAAAAAAATAATTACCTTACATGACACTTGCAAAGGGAGTATTCCGAATTCAAAAGGTCATTATGCAAGAAATCTAATCATGCTAAGCACCTTCTTTAGAAAAACCTGTAAAATTTATTTTCATTAGATAAATATTAGGCATCGTAGGGTAACCTGTAGCAACTGTTGGAAAAAGTATGTTATGATTTCTTCCTGAATAGGTTTACTCTTTCATAAGACTCTACTCATGGAGATGCATGTATGTTTCTTCTTTTAAAAACAGCAAACCTTTGCAGACAAATCATACAGCAGAAGATATCTTTTTTAATTTAAAAGGCTGACACACTATCCAACCAAATATTTAAACCAGAAAATATTTTTCCTTTTCTTTTTCTACCCTAAGTTTTAAAGGAGATTAGAAAAATAAGAACTTTATAGTGTTCCTTTACTTCATAAAATTCACAGGTATCTGACACTAGTGCTGTTTTCCTTATGTGATATAATTATTTGTTGTTGTCTTCATTTTTACTATGTCATTGCTTTAACTTCAGTGCACAGACCACATTTTTTAAACAAAAGAGGGTATTTTTATAGAAAGGGAGGAGACAGATTCTACCCAAGGTGGTGGTGAAGAGTTCTGATACAGTCTTTACATGAAGGGAAATGTTATAGAAAGAACATTATATAACCAGCAGTCATTAGAAGACAAAGTTATTCTGTCAATTGATGATGGTGGGTTTTGTGCATTGCTCTAAGGTTAATTACACTGTCTTTGATGAAATGTAAAAAAAAAAAATCTAAAGGACATGTTGATAACCAACATCTCAAAATCTATTTCTTCCGCTGAAATGTCAATGACCTTTCAGACCTTGCATTATTTTTACAGAAATAGGCATGGCATCTCTTTCAAAGGAACCACTGCTTGATATAGCAATCAAACTATCCTTTATTATTGTGTATTTAAAAAAAAAAAAGTAGACAAAAAAAAGAATTGTTAGTTGTGGTTTTGCATTCAAATCCACTCAAATGTATTGTGATTAAATTGAAGAAGAAATCATAGAAAACCAGAAGGTTTCCGTAATCTTTTTGCTTTATATTCCAAGATGTCTCTTAAAATAACCATTCCAAGTCTGAAAAAGTGACGTTTCTAGCACAAGGGAAAAAAAACCAAACAAACAACAACAAAACAACACAACAAAAACAAACAAACAAACAAAACAAAACCAACAAACATTTCTTTGCATTGAAATATAGGTTGGGTTAGCAAAACAACTTTTACTGTACAGTGGAAAAGAAAAAAAAATATGTTGAGGAGAACCACACAGATCACAAGTTTAGTAACAGGACCTGGAACCTTTCATTTTGAGGTAGTGTGTTCAAACTGAGCTTTACTTAGAACTGGCTGAAAGTTAATAGCAACGAAGGCCTTTTGTGACTTGTGTGTAAAATGGTATAACATTATCATATTACTTTCTGCTGGATGTGTATTTATAATTTAAAAACAAACAAGCAAACAAAAACAAAGACACACACACACACAAGAAATATTGTGGACCTGTCACTTTCTTTAACAAAAAAAGAACAAAGACTTAGTCAATATAAAGGAAATACATTCTTCTTCAGCACTCCATGATCTCAATATACTATAATTCTATTTTTGCTTTGGAAAGATTAGCTTTTGAAAAAAAAATGTTGTAAAGAGGTTTTAGAGACAACGTTACATCAATGTTTAGACCAGATTTTTCACCATCTGATCACCAGCTTCTCTACTAACATTAAATTCAATACTGGATGTGAGTTCAAAGTTGTCGTTGAAATGAGGCAATCAAGACAATTAAAACAGAAATGCTCCAGATGACTGCAAGGGGTTAAAAAAAGCCTCCAGACTGTGTCCAGGTAGGTTTTCATAAAGATGAAAGTCAACATCACTGATAAAAACCGAATTTGACCAATACGTAGACTGTGATTCCTATTTTTGAAAATATTAGATTTTTAATATGGAAAAGGAGGAATGAAATCCAAGTATGCATTTAAAAATCACTGGAACCCTGTTATGAAGTGTTTCATTCTTTGGAGTTGCATGTTTTTACCCATTGATTATGATAGGACCCAAGGACAACCTCACTTCTGGTTTAGGCACTTCAAGCAAGTACCTGAAGTTTTCTAGTACAAAGGGCAAATGCCTTCTGTATAATTTTAGAGTCCCGATTTCAAGAACAAGCAATCAGCAACATTGTTCTCAATAATAACTATATTTTTATTACTCAAATTGAGTACTGTATAGATTGCTTTTCCAAAGCCCTTTTAACAATTAACATTAAATCTGCTAGAGAAAGAGGAAATACTCTCACTGCAGGATTACAAAGGTCTGCATCCCTTCTGAAATTCTGGTTATTTGAGCCTTTACATATGAAGCCCTTAAAAACTCTGAAGGAAAATACACCTTAAATTATCAATACGATTTTCACTCAATCTGTCAGTTGTGAATCTTTTTTCTTTAATAAGTTGTCTAAAGTATCTTGCAGGCTGTGTTATTCCTCTTTGATGTTACATCAAGTGAGAAAGATTAAAGTCTAGCTTGAATTTATCACTGATGACATTTCTGTGACTTTGGTCCATCAATCCTTGGTGATGGGAAGACGTCAGAACAAAGTCACCACAAATTATGTAATGTCACTCCACCTAAGACACAGTGCCAAATAAGCTGATGAAGCATACTGTTGTGGAGTCTATATCCTTCCATAGGGTACATTCATAGCTATATGTCTTTGACTTATAATTCTCCTGAGATGATGAAATTCAGGAGGACCAAACCATTTTGGACTGATCATTCTATATCCTGTGTCTTATCTTGATCCCTTATATACTGAATAACCTCAGTTTCTAAAGTATAATACCCCTCTTTGGTCTTTCGGGATTTATTAAGTAAGTTGTAGAAACAGGGAGGAATTCAGCAGGAATTAAAGAGTAAGTGTTCTATGTTTGCACGTTTTATGGGCATACAGTTAAAATTTTAGTTGTCACCATAATTAGTGGGGGGTAGTTTAAAATCAAATAGTGAAAAAAAGCAAACAAATTTGTAAATTTAGTCTTGAAAACATTGGTAGGGAGATAGCTGTAGATAGATGGCTGTTATCATGGAGGTGAAATAATCGTCTTCCACATGTAGCATTGTACACTTACATTTATTCCACTGTCTAGTTCTCTCCTCAACTCCATATCAAAAAAGCCCAATTTTTGCTGAGGGATATAAGAAGATTTTTCAACACTTGTGCCTCAACCAACTATAGAGAATGCATGTTTTTCTACTGTCTTTCAAAACCTTAGCAGAAGTAGTTTTCTAGCAGTAGTAAAAGTAGCTGCAACAGTAATACAATGTGGCAGAATGCCACAACACACCATTGAAAGAAGCCTCTCGGACACAAAACAACTTGGGAAATATCAGAGAAAACAAAACCAAGAATAAAGTTAAATGTGCATAGAAATTAAGAGGAGAGAAACTATTACAGCTGGAGACTACAAAAATGAGAACGGGGAAGATCCACTGGTAATTTGGTAGCCTAGAGTTGACTTACGACAGATTTATATGAACTCGTCATACATAGAGCCTGATTCCTCGGGCTATCAACCAGGAAGAGTATTGGGTCCTTTTCCAATAAAAATCTGGAAGAAACAACAGGAGGAGGATGGGGAAACAGAGAGCATGAGAGAGAAAATTTTATGAGCCATTATTCATTATCCTTTTTTCATGAAAGAAACTACCTATCAGAGCTGCCAAGAAAAAGAAAAACCTTCCGGGGACAGGGAGAACTTCTATTTCAAAATGAGCAATCAAATTATCAGAGTCTCTCCACTGGAAAGCTTCAGTGGATGACTAACTGCTGCCTTCTGCTCATTACTTCTCTCAAAAGATGAATTGAGGTCCTTTGTATTCTCCGGTAACTGAAGTTTCCGTTTTGCCTTTTCTATTTTTAAGAAGTAGTTACAGATGAAGAGAAAATGTGCTGCAGTAATAGAGCCACATCAGGAAATATCCTCCTCAGCTGCTGTTCAGAAACATTTGAAATGCCTTCTAATAGAATGCTGCTTGTCCCATAACATTTGTGACTGTGCTTCAAATGCAAATTTCTTCATTACATTGAATTGCATTAAATTTTATAAGTACTCTGCTGCACATATCCCCTAAAAACAATTTGCTGAGAAAATAAAATGATGTAGTAGGATGATACGCATCCATTAGATAATACCTGAAAATAGCTTTATAAACATATTTCATTTTAGTTGCTACTTAATGATTTAGTTTCACTGGGTAGCTTCTGGATTCAGCCATTCCAGTGCAATGAACTAGAATCATCTTCAGAGCTGGAAACTTTATTAGTTTGATTATTATGTCAAATATGATGAGCACATGTAGATTTATAAAACATGAAAAAAGTTACAGTCCATTGACTATGCCCTTTTTCAGCCTTTGAAGACATTAACTAGAAGGACATCTTAGCACTGCTAACAGCAGTTCTGTTCCCAGGGAGTGCCTTATTAATACTTTTGGTAGCAAATAGTAATATGCAGATACTTTCTGACAATGTCAATGTACTTTGGGAAGAGACAACAAAACAGCCTGAAATCACTCACAGTCATTAAAGATCCCCTTAAAACTAATATGGAAATCAGAAGTGTTAGAATGGGATGGCAAAATCCCAATAACCCTAATTACGTCCTATTTGTCTAAACTCACTTGAACTACAAACAGATAAAGTGATTTTCATGGATTATTTGGAACTACTGTGCATTTCTCCTCAATCTATCGTGCCAGCAACTAAACTGCATCTCACATACAACTCTACATAAGGTCGCTGGGGAGAAATATATTAATTAAATTTAATCCTAGGCAACATTTTTCTCTTAGACAATCCTCTACACGTTCATTGTCTTCAAGCTCAAACTAATGCGCAATTCAACTAGCTAAACTTCACATATATACAGGAAAAGATGGATAATCACTGTGTAACTTGGCGGCTTAACAAAGATCATGCTAATCCAATTACAGGTAAAACAATATGGGCTCAAAAACACAGCAGTTTGAACAGAAATAATGCAATGGCAGACTGTTTTCCTATCTCTGCCTAAATCTTGTCTTTAATTTATTTACAAGCATCTATATAAGAACTGACTCATCAGTCTAATTATTGTGTTGCAAAAGGGCTCTTAAGAGACTAGGTAATAGGAAGAGTAGTTGCCCTCAAAAGCATAATTTTGATCTGTTAAAAAAAATTACAAAAGTAATAAATCAAAGAACCAGTGTATTACTATTGCTAGCAAAACAACAGCAACAAAACTCGTTCATTTATCTTTTACTTGTGCAGGCTTTTGGAAGCTGGAGTATTTCTACAAGACTTTGAGCATCCATCTGCATGACATCACGTAAACGAATAACTTCGTTAAGAGATGCAACACAACCAGCCTTTCTCAGTGTCATGCTCACTATCTCCTAGAATATCCTTTCCTCACCCCCTTTCTGTGCCCTAACTGTGCCCTTATCCTGGCTTGTGTCAGAAATAGTGTGGCCAGCAGGACTAGAGAAGTGATCATCCCACTGTACATGGTGCTGGTGAGGCCCCACATAAAATACTGTGTTCAGTTTTGGGCCCCTCAGTACAAGAAAGACATTGAGGTACTAGAGAGAGTTCAGAGAAGGGCAACGAAGCTGATCAGGGGTCTGGAGGACAAGTCTGATGAGGAGCAGCTGATGGAACTGGGGCTGTTTGGCCTGGAGAAAAGGAGGCTGAGGGGAGACCTGATCACTCTCTACAGCTACCTGAAAGGAGGTTGTAGCATGGAGGGTGTTGGTCTCTTCTCCCAATTAACAAGTGATAGGATGAAAGGAAATGGCCTCAAGTTCCACCAGGAGAGTTTTAAATTGGATATTAGGAAAAATTTCTTCATGGAAAGGGTGGTCAAGCACTGCAACAGGCTGCCCAGTGAAATGGTTGAGTCGCCATCCCTGGAGGTATTTAAGAGAGATGTAGATGAGGTGCTCAGGGACATGGTTTGGTGGTGGACTTGGCGGTTTTAGGTTTACAGTTGTACTTGATGATCTTAAGGTTATCTTCCAACCTAAATGATTCTATGATTCTATAATTACAGAGCGAGAGCTGTTAAAACCTGCAGATTACCCCATGCTCTCAGGTATTCCGAAATACCACCCTATGTACAGGACAATGATGAAATTTTAATTACTCAAATATTTTTTTAGAATAATTGTTTGAATATATCCTTTTATAAAGTAGAATGTAGCACATCAACATATCCCAAAAGAAGCTATGTAATATTTTAAACTGAAAGTAAACCCTGTACACAAACCCAGTACACAAGTATAGCAGGGCTATCTTGTTGAATATTTGAGAGCTTGTTGGCATACACATGGGTATTCTAGAAAACCTCTTGCTTTGCCCTCAGGGTCAGGAAATAATTCTGACAGGAAAGAGAGATCAAAAACATGCTTGCAGTGACAGGGAGGCTGCACAGGTTTCACACCAGTAAACAAGAGACATAAATCCTCTTTTTCTCCATGTTCTTGGTTAGTGCTTGTTTGTATAAGCCAAAGTACTTACACTTATCTTGCTCTATAGGACAGCATATAAAAGTAGTCTTAAAGACAGAATTCTCACTTGACAAAATGACAGATAATGTGTTGTTTACTTTTGTGGGTTTTTATTTTTCCCGATTTGGTCATTACCATCACACATAGAAATCTTATCTGAGAAGAAGATTTTACTGGAGAAACCAAGAAACTATAAGCATTTACTTTTTTTTTTTTTTACAACTTGTTAATTTTTGTGACATTTTAGAGGCAGTGAACAAGGTACTATTAGCCACAAATCTGCCAATTTCCACACCACTGATGATTGTATTTATGGGATTATGGTTCAGAGCAAAAACTGTAAAAAAACAGAGAACACTATACTAAAAACTAAGACGGAGAAAAGGTAGTTTCACATGTGGTGGCAACACACAAACCGACTGTTGAATGATATAATGACATTGTGGAAATGTTTTGTTTCCTGAAATCCATTATTTTCTCTGAACGTTTTGCTGTTTCTTCATTTCTCTACCCTCTAAAGGGTGGTCTGCAATTATTCTTTAATACAACCTTACTGCACAGAAGCGAGTTTATATTTCGAAGTATAATCTTTAGAACATAGCAGTTCTTCTTTGAGAGCCTGTTTGCAATATCATTAGCTTCCTGTACTGTCACAAAGATTCTGAGTTTAGCGATTACAGGAACGGTGGGTAGTGAATGGAAAATTATATGGGACACACAAGTACAAAAGAGTTTGCATGGGATATTACTGCATGAAATAGAGGCAAGTACAGGAGTCAGTCTCCTTTCTAACAACGTTTCAGTCACGATGCATTTCTGCAGCTGAAATGATTTTAGAAAATATGTTCCCTGGCTGCCCTGTTTGAAAAGCTGATATGAATATTATGTCTAATTCAAAGAGCATTGCAAACTATATGATCGAATTTTCATTACTGTGTGTGGAATGAATATTGCCAAATACCGATTTTGAAATGCTGGCAATATATTACTTAAATTATCAGTGTCATTTCACATACACTAATAATCTATAAATAGTAAGTTAGATAGCAATGCCACAGAAGTTTCACAAAAAGATCAATCTGAATTTCAGGTTTTATTTTATTCTCCTTTGGAAAAAAAAAAAAAAAAAAAAAAGCAGCAGTTGTTCTGTATCCTCAGCTTTGCCTTACATATTGTTTTTCCCTTACACCCCCCGGCCCGCCCCACTGACAAACACTTATTCCCACAAGCCCAGTTATGCACAAGAACTGTGGCAAGTGAAGGTGTAAATACATAATACATTTTCATTTTAATAAAAAGAATACTAAGATTGCTTAAGAAATAAAGTAGTGCTTTTCTTCCCCCATAACATGGAAATATATGTTTAGACTAGACAAAGCCATAAAACATAGTATTTTGTATTTAAATGATGTGACAATTCATAAGTAATAACTGGAGTCTCCAAAACAGTTGTTTCACCCTGGTTCACTCTGTCATCCTTTGAGATGTAATTGCTACAAATTGCTTCAAATGAAGACTGTGATACATGGCTTAACTATCTTTCCAATGTTAATAAGCAGCTAAACAGTTTGAGGATTTCTTGACTTTTCCTGTGACCATACATTATATACTGACCTTAAAATAAAAGTCAGTGTTTCTGACCTATTTCTTTCAATAAAATTTTAGAAGAGGTTTTTAAGATCTTTGCCTACATAAGGTTTAATTCCTACCTTATATATTGATTAAATATGGAGATTGCAGTCCAGAAGGTAAGGGGAACTGGTGGAGTCCGAAAACCAGTTTCTTACCAAACAGGATTTTTATATATACACAGGATGAAGCTAGTGCCTAAGCTGGGTAATTTATCCTGAAAGACTATTTATTTACTTAGACGTCTATAAAAAAGCTTGGCAAAACCTGCCATCTAGAGGAAAATGATCACACTCTTCTCCCATACAAAGCAAATCTTTAAGGCTACAAAAATGCTGCACAACTACTGTAGCTTCTCTGTACTCCATGAAGTGAAATGTACACCTACATAGGCTAGCACTGTATTTTCTCTTTGATTTACAAGTCCCACATAAGTCTGATTCCACTTTTTCTGTTTCAGTTCACTAAATCTTGCTATCCTGTGCAGCACCTTAACAGTGAGTGACTGAGGAAACAGGCAATGCAACATCCCAAGAGAATAGAGTCTAAGTTAGATGGGTACTACAGTTGAAACCAGTACTAAAACACAGAAGACAACCACTATAGCTCTGTAAGAGGGAAGGCACCGTTCCAAGCTGGGCAAAGTATTTCAAATTAACAAAACATGTTAAAAAATAAACACGAAAATGAACAAACAACAACAAAAAAGCAATACATTATGGGTACAAAATTAGTTACTTTATTTGCTAGCCCAAAATAAAGTTAGGAAACTGCAAGCTGCTCTTCTTGTGTGCTGTATCATTTGGTCCAAAGCCATTACTATACATACATCTGAGATTTGAAGAGAAGTAGATAAAACAAGACTGCATAAACCAAGGTATTTCATAAGTAGATGTGATGCCCTCTGAATTCTTCAGTAATTGCTTAAAAGAAAGGCACAATCTGTGGAGGAAGAACTCCAAGTTCCTCATAGAAGGGAGAACGTTTTAGGGAACTAGCTCTACATGCTTACCTTGTTCTTCTGGTCTCTCTTAAGCCCCTGACGTTAAATACCAGTCTAAGAGAAGATACTGAGTTTAGTCCACCAAATATTACTTTAGTTTAGTATGATTGTATTATTCCTTTGATTGAAGATTTTTTCTAAAGCAATTAACATTTTGACAGCAGTATTTAAATGTTTTGAATAGTGTTGTCTTTGCTCTTAAAGTAATTTGGAAACCCTTGCATGAAGATGTATTTGCAGATTTGGAATAGGTGTAGTTTATAGGTTTCTAAATGTTGAAGTAACCTTCAGTATTGTACTGTGCATCTTCATCGTTTACTTTTGTACATGAGTTTCACAACAAGAACTCTATGTTCTTTGTTGATCCTGAAGAACATTCAAAGTAAAAATCATGCAGATCTCCTAAACCCTTTTATTTTCCTTTTTGCTGAGATCTTACTTCTAAAAAGGGTTTTCTGTTTCTCAGAATGCTATAAGATAATAATAATTACTCTTGCATCCCAGGGTCTAATACACCTGTTAGGTTTGTTTGACAGTCTTGTGAACTATTGCTAATGTTTTTGTAGTTCAAGAAGCAATTTCTCCAGCCTTTCTCTGGCAAGAGATGAGTAGCTGCCCTAGTGGAGGGCATAAACTCCTCATAAACTGTTTCTTGTCTCCATGAGAAGCAAGGCTTGAATCCATTCACATGCTGTTTATCTGACTGTCTCTCAAAGCATCAATTAACTGTCAGTTAGCTAAAGAACAAATGTTCTAAATAATTCAGAATGCAGCTGTTTGCCTGCAAATTAGCAGTTTATGCAATGCAAAAATGCTCAAAAATTTTAAATGGTGGCAGTATAGCATATTGTTACATAATACCTCTCATTAACTACCATTGAATATAACGGCTTTGGCATATGTATCACCTTTCAATATCTATCAAAGATGAAAGTCTTCTGGGTATACAAGTAAAGCAATGGGCAAAATACAGAAATATCACTACCTCTTATTTCAGTGCTTTTATGCTCAGAAGCCTCCCAAAGAAACTTCCTACTGCTAAATCTAAGCTGCTTGTATTAGTAATTAGCAGTAAGATAAAATACTATACCATAAAGCATTGGGAGACTAAAGAGATCTGGAAATAGACACCTATTTTGTTTCACACGTTTAAGCTCAGAATACCTCAATTAGAGACATAAAAGCTTTGCATTAATGTCTTGCATTCAAAGTAAGGATACAACTGATACTGTTGTTTCTGTTTACAGATACATAGTCTAAAAGAAATTACTCTTAAATAAAATACCATTTATGTTTCCACTTTTTTATTATTCTTTACTGTATCAGTGAAATAGCTGTTAATCAAAACTCAAAGTCTGAATACCAGAGAGCCAAAGTTTTTGGATGCAGGCTTTTGACTCCAAATGTTACAAGAATACACACCAATTGCAAATGGCAAGACTAAACTGAGATATTTAGTTTTACTATGCTTTGGTTTGAAACACACTCAGTTAAAAGTATTTGAATGAGAGAGTGGTCAACAGAACTAATGTGTATGGGGAGGCGATTGGGGTGGAAGAGACCACAGCAGTCTGTAACCTCATTGCTTCCATTCTCCTTGCAGAAAGACTCCAGTTTCAATAGCTGGTGAAGTAATGAGTACCACTGCCAACTCTTGCTTCCCTGGCTCTGGTCTTCTGCTAGCATATTCTGCCTGGTCCAATGATCTAATTCAATACTGTGGTCCTAATGGAATGTGCACTTGCTGTTTGGCATACTAATGAGGAAGGTACTCCGCAATTCAGTCTCACGTGAATCCCTTCTGTATGTGGGTATTTTACTTGTCCATTTGCCTTCTATCGAAATGGTAGGGCAAATTACAACAACAGTTAACAGCTGATCCAGTTTTCCTGTGTCTAGTAGCTGAAAAGAATATTGCTGTCTTGCCTGTCACATATTTTGCTCTTCTGCTTTTTCATTACTCCAATAATTTTTCAATAACAATATATCTCGATTCTTCATTTTTTACAGTATCACTGCAAAACTTCTTTGGTGGTCACTTTGTTTTCCCTTAAATAATTTTTTGCTCGTTATTACTCTCCTGCTTCAGATTTCAGCTTCTTCCTCTCTGTCCTTTCACAAGTTCTCTTGCCATCTGACCCTGTGTTGTTTCATGTCCATCCAACCTGACCTTTTTGACTACTATTTGCCATCTGAATTTTCCTCTCTATATTTCCTTCCTTTCATTATAGGAACCCTGTTGTTTTTCTCTAGATATGATCTTCCTTTTCTCAGCAAAGACATGAGAGCTTATAATTTCTCTAGATCTTAATTTTAGTAACATTTTCTCATGCCATTATTGGACACATTAACTGCCTCACACAAGGAAGTTATTATATCCACTAATGATTACATAATCAACACATTTTGCCTTCCCAGCTTATGTTTGTCTTGTTATGCAATGCTTGTTGCAAGGACAAGGGATCTGCATTCACCTACTTAATCCATATAATGCAAGGTTAATGTCTTGTCAATACTCAGATATGCCTTTCAAACATGATTACTGTTAAAACAGAAAAGTTTTCCTAAATGGTGGATCATGTGAGGGACAGAAAAACAAGCTCATACAGCCAAAGCATCCCCGAGATTATGAACTCAGATCTTTGCGCTCCATAACGATGCAATGCTGTCAGAACACCTACGCTTTCTTGTACAGAATAAAGTACAAGCATCAATCTTCCCCTAGCAGGACAAAATCCCCCATTTCTCAGTTCCCACAAGGAAGGAACATATACAGAAGAATTTGACTGACAGATCTTTATTCCCGATCCTCCATCACTCTCTTCAGTGTACTCCTATCTTTTTTCCTATGTTCTCAAATCCTCCTCTCCTCCAGCTGATCAGCCAGGTCTCCCTGAGCATCTGTTTTTTCCAGACACCCACCCTCCTACAAATGCCTTTAACACCTCTCATCCATTCCAGTTCACTTTAAACTTTAAACTGCATGCCAAGAGTTCTTGCTTTGGTAGCACATTAGGTCAAGTTTTCAGTAATATATATAACAAATTATCTGTTAACAGTAAAAAATATTTGTGCATCACTGCTTCATCATTTTATTAGAGGATCAGACATGAAAAAGTGTATCTGCCTTGATTTTTTTTCCTCCTGCATGGTAATGAATAGAAGTTGCAGCTTCTGCAGTGAGAGTATATGCCAGCAGAGACAGCCTATCCTACCAACCCTGTGAGAACATCCAAGAAAGGAGCTCCTGCTTTCCCTCTGTGGCACCAGCCAGCTTTGTCAACAAATCTGCAGCTGAGCTGGCAAAGGGCGAAGCAACTGGCTGAACACATGCTCCAAGGCCAGGCTTGGTCTTGCATCAGAAACAGAATCGGTCCTCCAGGAGTTCACAATCCTCCTGCTATAAGACTCAACCAGCAGTGTGGATAATGACAGACATGAAAAGAATACACTCTTCTTCCCCTCACCCCTCCTTCCCCCCCTTTTTTTTTTCTTTAATCTGACAGACAATCTTTTATTCTCTTCATCTAGAGACATTTGATCAAGGCAGATATAATTTCAGAACTTGCATTTCAGGTGTGAACAATTGGTGCTACTTGTGAACGCATGGCCCCAAATACGAACTTTGTTACATGCGACATATTCTGCTGATCTTCAAAACAATTAATTGCAAATCTTTTTGCCCTGGCCATTAAACAAATTACTCAGGCTGACAGGCAATTACATAGATACATATTGCTCTGTAGATTAATACTTTCAAATGTGTAAGTTTTGACAGATGCTGTAAGAATAAACTAAGTAAATTAAATGTGTATGTTAATACTGAGCTATCTCTTTTCAACCTAGTGAAAAGATTTCTGCTCCTCAAGTCTCTGCATAGGATACTGCTTACATTTTCTTGGGGTTTCTGTGGTACAGTTTCTCGTGCCTTTTTAAAAATATATATGTGTAAATGTGGTATTACTTATAATTTTAAAATAATGTAGTTTAATAATTGACTAAGAAGTGTAATTAAGTCCAATTTATAGCAAAAAGCACACATACATTTAGAAAGAAAAAAATCTATTGTTAGTGAGGACCAATTATAAGTTTTAAAGATTCAGAAAAATACCTCTTTCTTGGGTAACATCCCCTTCATATTCATCAACCCTATTTATACACTTCAGATAAAGGGATTACTTATAAAAAATCGAAAGATAAGATTGGTAAGACTGTAAAAATGAGCACAGAGTAGAAGATCCACCACATATCAGAAATTAGATTTAATATTCAAAAGTATTTGATTCATAACGGCTGAGAACACATGATAATTACTGATAGGAACTTAACTGCAATGTTGAGATTCACTTCAATTCACAGTTAAGGAAGTTGGTTTTATGTTTTCTGTTTCAATGCAATTGGAAAAAAACAAACAAAAACAAACAAAAAATTCGGACTTGGTTTAATAAACATTTGAATGTCCAAATTTTTAAACTTCTTATAGAACAATACTTAACACCTCTTCAAAATGTTCTAACATAAAATACTTAATGTAAAATACCAGCCTGCCCTAGTAAATGTTAATAAATGAAATCAAATACTGTGAAAAGATAATCAAAACAGAGCATTGGCATTAATGAAATTAATTAAGAGTTTAAACAATTTCAACTTCTTTTCGTTATGAAAATTTAATTGGGAGATACATCATTGTAAATACTAATGTCTAACTAATTTACTATTGCATTTTTATTTTTTTAAACATATGTGACGTGCTATATTATAGCTTTCTGCTCAGTTTGTGATCAAATATCTAACTAATTTTCTAGAAAAACATTTATAAGAGAGACTGTAAATTATTAATAATAATATGTATAAAATATTTGCATTTTGAAACCACTCCAGGAAATTTATGGTCTCCAGTGCCGCTATTCTGTCATATAGAGAGGTTTCTTTAAAAGTCTTTTTCTTTATTATGTTTGTTGTAGATACGCTACTAATGATGAAGATGAAAATTCCTCTCTAATGAAATCTGTTAAAGTGCAACTAATAAAGTGCATAAGAACCTACTCCCAGAGATTAACACCTTTGAAATGTGAGAATCATAGAAAAGCATTGATATGCTAAACAACTTCATAATCTTTAACAAATATTTAGTGCTTTCACGAAGTAACAGAATAGTAAGACTGGTGACTAATCGGTGCCATAAAGTAAAGAAGAAATTATAACTTGCTTCCTCCCATTATTCTCTTGAGTTATTCTATTGCATAAGTAGGAGAACAGTGTATTGGCAAATAAAGGATAGTTCATAAACTTTTCACAGACATTCCTTGTAGTCTCACTTTTGAGGCACCAGGGACACGTAGTGTCGGATGCAATGGTAAGTTTTTCATTTTTGCTTGCTTTTCACAAAACCAAGAACTTTATCACACAGGTAAGCCTGCAGCAGCAGTTCACTCCATCTCAGTATAAAACAATCCAGATAGCAAAGTGGAAAACAACTTCGGATTGGTTTGTGGTTTTCGTGGTGACACTGTGTCTTATTGAATACAAGAAGAATGATCAAAATGTTTGAGTTCCTTTCACACAGAAAGCAAGTTTGACAGTGTAGAAAAGGCTGTTTTCTTGTAGTTTCAATATGCTATTTTTAATGAGGATTCATGTTATCTTATTTAATTCTCTGATCAAGTAGCTGTGTTACACAAGTGTAGGCAAAGGAACCCTATCCCAACTCTCCATCTTACCCAATAGTCAATTTGTCCCTTTTCCTCACAAAAGCTCTCCTGTTTCTGAGCTCTCCTGTTCTCTCACACTTCTTATCCATTTGTTTGAGTCTATTTTTGCGCAGGTTATCCAAAAGTCATATTATATGATGGAATATATGGTATATCTTGTTCAGAAATCATTATCCAGCATTTTTTGTTCCCTATAGAACTGTGTGCACTAGTTCCTCACACACAGATGCCATGTTCAAGGTTGCTGAATTGATTTTCAAAGAACTATATGCTTTGGATCATAGCTGTTTGAAAGATCCTTTTTCCTCCTCTTGCTCCATTGAAAAACAGAATGTCTGGGAGAAACAGAATTTTCATGAGAACTAAGCTAAAATTTCCAAACACAGCACAAAGAGCAGTCCTAACTTAGCCTGTCTTCAAAACTAAATGTGAAGCCTGCATCCTTCAATTCAGATACAACTATTCATCTTTACACTTTCACTATCACTCTATATGATGTTCAATGTCTTCTTGCTAGTCTGAAAGTAGATTTTTTTAAATTATATTTTTTTGAAGGAGAGATAGGCAGAGAGTGATCAAAAGTGGACTACTCTCATAATAATAAAAATACTGGAAACTTGAAAAAAATCAGAAAAATCATTTAGGTGGACTTGTGGAGCCTTTCTAAAATGCAATAGGTCAAATTCATTTTTGATGTATAAAGTAGTCAAGTGTACAAATCAACTGCTCTGGGGAAGACTGCATCCATACTTCAATGACAGGATTACATACAAGCACTCTTCGAGTAGATTTCTCATCTGGAAAGACATATTGTCTCAGGTATTCGTAAGCATTATGGGTCAGAATTCCATACAAATTTCTTGATCAAATTCATGGAATTAAATGTTTCATCTGACTAGTGATCAGAACACTATGTAGGATGGAGATACCACGAAAGTTGACAGAAGAGATAAGCTGTGTAAAATCTAAGATTGATTATATTATTTTGTTTCAGATAGCATATTCTATAGCCTCTGAAAACTGGTTAAATTTATGTTAGTTGCAATCAGATTTGAAAACAGTTCAGCTAAAATAAGGGTATTAGGTAGTCCTATAATTAGATGAGACAGGCTCTTTAATGCAGTTATATTTCAGCTCTAGACAATTCTTAAGTGGAATTTTCATGGATATATTTCCATAATCATAGACTTAACAAGCATACCAAAACTGAAGATTCAAGAACACAGTAACTTGCATAAGGGGATTAGAGATTTCAGAAAAGCTTTTTGTTATAGATAACACCATTGGTTTGCTTCTATTCAAATTCTGCTGTATTTGCCTAAAATGAAATTGTCAGATACTAAAGTCATTATTTTTTCTTGTTCAGCAACATTGTCACTCCAAAGGCCACAAAGCTTGAATAAAGAGAAAAACGAGTGGGGAAAGGAGAGAAAATCAAAATGCAGACTGTAAGAAAACAGCTGATATTACTGGTGGGAATGTATTAGTCTTCCTTGAGAGATGAAGTCTCAGAGAATGAAATATAGAGAGCAAATTCACATATATTCATCATCCATAATGTTTGAATCAGTGTGAAGATCTCATTCACACTCTCTTTTAAAAATTCTTTTCCTAATCTTTTCCACACTCTACTTCTGGGGCTTCAGTTCACCAATCATTGCTTTAAAAAATATCTTAAATCCTTTATGAGTTCTTCTTAGTGTTCTATGTTCAACAGTACCTATCTTCGATTGTTCCTTTCATATTTTTTTTTTCTGATTCAATAATTGTTGTGGTATGTCTTAATTTGTTTTAAATCCGTATACATTATAACCCTTTCTTTTCTCTAAGTGAAAGATCCCCTTCAAAGGCATGTGAACATAACCATCACTTTATGAATGTCAAAAGATTTCATTCTTCTGTTGAAAGAATTAGAAGCCTTAATTTGAAGATTTCTTTTGATGACCCTGACATGGCAATTGCTCTATGGATAATACCTGATTGAGGTAGATGTGATAGTAAGCCAGAGCAGATCTCAAAACTTCAAACAATTATATTAGCACTCATTTCCCTTCCATATTCTGCATTTTTACCAGGTTGCACATATACAATCCTAGTTTCATACTAGGACACTTCAATCTTCTCGGTCATGAAAGCTTTATTTCCCCTTTTGTCATTTAAGCGGTGTGCTACTAAAATTTTGATACTGTGAGTTAGGAGTTGCAACTGCTGGATATCTCTCAGGAATAATATTGAAACATCCTATAGCTGCTCAAGACAACAATCAGGTCAGTATCTCCATGGAAATTTGAGACAATTGAGCCTTTCATAGCAATTATATGAGTAAATAGATTAAATACTCAAAATGACTAGTCAATTGAGACATTAGGTTTTTCACCGGCTTCCACTCCCACCCCAAACATGACAAGAGATTTATGGCTAGACATATGTTTCAACTAATCAGCATGTTTACGGAGCTGTGTGTGCATGAAGGGATGCGCTAAATACTACAGACAAGAACTACTAAGAAGCAATAGATTAATATGTAAAATGAGCTACAGTGCAGTAAATAACATTTAAATACTGCAATATTTTCTCATTTCAAACAATTAAGCAAAATCTCACAAAACTTTCCTTCATTCTCATGTTGGAGAGACTTGAAGAAATGTGTTGTCATAAAACTATTGACTAGTTATGGAAATGTAAGTCACACACCAGAGGGAGTATTAAACTGAGTAGAAGTTTTCCTTCTGTCATAAACAAAAATTCCAGCTACAGTTTTAGGAAATTACATTCAAGCAGAAAAAAACAAAAACAAAACCCAAACCAAACAAAACCAAACAAACCCCAGAACAAAGAAACAAATAAAAACTTTAAAAGACAAACACTGATGGTATCAGAAATATGCTGAACATAACATACATTGTAACCGCTACATCTTCAAGCTGGTAACATACAGTCACATTGCTTATGGGAGAGGAAATGCAGTTCTAAGAGAACGAATAGAATTAAGTGATAAAGATGGCCTTAAATAACATTACATTAGCAGCACAAACTAAGGAGCATTACCTGTCTTAACAGACAAGCAGTTACTACTACTAATAAAAGAAGTAGTTAGCTGGGAGTTTCCAATGACCTGAAATACAGACATACCTGCAGTGATCAAAATGGGTACTGAGCTCCCTAAATCTGACATGAACACTCACATTAGCATTCCAAAATGAAATAAATGTAGCAAGCCCAAATTTAAAATCCTCAAATTAATCCCTTATTTTAAAGAAGTGAAGGAAAGGGAAAAAATCATGACTTGTCCTCCCTCCATTGAGTAAACTATGCCCTCCAGAAGAACAATATCCACCACTGATGATGTACACAGTCAGAAAATGTAGTCTTCGCTTTTTTTATAGTATTATTTACTACATTTTCTACCTTATGTTCCTTTATGTGCCATTTGGCTATTACAAGACCTTAAGGGTAAGTCTCTATTGCAGCCTTCCCTCTGGTTATCCTCAGAAAATGGTTTCTGATTTTTAAGGCTTCAGCTCCAATTTCCATAACCCTCAGACATTGCTACAAGAGGCACAAAGCTTTCTGCCCTGATCTCCCAAGAAACAGATAAAAGGTACAACCTCAAGCAAGTGTACTTAATTTATTCTTACAAAGCTTAAACATCCTGTAACCAGGAAAAAAAAAAAAGCCACTAACAACCTGCATTCTCCAATGTTCATATTACAATCATTAATTTTCTTCTTTCAAATGAGGTTTGGAGGCTGTGTTTATCCTCTTCACTTGCCTTTGTTAGTGCAGGAAAAATACATTTCTGTCCACTGTACTTCATATCGTCACCTCCTTTTTGAAATTCAGCATAAAAATGTGCTTCATGAGTATCTTTTCTATGTTAACTTTGGCATCTGAGTTTTCATTGCTCAGATACAAAAGGAAACCAAAACAATGGTGGTGGAGAGCAAACAGGAGAACATTAGCTTGAACAAAGAGAAGAAAAATGAAGCCAGAAAAGAACCTGTTCCCATCATGTGCATCACCAGAGCATAGATTGTGTAAAAAATGAAGTGATCTTTGTCACAGTGTAAACAGCATAAGTTCATCTATGATGCAAAGAAGGTTACTGAAGATTAAATTTGAAAGTCTCAATTGATGCAATGCCTCCTGTTCAATGATAAACTTGAATTACTTTATGGTACATTTCTGAACATCATACTAGGATTTCAAATATGAAGTTAGCACAGTGTCAAAAGGTGCCTCTGATCCATGAAGATATACTTGCAGCTATTGCTGTCCTAGTCAGTCCTGTAAACCAAGAAGTACTGTATATGGTCTATCAAAAGGGAGACTAATGCTTGTGCATGCATGATATATTTATTATTGCATACCTGCTCAGTCTGCTCAAGGTAATTTGAAGGTCATCTGCTGGAAACAGTGCGCATAGACAATATTGTTTGGTAATCAGGTACAGAAAATTGGGCGTGGAAATTTTTGATTTGTTACTACTGTTTCACATCTTTGTTTCTCTTGTAGCAAATGGACATATTTGCCAAATTTAAGCCATACCATTCCCGCACCAGCACACTAGATATTTTATACAAAGATAATTATGTCATCAAAATTAAATATATGGAAGATTTTGGAGGCAGGGAGTCATATGTTCATATGCATATAAAAACATATATATGTTTTAAAGCATATATAAAAATCTAGGGGAAAAAAGGATTTGAAAAAAATAATTATAAATCTAAATATGCAGTAATATGAAAAGATAAAAGATCTAGGGAATTTCTCTCAGAATGGTGAATTAGAAGTGCTCATATATATTGCTTACAAGGTTCAATTAAACTTTGGGTCATTCTAATTTTACATGACAGCAACTCTAAATGAAGAAAACTTTCCTCAAAACTGGCAATCACCTTAAGATATATGAGACATAGCAACATAAGACTTTCCCTTGGTAACTGTATGTTCCACACTTCGCTAAAAGGGGGATGGCTCACTATGGCCAGTTACACTACAATAAAGATACGTTTCTGTTTATATTTTTCTCATTTTATTATCATTATTTCAAGAGAAAAAGAGTTTGTTCCCGAACATAAAATGAAGTGGTCTCTGTGTTAGAAAAAACTTGGAGTCAACTTTATTTCGCCTGCATTTAATCTAGGTAGCAAAATCTGGGAATATTAGCCAAAGCACTACCTCTAATTTAGAATTTGTATATAAGCTAAACTATATGTTGATTAATTTATTTCTAGAAGTGAAGTTAATTTTAGAATTAACTTCAGAATAGCTTCAGAATTCAGCATGGACAAATAGAGATAAGAAGAGCACAAAATGCAGATTAGTAGAAAAATAAATCATTGCATTTGCTTTAAGAGTCTGATTAAGCAAAACGGGTCTTCAGCTGTTGTTAAACTTGGGAATGTTTCAATATAGAGTGTGCAGGAGCCGGTCTGCTGAATAACTGAAATCCCTGCACTAGCTGCGTGCTGTGCCAAGAGGAATTCATGACCCTGTTTGGCCAGAGGAAGACAGTGAAAGAACGTTGCAAAAGTATTTGTGTTTGGTAATTTTGAATTCTGTGTAAAGAAAATGAAAAAGATGGTACAGTATGAACATTTGATAAGGCAATATCTATTTAGTATATAGATGGTGATAAAATTTGAGTTGAATTTTCTTTAGCTTAGAGCTAGACTTGAAGTATTCTTTCATATATAATTTTTTGGGTTGCTAGCACTATTTTTTTTTTTTAAGTGATGGCAATTTGTATAGTCATAGCAAATTCAGATGAGACAGTTGGGTTTCCAGGACTTTTCTTTGGAAAGAATAAGCTGTAGATAATAGTGTCTCCATCTAGAATAGTGCAACCAGACACCATATAATTATACAAACACCTAAAATATGATGTTTGTGCAGTGTAAAAAAATGCTGGATAAACAGAAACCTCTCCCAATAAAATTATTAATGTCTTTTGCTCTGTTTGGGCTTGATAGGTAGTGGGGGAGGGGGTAATGTTACTAAAAATTCTGCTGCTTTCTGTTTGAGTATCATTTGTTCTTATTAAGTCATTCCAAAATTATACTAATTTATCATGAGCATAAGTCAGCCCTGCATAAATATTATTCCAGAGAGCTTGTAATTCCATATATGTCTGGAGAATATATTTTTGTTCTTGAATAATTAAACATGCTAACTCTTTGACTGGAGAAAACAATATCATAAAAGGTAGGAAGGAAAGAAGGAGAACAGGCTTTTCTGAAACAAAGAAAACTACTAACTGGCAAAAGAAAATGTAAAGCTAATCAGAATCTTAAACATTAAAAATATTCAAAGACATTTATGCTTTGGGATTTAAATATATTATTCAGCCAAATCAAAACCATTTTTTTCTAGCTATCTTGGGATTTGCTCTTGAAATGACAGTCTTGAGCCTTCAGCATGCTTGATTTGTCCATATATAACCAAAGATGACATCATATAAATCCCCATGCAGCACACAAACACCTAATTTAAAAGAACCATTGCCATCACCTGCATGGAGTAACACCCTATATAGACAAATCTCTGATGCCTTTTCTTTCCCTTATCAAGGAAATGCAATCTGAACATCATATCAGAACTAATTGCAACATACATATTAGCTGTTAAGATCAGCTGCAAGCCTTAAGCAAAGCAGCTAACCATTATCCTTTGTTGTTGTTGTTGTTCTTTTAAACAATCAAGATTAGCTGGCAGTGGGCACTGTCACTGACAGTTGTTGAAAACAAATCAAATTAGAATAGATTCTTTAATTAATAAATAAATTCAAACTGACTTCGATGTGATATTGTCATGAGATCTGCCAGCTTGCTGGAGGACTGTACCTTATAAATATCATGGACACAAAACCAATAAATGAAACACACTAGTATATCAAACTGGGTTAAGTTTGCAATAACAAGTTGATGTCTGGGAGAGTAATACTGAGAACATTACAAAGTCTATATTTTTTGAACATCTTAAAAGCACAGAAAAGTGTAACAAGCTTTTAACAAAATCTGCAGACTGCTCCAATTAGAAGGAATTGTCACTAATAGCAGAATAAGTAAAAATAGTCTCACTGAAGCAACTCTGGCTCTTCCAGATGCAGCAATAATTGATCCTGTTGAAGTATTACATGCATCTTGCATGCATGAACTCTCAAATTTTGGATTTGCTTATGCATCTTGTAAATTTTTGTGTTTCTTTTTACCTGCGTGCACACAAGCCCAGCTATGAACAGAAAGACATAGTGAATTCTGAGGAGAGAAAATAATATGAAAGATGCACAAGGCAGTGCTTGTTATGACCAGTGTATATAGCTTTCTTCTGTCACACAAACAATATGGAGAAGAAGCCAAATAATTTATGTGTTTGCCTTAGTGGAGTTGAGGTATGATTATGAGTTTTTTCCCAACTTTTGGGGATTGGGCTTTCCTTATTGAGTGAAATCTGTAATGGTAATTCTGCTGTAAGCACCCAAAGATCATCCATTTTTCTTGCTGAGTTGATAACTAGCAAAAGGTTCATTTTTCATCATAGGTTGGATGAGAATGTGCAAAAGAATTTTTGGAGTTAGATATCATTTTAAGATCGAATTAGGAAGGCAAGGGAGAAAGGTAGATCACGGAACATCCTGGTGCAAACAGCCAAACACAGACTTAGTACTGAAACTTCAGTTACCCTTATTCTCTCTTGTTGCAACAGCTATAGCAGGGAAAGGGAAGTGTCTGCTCCATTTTTTTATATTATGTGAAAATAGTTGGGGCATATACATATCAAATACAGAAACAATTGGGAAATTATGGATGAGGTCTGTACAATGTTGAAGAAGATACATTTAATTATAATAAATGTAGAAATAAGGAAATAATTACATTTATCAGTGAAATATGTATGCTACCTTATTTGGAGGAAGTATTTAGGAAGAATCACAGAATCACAGAATCACAGAATGTTAGGGATTGGAAGGGACCTCAAAAGATCATCTAGTCCAATCCCCCTGCCAGAGCAGGAAAACTTAGGTGAGGTTACACAGGAAGGCGTCCAGGCGGGTTTTGAATGTCTCCAGAGAAGGAGAATCCACAACCCCCCTGGGCAGCCTGTTCCAGTGTTCTGTCACCCTCACTGAGAAGAAGTTTCTTCTCACATTTAAGTGGAACCTCTTGTGTTCCAGCTTGGACCCATTACCCCTTGTCTTACTGTTGGTTGTCACCGAGAAGAGCCTAGCTCCATCCTCGTGACACCCACCCTTTATATATTTATAAACATTAATGAGGTCACCCCTCAGTCTCCTCTTCTCCAAGCTAAAGAGACCCAGCTCCCTCAGCCTTTCCTCATAAGGGAGATGCTCCACTCCCTTAATCATCTTTGTGGCCCTGCGCTGGACTCTCTCCAGCAGTTCCCTGTCCTTCTTGAACTGAGGGGCCCAGAACTGGACACAATATTCCAGATGAGGTCTCACCAGGGCAGAGTAGAGGGGAAGGAGAACCTCTCTGGACCTACTAACCACCCCCCTTCTAATACACCCCAGGATGCCATTGGCCTTCTTGGCCACAAGGGCACAGTGCTGGCTCATGGTCATCCTGCTGTCCACCAGGACCCCAGGTCTCTTTCCCCTACACTGCTCTCTAATAGGTCATTCCCCAACCTGTACTGGAACCTGGGGTTGTTCCTGCCCAGATGCAAGACTCTACATTTCCCCTTGTTATATTTCATTAAATTTTTCCCCGCCCAACTCTCTAGCCTGTCCAGGTCTCGCTGGATGGCAGCACAGCCCTCTGGCGTGTCAGCCACTCCTCCCAGCTTGGTGTCATCAGCAAACTTGCTGATAGTACACTCAATTCCCTCATCCAAGTCATTGATGAATATATTGAACAGTATTGGTCCCAGAACTGACCCTTGAGGCACTCCACTAGATACAGGCCTCCAACCAGACTCCGCCCCATTGATCACAACTCTCTGGCTTCTCTCCTTCAGCCAGTTTGCAGTCCACCTCACTACCCGATCATCCAGTCCACTCTTCCTCAGTTTTGCCGTGAGGATGCTGTGGGAGACGGTGTCAAATGCTTTGCTGAAGTCAAGGTAGACCACATCCACTGCTCTGCCATCGTCAATCCACCTTGTTACGTCTTCATAAAAGGCTATGAGGTTGGTCAAACACGACTTCCCCTTGGTGAAGCCATGTTGACTGTCCCTGATGACCCTCTTATCCTTGATATGTCTTAAGATGGCACCAAGGATAAGGTGTTCCATCACTTTCCCAGGGATGGAGGTGAGGCTGACCGGTCTATAGTTGCCCGGGTCCTCCTTCTTGCCCTTTTTGAAGACCGGAGTGATATTTGCTTTCCTCCAGTCCTCAGGCACCTCTCCCGTTTCCCAAGACTTGGCAAAGATGATGGAGAGCGGTCCAGCAATGACTTCAGCCAGCTCCCTCAGCACCCGTGGGTGCATCCCATCTGCACCCATGGATTTATGGATGTCCAGATTGCTTAATTGCTCCCTAACCCAGTCCTCATCAACTGAGGCAGACTCCTCCATTGCCCTGCCTTCCTCTGGGGCCTCAGGGGTACGGGGCTCCTCAGGACAGCCTCCGGCAGAGTAGACAGAGACAAAGAAGGCATTCAGTAATTCTGCCTTCTCTGTGTCTTCTGTCACCAGGGCACCCACCCCGTTCATCAGTGGGCCTACATTGCCTCTGGTGTTAGTTTTATCTGCCATGTATTTGAAGAACCTCTTCCTGTTGTCCTTGACCCCTCTCGCCAGGTTTAACTCTAAGGAGGCCTTAGCTTTCCTAGTTGCCTCCCTACATCCTCTGACAACAGCCTTATATTCTTCCCAAGTGGCCAGCCCCTCGTTCCATGATTTGTAAACCCTCCTCTTCCACTTGAGTTTGCCCAGCAGTTCCCTGTTTAACCACGCAGGTCTCCTGGCTCCCTTCCTTGACTTCCTGCGCGTCGGGATGCACTGATCTTGAGCTTGGTAGAAGCAGTCCCTGAAAGTTAACCAACTATCTTGGGCGCCTTTACCCTCAAGCAGCCTTGCCCACGGGATTTCCTCCAGCAACTGTTTGAAAAGGCCAAAGTCGGCCCTGCTGAAGTCCAGGGTTGCAATTCTGCTCGGTATTCTGCTCCCACCACAGGAGATTCTGAACTCCACCATCTCATGGTCACTGCAACCAAGGCAGCCCCCCACCTTTACTGCTTCGACCAGACCCTCCTTGTTAGCGAGGACGAGATCCAGCAGCGCACCTCTTCTAGTCGGCTCCTCCACCATTTGCATCAGAAAGTTATCGTCAATGCACTGGAGGAACCTCCTAGACTGAGGCTGGCTGGCTGAGTAGTCCTTCCAGCAAACATCAGGGTAGTTAAAATCCCCCATAACAACCAGAGCCTGTGACTGTGAGGCCACGCTCAGCTGCCCGTAGAAGGCCTCATCAACTTCCTCACCCTGATCTGGTGGCCTGTAATAGACTCCCACAACAGTGTCACCCCTGCCAGCCTGCCCCTTAATTCTCACCCACAGACTCTCAACTTGCTCCTCAACCGCACCTGGACAGTACTCTATACATTGCAGTTGCTCTCTCACATAAAGAGCAACTCCACCACCACGCTTGGCTGGCCTGTCTTTCCTGAAAAGGGCATAGCCATCCATGACCACATTCCAGTCATGTGAGCTGTCCCACCATGTCTCTGTAATTGCCACCAGATCATAATCTCCTGACCGAACGCAGGTTTCTAACTCCTGCTTATTCCCCATGCTGCGCGCATTGGTGTACAGGCACTTCAGGAAGCGAGCCGAGTACACCGATTTCACCCTAGGGGCCTGGGGGGCCTCCCGGTCTTTATTGATTCCAGTGTGCTGCCCCACTGATGCAAGCCCAGCTACAACCCCATCCCCCTTCAAATCTAGTTTAAAGCCCTGCAAATGAGCCCTGCTAATTCATGTCCCAGCATCTTTTTACCCCTGTGCGATAAACCTTTCCCACATATCACTGACCGGACTGGTGTCTTATAAAACCAGCCGTTATCAAAGAACCCAATGAATGGGTTGAAGAGGGTTGTTTTTTCCCTAAAAAAAGTTAAAAGATATAATGGTGAAAGAAACTGGAATAACTGCAGGCAAGAAACTGAACATGAATTTCCCATTAAATACATCAGCAAAACAAAATTGACTGTTATATTTTACTTTACACAAATACAATTTACTCTAACGTTATTCTCTAAGAATAGAGACCTTCACGGAATATACACCAATTCAGAGATCTAGGGAAATAACTGAAGGATTGGGGATTTTTCTTTGGAAATATTTTTCTATTCTTTCATCTCCATCTTTGAATATCCTGCTATTTTCTTCATTTTTTCTACACCTTACAGGTTTGGTTTTGATTGATTGGAGTTTTTTTAAATTAGTTTTCCCATCAACATCTCTTCACTAAAGAGAGGCTACTTTTTCTTCTTATATTTATTCTCTCCCAGAAAGCCATTGGCTCTTGCAAAATCTCTGTACCAATCCATGCTGCCACTGAATGTTGGTACTGCATTGTATGAATAGTTATTCAGCAAGGAATTTGGAGATCAAGAATTCATTCTTATGATGACATTAATTAATCAAATTTTAAAGAGACAAATGTAATTTGCATTTGAACAAATATTACCTTGCCTGTACTTTTTGATCAGCCCTACTAACTAGATGTTAAGCAGCTCATTTTCCCAGACTGACTTTGGGTTAAAGGTACCATTTCATCCACACATGTAAATGTGTGCCCATAATCTTTACCTCTGCTTTTCTTCATTTTAGGAACTAGACATATGGCTAGAAGAAAAACAAAACAAAACAAAAAGACTATCCTGAAAGGCATCTTTTACCAGACCCCACTCACTAGTGGAATGTATTAACATGGATTCTTAAAACAGGCAACAGGTCAGGAAGAGAATTATGAATGTTTCATCAAATGACATTGCTCCTAGCACTTTTGAAAGACAAATTTGTATGCTGAACCATGAATGGTTTATACTTTTAAACAATAATCCGAGAAAGAAATGCCACAGTTGTTTTTTATTATTTTGCAGATTTATGCTGTTGGCAAAGCATTTTGAAAGACTTAACTAGCTGACAGCTTCTATATCAAAACTTGTAATTATCCTATTATAACTGAAAATTAGCCCTTACCTCCTTGCTTGCATAGCTTTTGTGAATGTACTCAGTTCTATCACATAAGGACTTTGGTTTTTAGGGTTCAATTTTTATACTAAAGCGCTAAAAATCAGTCTTAATTTCAAATACACTATTTCAGACCATCTAAATCAATTTGTAAATAAACAAATTGGAAATTGTTACAGGTTTTTTTCTGTTCTAGGTCATACACTCATTTTCCTGAAATGTAATTTTGCCTTCCACTAAGACAGATGAGTACAGACCAGTATGTAGTACCTAAAATCCTCCTTAAACTGGAATAAATTTCATATATGCCATTGCAACTGTCCTAATGCAGATTGAACCTAAATCTCAAATTCACTATCATTCACTGATGAGAAAACTTGTATCTGAATCAAAATCCCAGATTTACCAAAAAATGCCTGCTTTAAGTTCATGCAAAAAAACCTGAAATTTGCAGTTCAGGTTTAATGTCAGACTAGAATTACAGTTTACCTTCAAATTAATGTGTTCTCCATTCATTCAAAGGGTCATTCAGAAGGTTTTATTAATGATGGACCTAAAGAACTTTCAGTTTTGAGCTACTCTCAGGACTTCAGGAAACAAGTTTTATTCAAGACTTTTACATCAAAGTCCTTTCAAATGAAGGAGCTCAAAGTCAGAAGTATAATTATATCTCCTCATTGAAGTATCAAATAGCATTATTTATATTGCTGAACTCAGTGTGTCCTCAGGTAAGATGTCTTCCTACCTAGTTCCATCCACGATGAAGTTGCTCCACCTCCTATAATTTTTTGCGAGTCTCTTAGTTTGTACTTACGCTGTGGTGTTGCTGCTCACCAAATCACTGATTGTCCCCGTCCCTGGAGATTTTGCTCTCCCTGAAAACAGCTCAGCAATCCCCACTTGTGTCCCTTCCTGAGTTTTCAAGCTGAGCCAGAAGACAGCAGTTGGGATGAGGCAACCAGACAGCCCACCTCCTACCCATGTCTGGCTGTGTCCCTTTCAACAAAACATTGCACACGAGACCCTGACAGGATTAAATAAACAAATACAACCACATCCGCACTTGAAAGGCTTTGATGCGGATTTGTGTTAGGCCTTCCCAGCGCTCATTGGCCAGAATAATTAGTTTTATTTCAGAACCTCACTGCTTATCAAGGGTATGCTGAGTAACGATCTAACGGAAAGATACAGATTTCACTGTGATTCATTGCTGACTACTACAGAGGAATCTGAATTATCTCACTTGGTTCAAGATCTCTATTAAACATCTTGGAAAGAACATCCAAAAGTTCTTTTTAAATGTCTGTGAAGTTAATCACCATAGTCTGCATTTCACTGCAATCTGTTGCCTTTATCAGTTTGTTTTCCTAAAAATTCTGGAATTTTAAGCACCTGGGGCTCAATTACTTTATCTGTCACAACATGTACATATATGTGTAAAAAACCCCTTACATCTAAACTATCTCAAGAGCATACGATACTCCATATCACATCATGGGTCAAAGGATGTGCTATCCCTCATCCCTGATACAGGGAATAAGGATCAATAAAACAAGGAAGAATCAGTTTATGAAAAAGGCCTGGTCTTCTACAAAGAAACTTTGTCCAAGGCCATTGACAATAATTTTAAAAGCATCATGGAAAATGGAATTTACTCAATGGGGTAGATTCAATGGAACCTATCTTACTCAAGATAGGTAAAACCTGTCTTTCTCTTTCAGCAAGTGGCACTGATGTTGACTTTGCTCAAAATAACTTTTTAGATCTTTTAAATAGGATAGTTTATATTGGAAAATATAATATAGAAGCCTTTTTGTTGTCATCTTAACCCAGAAGAAAAGAAAAAAAGATGATGCACAACAGACTTTCCTATTGCAGGGAAGGAATAAAGAGAAGATTGCCACTGTTATTCGCAGATATGCTTACATTCAGTGGTGTTGGGTTGTTTACCCCAGAATCACTAAATAGTCCTGCTTCACTACCAGGAAAGCAGAAAAGAGAACAAAGCTTCCTCAAGTATCTTCCTAAATCCTCCATGAATTGTGGTTGTAAACCCAAGGCAGGTGGTCCCACAGGTAACTGGGGAGAGATCAAGGAGTTTCAAGGCACTGCTGAATCAGAGCTCCCTGTTCCTCCTCTTCCTTCCAGACAAAACCATACAGCCAAAACTGCCCATGAACTTCCTCTACCAAAAGAAGGTTCTCAAACGAGCCCTTCTTCTGTCAAATGCATTCTGTACAAATGCTATCTGAAATTTCTGAGAATCACGAAATTCTTTCAATATAACAATAATGGAGTTGTAACATATATCCTTGAAATGCCTTTGGTTTCAACTAACACAACATCAGATCAGAAGGTATATAAAAAGAATAATAGCAAAAAGTACAAGTCCCTGCAAGAAAGACAAACTAGGTCATTCACAAACCCTTATACTGTACTCAGCTGATAACAGCCATACAGTTTGCAGTACTAAATTTCTGCATTTCAGTAGTAGTAGTGTTCCATCATTTAGTCATTATGAGAGTGGTTTTTTCCTTCTCCATTCCAAGGGAGTCATAAGATCTGCTCAACAAGTTACTCTACCTGATCCTTCAAGATCTGAACCTTTAGGACAAAAGATGCTGCATATAATTAGAACCCCTAGGAATATTCTTATTTTAATTTCTGAAGTTTTATCATTAAAAATAAGACCAGAGTACATTTTAAAAAGGTTTCCTCTAATATTATTTAAATATCCTCTAATATTACTTAAGTATTTTCAGAACTGGCATTATATACTCCTAGATATCTGCAGATTTACTTCACGTTTACTTACCTAGGCTAGAAATATTATTTTTTTCAAAAATCATAATTCCTACTTATATTTCATATGCCTTACACCTCAAAACTGAAACCCATTCTTGCATCGTTTTCTTAGTTCTGTGATGAACTCTGAAAGATTCAACATGTACAATAAAATACTATTGATGTAAGGGAACAGTTACTTGACTGTAGCTTAGAAATGATGCAGATATAGGCAACCTGGCAGCTTATGTATCTGCAATAACTCCAGCTGAGCAATGCAATTAAAGGACAGCTAATGGTTTGGAAGCTGGTAATATCTACGTAGTAGAACCTGTACTGCACACGAACCAATGTGTTATACGCGGTCTTTCTGTAGGTATTTAATCTCTGAGCAAGGCAAATGTTCGCTACAAAACAATCCTTGTACCTGACTGACAAAAAAATCCCCTTTCTCTTCCTTGGAAGACAGCTGCTGTCATTCATAGGAGAAGCAGCAGCGGTAGCCAGAAAGAATCATCACAGGCTGAAACACTGAAGACTTGGGAGTCTGATACTGTTTCTTTACCCCATTTGCCCCTTTCCCAGTCGCTGTTGGCTCCTTTTCACTCCTAACCTTAGAGATTCCCTACATTTTTTGGCAGCCTCACGCACAAGTTCTACTTTTAACCGCCCTTCTGCAACTCATTTCTTTCCCCAACTGTCTTTTCTACTGATCCTTAGTCCCAAAACTTACCAAACCTGTAACTTTGTGTTGTGAGAAACAAAAAAATAATGTGTAAAAACATGAAAAAATATAAACACAGAAAAGCTTTATAATTCATCATCCTGCTTTTGTAAGAAATGCAATACTGTACAGATCTAATACAAAGGAATGAGCTCTGCATTGCCAAGATATTATATGTCTTATTGTTAAATTTACTCAAAATGACAGTCTGTTTACACGATCTGAAAGGAATGGGACAAGAATAAGGTTTTTCAAATGCTGTATATAAAATAATATATATATGATGCTTGCTATAAATGGCAAAATATCCACAGAATAATTATCGCATCATTGTTGTGTGTGCTGGGGATGGCGGTCAAGTGCATCTGCCACAGAACGGCAGGGATTAAAACAAATAAATGAGCCTCTGTTAAACTTTCAAATAAACTTCTTAGCAAATAAACCATAGCTCCTTATTTTCGGATCCCAAAGCACTTCTCACAAATAAAGAAGTACAGTGTGTCATCTCAACTTGGTCAGAGCATGTCCACAAAATTGCTTTCGGTTCCCATGTTACCACTTCCTAAATGGCAACAAAGCCAACCTTTTTTGAAGGTTTTTTCCAGTACCATTGGAGTAAGTAAAACTCTCAACCACTTGCCAATTCTCTCATGAAAAATAAGTTACTTTTAATGTTTTTGTTGCTGTATACTGGACACAGCCTTACAATCCCAACCAACTAACAAGTGTATTAAAAACCAACACAAGGAAAAAATCCTTTGAATTCTTTTGAACGGATAGATTGATGAAGGTTAATTTCAATGCATTATTAGAATTCCATTTTGATTTTGAAATGTTTTATTCAAAAATAAAAAGTTGTGGATTTCTATAAGAACCAGTGCCATATATAAGATACTGTCAATGGTATTTTTTAAAATGACATTGAAAAATTAGATTTTAGGTTTTTAAAGTGCATGTCAAAATCATGCACCAAAGAAATCTCTTGAGATACTTCTGCATTTTGGGGAAAAAAAGTAAAATTCTAACATTGCCTGTGTAAACAATATAATAATACTAGCATGTCAATGCAAAATCTGGCCCTAGGACAGGGCACAAGGCTGTGCAGTGCTTAAACTAGTCTGTCGTGAAACAACAGCTTCGGTAAAGAATTCTGATTATGCTAAAGCTCATCATAATACCTGTTCAGCAGTGAGTCACACTTCATTCATTAGGGGACATCCTTAAAATAACAATAGCTCTGAGTATTTCTCCTGCTGAAAGGTTCATCATATTTTTGTTGTCAAGTTCTGGATTTCCATCTTTTGACATCAAAAGACAAAACAAATTTTTATTTTCTCATAGATGTTTTTATTTTTTTCAGAAAAGTTGACTCACTTGAGGCAAAAACAGGCATAAAACATGCAGGAGCCTGCTGAGGTCATGGTAACTGTCTAAAGCAAAATTTCTCATGGCCTCTACAAATCCTATTACCTGAGTGCATAAATTCAGTTTTTGAAGTGTACAGTTGTGCTCATTACAAAAAAGATATATAATGTAACATACCTTCAAAAAATATTAAGTGACTTGTAGCAGTTGTGTTCCCTGTATGCTCTATAGAACAAAACTTTTGTTTTGTTTCATTTTGGTTTTTTATTAACAAGATATTTACTGCATTTTCTAAATTAAATTTTAAAAGGACTTTACTGCAGTAGTTTAGCCTAAAGCAATCAAAAGGAATTTGGTGCTGAAGATGTGATTGCTTCCTTTTAACAATGAAACAGTTTAATTGAGTAACATTGTCCTTCTTTATAAAGAAATTGAAAGATTTCAAACCTTGGGCTGAGAACCAGGCCATTACCAGTAGGCTCATTCCTTTAAAAAGTGATCATAAACCCTTTATATATATTGACAAGAAGCAGCACCAGCTTGTTAAATATTTAATATCTTAAAGAATTAAACAAATGAGAGAAAAAACAGAAAAAAAATAGGAAAATTAATGATGGGATTGAAGAAAAGAGAGATTAGGAGGATAAAGAGAAAATCATGAAGAAAAGACTGACAGTGAGGTGATGAACAAAGAATGACAGCAAGAATGACCAGAACATGCGAAAAAACACAGACGATATCATTCTTGCAATGCAAGAATATAAGTAAGGCAGAGGTAATGAGATTAAAATATTGGATTTCACCAGAATTGGGCATAGTATCATAAATTAAAGAATGAAGCAGAATCAGAAATTAAACATGTTGAAGAGAAAGAAAAGACTCATGGAAAATACAGAGAAAAAGTGTTCTCATACTCTTAAATAAAAGACTAAAAATAATACATTCACATGAAGGTATAGCATAAATAAAACAAAGGAATAACATAACCAAAACCTCATTGTTATATCTTTACATCAGAACTGCTGTAAGACTGTACTGTTACATCAGTTTCATAATGGCAACCGGTACCCAATTGCAGTGACTTTTACTAAATACATATGGCATCAGGAGACTTTTCATTCTAGGTGATCTCAACTGACTTTAAGCATCAGGCTTTGTTTTTAATATTTTTTTTTAATTAAAAAAAAAAGACAGCTATAAGAACTACACATGACTCTTCACTGTTTACAGCATTGATGAGTTTATTGATCCCCAGTACACTGTCCCTTAAATCATCCTTTTTCAAACTAAAGAACCCTTAATCTCTTATACGAAAGCCAGCCCATTCCTCAGATAAACCCTGTTACCCAAGTTTTCCCTTACCAATTGTACTTAGTTTTTGACATGATGCAGCCAGAATCTGGTTTTGGTTTGCTATCCAACTTTTCCTTTATTATTCATAGTACTCTGTGTTTTTCATCACTGCTAACAGCAAAAAAAATTTTTGGACTGCAGGCCATAGGGGTTTCCAGATTTCTTTTCTAAGTAATCATAGTCATCAACATGTGTAAAGTTAGAATTTTTTTATCCATGCACCTTAAAATGTAGTTAACAAAACTGAATCCCACCTATTATTTGGTATACCTAGTCCTTAGTATCATGACACTTTTCTGTAAGATTCTGTTTCAATTCTAAATTTCAGATCATTTATATATACACTCAACTTCATGGTTTGCTTTGCTACACACAGGTAACACTACATCTCTTGTGAAACAGAACTGTGTGTTCTTACCATCATTTTCCACCTATCTTTCATTGTTATTAATCCATGAGAGAACATACCCTCCTAAGGAAAAGAGGTTGACACAGGATAAGAATCATATGTAAGACTTCTTCAGTAAAAGTACTTGAAAAATTTATATACGTATTATTACACAATCTTATTGATACCTAACTGAATTCCAATGACAATGCCAGATTTGTGATTCACAATTTGCTGAGTCTTCTCAAATACATTATTATGCATCTGATCAAACAGCTGTATTCTTTACTGAAGTTTCTATTTATCCTTTGTAGAAATCAATCAGTTCTGTCAAGTACATCTATGCTTCCTGGTTTATAAGAGTAATAATTTTGATCTAAAAACTTCTTAAATTGATAGATGATAACTTTCTCTATTAGAAGTATCTCTGCTCTGATAATCTTTTGAGATTGATTGTGGTAAACAATGACAAAAAGGACTTACATTTTCTATCAGTCTTAAATTCCTTTTTTGTACCATGATCATACTTACTTTCTATGATATGTTCGAAGAAACCTCTCCTTTTAGCTTTTATGCTACTAACAACAAGCTCTTCAGTTTTATTTGTTGTCTTTTTAAAAATCCTTCTTTTTTTTCCCTGTGATTACACATCTTTTTGAAATTTGCTTCTTTCCTATATCTTTTGTTTAGACATGACACCTATGTTTTGAAAGGTATCTTTTTCTTTATATTCCTCCAAAGAATTCCTCATGGCTAATGTTACAGAGTGGCTCTTTTCTAGTAAGGTATTTTGTACTGTTGAAAAAATGTTGACTTTCCATCACACAGTGAGGTAACATGTACCCACTTTGTATGGAGGTTAACAAAAGTGCCTATCTGCATTTTGATCTGTACAGCTTCTTTAATCTCTCATAACCTTTTGTAATAGCTGACTTACTCTTGATCAATAACCATCCTGTCCTATATATGTATACTATCTATATGTATACATACATATAAAAAAGTATGACCATATATTTTACTTTTTACCACTTTTACAGCAATGCTCCTGTACAGCCTTCTCTGTCCTTCCTACATCTACAGTTCTTGTGTTGCAAAACTTAAATGTAGCAGAACTTTTCCCAAATTACAACAGAATCTGCGACCACTCCTTAGAGGAAAATCCAACTCTCAAAGACGCAATCTAAACTTAGTTTCTAAATAAGAGTTTATACCAAAAGTACATGTTATTTCACTACTAGTCTGTAAAGTCAAAAAACTAATCTGATTTTTCCTTTGACTGTTCTGGTTTCTTAATAAGATACTAAAACAATCACTGGACTTGCTTGTCTTTACTCAAATGTCAATACTATGTATTTAAGTACTTGATATTAAGTAGGAATCATAGAATACAATCATATAATCATTTTGGTTGGAAGACCCCCTTGAGTCCAAACATTAACCTAAATCTAGCACTACACCATGTCCTTAAGAGCCTCATCTCTACGTCTTTTAAATCCCTCCAGGGATGGTGAATCCACCACTTCCCTGGGCAGCCTGTTCCAGGACTTTACAACCCTTTCCATGAAGAAATGTTTCCTAATATCCAATCTGAACCTTCCCTGGTGCAACTTGAAGCTGTTTCCTCTTGTCCTATCACTTGCTACTTGGGAGAAGAGACCAACACCCTCCATGCTACAACCTCCTTTCAGGAAGTTGTCCCCTCAGCCTCCTTTTCCCCAGGCTAAACAGCCCCAGTTCCCTCAGCCATTCCTCATAAGACTTGTGCTTCAGACCATTCACCAGCTTCATTCCCCTTCTCTCAACTCTCTCCAGCACCTCAATGTCTTCCTTGTAGTGAAGGGGCCCAAAACTGAACACAGGATTCGAGGTGCAGCTTTGCCAGCACAGAGTGCAGTGGGACAATCTGTTCCCTAGTCCTGCTGGCCACACTCTTTCTTACACAATCCAGGATGCCAGTGGCCTTTTTGGCTACTTGGGCACACTGCTGGCTTATGTTCAGCTGGCTTTGAATAATACCCCCAGGTCCTTTTCCACCAGACAGCTTTCCAGCCACTCTTCCCTGAGCCTGTGGCGCTGCCTGGGGTTGTTGTGACCCAAGTGCAGGACCCACCACTTGGCTTTGTTGATCCAACCGTTCCAGATCGTTCTGTAGAGCCTTCCTACCCTCAAGAAAATCAACACCAACTTGGTGTCATCTGAAAACTTACTGAAGGTACACTCAATCCACTCGTCCAGATCATTGATAAAGATATTAAAGAGAAGTCACCCCAATACTGAGTCCTGAGAAGTCCAGCTTGTGACCAGATGCCAAGTGAATTTGACAGCATACATCACAACTCTTTAGGCCCAGCCATCCACCCAGCAAAGTGGATGCCTGTCCAAGCCATGACCTGCCAGTTTCTTCAGGAAAATGCTGTGGGAAACAGTGTCAAAATAAAACTCATGTAAACAAGAAAACAGAATAGAAGCATTTTTCCACTGTTAAATAACTGGCTTTGAAAACAGGAAATGATTGTTTTACTGTTTCTTAAAGTCTCTTTAAATTATTTCCAGACTATGTGCCATAACTTCAATTTGGATTTATTTCTTATTAAGTGTTGAAGAAGAGGATTTTTTCCCAATTATTTATTTTTATATCCTCAATTGTGAGATATCTCATCTGACTGCACACACATTCATGTTCCTATCACAGATCACATAATAATTCAAAATAATACTTAAAATATTTCAGGAAATCTAAAGTATTCTTCAAACATTCACAAACACCAATGTCAACAACTTCTCCCCTCCCTCTACCGCACAAAATATATTTCACTCAGATTGTAAGGAAAAACTACTGATTACGTAACATAATGTGGTTATAACAAGGCTGGGATCCTATAGTCAAGACTATTAAAAATGAATATAGAAATTACTGCTGTGAGATAACTACAATTTGGAAAGGTCTTTACATGCTGTCTCCTAATTAAAACTCAATAGGCTGTTTACTTGTTTCAAGATGGATGATATTCACAAAATTACACTTAAGACACTATTAAAAAGAGTCATACTACAGAAAGCTTTTCCTGAGAACTTTCCCAATACTTGCAATAGAATTTCACAAATGCTCAAAATACAAAAAATACTGAGAGCAATGATAAAACAGTTATCTAATTACCCATACACTTTTGTTCTCCTTCCCAGTCGTAACTACAAAAGCCACCTGTGACTTGCCACCCTCTGATTTATATACACGGCACATGTAACCTCTTAGGAAAACATCACAACATTTTGATGTGTTAAAAAGACTGCCTTATTTTCTGATGATAGTGGATAAATAGCAGGGCGGTGAGGCCCAAAGAACTGCTTAGACTGAGAAAGGGCATCAGCAAGGATGTGGAATGAAATTGAACTTAATGGTAGCTCCAAAGCTTTTCTTATAGACAAGTTCCAGCAAACTCATGGAATCCTTTACCTAAGCCAGAGAAATGTTCTAGCCTAATATTTCCATGAAGTCTCCTCATTTTTAAAGAAATGCTTATAGAGTCCACCTTCATCAAGGAAATCCTACTTATACCTTTGTGAAATTGAGTGTTTCACTGGCATAGAGCCATAGATTTGTGAGATTTTTATTTACCTGTATACAGATGAATTTACTGTGAAGAACGTTCACTTTTGTACCTTATAAAAATTGTCAATAATCTAAGAAAGACCTGGACTGAAACAGGCTTCCTGCTATGGACATAATGAAAGCTTTACAGGTTTGATTAAAAATAACCCCTAAACCCCAACAAAAACCACACGGGTACCAACTAAAACTAAGTTACCTCACAAATTCTGGAAAATATTTTTTTTAAATCAAGTTTTATGTGTTTGCAACACTGAAGACAGCAAATGATACTGATTTGAGATTACAACCACTCCAAAATGTAAGCCAGTAGATGAAACCTGAATACTTCTGCAGGTTACACTGAACTCAGACATTCTCATTCCTCTTCGAATCAAAATATCTGCTTGGGTTTTAAATAAAACAACAAGGCAGTAACTCCACAGTGATGGACTGGTAAATCTTACTTACTTCATTTGTTGATTAATGCTGCCAGTTTGCCCTGGACTGTCTGTCATTCAGAAGCCTGAAACATTACATGGTGGTGATGCAATATCTGGTTTATAACTTTTTTTTACAAAAAAATTTCTACTGAATGCTTCATTGTTGTTTTGAGTCTAACTGCTGCGACTGTGTTTATGACATTTTCCCTGTGCTGCTGGCCTATATGCACAGAAAGCACCCTTTTCTAAGTTAAAAATATATAGCATGACCAGCGTGAAATGAAGATATTAAACAGAGAGCATAAGTGGATAACAGTAACAACCATATACAACAGTGCCACAGATTAAAACTTCATCCTTTTCTTCCACCTAGTAAATATAGTCCTTTTAGCAACAAAAAGGAGATTACTCACTCTCCACAAAAAATAAAAAGAAAGTCCAGAATGTATTCTTTCTCCTCTGACCCAGTTCAAGCAGTAGAAAATGAAAGTAATTCAGGGAAGCACTACTACAGTCTTGCTGCTTACTCCATTACCACATTTTTTACTTTGATTTTCTTTTGTAGATGTTTGGACACTATCCTTCCACATAAGCTTATTGTTGAATACAGTGCTTTTTCAGGCTTCTCTCTGAACATGAACAATATGTACTGTCTGTTCTTTTTAAAAAAAAAAAAATTAATAAATTATGATACAGTAACAATTATATAAAAACTAAACATTAAGGAAATCTGGATCCCACTCCAAATCCTGATAGGTCTCAACATAACCACAGAGGATCTGCACCAGAACCTCATGTGCATTTGCGTCAATCCAGTTCCCACCTCAAAAGCATATCAGTGGCTAGGAAAGTTATCTGCATCTAAGGGGAAATCACTGATATGATGGATGTGATGTGAAAGTGAGGATCAAGAGAACTGTCTTTCATTTCTTACATTTATGTTGACTTTTTTCAAGCTGGTTAATTTGCTTTTCTCCATCGCCATTTGGAAAAACTCCATAATGACAGTTTTCGTGTCAGTAAGCTGTCACTGAGAGATCTCGAAAAAGACATTCTATTTAAAAGGCAACAAAACCAACCTGGCCCCATATCAATTCAACACTTATGTGGTTTTAGTGCACTAAGAAATATAAAAAAGAAAAGAAAATTATTGGCTGAGCAGCATTATTTCTTCCAGTATTTCTTTGGACCAAATATCATGCCTGTATAAGGACATGTAAGAAACTGTCCCCTGATGGCTTAACCAGTTCTTATTGCTCATTAGGTGTATTAACATACTACAAGAAAAATATTGGGCTATCCTATGTCAATTTAAAAAATTCTTTTAAGCTTAAAATCAAATAATAAGATTTGGAGGTTTTTATTTTTGTCTCTATATCTCTTTCAAAACTACAAATTATTAGGCAGGAACAAATTTGTAATATTCCTAATTATATTTTAGAATTACTTTATATCATAAGCATTGAAAAATACATTGCCATCTGTGAAAGTGTAATGAGACAGGGCATATCTTATTGCACGAGATAAAGTAATACAAACAGAATTAAGAAAAACAACCACCTTACTTTCTTCAGAAGACATCAATACATTCATACAACAGCTATACAGACAGGATTTGCAGAAATAAAATTTCTTAGAGCAAATTATCTTGTTTTAATATCTCTTCTGAAAAAAAAATATCTAGTGCTAATTACCATTTTAACATCCCAGCAGTCTCTTGTTTTTCCTCTACATGAGACATAGTACTTAATTCTGCTTTTTCAAGGTAATTGGCTTTTAACTTACCTGTATTGAAATCAAAAGCTATAACAATGGCAAAAATCATGCTGGAATAAGGAGCCAGTTTGGCATTTACAGTATCAAAATTGTTCCAAATATGAATGAGAAGTCCACAACATGTTAGTACACTAATTTGTAAATCACATTATATCAAAAGATCTTGTATGGAAAGCTTCAAAACCAAGCACTCAAAGGTTCAAAAATGCTACTAGTGTAGTTCCTTAATTTGTTCCTTCATCATGTACATTTTCTGATAGTCTTTATTACCTGATTGTTTATGGGGTTTTTTTGTTGTTTGGGGCTTTTTGTTCACTTTTCCCAAGGCTCCTGCTTTGTTCAGTGCATGGAGGGCTTCTTTCTATCTTTCATATTCATTATTAGTCTTCGGGCTTTATTTGAAGTATTTCACTGAACACAAAAAGCATAAAATAACTTCTCAATACCTGTATAGTTTTCTTACTATATCATGAGAATTCTTCATTCACAACACATTTATATTCAGATAGCCCTACAAGATAAGGTTATATTATTAACCTTTTATGTTCCTCAAAAGATACATAGGGTGACAAAATACTTTAAAATTCCTCAGCAGCAAGAGGAAAGCCAATGGAAATATGAGTAAATTATTCACTGGTTACAGAAAACTGATGACACATTATCTGAAAAAAAAAATTGAAGCACTTAGTATGTCTTATTTTTCTTTTATTTTAGTTACGAAAAGACTAATTAGAGGACTGAAAATTAACATCATCAACACACCTGAAAGACTTCTTCCCCTGATGACCAGCTCAAGATTTACCTTGCACAGATGAAAGATGGATAGTGTTTTTTCAGTGAGTTACTGATTCCACCCTCCTTTTTTCCCGAAGTAGAAGCTCCTTGGAAGAAAATGAGTCAACAAGCAGAAGTAAAAGAGCATACATTTGGCTTCTGAAGGTGAAAGAAATGGATTTGTTCTCATCTACAACAGAGAAAAACAGTTAGCTGAAAGGAATTCATGCAAAGACATACTTGGTCAGCAGTACCTGAAGTATTCACAAAGTAGTTCTCCAGAACTGCTTCAATTTTTTTTTTTTAATGTCAAAGAATCAGCAGGCAAAGTCCAGATTCCAAGGGAAAAGATGCACTCAAATTTACTTCTGCTTCAGAAATACGTAAATTGCAGGAGAGATAATGGTATGGCATGGCACGACATGGACAAGTGTCTCAGAGAGAGAAATAAAAGGGCTCAGTCTGTGAAAATTTAAATTATGTCTCAGAACTGGGAAAGAAAAAAAAATAAAAACCATGCAGAAAAGATCTATGCAGAGGCCTGAGCAAGAGGGCAGGACCAAAGGTCTTGCAAATGAAGGGGTTTTACTTAAAAATCTTGTAAAATTAAATTTTCTATTCCAGTAAACTGTGACCATGGGCTTGACTCTGGAATAAGGCTCATTCACTGGTAACAGGAAATACATTTGAAGTGCCCTGTATTACATCAGTCCCAATCTGCGACTGAATCTCAACCACAGACATACAGAACAGATGATTGACACAGAGAGGAATAAAGAAGTAAGAACATAAACTACAGTATTGAAAGAATGGTGCATAGACTGCTTACATAAAGTAAATTTTCTCAAATCAGCTGGAAGCCACAAAAATTGCTAAAAATTACTCTGCAAACCTATGGAGACTGTCTCAGAGCTGTTAACTGCTAAGCTTTAAAACCAACAAGGAGCAAGCCTGGAAGAAGACAAATATTTACAGTCTCTTTGAGGAGGGAGAAGGAGAAAAGGACACAAGAAACTATGAACCAGACAGCTTAACAAATGAAATTCCGAGGAAACTACTGTAATAATAAAACTTAGTAGTTTGGGAAGAAATAGATGAAGTAGATTTCAAATATGGGAAAGATTTTGATCCTATCTTACGATAATCTCTTCAAGGATTTTAGGGTGATATATTTTGAGTTAAAATACTTAAAAGGTGAGCACAGAATTAATTATGTAAACACTCAAAACTCTGATCAATATTCTTTGTTAGTTTGGATAGTTTTATCAGGTAAGGTTTTTTCAGAGTAGGTCTTGTAATCACTGCTATTCAATATATTAATGAAAAGGAGAAAGGAGCAGAAAATATTTGCAGATGGAAGAACTTCATGGATTTGGAAGAAAGGATCGAAATGCAGCTCTACTTGAAAGATCAGAAATTATTTAAAATAAGATGCCAATATACATAGATAAAAGCAAAGAGTAATCTTTAGTTAGCAATAGTATGAAGTAGATAGGGTTTTTTTTCAAAAAATGATCAGAGTTTATAACCAATTACTCTAACTGAACATGAATCAAGATATTGAAATATATCATATTTGCATACATAAAATATAGTCCTATACAACAAGCTGTCTGAACAATTGTCTTTTAAGAAAGATATGAAAAGTTCAGAGGACAGAATACTGGACATACTAAGGTTTATTCCAAAGCTTTTCTTCTATAATTATCTCGGTTTTAACAATGGAAGCTCAAGAAACAGTATTCCCCAAGAAGGATTGGGAAGGTCATAGAAATGTCAGATGAGAATCCTAGTCACATAGAGAAGCTTTAAAGGATCAACCTCAGAGCAGACTTGTTCAAATAAGTCATCTGCAGAAATCTATCATGTCATCCCTCAGTTAGTTACACGACTTAGTTTCAGGAAATATTTTCAGACTGCTTCATGTAAAGATGAACTAATTTTCAAAAACTAACAAGGAAATACAATGAGATTGGAGAGAGCTTTACATTCTTTGTGTCCGCAGATTTATACCAAGATAAAATGAGAATATTTTCGTAGCACCAGAAAAAACCCACTGCAGCAACACCTACAGAGAGAGTGTTTTGCATTTTACAGTCTGCAGAAGGACTTAGTTCCCTAAAAATTAAAGTTCACCAAAAATCTAAACTACCAAATGTAATGTTTTTATTAGGGAAACAGTTACATAACTTTAATGGTAAGGTAATGGCCTGACAGCTCCTTGGAAACCTGCCGTTTTGAGAGCTATCACCTGGTTCCATTTGCCTAATGCTTAGACCAATTGATTAATCTCTGAAATAAGAATGGGAAAACTTAATAAGAATAATATTGGATGTCCAAGACTTGGAGAGTAAAGGAACAAGGAAGGAAAATGAAACGTCAATACTCGTTCATCAAATCTTTATGAGAAATTTCCGTAGTACTCTCACGGTACCTGATAGCAATTTAAAAGCCTTTTAATCAGATTTAAATGCAACATATTGAATCTGTTTCTAATGCTTTTCCAAAATATTTCTCTGTGCTCCACTAAAGAGTTAAATAAAATAAAGGAAGATTTATGCAATGGTTCCTCTGCCTGATTCACCCTGCTATTCTGTCTATCTACAGATATGGGTAATTTGAATTTTTAAAAAGTATTTAAAAGGTCATTTAAACAATACCTCGTTTCAGCTTATTGTTATTTTAACTGTTATTTTATGTAAGAAAACAGATTTTCCTAGGTAAATTTGCTAACACCAGACCTAGTTTCTGAGGTATTTTTTTCTCTAAGCAATCCACAGAAAGATTTTTGAACTTTCTTTCACAGCACTGCAGTTTCCAAAGACAAAACTCAGTAGCTACCAAATGTACTTTTCAGATGATAATATTTTATAAACATTTGTCTTCGTTTTTTCACAGTACATATCTGGAACGGTATCAAGTATTTAGGTTACCATGAGGGACCAAATGAGTTTTATGAATTATCTTTGTTCTATCTAATGCAATGTGGATTTTTTTTTTGCAATATACAGATAATTATTTTTAATTACTCAAATAAGTGAGTCATTGTTACAATCAATAACATATAAACATTTCATTAATTTCTTTTTACTATCCAAAATAAGCTTTCTACATTCATTACAGAAACTTATTCTTAACAACTAAAGGGCTTATTCAATTCTTCCTGAATTATTAGTCTTCCTCTCATTAAATAAAAAGATATATTAGATAGATTATGCCAGTAGATAGATTTTGACAGTTCCTAGGTTTATTGCTAACCAAGCTCAAGCTAAGGAAACGTTTAGTGCCCTAATAACTATTTATATTTATGATTCATTCATTTCTCAAGACTTATTTTTTTGAGTTTGTATAATTAAGTCACAGATGCAAATTTTTCTTCCAAATGGGGAAATCATTTTCTTGTGTAAAATAAAATATATTTTTCTAGTTGTTGTCAAAATAAACAGAAGAGATGTTATGACACCTCTCCTTTCGATATTTTATAAAATCTGAATTATTACTGATAAGTCTAAGATTTGCAAAGCTCTTCCACAGCTAAGCTTAATAAAATATTCCATTTGGAGAAGACAAAGGTGTTAATTTTTCAGATCAGATCAACCTTGTGAAGAAAACCATGCTTAAAAAATATTTTAAGTAAAAAGGAAGAAGATCCAAGTGCAAGCCAGAAAATACTTAATAAATATCAATGGAATTACCCTTGATTTACAGTTGCAGGGTAGGAAAAGTATGGCAATTCGTTTAACCTGGAAGATGACTCAACATTTAACTCCATGTGGTTTGCTCATTCTTATTTAATACAAATCTCTGAGCTATTTTAGGCTGCTGGAACATAGAATGGCACAGTGTGGACTTCTTTTGGAAATCACTCTTTCCACAAATAAGGTGACTTAGTAAAGTAATAATGAGGGCACCACCACAACACAATGAGAATTAGCAGCTTTGAAAGACACCTAAAGGTAAAGTGGTTCAAAAGTAAGTGCAAAAGTCTTCCTCAATTCATTCAAATCATCCTAAATCTTCTCTTAGCTTTCCATCATGAACTAGAGTTCTCAGCATTGTTTATTTTTTTTCTCCAAGCTCTCACACACCATGCATAATTCCCACAATCTGCTCACTCCTTTTCTCATTCTTCGGAAACCTATTATCAATGGTGAAATTCTTTTCTGAAGATTATCTTATTATATTAAGCTTCACCATGACCCTGATGTGGTATATCTGAGCTTTGGGAAACACAAAAAAAATGGGGGGGAGGGAAACAAGGCAGGCTGTAAAGAGGCCCTTTTAATCTTCTGAAACCTTGGAAATCTTTTAAAAGAAAATATACATATAGATAGTTAAGAAGCAGGGAACTGGGAGTTTCCATTAGAGTCTGAGACTGAATTTACATCATGCTTTACCTTGTTTTTAAAGGGAAAGGTTTTGGAGACAGTTTATGAAGCCTCAGCATGACCATTAACTGTGGAATTGGAGAACAAAGTCTTTAAGTTCACTGTTGTTTCTCAACAGGGTACTCTGAATCACTGGAAATTGCATAGCATTCATTCTTGTGCAAAAATGTTTAGAATTTCTAAATTCTGAATTTCTAATTTCTGGTCACAACATGAAATTAAATAGTCTAAAAAGGAAGGAAAAAAACTGAAGTTCTTATATGTAATAAGCCCTTATGAAAGGCATTGTTACCATTATTCATCAGTGATAAGCATATACTACCTGTAAGAATAGAACCTAAATTTTTGGCTATTTATTTGTACCTACTGAAACAAGAGCAGTAGTGTTTCAGATTATAACCATTAGCCTGGACTAGCCAGCACAACTTAGAAATATTCTTACTCAACAAGTCAGTAGAGATGATTATACATATATAAATGCAGATATGTACAGTAAATACAGTATATTAGAAGCAAGCTGTATATTACAAAACAGTAACACCACAGCAATCATCACAGGAGAACCTAGAGAGGTTCGCACTTCACTTGTTGCTATTAGATGGCAGTCATCAAGATGATGAGGGGGCCGAAATATGAGACATGCAAGTACTGATTGAGAGAGCTGTAATTGTTCAGCCTGAAGAAAGAAAGGTTAGAGGAACACCCTACTGCTTTCTTCAACTACTCAGTGTGTGGTTGCAGAGAACTTTGAACTAGCATATTCTTGGTGGTACACAACAAAAGAAGGACAATGGGTACAAACTGCAACAAGGAAAATTTCAGTTAGATATTTGGAAAAAAATGAATTCACGATCTCTATAAAACACCAGAACAGGTTGCCCAGGGAGATCTGGATGAAGCCTGAGCCAGCTGATGGAACTACAAAGCCAGACCCGACATCAAAAGCAGCCTTGCTCTGAACAGTGGGTTGAGCTAAATGACTTAGGGGGATACCTTCCAATCTCAGTGATTCTCTAATTCTAGTCTATAACACACACATCCCTTTTTCCACCTTCTGTGTTCCTTCCTCTGATTTTCTGACTGTCCCTCTCACATCTTTCTGCTTTCTCACCCAAACCCCAGATGTGAAACAACTTCATTAACTGTATCAAAATGGCCAAAATACAGGGTGTTTCAAAAAGATGGACCCAATTTCAAAGCAAAGTGATTTCAAATTGGGTCTGTCTTTTTAAAACACTCTGCAGTACAAAGTAGTAAACATGTGATCCCTGTATCTGAGAGGATGACTGACTACAGGTAGGCAGAAATTCCATGCACCTTTTGGGTTCAGCTTGTCATTTGTTCGGAGACTCACAAAAGTGAATTATCTGCAATATTTCACAAACTGTAATATGCACATAAAATGTATATTTATCTTAGAAGGTTTTTCAAGCTGTATTAGCACCTTCCCTGGAAAGAGGATTAAAAGACAAAAAACTAAAAAATTCTGCTTTTAATTGTACAGAAGCAACAAATCAATTACACATGCAGAAGCATAACACTGCGATATGAAGTTTGTAACAAATTTGAGGATGTACTTCAGAACTGCAAAATGTAGTTTCTCATGCTGATTGTAACATTACAGTGCATACATTACATCAGAAGCCATAGTTATATGCATATTCTGTGCATCTTTCTATGACCATATATAAGTATTTGTAGCAAAGACCTCGTATCTTCCATAAAGAACCACCACAAAAATGGAACTTACAAACATTCTTGTTAAAAAGTCAACTTTGCAGTTGCTGCATTGAATAAAATGGGGTTTTTTTCTGTCTTTAATATGTACGTTCTAGTGGTAGAAAAATAACTGAGATTGCTTTAATATCTCAGGTTATATTAAGGCAAGACTACTGGCGAAGCCGTACGTTTTCTGACCTGTCATGTGGAAAAGTTATGCAAATTATTTGTAAATGTGAAAGCCTCGGGAGCAGGGCTGCATTAACAGCTCCAATTACAAAGGTATCCTCAATAATTTACAACTCAATAAAGGCTGAGTTGGACATAAATTCTTTCTGTCACAATAAATTCTAAAATAAATGCAGAGAGCACCATCTTCTGGAACAAATGAGGCATTTACAACTCTTTACAGTGAAAGCAGAGCATTGTGTTCCAGTTAAATAAATGTTCATACTTGCAACAAGCTTAGCAAATCATCCTGTGAGCAGAGTAACTAATGAAGCAGTTTCAAACAGACCTGTGTGCTGTGTCTCCCAGCACATAGTCTTCCCAACCTCACCAGCTCCCTCTGTGTTGCTAGTGCCTGCCTTCCTCTGCAGCACGATACACAGCTCTCTTCACAGAAGCTCCTTCAAACAAGGGTTTCATTTCACTGGACAGTAGCTACTCACATTCTGGCTAGTTCAGAGCTCTGTGTGTAGTCAACCAGTACATGCACTGTTTGGCAAACTGTTGGCTGTTTCTTGGAACGGTTAAGAGACTGAAAAAAATGTTGGAACTGTCCAACGGATTACAAAGCTACTGGGAGTTTAACAAGAAATTCAGGCTTATGGAGTTATATTAGGTTATCAGTCCAAAAACAATTGGCTTAAAGCAGGTAAGCTGTACCCAATTAAAAAGGAAAGCTGATACACCAATTAGCAGCTTTGCATAAAGGGTCCTGGAGAATAAGCTGATCATGAGCCAGCAACACGTCCGTGAAGCCAAGGCAGCCAACAACATCCTGGGCTGCAGCAAGAACGTTGCTGCCAGCAGGTCAAGGTAGGCAACCCTTCTCCTCTGCTCAGCCCTGCTGAGACACATCTGCAGGGCTGGGGCTAGAGCTGGGCTCCCTTGCTCTGAGCCGTGGGTTTCAGCCACTCTACAAGTTGGGATGGAGTTACTTTTCTTAATAGCAGCCCATGCAGTGCTAGGTTTATATCTGTGATTAAAACAGTGTTGATAACACACCAGTGTTTTAGTTGCTGCTGAATAGTGCTTGCACAGTATTGAGGCGTTCTCTGTTTCTCACACTGCCCTTTCCCAGTGAGTAGGCTGGGAGTGAGCAAAAGTTTGGGAGGGGACACAGCCAGTACAGCTGACTTGAACTGACCAAAGGGATATTTCACACCATGTTACATCACATGAAGCAATAAAACTATGGGGGGTGTTTTTCCAAGGTAGCCATTACTCAAAAACTGGCTGGGCATCAATCTCCTGACAGGACATGCTGATTGCCTTTGTAAGGTTTTTTTCTTTTTTTTTTTCTTTACTTATTAAACTATCTTTATCTCAACCCACAAGTTGAATGAGGTACTGAGTGAGGTCTAGGTTGTCACTAGACAAACTCCAGAGGTGCCTTCTGGTACCTCAGCTATTCTGTATTTCTAAAAAAAACCCATGCACATGGAGCTGACCTGCCACAGGATTTCACTACATAATACTATATTGATTTTTGGTCTTCAAACAAAAAAATCTAAAAAGTGAAAATTGCTACTCCATGCCTGTTACTACCTGTAGCACCATTTTCTGGACCTATGAATTAAAAACAAAGCAAAGGTTAATACTATTCCTCTACACCATATATTGAAGAGTACTTATGTAGAACCTCTTGCTTCATCTGGCAGCATAACTCCTATATTCTTTTGTCTTTAACTCCACACTGGCAATAGTTCATAGAGTGAAGCACTTTCTAGCACAACATCCAGGTACACAAACACATATATGCTCCATTTCTGTCTAAAATTTTTAAGCTTTAAAAGTAAGCACAGATTTTTCAATCCAAAGCAGGTTTGAGGTTTGCAAAACAAGTCAATTCTTGAACTATTATTACTCAGTATCATTTTCTTCACCACCTCTCATACAACATAAATGGTTGCAACAGGATAACAGTATTATCACAGTGTTACTGGTATGTGTTCTGGTTCTGCTGAGCTATGAACATGAAATTGAGTACAAAGTAGTTTCAGATTTATCTTGTCCATTAGAGGTCAGCAGAAGACCGTTTATCTATACAGGATCTGAATGTTTCCCATTCCTTCTTGAAATTCTAGGTCATTATGCCAGTAGCAAGAAAAAATGAATTTGACATTATAGGTCAGAAAAAGCCAAGGCTAAAAGTTCACAATAACTACTGCTTGTTCCACCTGGAATAACTCTGTTGTAGAATCATTATAGATAAATTTAAATGACTTATAAAAATTGTAGAATGTGAACAATTATGCCATGAAAACTAGCAACAACATGAACAAATGGATTCTTGCAGTGTAGACATGTCTACAAGATCCTTCTTATGCAGAAAAACTACAATGGAAAATTCACAAATTTGTGGCCTCTTCCTGCTGTTTCAGTTGGGGGTGGGGCAGGTGAGTCTAACAGTCAAGAGGCTGTAAATTACTTGACTGTCTCTCCTCATGCTTTCAGTACCACTGAAAAGTCACCTTCACGTAGGAGACCTTCTAGACCAGTGTCACGGAGGCATCCCAAATATAAGTTTAGGTGGACTAGCACTCCGATAACATATGATACAGATTTGGATATTAGGTTAGGAAATTATTTGGGGTGCAGCGAAATAAGAATGAGGATCCACAGCGTGCATATACGCACTCACAAGAAAACAAACCAGAGCCCTCTTTGCCCCGTTTTGCCCATAAGAGATAAACACTAGCCTACTGCGGCCAGGACTTTATACTCCTCTGTCACAGACGAGAAACTTACACTTGCCTACCAGGCAAAGAAGCTACACTCGTCTGTCCCAGATGAGGAATTATTAAAGCATATATCCAGTAATTTATCACTCACCCACACGTGGAGGTGAGGTGCTCCCCATCCCAGGAGGTTACCTTAGACGGTTTCTCTGTCTAAGGAGAGGGACTCCGGCAGCATGGCAGACCCGCAGCTCCAAGGAAACCACACCAAGGGAGTCGCCAGCGGGAACCCCATTTATAGTCTGCTCAGATCTGGCTGTGGACATTCCAGAAGCTTCTCGGCTTCTCTACACCCTGCCCCCTTGAGTGTGGGCCTTAGAGAAGCTTCTCGGCTTCTCTGGGCTGTGGGCGCTCTTGGCCCCTCCTCTGCTAACAACCCTGTCCACCCACTCTGGTTCTCACAAAGAGCCGTTAACTGCCGCATTGAAGGCCCCAGTTCTGAGAGAGAGATGGGCAGCTACCAGTGCAACTGCCGCACCAGTTCTCAGGGCGTGGGGGGGAAAGTGCAACTGCCACAACCAGATTACTCCTCTCTCAGTTTTCACAGTATCCCTTTCTCAAGAGAGCAATTCACCTCACTTTCCACAGAAGAACAGCTCTAAAACCACTGCTTCTCCAAGCCCAAAATTAGTCATGACCTTCATACAGTCACCAAGAAACCTTCATAGGTGTCCGGTTAGCAAACAGTTAGGATTATGAGATATTTTTTCTTTAGCTGATGTCATGGGAACTATATTGTTTGCACTCCTGAACTTAAGCTTAGTCACTGTTTTTATCAGAACTGAGGAATGCTTCCAGAACTATTCTGACCAAGGATTTGTGGAGGAATGAAGGACACTCACATACATCAGGTTATTATAAATACTGCAGTTTATAACACAAAACTGTTCTCCCAAAGGCCACACTACCATGAACTCAGCTACAATTCACCAAAGACTGAAGAAGTTCAGACTAATTAGTTCAAGAATGCATACAGGGAACCATCTCTAAAAACATACACACACAAAAAAAACCTGACAGTATCTGAACAATATGTTGTTTGAGGGGGGAAAAAAAAAAGTCACAAAACTGAAAAAGAAATCACAAACTGAAATGTGATGATATGCACACACACAAATCCCCCCTGCTCCATTTTTCAGACAGATTCCAGTTTCCCCAAGACAATTTGGTGGGTTTTTTTAGCTAACACATACCTTATAAATGCATTTTTTTCATCAAAAGTAGGTTTACCTATAGGCAAATCCCCTAAATGAATTTTTCACAGTATCAGATTCTATGCCAAAGCTTATTTTTGAGGAATATTAAGTGGATATGCTCTAGTGGAAACAATCTAGATCGGGATTTCCTAGTCTGAGAAAAATACTTCCTTTGAGGATTATCAAACTGCTTCAAGAGTTTGAGGCCATGATAACTAGGAAAAAGAGTAATATCCAGGTAATTCCCTAAAAGGTTTTGTTCATTTCTAGGAAATAAATTTGAAAGTAATTTGCCTTTCCCCCACTACTACATTCCAATACAAAAATCATCATCTCCATGGGAGATGTTTCATACCAGATTCTGGTGAGTTTTTTGTTTCCTTGCTTAACCACAGGTGGGTTTCAGTCTGTGTATACATAGATAAAAACTTATTCTGTAACCACTGACAATTAATGGATAAAAAAATAAACTAATTATGAAATTTATTATAAAATTACACTCTCTATCTGGTAACTAAGTCTTTTTTCCTGAAGTCTATTTCCACATTAAGCCAGTATTTATAAAAAGTGGAAAGACAAAGAACTTTCCAGAGAAAGCAACTTCTCTTGTGCCCTAAATGTTAATATACTCTTTGAGATGTCATAGATGCAAAGCCAAAGAGAAACAATGTGCAGTCTTGCACAGATTTAAAATGTGACTGCTCATAGTACTGCATAGTACTCTAAAGGATGCCATACTTAAAGAGGGTGCTCACCAATGTGGAACAATGTACAGGCCTCATTGGATCTTTGCAGGATTGTGGCAATGGAACTCAGAAGCCTGAAGAAAATCTGTGTCACTCATTTTCTTGCAATAAGCACCAAAAAACCCCTTTAAACTCAAAAGTCAGATTTTGTTGGAATATAAACCAGAAAACTTTTTAGTTTAACATAAAGCAACCAGACTAGACATTCAATATATTGTTACTGACAAAAAGGGAAAACACCATACATAAGGAAAAAAATCCAAACCGTTGTTAGCTTGATTAGAATATAAGTAATTGAACCAAAACCAACAGTTATGACTATTCCAATAACACTAATATCCAGCTGCTACAGCAAAGCTTCTTTATTCACATTTAAAAACACATACAAGAAAAATGGCTAATACTGACCCCTTTTCATTGGTGCTAAGCTCACCCTTGCAACACCCTTTTGGATCTTCCTGTGGGTAGTTTCAGTCTTCCTCAAACAAAAGCACTGTTGGGAGAAGGGGAGGTCACACACAAGGTCTTTGCCAAGAGAGGTTCATGGTTAGGATTTTTTCGTCCTGTTGTCTCGAAGGAGCAGGGTGTCAATGCCTCCTCCTTCCTCAGCCTTGGACTAGCGTGGGTTTATTTCTGTATTTTCCCTCAGCCTGTCCCACACCACTGAGGGTACCCCACAGCCACAGCTCACTCCAAGGTGGTGAGAGTCACTCACCCCCAGCAGTTGGGCTGCCCAGCGCCACTCAGACCAGCACCAGGACATCCCTGGGCACCACAGGGCTTCTGCTAATGACGGCAAAATCATATTTACAGGCTATGCACATGGATCCCACACTTCTATCCAGCTCTTGAAGGAAACTACAACCACAACCACAGCCTCAGTGGTGTCTTACTTGACAAGAGCCCTGCTCTCAGCCACTGTGTCTCCCTATTACAGTTGCATGAGGGTATCTAATACGCTGTGTCTTGCTTTAGTCTACTTCTGCCAGTTATCCTAGTAGTCTGGCACTTCAACTGGACTTGAAAATTTCAGAGAAAAAAATCCTGAGCAGCTTTAACTTTATAGCAAATTGGAAGCCTGCGCAAAGGAATACAACTGAGCCTTAAAACACAGTTCTCCCCAGAAAAAAAAAAACAAACAAACAACTTAGAGACAGGTACTTGCGTAAATACATTAAGTTGTCAAATTCTCTCTCTCAGGAAAACCAAATTATACAGAGACTCACAGACATACATACTGACAGGTCAATAGGTCAATTGATCAAGTAACTTTTCTTTTTGTAGCAAAAAAGGAAGCTTATGTTTTCTTGCCGTGTTCTTAGGTCAGCAGATCTATTTCCAGTGAGGAACACAACTTTAAAACATAAATTTATCTTCTGAGAAGAATAATTGCAACTAACAGAAAAAGCATAGGAAAAACTGAAGGCTAAACTGTAGCTTGACTAATGCAGGCTAAAATCAGTGGTGGAAAGGACCATATATATTCCATGAGGCAAATATGAGGCTATAATTGCTGTGTTTGTGAAATCTCAGATCAAAGAGAATTGCTTTTTACATCCATTTCATTGGTTTTGTGAAAAAGGTGAAACATTTGTATAGTATTGTTCTAAGGTAGATTACATTCTATCATACTCCCATATTGCTAGTCTCAAATATATTTTATTTGAATGCTGCTAAAATAATTTCTAATAGAAAGAAATAAGAAAACAAACAACTCCCTGCAAATCACTTCTATTGTAACTCATCAACTAGGGGGAAAAAAATCCCCCAAACAAATGAAGCAAACTATGAAAAGCACACCAAGAGTAAAAGTAGTCATCTAAAGTAATTTGCTATGTTTACCAGCTAACCTGGTATTTTTTAAAAGCTTATAAAAATTTATAAAAGGACTGTTCTACCTTATCAACACTAATAGAAAATGGAGGCAGTGTGCCTGTATGCATTAACATCAGTGATTAGACAGGATTCACTGCTAATTATTTTTTTTTGACACAATAATAAGTTGGTTTATAAGTGCTACCATAATCTCTTTTCTATTTCTTGTCTATGACCTTTCCACAAGGTGAAAAAAAAGTCTGGTATCCAAAACAGTAAACTGTGAATTACAACCCAGTATTTATCAATTGTTTTGGAATCCAAACATATTACAAAAACCATCATTACTACACACTTATAAAAGTTTTATTTTAGCCTCAGCTTAAAAAGAAAAAAAAAATTCTCAAATCAATTTTAAAAGGTAGCACTGATCTGATACAAACCAGTACTACTTCCAAGTAATTATAGCATGTGCACAACATAGTAAATTATCATCAATGTGCATATTAACCCATGTTCCATCAGTCTTTCTCCTTGCATGCATCTCAGTTCTCCTACAGAAAGTAGCCCAAATGCCACCTGTTTTATTAGGTTGAAGATGCATTTCTATGACAGAATATTTCTTTTATTTAGTAATTTACTAAGTGTTTCTTACTAAATATATTATAAAGAGCACCATCATCATATTTCATTACCACTGGCAGCATGCAAGTTGCAGACAAGCCTGTCTGGCAGAATTCTCCTATTTATATTGACCTTTTCTACAATTCTGTGATTGCATTAGGTGCTGGAACACAACACAAGCATTATGAACCTAATTTCATGGCCTTATCTAGGCAAAAATTACAAAGTCCTGAGAAAATTTTTTGTATTAATACTGAAAAACTGATTTCATCCCCTGATTTTTTTTTTTAAATCAAAAATTTCTGGACCTATCCTATCTATATCACACAAACTGCAACACAGAAAACAAACCATGATGGTACAGAACTTAGCTGTCCAGCCTCATTCCAGTCAATCTTTCACCAGTGATGCTACAGGATTTTGCTTGACATTAATATCTGACTGGTTTATATTTGCTTGCTTCTTATGCGCCTTCACTGTCCATCGTGTGTAGCTGGTTCTTTGTAATTCTAGCCCTTGACTGTAACAGATTTTGTATGTACAATGGAAGCCTGCTGAACACTATCTCTTCTATGTGTTGGCTTCTTGTTTGTGTGCTTTTTTTCTTCAGGAAGAGTGACCAGACAAGTCAGCTCTGGAAAAAGGGCAGTGATATCCCTGGAGGCAGCAAATATGCACCAGAGAACTTTTCATGTTGACAATCACAGCAAGCAGTCATTGCACAAGTGGCCAGACTGCAGCTCAGGGAAAGACACAGGCTGCTGAAGGAATGGGCAGCACACAGGCAGAGTGCTGTGGGGATAGGAAAAAAAAAAGATCTAAAGGGGATTTTGCAGGATTTGCAGTAACCCAGACACACACTGAACAGGCCGAAACTAAGCATAGAAGCATGGTCCAGCTTGCAATGATCCATGAACAGGCAGGGAGTTATTTATATAGACCTTTTTATTCTAATATGTTACATAGTCATCCTATTGGAAACTGCAATTATGATGGCTTATATTCTGAAAAAAATCCAATTTTAGTGTCTCAAAATCTTTTGGGATTCCATTGAGAAACACAGTGGTATAGAAGGGTTTAGAAAGATCAATTAGTAAGTTCTGGATAACTCCGTATTTCTTCTTAGGCTAATACTATATGGTATTATTTGGCTCAGCTACACTGAGATGAGTAGGGATCATCGTGTACTCACAGCTGTCTCTCATTTCTCATTCTTGTTCCCAGGACAGAAGGTAACATTCTATGCCATACCTTCAGATAACTTTAAATGTGTATGTCTTAACTCCTCATCTCCCCATCCATCTTACTCTTTTCCTTAGGCATTTTTGAACAAATGTTTAAAAATTCCTAAGATATTTGATCCTACCCTTTTCATTCCTGTCATACGTACATAATACACAGATGACAAGGCTGTTTGAGAGTTTTATTCATAACTATTCAGAGCAAACCTAAAACTAATTTATGCTTCTGAAGAGGAAGGATATTTTCAACTTCCTCAGCCTATATAGAGAGGGTTGCAACCAGCAGAAATTCATACTGAGTGCAGAAGGAACGATTTGAGTCCTTGTGAAAGAGCTTGAGAAAGCCAAACACATTGGAGGGGGGGACAGGAGTAGCACAGGGCTAAGGGTAATGGGAGAGACAGAAAACACAGAGCTGGGCATCTGTAACACATTTCAGTGTGCTTTTGTATTAAGAAATGAAATTCTTAATGGCCATACCTACTAACTATTCAAGACATGAGCCTACATGCTACTAGAAAATAGCTGCAAATATAGCAAGTCACGATTTAAACTGAAGTAACTGGTGTAGGATCTGGAAATTACTCATCAAATTACTCCTCTTCATTGCATGCTCTGCATTACTCATCTAAATGACCTCTATGACACAGTAATGCACATTCAGTCATTGGAGCTAGAATATTTTTATTTCATTTTCTCAGCTAAGTCCATTTGAACTTCAGAATTTGTCCTTTTGTTTGGGTAAATCACACACCACTCCTCTTCAGAACTGAATAGCATCACAGTTCTCTAGTCAGAGCAAGCCAAAAAAACACCTCTGATTGCTTAGCCCATGGACTCTATCAAGCAAAGCTGCTATAATTCCCATCTGTCTTCCCAGTGTGCAATCGACATATAAGTTGATAGTTTAGAAGCACAAAAGGCAAGAGCTCTCAACGCTCAGAACACTCCTGCACTACCTTTGTACCTTAAAAACCTTAATGCCTCAATACATAGTGAAAACAGAGTAAAGGCTAAAGCTTTAATTTGCATGTTGGATTTCACAGGTGTTTATGCTTTAAAAGCTATGTATTCCATGTATAAAACTGCTTATAAAAGTACTAGTACTTGCCATGCAACAGACTAAAGCCATGATATTAATTTGTAACTTTTTTACTAAATATGTACCAGAACTATTTGAGAGTGCTAATTTTCGGTATACTGCAGTTTTAGAAACATCTATGAATTATATTATGTCCAAATACTGATTTTTCATGGGCTGGCTATAAACTAACTTATACACATGTTTCTAATATATTTTGCTACTTTCTACAGGAGTTTGTCATTTGATCTTAAATAAGAAGAGAACAAAGGAAAGGACAGGAATCCTTCAAGACATGATAGGCATCTATTTTTCCTTGAAGAAGGGTAACCCTCAGACAGGATGAGATAGTCATCTTTTTTCTGTTTCAGGTTCTTAGCTCTGCAATAAGTGGATGCCTTTCTTTTTCTCCAGATGCTGCTAATAGCCTCTCCCAGCCACTGCTGCTATCTAATGTTCTAATAACTGATTATACATGGCAGATAAAACTAACACTAGAGGCAATGTAGGCCCACTGATGAATGAGGTGGGTGCCCTGGTGACAAAAGATACAGAGGAGGCAGAGTTACTGAATGCCTTCTTTGCCTCTATCTACACTGCTGGAAGCTGTCCTGAGGAGCCCCATACTCCTGAGGCCCCAGAGGAGGGCAGGACAGTAGAGGAGTTTGCCTTAGTTGATGAGGACTGGGTTAGGGAGCAATTAAGCAATCTGGACATCCATAAATCCATGGGTCCAGATGGGAGGCACCCATGGGTGCTGAGGGAGCTGGCTGAGGTCATTTCTAGACCTCCATTGTCTTTGCCAAGTCTTGGGAAACGGGAGAAGTACCTGAGGACTGGAGGAAAGCAAATGTCACTCTGGTCTTCAAAAAAGGCAAAGAAGGAGGACCTGGGTAACTATAGACCAGTCAGCCTCATCTCCATCCCTGGGAAGGTGATGGAAAAACTTATTGTTGGTGCCATCTCAAAGCATATCAACGATAAGAGGGTCATCAGGGGAAGTCAACATGGCTTCACCAAGGGGAAGTCATGCTTGACCAACCTCATAGACTTTTATGAGAATATAACCACGTGGATATATGATGGCAAAGCAGTGGATGTGGTCTACCTTGATTTCAGTAAAGCATTTGACACAGTCTCCCACAGCATCCTCGCTGCTAAATTGAGGAAGTGTGGACTGGATGATCGGGTAGTGAGGTGGACTGTGAACTGGCTGAAGAAAAGAAGCCAGAGAGTCGTGGTCAATGGGGCGGAGTCTGGTTGGAGGCCTGTATCTAGTGGAGTCCCTCAAGGGTCAGTACTGGGACCAGTACTATTCAATATATTGAATATATCAATGACTTGGATGAGGGAATAGAGTGCGCTGTCAGTAAGTTTGCTGATGACACCAAGCTGGGAGGAGTGGCTGACACGCCAGATGGCCATGCTGCCATCCAGCAAGACCTGGACAGGCTGGAGAGTTGGGCGGGGAAAAATTTAATGAAATATAACAAGGGAAAGTGCAGAGTCTTGCTTCTGGATAGGAACAAGCCCAGGTTCCAGTATAAGTTGGGGAATGACCTATTAGAGCAGTGTAGGGGAAAGGGACCTGGGGGTCCTGGTGGACAGCAGGATGACCATGAGCCAGCACTGTGCCCTTGTGGCCCACAAGGCCAGTGGCATCCTGGAGCGTATTAGAAGGGGGGTGGTTAGTAGGTCGAGAGAGGTTCTGCTTCCCCTCTACTCTGCCCTGGTGAGACCTCATCTGGAATATTGTGTCCAGTTCTGGGCCCCTCAGTTCAAGAAAGATAGGGAACTGCTGGAGAGAGTCCAGCACAGAGCCACGAAGATGATGAAGGGAGTGGAGCATCTCCCTTATGAGGAAAGGCTGAGGGAGCTGGGTCTCTTTAGCCTGGAAAAGAGGAGACTGAGGGGTGACCTCATTAATGTTTATAAATATATAAAGGATGAGTGTCACACAAGGATGGAGCCAGGCTCTTCTTGGTGACAACCAACAGTAAGACAAGGGGCAATAGGTATAAACTGGAACACAGGAGGTTCTACTTAAATATGAGAAGAAACTTCTTCTTAATGAGGGTGACAGAACACTGGAACAGGCTGCCCAGGGAGGTTGTGGAGTCTCCTTCTCTGGAGACATTCAAAACCCGCCTGGATACCTTCCTGTGTAACCTCATCTGAGTGTTCCTGCTCTGGCAGGGGCATTGGACTAGATGATTTTTTGAGGTCCCTTCCAATCCCTAACATTCTGTGATTCTGTGTGATTCTGTGATTCTGTGATTCTGCTCTTCATTCTAGTGTAAACAATAATAATTTCTGAAATAAATAAATAAATAAATAAAATCATACTGAGCAAGTGGGCCAATATAGTTCCAAATTCTGAGCTGACAGAGATGTTATTTGTATGAAGAAATCATTTTAGGTCAACAATAATTCTTCAGTTTTAAGCTAAACCAGGAGATATTGTATGTTTAGGAGTACAGTACAGCCCCTTTTGTGCTTAAAAAACAAGAGTAGCTGGTTTCTTGCACAATATTCTTCTTCTAATTGTTCTCCATTACTTGGAAAAGCTTTCTTTCTAGCATAATTTAAAAGTATCTATATTGCTGTGTTTCTACACCTGCTAGTAGGATCTATTGCATTTTGGATATTCTTCCCATTCGTTACCTAAAAGCAAGTAATACCACTACCTCAGCTGGAGACCAAGTAGAAATTGCTACTACAGCAGAAACTTCTTTATCTTAGGGTTGTTTTTACCTCCTTTCTAAGGGTACCAAGTGTAACAAATTGTGCTTGGGGTTTTGGGGTGGGTTTCCTTGTGTTGTTGGGTGGTTGGGATTTTTTTTAATTGAGTAGCCATTAATAAGGCCATAAGGTAAAGGAGTACAGTTCTTCTTCCCTTATTTTTGGTCTCTCATCTGAGCTAGTCACACAGTCTCCCTTCACAGGTAGTGGAGTAAAACCACGTGTCTAGGTGTCAGATTTCATTTACACCTTTATCCCACGATGTAATCCATTGCACCAAGGAATTATCTTGTAAAACGCATCCACAGGATTAGTTCAGGTACGTGTATTTTCCTCTGAGAGCATGACTCCTCCCTTGAAACACTTTGAGGTGCTCACCAAGAAGGACTTCTGAAGATGTGTTCCTTCATAAGCTCTATACTGAAATATAAAGTTTACAGACCTTAAAGAATGCAATGCTTCACGAGTTCTTTGGTAGCTGCCTGAAGGGCAGGCAAATCATTTTGCAGCATTTGTGTTTCTGTCTGTCTCAAAAACTATGGGCCTACTTCTGTCATAGCTGGAAATTTGAAATTTGCTGCCTCTGTAAAATAATATATTTTCCAAACTTCACACCAAAACTTCTTTGCAAGCATAGTGACAGATTTGCTGCTAGCAAGCAAATGAGTATCACAGGAAGAAACAAAAATACTGTGTACTAGCGTGCTTAGGATTTTCCCCTGCTTTGCCCCCCCTCCCATACATTATTCTACAGTACTATTTTAGTGCCCTGTGCTGCTGAATATTGTAGGTTGATGGAAGAAAATGTTGAAAAAGTGTCAGAGAAAACAGAACTAAATAACACTATGACCTTTCAGTGACATGCCATCATAAGATGGTGAGAAATTTCATTGCAGGCTGAAAGGCTTTTAGAAATTAGTCTAATGTGTTTCTCTGATATAGTTTTTGTGTTTCCATGACACAGTTTTGTATTTAAATCCTACCATTTTCTTCAGAGTTCTTCATTATCTTTCAGAAAACAAACAAACAAACAACAACAAAACAAAGAAAACAAACAAAAACAAACCACAAAACAACCATTGCTAGAAGGTCTAAATAAGAAATGAAAAAATCCATTTGAAAATGGTTTCAGAATTGAAATTCTATATGTTTTATTAAGGTTTAATTATATTTTTGCATTATATTAGAGCAGGAAGTTTTTTTCATATTTTAAAAGAAAGGGGATTTTTGTTTGGTTTCTTTAAAAAAGCTAGTATACCACTTGTCATTTAAATGAACAAAATAATGAATTGCAAATGGAAAGAACTCAAGGAAGCATGAAACCATTTAGCAAAATATTTATACATCCCCCACAGATTCTTGTTTCCCTGGAAAGGTTATCTGAGTGTAAATGTGACATTTTGAAATGTGTGACTGCAGTGAAAACTAAATCAATCATAACTCATTTATCAGTTAGTAATGAAATTTAATGTTAATCTGCTTTTTCATTCTCATTTAAAGAGGTCTTGTCCCTGTAATTATTGGCTTTGAGTGTGACCTTCCTACTTTTTCCAGGCAATTAACTTTTTTCTTGCTTACATCTGACCTAGATAGGGATCTGTTCTTCTGTAAAAAATAAATACTTTAATAAAATTGGTAGGCCAGTTTCATTGATATGTCACAGTATTTTTAAAAAATTAATTCCATAGCATTTGGCACATTTACTATAGCTCTACCACTAGCTTTATATCCTTTGCAGACATTTTAGGTAACCAAACAAAAAAAGTATGGTCTCCAGCTTCACAATCCCAATCTAAACTTTTCTTCTGCTGGGCTTCCACTTAAAAGCATTGGTCAAATAAGAACAAAAGTTAATATATTCTCTGTACTTGCAGAAAAGGCTACGTGTTTACTAATATGTAATTTTCTGTTTCTACGTTGTCTGAAGTTCCCGACTTCCATTCATTTCGCTTATGCATACGTGTTACCTGCACAAATACAATTGTCTTACAGCTATACTCCCATAATGTTTAAGGTATCTTGTACTACTTCTGTACACAAATCTAGGAAACAGTTCCCATGTCACCACCTCCCCAAAGAAAGGAAAACACAACCATATGATGAGGAATTTAAACATTTGTTAAGGATTGTATGTACATACTGAATTGAGAAGGCAAATTATGTCTAAGCAAACATTATTAATCGTAACTCTGGTTTTCTCGATCAGAAACTGTTTTCTTCTTCTAATTTACATACATATACGCACGTATTCCTTATTCAAGGTAATATTAAACATGATATCCCCATTCAGGGTATTCATTTTAAAAGGTTTTTTCTCACAGGTCCTTCTGAAGGGAACAGTAATTCTGATGTTGCAGAAAACTGCCTTTCCATCACAGTTAATGGTGTTGCAAGGGAAAAAAAAAACCAGAAACCAAATCAGGTCGGGACAGAAGCCGTGTATTACTGCAGCTATAGGAGAGAACACACAGCAGCAATGTGTCAGACTGCTGATATTAATTCTGCCCAAATGGGGCAGAGCTCATATACCTTTAGGCCACGCAATCCATTCTTCACCAGCACTGTACCAGATAAGCAGGATATAGTAAATGACAACAGCGACTGAAATCCTTCTGATAAGGAGGCTCTACACAGAACACCCTGTTAGGAATAATCCACTCCTTTGATAATGAAATTCTGCTGATCAGCCAGATGATTAGCTGAAAATGTTTCCTAACTAGTGAGGCCTGCAAAGGCCAACAAGACCTTGACTATCTTGCTTCCACGATGGAAACATGAATGATTTTAAACACCCGGATGTATGCCAAAGCTAAATCAGAGAGGAGAGATGTAAGCTTTGTTTATGAATTTGTACACATAAAAAAGATCATCACAGCCCATTTTTGGCTGTTCCCAGTCATTTAAAATAAATGCACCCAGTAGTCAAGTTACATTCCTGAGGTGAAAATGTGCCTTCCACAAAGGTGTTGTTAACCAATAAAAAAGAGTGCACTTCTTTTTATCAAGTAGAAGTTATCTGAAACAATCACACTGAGCTTTTATAAAGGCAAAACAAAAAAAAAAAAAAGGAGTAATCTGATGCACCTCTCATTTTATGAACTTTGAGTGTATGAATGATCAGAATTTCATAGAATCATAGAATCGTTTAGGTTGGAAAAGACCTTTAATATCATGAAGTACAACCATTAAGCTAGCACTGCCAAGTCCACCTCTAAACTATGTCCCTAAGCACCACGTCTATACGTCTTTTAAACACCTCCAGAGATGATGACACAACCACTTGCCTGGGCAGCCTGTTCCAATGCCTGACAACCCTTCCTGTGAAGAAACATTTCCTAACACCCAATCTGAACCTTCCCTGGTGTAACCTGAGGCCTTTTCTTCTCATCCAACTGCTCGTTACTTGGGAAAAGAGGCCAACACTCTCCATGCTACAACCTCCTTTCAGGTACTTGTAGAGAGCAATAAGGTCTCCCCTCAGGCTCCTCTTCTCCAAGCTAAACAGCCCCAGTTCCTTCAGCCACTCCTCATAAGATTTGTGCTCCAGATCCTTTACCAGTTTCATTGCCCTTCTTTAGACACGCTCCAGCAGCTCAATATCTTCCTTGTAGTGAGGGGCCCAAAACCGAACACGGGATTTGAGGTGGGGCCTCACCAGTGCTCAGTACAGTGACACAATCATTTCCCTAGTCCTGCTGGCCACACTATTTCTGATACAAGCCAGGATCCTGTTGGCCTTTTTGGCCACCCGGATGCACTGCTGGCTCATATTCAACTGGCTGTTAACCGACGCCCTCAGACCCTTTTCTGCCAAGCAGGCTTTCCAGCCACTCTTCCCCAAACCTGTAGCGCTACCTGGGGTTGTTGTGACCCAAGTGCAGGACCCGCCACTTGGCTTTGTTGAACCTCATACAATTTGCCTCAGCCCAATGATCCAGCCAGTCCAGATCCCTCTATATGGCCTTCTTACCTTCAAGAAAATCAACACTCCCACCCAGTTTGGTGTTGCCTACAAACTTACTGAGGGTGCACTTGATCCCTGTGTCCCAATCACTGATAAAGATATTAAAGAGAACTGGCCACAGTACTGAGTCCTGAGAAGTCCAGCTTGTGACCAGCTGTCAACTGGATTTGACTTCATGGTCTACAACTCTTTGGATCTGGCCATCCAGCCACTTTTTTACCCAGTGAAGAGTATGCCTGTCCAAACCACTAGCAGGCAGTTTCTTCAGGAGAATGCTGTGGGAAACAGTGTCAATGGCTTTACTAAATTCTGGGTACACAATATCCACAGGCTTTCCCTTATCCACTAAGTGTGTCACTTTGTCCTAGAAGGAGATCAGGTTAGTCAAGCAGGACCTGCCTTTCATAAACCCATGCTGACCTGTCCTGATTGCTTGGTTGTCTTGTACATGCCACGTGATGCCACTCAGGATGATATGCTCTTTAATCTTCTCTGGCACTGAGGTCAGACTGACAGGCCTGTAGTTCCCCGAATCCTCCTTCCTGCCCTTCTTGTAGATGAGTGTTCCATTTGCCTGCTTCCAGTCAACCAGCACCTCCCTGGTTAGCCAGGACTGTTGATAAAGAATTGAAAGTGGCTTGGGGACCACCTCTGCCAGCTCCCTCAGTACCCTTGGGTGGATCCCATCTTGCCCCCCAGACTCATGCGTATCTAAGTGGTGTAGCAGGTCACTAACCATTTCTCCTTGGATTACAGGGGCTTCATTTTGCTCCCTGTCCCTGTGTTCCAGCTCAGGCAACTGAATACCCAGTAGACAGCTGATCTTACTATTAAAGACTGAGGCAAAGAAGGCATTAAGTACCTCAGCCTTTTTCTCATCCTTTGTCACTATATTTCCGCCCACATCAACTAAAGGACGGAGATTCTCCTTAGCACTCCTTTTGTCACTAATGCATTACAGAAAAATTTTTGATTGTCTTTTATAGCAGTAGCCAGGTTAAGTTCTAGCTGGGCTTTGACCCTTCTAATTTACTCCCTGCATAACCTCATGACATCCTTGTAGTCCTCCTGAGTTGCCTGCCCCTTCTTCCAAAGGTCATAAACTCTCTTTTTTTTTTTTTTTTCCCTGAGTTCCAGCCAAAACTCTCTGTTCAGTTAGGCTGGTCTTCTTCCCCACCAGTAAACCCTGTTTCTTTCCATTTCAGTTGAAGTGCCAGCCTGAAACTACACACTACCTCTCTAAGAACCAGTAATAGCAGGTTGAGCTCCCTTCTGCTACAATTGCAAGGAATACTTATTGAACCTGCCTTTTCTAACATAAAATCATCCTTCACCTCCACTGCACATGCCCTTTCTGTGAACTATATATGGCATTACAGGAAGGTGTTTAGATGCTCCAAAATCTGCATATGACTTGCTTTGGTACTGAAGTCAATAATCTATGGAAATACATTTTTTCATACTTAAATTTTTTGCCTATAAATAAGGTCAATAATTGTAGGGTTAGTTTATAAGTTCCTAAGTGTTTGTAGGAGATAAAAGAGACAAACAAATTGAAATAATTAACATTATTAATATCTCATCTAACACAAGCTCCAAATGATTGACAACTTCTACACCGTGTTAAGTCAGATCACCCATATGCATTTCATGTCTTGGGACCCCTGACAATTTTGGGTATCACTTAATGTGGTATCATCTTTCTCTGTCTTCCCCTCCTCCCTCTCACCTCCACCAAATTCCCATGTTGCCTTTGGGAGAAAAACTTAAGACAGGAGGAAGCTTATGCTTTAAGCAGCTGATCTGATATCTGAGAGAGTCAATTTTTGGGTTCCTTACCCAGCTTTACACATGACACTTCCTATATCTTTGTCCTATCCAGAAGCTGCTCAGTAGTATGTTGTGTTATACTGTGCCTAGCTGGCAATTCTCTTTGTGCATCCCTGTAGAATTTCCCTGTAGCACCATTAGTATTAACTTCTCAAGAAATGGTTAAAAAAGTTATAAAATTTACAATTATAGTTCAAGTAGTATAGTTCAGAGAATCAATAAACAAAAAGTGAGCATTCAAAGATTAAAGTGATAGCCACTTTGAAGTTGCAGATCCACAGAATAATTTTTTTATGAACAGACTATCAGAGATGTGGGTGGGGGAGAGGCTGTGACACCACACAGGAGCACACATAAACTCATGAATAGCTTGACAACAGGTTTCCTACTGCCTTTCTGCTCTTATGGAAATATGTTTACCTGCATTTACCTGCATCTGAACTATCTTCATAATTTGGTAAGTCGTATTCCCCAAGAAGACAAGTCTGCAAATAGGAAAATGGCTTTGGCATAAAAGTATAAGGCAAATTCAGGTCTATATAACCTGATTTCCAATCAAATTATTAGGTTAACTTTTTGATATATTATTCTTGTTTCTAAATCCTGTTAAGGCACTTACTGAATACAAAGAGGCAAGGGAAATTCATACATGAAAATAGCATGCAAAAGAGGAAAAATAATAATAAAGATATTATCAACTAATGGTGCCGAGGGACACAGTAAAACATTAAGAAGAGATAAAAATATACATTTGTGTCAAAGGCCTGGAAAGTAATAAGTCAAATGTAACTGAGTTACTGAGTAATTTGAAAATACACAAACCTGGAAGCAAAGTGATTGCATATATGTTTAATCCTATTTTGTAATTACACTTAAATACAAAACTAGCTAGCTTATCGACTTCAATTAGTCTTTCTCCAGACTGAGTTTCTCTGCTACTATGTATTTATATTAGAGCTTATGGCAACATGCCCTAGGTTAAGTTGGCCTTTGAATAACAAAAAATATGTATAATTAACATTAATTAGAAAACCTTTGGATTTGTTTAGGAGCTCTTCATAGTTAAGTGGTTTTCTTTGTTTTATTTTTAAATATAACTTTGTGTTAATAATTTAAAAATATTACAGACATAAGAAATCCCCTCTAACAATTTATCTGGCATTTTATACTTCCATAAAACACACCGGGGTGCCCATTACTGTATGCTATCAGCATACGTACTAAACTCAGTGTAGGTGAGCTGTGTTAATATTATGCTTCAACAGCACACCCTGGAGTATCTTATTGCTTACATGATGAAAAGGTCAAACATTTGCAGCATACTTTCACGTTTCACAGAAAAATTGTACATTATCATTCTCTGTTACCTCATCCTTTTGGGAAAATTGGTTGCAAGGAAGAGTAGCAAACATAATTCAATTAAACAAGGTTTGTTAAAGTGCTAATATGTGGCTTAATGTTGTAGTTCTCTTTGGGTAGCAAGCAAGGTTATACCCCCTCTATATAGTGTTAGCATAAATTATGTACGAGTAGAAAATCCAGTAAAACCTCCAATCAACAATCTAACTAGATATTAATATTTTTTAAAAAAATTAAAGGACTGAATCTTGCTGAGGCTGATATATTTATTTCAGAATATATTAAGCTTAACAAAAAACAGAGCTGCATTAGTTGGAGGGAAGCAGAATTTTAGGTCAGCATCAGTGTCTCATTACACATCTCAGCTGTTTTAGTGCAGAGATTTTCATTATGAGAACCCCTCTGGAAAATAGCACGCTACAGTGGAGCAGCGTAGAAGAAACTGCAGCCAGGATACATGTGGCATGACTGTTCCATGAGTAACTATATACTTGTGGTTTTCAGAAACCAAAATTGTGATGACGATACCAGCCACGAAGCCTGTCTGTTAATTAATAGACTGCACCTGTCTATTTCTTCTAATGTCACTGTCCGGAACTGGAAGGAGAGAGGAGAAAATCACCTGCACTCCCGATTCCCTTACCAACTGTCCTAAGGTCCCGAAGTCTCTTTTGATCACCCTTGAACTATGGGTTGTAGCTTCATGGCCACCCATATGGAAGACCAGTAATGGGTAGCAGTCCAAAGGCCATGCTAGGCTAGGAAGTTTCCTAGGAGCATCCTTAACCTGGACCCCTGGAAGACAGCGGACTTCTCTAAGAGGAGGTTCTGTCTGGCATATTGGACCCACTGTTCTCCTCAGAATGGAATCACCTACAATTATAACCCGTCTTTTCCTCCTTAGGGAAGTGGTTGTAATATGGGGGGTAGGCCTTTCTGATCCTGTCAACACCTCCGTTGTAGAAGGACCTTCATCCTCCTCATCCATTGACTGGCCTTCCACATCCAGAGCCTCACACCTGTTGTACAGAGGCACGTGGCAGGGCAAGGGGGGGTGGTTTGCCTGCCATCCTGAGCATGGACTTGCCTCCATTGACTCCTTTCCCTTGAACTACTGTCTTCAGTCTGGTGGGGGAAGGACTCCTTTGATCTTGTTTTTTTCTGGTGGCCGTTCCTGTCTCAGGTTGGCCAGAGCATAATCCCACCAGTTAATCTCCTTCTCAGACTCCCTGATGCTTCTCAACCTTTTTATTCCTCTCTCAGCTCTACCACCAGGCTGAGCGGATCACCCACCAGGTCACACCTCACACAGCTGTATCTCTACTGCCATGCCATTCCAGTGAAAGGCTCTGGCAATCTCTGCAGCCTGAGGTCTGGATGGCTACATATTTCTGTGGGAACTCTGTCTGGGTTGCTGTGCCCTTCCTAGCTAGTGCAGAGGGTGATAATCACCAACTGAGCTAATCTCTGGAGTTGGCACAGCTTCTCCACCCTTCCTGTGTCCCCCGTCACACACACTGCCCTACCATGCTCTGGTCACTAGTGCTCCCCAGGCAGCTGTTTATAGGCCTGGTCACTGTTGCCCTGGCAACACCCAGGTCGCATCAGCACCACCTGCCATAGCCGATGGCTCCTGGTGGGTCTCACCACTGCCCTGGCTGTCCCCTGCCTCAGAAAAACCCTCTCTGTGCCAAAATCTGCCACTCTGCCATGGATTGCATCAGCTCCAGAGCAGCTTCCTTCATCAACTGGCTGCTTGTGTCAGTTATGCGGCGTTTCAATTTCTTTAGCTGTTGTCTATCATCCCCATGGCATTTTCTTCTCTGAAGACCACTATCAGTCCTGAATCCCAAAGCTGGTTTGGTTTGGTTTGGTTTGGGTTTTTTTGTTATGGCTTTGTTACTATCTATGGTGGGCAGAGTAGAGTAGGACCACATTAAAATATGTGAAAGTTCATCTCTAGTAGTGCTGCCAAGCAAGTCTGCTGGAATACTCTCAGTAGTGATTTCTCCTGTTTTTTTAGAAAAAGTTAAATTTAAAAGTTAAAATAATTGTTATTCTAAATTCCTGAGTATCACTTAGAATGGAAGTAAAAAACTTGTTTCAAGGTTAAACAGTGTCAAACAGCCACTTATTTCGCATACAACTGTATTTCACTTACAAGAATGCAATCTTCTTCATGATTATAATAAGCATCACTAGTGACAGTATCAATAAATTTTAAGTGTAGAAAAAGTTACTTAGGAAGTGTAGATCTTGTTTTAAATTTATTTAAAGTGGTTCCAGTAAGGCATATTCCTTTCCCCCTTTAGGCTTTCACTTCAACTTAAAACATTTTTTCAGTAACTCTCAGAAACTTCCTCTACCAGAATGGATTTAAAAATTGACAATTGTTTTATGCAACAGTATTTCTGGTGTTTGATTCCTGTGCTGCCATTATTTCTTCTTTTGGTTTTGATGTCTTTTATTAGGTATTTCTGTGAAAAACAGTTGCATCATGTGTACACATGTAAGAAAGAAAAAAAAAAGCAAAAAACTTTACATTTTGACATACCTTTCTGATTCTTCTATTCACTACAAATTGGGACTGTTCAGGGCCACTGGGAATGAACAGACCACAAATGCTGCTGCAGGCTATTTAGGACAATAAATTATCAATATCAGTTTAAAAGCAATTAATCAGTAAATATGATTTCTATTTCACACCTAAAGGGAAATGCTTCCTTTTCCTGATACACAGAGATAAAAGACACGTTGCCATTTCTCCCAAGTTTTTTGCCCTATCTGAAGATTGGGCAGGCTGCTGCTATCCTGAGACCAGCAAAAACCACACTTTCCTTCTGCCTGCCTGTGTGCTCACTTCCCAACACATAGTTACAAATAGAAATAAACCAGACTACAGGTGCTTTGAGCACTGCTCACAGAATACAGTACATATTTATGAATGAATCTTAAAAACATTTTTCTGTAGACATGTGTGTGTAGACAAATGTATACCACTACAATATGGTTTTCTTCAATTTTAATACAGACAATATAATAAAAGTGAATTTCACCAGGCCTCCACATAACAAAATCCAGACTACTCCCTCCTTTCAGCACCATACAGTTATTTCTTTGCCTCCACTGTTAAAGTGGAGTGCTTTGTGCTTGAAAAATCCTGCTCTCACTTCAATTTACTCTACTTATAAAGAAAATGTAAGAGAAATCATGAATATGCATTTGTTCTTTGAAGTACTTCTTGAAAATTCCCCTTACTTTATCAATCACTTAAGTCCTTCTCTTGCAAATATGCCTTGTGCAATGCTATCAGTGATCCATGACTACACTGCAAAATAGGCTTCAAATGCAGAAAAATATCCCCTCCAAATGCTAGAATTTAGGCACTCCTAAACATACATTTTTTTTTAATTTTTGTAACATTCAAGAATAAGGCAGTGTTTTAATCAAACAAGTGAATGCTGAAACTTGGACTGGCTAGAAGCATTCTTAACTATATGGAATCACTCTGTGACGGCACTGTCTTCAAAACAGCCATATGACCATCCTGAGTTGTATAAAGTCATGTAGGATGCAGATTTGAGATATATTGAAATCAGTTACACTTTCTTAATTCAACAGGCAAATCAATATAAGAGAAAAGTTAATTTTAGAAATATTAGCTTTGTTAGGCAAGTATTTGGAGTCAAAATTCTAGATACTTTATCTCCAAATTCCCATTTGAAGCCTCTTATAGTCTATATGTCTCTATCATATTCTAGAAAATCTCCTGTTTTTCTCTTTGAAATAAATATCAGTGTTTCTTGAAATGAGAGAATTAATCAGGTATTCATGGACCCTTTCCCACCGCAGGAGAAATTTTCAAGCCCTTCACAGAAGCCGAAAGTAGCATCCACCAGCAGAGTGTTGATATAAAAAAGCTGAAGTAGCAGCTACGTCATGTACATAATAGTTCTAAAAGAAGATTCGGTGATCATCTTTGGGGTATTTTAGTAACTTTAGCTAACTAAATAGAAGAGTTTGCATCATACAGCACTCTACCTTCTTTGATGGCTAAGTGCCTGTACAATCTGTGAGGACCTATACCTCTTGGGACTCATTCTTTTTGATGCAGCTGTTCTTTGTTCACACACACAAACAAACAAACAAAACCCAAACAAAAACCACAAAAATATCCAACAAAAACCCAAACAAACAAAACAAACCAAAACAAACAAAAAAAACCCCACAAAGAACCACCTGCAAAACCTGATATGAGCTTAACAAGATAAATCTAGTTTTTCTGATGCTGACTAGCCCAACATTTTTCCAAGTATTTTCAGTGATCCCAGGGGTGCCTAATTTTTCTTTTACAGATGCAGAGCTCAAATTGCTGTCTCAGCTGGCAGTCTTTGTAAGACAAGTACAAACTAGTTACTAGATGATAAACACCATGATGATTGGCGGTGGCAGAAAGGAAAAGTGAAACACTAAGTAAAACTGAGCAAACACTGAGCAAAAGGTAAAGGAACAAGGCCTAAGAAATCTAGTTAGGGTACCTAACATTTATAAAAACACCTGAAGTCTGATAGATGCAGGAGTTTGCCCTTAGCTCAGAAACATTACAATAAATTACCACTGTCTACTGGGTAGAGTATGAAGCATATAAAAACAAGTCTTTCCATACATAAAAATTAGGTCGATGAATCACAGAATCACAGAATGTTAGGGATTGGAAATGACCTCAAAAGATCATCTAGTCCAATCCCCCTGCCAGAGCAGGAACACCTAGATGAGGTTACACAGGAAGGCGTCCAGGCGGGTTTTGAATATCTTCAGAGAAGGAGACTCCACAACCCGCCCTGGGCAGCCTGTTCCAGTGTTCCATCACCCTGACTGAGAAGAAGTTTCTTCTCAAATTTAAGTAGAACCTCTTGTGTTCCAGCTTGAACCCATTACCCCTTGTCTTACTGTTGGTTGTCACCAAGAAGAGCCTGGCTCCATCCTCGTGACACCCACCCTTTATATATTTATAGACATTAATGAGGTCACCCCTCAGTCTCCTCTTTTCCAGGTTAAAGAGACCCAGCTCCCTCAGCCTTTCCTCATAAGGGAGATGCTCCACTCCCTTAATCATCTTTGTTGCCCTGCGCTGGACTCTCTCCAGCAGTTCCCTGTCCTTCTTGAACTGAGGGGCCCAGAACTGGACACAATATTCCAGATGAGGTCTCACCAGGGCAGAGTAGAGGGGAAGGAGAACCTCTCTTGACCTACTAACCACCCCCCTTCTAATACACCCCAGGATGCCATTGGCCTTCTTGGCCACAAGGGGACAGTGCTGGCTCATGGTCATCCTGGACCATGTCCAGGATGGACCCCCAGGTCCCTTTCCCCTACACTGCTCTCTAATAGGTCATTCCCCAACTTATACTGGAACCTGGGCTTGTTCCTATCCAGAAGCAAGACTCTGCACTTTCCCTTGTTATATTTCATTAAATTTTTCCCTGCCCAACTCTCCAGCCTCTCCAGATCTCACTGGATGGCAGCACAGCCTTCTGACGCGTCAGCCACTCCTCCCAGCTTGGTGTCATCAGCAAACTTGCTGATAGTGCACTCAATTCCCTCATGCAAGTCATTGATGAATATATTGAATAATACTGGTCCCAGTACTGACCCTTGAGGCACTCCACTAGATACAGGCCTCCAGCCAGACTCCGCCCCATTGACCACGACTCTCTGGCTTCTTTCCTTCAGCCAGTTCACAGTCCACCTCACTACCCGATCGTCCAGTCCACACTTCTTCAGTTTAGCTGTGAGAATGCTGTGGGAGACAGTGTCAAATGCTTTACTGAAGTCAAGGTAGACCACATCCACCGCTCTGCCATCATCAATCCACCTTGTTATGTCTTCATAAAAGGCTATGAGGTTGGTCAAGCACGACTTCCCCTTGGCGAAGCCATGTTGACTGCCTCTGATGACTCTCCTATCCTTGATATGTCTTAAGATGGCACAAAGGATAAGGTGTTCCATCACTTTCCCAGGGATGGAGATGAGGCTGACTGGTCTATAGTTACCCAGGTCCTCCTTCTTGCCCTTTCTGAAGACTGGAGTGACATTTGCTTTCCTCCAGTCCTGAGGTACTTCTCCCGTTTCCCAAGACTTGGCAAAGATGATTGAGAGTGGTCCAGCAATGACCTCAGCCAGTTCCCTCGGCACCCATGGGTGCCTCCCATCTGGACCCATGGATTTATGGATGTCCAGCTTGCTTAATTGCTCCCTAACCCAGTCCCCACCAACTAAGGCAAACTCCTCCATTGCCCTGCCTTCTTCTGGGGCCTCAGGAGTACAGGGCTCCTCAGGACAGCCTCCGGCAGAGTAGACAGAGACAAAGAAGGCATTCAGTAACTCTGCCTTCTCTGTATCTTCTGTCACCAGGGCACCCATCCCATTCATCAGTGGGCCTACATTGCCTCTGGTGTTAGTTCTATCTGCCATGTATTTGAAGAAGCTCTTTCTGTTGTCCTTGACCCCTCTTGCCAGGTTTAACTCTAAGGAGGCCTTAGCTTTCTTAGTTGCATCCCTATGTCCTCTAACAACAGCCTTATATTCTTCCCAAGTGTCCAGCCCCTCCTTCCATGATTTGTAAACTCTCCTCTTCCACTTGAGCTTACCCAGCAGTTCCCTGTTTAACCATGCAGGTCTCCTGGCACCCTTCTTTGACTTCCTACATGTCGGGATGCTCTGATCTTGAGCTTGGTAGAAGCAGTCCCTAAATGCTAACCAACTATCTTGGGCCCCTTTACCTTCAAGTAGCCTTGCCCACGGGATTTCCCCTAGCAATTATTTGAAAAGGCCAAAGTTTGCCCTGCTGAAGTCCAGGGATGCAATTCTGCTTGCTATTCTGCTCCTGCCACACGAGATCCTGAACTCCACCATCTCATGGTCGCTGCAACCAAGGCAGCCCTCCACCTTTACTGCTTCAACCAGACTCTCCTTGTTAGTGAGGATGAGATCCAGCAGTGCACCTCTCCTAGTCGGCTCCTCCACCATTTGCATGAGAAAGTTATCATCAATGTACTGGAGGAACCTCCTGGACTGTGGCTGGCTGGCTGAGTAGTCCTTCCAGCAAACATCAGGGAAGTTAAATTCCCCCATAACAACCAGGGCCTGTGACTGTGAGGCCACTCTCAGCTGCCCGTAGAAGGCCTTACCAGCTTCCTCACCCTGATCTGGTGGCCTGTAATAGACACCCACAACAGTATCAGCCCTGCCAGCCTGCCCCTTAATTCTCACCCACAGACTCTCAACTTGCTCCTCAACCTCACCTGGACAGTACTCAATACATTGTAGTTGCTCTCTCACATAAAGAGCAACTCCACCACCACACCTGGCTGGCCTGTCTTTCCTGAAAAGGACATAGCCATCCATGACCACATTCCAGCCATGTGAGCTGTCCCACCATGTCTCTGTAATTGCCACCAGATCATCATCTCCTGACCAAACGCAGGTTTCTAACTCCTCCTGCTTATTCCCCATGCTGCACGCATTGGTGTACAGGCATTTCAGGGAGTGAGCTGAGCACACTGACTTCACCCTAGGGGTATGGGAGGCCTCCCAGTCTTTATCGATTCCAGCGTGCTGCCCCACTGATGCAAGCCCAGCTATAACCCTATCCGCCTTCAAATCTAGTTTAAAGCCCTCCAAATGAGCCCTGCTAATTCCTGTCCCAGCATCCTTTTACCCCTGTGGGATAAACCTTTCCCACATATTACTGTCCGGACTGGTGTCTTATAAAACCAGCTGTTATCAAAGAACCCAAAGCCCTGCTTGTAGCACCAGTCTCGAAGCCAATCATTTACGGACCTAATTTTTCTATTCCATCCCACATCATCACCCAAAAATGGAAGGAGGGAAGAGAAGATAACTTGAGCCCCAGATTCTTTCACCATTCGTCCCAAGGCCTTGAAATCTTTCTTCATTTCCCTCAGAAATGAAGTAAATGAAGAAATGAAGTAAAATAGTATTATAACTCTGTGTGGTTTTTTCACTGTTACTCAAAATAAAGAGGAATTACACCTTGAAATAACCTAATATTAAAAAAAAAAATTCTATTCAAATCCCTGAAACACTGATAAACTGCTCCACTAGAAGTATTCTCAAATTCCATACCACCACCTCACCTTCCCACCCCAAGTATTTTAGATGAAATTTCACTGCCACAGACAACACTGGAAAATATTGGGGGGAGGGGAGTATCTTTATGCCATTTTGCCTTATGGTTTTCCTTGTCTTGGCCTATTTATCACTCTCTTCCTTAGCAGTGCTGTGGATTCATTCCCGGAACAACTTATATATGAAAAAAGATTTCTTCTATAATTCTCTTATTACATTTAGCATCCAATAAATAAAATTATCATGTACTTTGTTGCACTGAAAGTTCCACTATTTTCCACCAAGAATGCTGTTATGCATTGCCTTCAGAACTTAAATGTATGCTTTTCACTTGTTATTTGTCTTGTTGATTAACTTGTCTTCAGTTTACTACAAGTAACAAGCATAGTTAGAACTGCTCCCATGTCTTCACAGTTCAATACACTCCTTTGTGCACTGCATTCTCCATAGGAGTTAGTCTTCAAATGTTTATTCAAATACTATCAGGATTGTATCTGAGTTATAGCAGAATGGTTTGCTTAATGAAAAGCTTTACTGTCATTTCAGACTCAGGTCCTCCACTGCACGTGCATTTCCTTATATGTGCCCCTTATTATTTATACTGCTTTCTTCATTTATCGATACTACAAACACACTGTCCCTTTACTAAGTCTCTGGAAACTGGACCTAGTATTTTGCCTTGAAAACACCTACACTAAGGCCCTATGTGAAGTTTCAGAGACTGTGTTATGAACCCTCCTATAATACTTTATCTCTTATCAGAGGTGTGAAATATTGATGTAAGTTACCATCTGTTACCTTGCTGCAGTGTCTTCAAAATACTGGTATCCAGAGGAACACTAGGTAAACATTAGTATTTTAGCTCATATTATAAAATAGTCACAGATGAATGAAATAGATAATTGCTATAGCTAAAAAAATAAAGATAACGAGCTAAGTTTACACTGGAATTTGTAATAAAAATAAATAGAATGCTCTTGGCCACTGTCATTTTCATGGGAAGGATCCTAGCTGCATAAGGCTGCATATCCAAGGCATAAGAAGAATTGAAATAGAAAACAAGAGAAGAACATATTTTTTGTTTAACAACAGAAAACAATGTAAATAGACATGAGAATTTGTCTTCCAGTTCTGAGATGATGAGCTGTAAAAAAAAAAATCTAAAGATTCAGAAAATGCCGTAGAAGAATGAGAAAAGAACAGGTAGGCTTACTAAATTGCCTAGAAAGATTTTTCTTTCATTATTATTATTATTATTATTATTATTATTATTATTATTACTACTACTACTACTACTACTTAGATATGGAGTTTATTTTAGACTGTAGCCTAAGATTTAATATGTTAAATCTTAATAGTTCCAAGCTAAGAACTAAACTCTAAACTTCTAAACTAGTTTAGTTCATTCATTAAATGATCCACTGGTGTGTGAGCTGGCACAGACAGGATGCAGGAAAAACCACAAAACCACAGATGAAATGCAAAGAGTAAATTTATTTTTGTTCCCTTGCCAGCCAGAGGATCCCCAAAGCAGCACCTGGGCATAGGCACATAAGGGGGGACACAGGCACCATAGATCTCAGTCCTTGCTAGAGAATCACTGAACCTGCTGGTTTTGCCTGTATTTCAAGGATTTACACAGGCGTAATTTACCACTGTGCTTGGATCTTTCCCACAGCAGGGCAGGAATCTCAAGCATGTTCAATAACGTACCTTGGAGTCAATCACAGGTCTATGTTATCCAAACACAGATATTCTACTTGTCCAACACACAAGGCCAAACAACAATTAGTATGATATACATGTTTTTCTGCACCCTAGCTGCATGTCACTGGAGCATGTTCACAATCCTCCTCACCGATCTTCTGTTATTTTCCCACAACTGATACCTAATAATGTACAAGTCATTCAAATGCACTGTTTTCTGATTTCCTCATTTGACTGTTATTTACAAATTGTTTATACTCATCCAGAGACCAGGATCTCTTCCTCTTCTTTCTTCAAGCCTCTGACAGATGTAAGAGGTGTTCCCATTCTGGATGAGTGGGAGCATGTACTCTTGTCTTCAAGTCATAATAAAAAGAGGAAATTGGCTTTTTATATGTAACAAAGGGTGGTATCCTCAGTATGAATATTCATACGGTACCACTGCCCTTCATATTTAAGTCGTTGTGCTATAAGAAAAAATAGAAAACAGGTGGTAGTGCTTACGAACCAAACAAAGAAAAACTGGAGTTTGCAACAGGTTTTAAAATCTCGGTTAAAAGGTTCTACACACTGGTATCTTTTAAATAGTAGCTTGCATAGGACTTTGAGCACTTTATTTTACTAACTTATTCTGTCCTTTAAAACCAACCCATCACCACTGTTATTTCCAGGATATAAAATGACAAGAAATTTTTCTCAAATCACTTGTTAAATAAACAGTAACATTTCTGAGACTGACAGCTCCATTATTAACTTTGTGGTTTTGTCATTCAACCCTTAACAGATACATTACCTCCCTAAAACAATGCTCTGGAAACCACAGCTTGACCTACTGTAACAAAAACATGAAACTTTTCCAAACTATCTACTTAAGCATGATTACCTATTAAACTAGATAGTACCTTTTCTGTCCCAAAATATTCTATACAGTAGTATTACCACTTCCTTTCCAGAAGCAAGCATTACTAATCTGCGTGACTGTAAGTTAAATATAAAGCCACCAGGAATTACAAAAGGTCCAACTAAATTTTAGGGAGATAAGTGCAAGCTATCACAACCAAAAAAGGTTGAGATACATAAACAGAAGTTAGTGTATCCCGGGTTCTATATATGTAAACAGGGTAACTCTTCACCCCTAAGATTTACATAAATATGTAAACTGCCAGATTACTCAAATCGTTTCCTCATACTTGAGTAAACAATTTAACTCAAACTCAAATATGATTACTACACGTGATTTTCCATAGATGTTATTATTTTCCCCCTAGCCTTAACTAAAAGAAGAAATTGATTATGAAATGAATTATCATTTTGGTGGAGGCAGGACAGCAAGACCTAAACCAGATTGCTTTTTTGGTCTAAACTTTCAGACAGCTAGATAACTAGGATTAGCTTATGATTTTATTCTGTTCTACCACAGCTGTTATAATCACATTGAAGAGAACAGAAACATAACTTTCATTCTTATGAAGTTAATTTAAAATGAAAGCATGACACAATGAACAGAAAGTCCACATGATACAGAAAGCTGAGTTTTTGAAAGGGATTCTTCACATGAATCTCTTTTAACCCTGCAGTAAACTGAATATTGGGATGATAATTCAGGGGTAGTTTTGAAGAACACAGATGCATAAAACTTATTAAAGGTTAGAAATCATTAAAAGCTTTTCCCCTCAATAAAATTTCTAGTTTTACAGTGTAAGTTGTACATCAAAGAGATAGGCAACTGTTCGCTCTGTAGCTACAAATGAATAAACAAACTAAAAAAAAGAAAAAAAGCAGTAAAGATTTTCAATTGCCATTGTTTTTGGGAAAAATTACAACATGCTAAATGTTACAAAAGACAGATGTATTTTCAGAAGTGCAAACACAAACCACATCAAGTCCTCTGACTGCCTTTTAATAAACTGCAGTTCCTCTGAACATACTTTCAGCCACCTATCAAGGGCCTCTCAAGTAATCTAATAAAAATTCTGGACTTCTTTTTTCCTTGAGTCATTAAAATGAAATGAGATAACATTGAGACCGAGCTTTGATTCTGTCTACTCTGAAGCAAAAATCGCATTACTGAAGAATTAAAGAGTCATGCTAAACACAGAGAAGGATGAAATAATACTGGGCATTCAGTGTGAGAGAAGCCTTTGAATAAAGAACCATTTTCCTTCAGTTCTCAAAGGGTACCAAGTCACAGGAATAGCATTATTCAAACTCTGTAGTGGAAGATCTCAAACACTTACCAGGAGTGCTAAAATAGCATAACTATTTTCACATTTCTTCAGAAAAAAAAATATTACAAAGGACCATAGTTTGACTAGTTCTCCTCACAAACTTTACACAATGTGGAAAGATCAAACAGCTTGCCGTTGCTCTAGTAGCCACTAGATGTCAACAGAGTCTAACAAGCTAACACACTGCTTTATATTTTAAACGAGGTGCAAAGAAATAGATTTGAAGCCGTCTTTGTTACGCGGATTTGTATTGACATATGCTTAAGCAAATGTATACTACTTGGCTCCATACAAAATCAAACCCAACCCAGTCCAAATCCAATCAACTTAATGTAGCTGAAGAATAGTAATAATCCTCCCCACATAACCACTTCCAAGTTCACACATGCACATGTAGCCAATCATGTTGTAAATATATTTTTTGAGGTATCATCTAAGCTGCCAGCAGATGTCAAAATAAGCTGATCTTCCTTGCCTGGATGAGAAGCGAACCAGACCAAGTGCCTACATTTGACTGTGAAAGGCGAGAATAATTCTTCCTTTTCCTACTTCAAGATCTGTGTGATTTTATGCAATAAAAGCCAATGAAAAGAGCTGTGACGGATTTGCCATGACCTACATAGCATATGCAAATGGACGCTTTCACTTTCCATGCTTGCTTTCTTGAGCACCTTGCCTCTTTATGACACATTTGCATCTTGCTAGAGTACCTTTGTCTACGCTGAGTTGAGAGATAGAGCTGAAGCTTATTTTTACGTTTGTGCTAATGAAGAAAGCTGGAAGGAAGAGAAATAGAATGTTCCCTATGAGAAGGAAGAAAAAGCTGAGCACTCCTTCATTCTGAGAGGAAAGAGGAGGCTCAAACTTGCAATGCTGAGAACTAGAAAATTAATGACCCTTTTTCTCTTTGAGGTTCACTGGCCTAAATATCAAGATGAGCATATACTCTGATGACAGCCTCTCTCTCACAATTGCACCAATGTAAGTTATAACAAACCACACCAGATCTAGCTGATGTCAACAGATGCCTCAGCTGTTTATCAACTAAAACAAGGAGGCCACAGAAACGGCCCAGTATCTGTCGTAGTTTGAAACCCCTAAACATTTTTATTACTTCCTTTTAAAGCATTCAGATTCTGAACAAAATTATTCCTTCTTATATAGATCAAGTTCCAGACAGGAAAAGATTGCCAGACTTTAATTTATAGTATTTCTATGGGCAGTTTTAACTGTGTAATTGCTAAATGAGAAACCTAGAATTTTGAAATACTTCTAAAGTCAGCTTTATGACTCTGGTAGTCAACCAAGTATTCATACCATAGCTGTTTCAAAGAAAAGCTGAGTAGAAACTCTGGGGTCAAAACTGTCTAAATGCTATTCATTTTTTTCAAAAATGCTATGGTATATTGTACTTTCTTTTAATTGTGAAAGCATTAACATACACATGCTTTCCACTTACTATCAAATAGCTCAGTCCTTAAAAAAAAAGTGATTTTTTTAATGTCTAAATAAAACCAAGTAGGAATGATAAACTGTGTAAATAAAAGGGCATATGTAACTTTCAAACAATGAGTGAATATATGAGTCCTAGATTTCTTTTCTTCTGGACTTTCTAATAGTCAGATACAGTGTCTTACCAGATGCACACAAAAAACTTCAGAAGAAACCCCTCTGTGCTTCACAGAATCACAGAATCACAGCATGTTAGGGATTGGAAGGGACCTCAAAAGATCATCTAGTCCAATCCCCCTACCAGAGCAGGAACACCTAGATGAGGTTACACAGGAAGGCGTCCAGGCAGATTTTGAATGTCTCCAGAGAAGACGACTCCACAACCTCCCTGGGCAGCCTGTTCCAGTGTTCCATCACCCTGACTGAGAAGAAGTTTCTTCTCAAATTTAAGTGGAACCTCTTGTGTTCCAGCTTAAACCCATTACCCCTTGTCTTATCATTGGTTGTCACCAAGAAGAGCCTGGCTCCATCCTCGTGACACCCACCAATGAGGTCACCCCTCAGTCTCCTCTTCTCCAAACTAAAGAGACCCAGCTCCCTCAGCCTTTCCTCATAAGGAAGATGCCCCACTCCCTTAATCATCTTTGTTGCCCTGCGCTGGACTCTCTCCAGCAGTTCCCTATCCTTCTTGAAATGAGGGGCCCAGAACTGGACACAATATTCCAGATGTGGTCTCACCAGGGCAGAGTAGAGGGGAAGGAGAACCTCTCTTGACCTACTAACCACCCCCCTTCTAATACACCCCAGGATGCCATTGGCCTTCTGGGCAACAAGGGGACAGTGCTGGCTCATGGTCATCCTGGACCATGTCCAGGATGGACCCCCAGGTCCCTTTCCCCTACACTGCTCTCTAATAGGTCATTCCCCAACTTATACTGGAACCTGGGCTTGTTCCTATCCAGAAGCAAGACTCTGCACTTTCCCTTGTTATATTTCATTAAATTTTTCCCTGCCCAACTCTCCAGCCTGTCCAGATCTCGCTGGATGGCAGCACAGCCTTCTGACGTGTCAGCCACCCCTCCCGGCTTGGTGTCATCAGCAAACTTGCTGATAGTGCACTCAATTCCCTCATCCAAGTTGTTGAAGAATATATTGAATAATACTGGTCCCAGTACTGACCCTTGAGGGACTCCACTAGATACAGGCCTCCAACCAGACTCCGCCCCATTGACCACGACTCTCTGGCTTCTTTCCTTCAGCCAGTTTGCGGTCCACCTCACTACCCAATCATCCAGTCCACACTTCTTCAGTTTAGCCGTGAGGATGCTGTGGGAGACTGTGTCAAATGCTTTACTGAAGTCAAGGTAGACCACATCCACTGCTTTGCCATCATCTATCCACCTTGTTATGTCTTCATAAAAGGCTATGAGGTTGTTGCAACAACTATTCCAATTTTTAAAATTTCTTTGGGACAGCAACACATGCAAGCATAGAAGAAGCACCACGGCTCTAGTGCAGATATCAGGAAAAAGAAAACCGCAACCCAGGACAGACAAAACAAAACAAAATATTGATTCAAATCTACTGAACTATCAGTTTGTTTTCTTCTTTCATAACAATTATTGGTGAAGTCTAAAACCAGGTAAGTTAACTACAAATGGGGAAAAAAAAACTGATGGCAAAGCAGAACATAAGGAAAGATTAAAAGATCTTGGTTTTGTTCTCTGAACTTCTTAAATAACATTTTCAATTTAATTTGGAAATAAAAAGTCAAACTGGTACAATGTATTTTCTCTTTCTATCTCACTTTTAATAACTATTTCTAAGTCTTGCTCATCTATTCTGGCATTTAAAGCATTCCATTTGCTTCAAAAAGCTCAATAGCATTCATCTACCTGACTAAGGTTATTTTTGCTATCATCAGCATTACAGAGGAGACAGTCATATTGGCTCTCCTCTCTTGTACAGCTCTGAGCTCACAATGATGGGTCTCATGCTCTTGCGTCTGTTTCAGATGTGGTAAATTAAAAACCAAATGACATTCTTCCCCCTCTCCCTTAAATCAAATTATTTGCACTGACATACTATTGAATGCTTTGGTATGCATTCAGGAGACACTTCCATGCAAAATTATTACAAATTAATGCCAAGTTTCTGATTTTGAAAGCTTGGACTAAAATGTCAGAGAGAAAAAATAAAAAAAGCAGCGACAGTTTGAAACTGCCTCGGTTATTAACACAATCCATTTCAGTAGTTTAGTAACAGGGTGCCCTTTAAGCAGTTAAAACTACTTTGTGGTGCTTTGGTTTTTTTCCAATTAAAACTCAAGATTTTTATGGAAGTTGCACCTCAAGGTTACAAGCACCAAAAGTTATTTAAGGAAAAAAAAAAAAACAACCAAAGTTCAACTAGCAGGAACTAAGGTGGATCCAAGATAAAAGAATATGGATTTTTTCACTGTACTGCATTTACTTTAGCACCCATGAAGGTGAAGGTTTTCACAAAACATATCTAAGCAGCGTTCCACAATGCACATTGATTCCAGAAGAGAGAACACTGATCGCTATAGCACAAGAGATTAACTTTCTCAATTGGAAACTGGAAAGTGCAACAGAAGGAAAAAGGAAAACAAAAACAAACAAACAAAAACAAACAAACAAAACAAAACAATAAACAAATAAAAACACAAACAACAAACAACAAACAAAAACCCCACCAAAAACCACCAAACCTAACCAACCAACCAACCAAACAAACAAACAAAACAACAAGAAAAATAAACATCTTGAAAAGCCTTTTAAAACAGAACAGTATGAAGAATGAATCTATTTAGGTATCCAGAAGATGATAACAGGAATTGGAAGAAGGGAAGAGGAAGCAGTGCTGGAAAGCAGTGGTAATTGCAGGAACCGGTCTTTGCCAAAGACTATAGAACATTTATTCGTTTTATGAAAATATGACAAATGTAGAAAGTTACCATCAGCATCTACTACCTGCTGGTATTTGTACTCCTGTGCCAGAAGAAGAGTCTTGATCTTGCCAAATGGAAGGGCAAAGCTGTTGTTAACGTAGATTCTGCTTCAGAGGCAGCTGCACCACCCAGAAAAGGCCACCCTGTTTGAACTGAAATTCAGTTGCTCTTTGCTGACTCTTCTGCAGTAGCACAGTTGGTCAGAGCCCTGGCAAGCTGTGAAAGTAAGATCCATTGGTATGTAAACACACATGCATGTATATTTCTACATATGTGTGTGTATATATTCGTACATATATTTTTCCAGTACCACATCTCCCTACAGTAAAGTCTTTGCATGGTATTGATAAACTTCCCTCCAAGGCGTAATTTCCATCTTCAAACAATCACAAGCAAAATCTTTGTTCTGTTATTTGTGTTTACACACAAGGGAAAAAGCAGAGTGGATTATAAACTCCCTCCCTTATCTGTAAGAATAGATGGCACAGAATGAGCTCTATAAATCCTGTCTCCTGTTTCATTGTCTTTCTTCAAATCACCAGACTGTATGTGATTTTGCACTTGCCATACATCATTTCTGAATGACCAGGGCTGGCAGAGCAACTTTAATTTTGATATGCATTAACTATTTTATGCATGTGTGTGTGCACATCAGTCAAACCATAAAGTAATTGGGACAAAGACAGTATTATTTTAATTATATAGTAAAAGACTAATTTTATAGTCATGTAAAACTGCTGGATTTCTCCAAGAGCTGTATAGCATTGCATAATCCATAGCAATTATTTTCATCAGTGGTATGGTACACAGTAAATTATAGCAGGAATGCAGGTTTGGTGCATGACAGGTTGGTATCTAATGTGTGAAAAATAAACAAACAAACCCCACAACCCACCACACATGTATTTCTGGTACAAATCCAAAGCAACTTCATAAAAATCAAGAAATTTACTCCAGCCTATCTGATAACCATCTCATGTGAAATAGATTACCATGGATCATACAGTGAATCTTTTAACACAGAAAGTGTCCATAAACATACTGTACTTTTATTGCTGTGAATATTAACAACAAATATAACTGAGAATGCTTTTCTTTTTCTACTCCATTGTGTTAATGGTGTCAGTGTACATGAAGTACAATGTACTGTAGGCATGATATCAGTACATAGTAAAAAATCCTGTCCTTTTGTCTCCATGTTGTTTCTCACTTCTAATAAATAGGTCTCAAACAGGTCTCAACAGCCTCCCAAAAAGAGAACTTTTGACATTTTGCTACATATCACATGGAAAGGCAACGCAGTCATATCAGCAGAAAATAATCCATCTGTAAAAAGAAGCCGTCTACATTGGTGTAAGGTCTGATAGAGCTTCTATATCAACAAATTACAATCCTTGCAGCGTAGATAAAACTTCTCTTTTCAATCACTGCTCGTCTCAAACTGTCAGGTTTTGTGCTGAGATTTTTCCTTGTAGTACTGCCTGAAAATTAACTTCTAAAATTATGCAACTGCTTTACTTTAATAGGTCTCTTGATGAAACCATTATCTAGACAAGTGAACTCCGTATCTAGAAAAAGAAAAAAAGAGATCCAGATTCCAGTGTTATGCTGGACTGCTTCTGGTCCAGTGCCAGAAGAATAAAATCATACAGCCAGGTTTCCTTTGCTTTTCCTATCTTAAAAATCTTAGAAACTTCATATGCAAAAAACAAAACACAAAAGGATTGCATAGTCATCATTCATTGTTTTTGTTGTTTTAAAAGAAAAATATCAACCTATGCTCCCTCCTCTTTTTCTAAAAGACACAATAAAATACAAAATAAGATTTAAGATTAATGGCCAGAAAGGCTAGCCACCAAAAGGCTAGGGCTGTCTCACCATCTCTTACTTGAATATCTGTCACTGGGTGAAAAAACAAGAAACACAGGAAAGAAACTGCCCAATTTAACTTGCCCATTTTTGCATTTATAAAGAACAATATGACAAAGTGCAACCAGAATGGTCTGTATGCTTTGCTACATAAAATTGAACATATATAAGGAGGTCGCTATCATAATGGTACGGAAAAGGATTTACAACAGGTGATACCAGTTTTTATTTCAAATTTCTTCTAAAGGCACAAACCAATTACCATTGGAAATGGGTCTGGAAGAAATGTCATTTAGGGTCATTATTGTGCATTATGAACTCTTGGGTTTTTGTGTGAAAGAGCTGGTATTATCCATCATTAGATTTAGTAGGCTGGCCTAGATCGCTACTGTTGTCACCTGTTTATATGACCTCATTACGCATAAAATCAGCATGGATTTTTTTCTTAAACCAACAAAATATTGAGTTTCTTTCCTGCTTATGTTTTAGACAATACATTTAGCATTGGCCATCTTAGAAGTATCTGTGACAACTGTGAAATTGACATCAAAGTATTCAAGAAAATGAAATACAAACAATTTCAAAGCATAGAATTTTCAGCTACCTTTTAAGAACTCTGCTTTGTTTGCTTATGACATCTTTAGTTACCACTACTTGTTTAAAGACCAATGCCTAGTACACTTCCCTGAAAGATTCTTTATAAAAAGTGAGTGCCTGCACCGTGTCAATTATGGAAAGGATTTGCAATGCAGAAAAATGTGAGGAAAAACACTGACAATTCTGATATTTTTGACTGTCAATCACAAGATAAGTAAATATATCTCTAAGTGATTAAATATTAATAACGAGAAAACTAAGTTACAGGAAAACTATTAGTCAATACCAAAATCATGATGAATGCAAATAGGTATAATTTAGCTTATCTCGGGGAACTATATTGATTTGTAGACCTTGAGAGTCTGTCTCCAAGCACAGGCACAGGAACTTAAGGATATTAGAAAATGATTGTGAATGTAAGTAAAGTCTAAACTTAGAGTGGCTCCTTAGTTCCTTAGATATAAACTTTTGTTATGAATTTATGGAATCCCTTGTTCTTTCAGGGTGCTTCCTGTATGTCCTAGATCATCTGTGCCATAGATGATTCTCAAGGAAGATGGAGAAGCTCCGAATAAAAAAAAAAAATTGTTACCTTTATATTTTTTTCATACAAGAATCACCATAAACCAAAGCCACATCCTAACAGTGAGTAACAAAGAGATATAAAACTAAAAGAAAATGAGCTTTCTGTCATAGATCTTTAGGTATCAATAGTTTAGTTTAAACAAGGGATTACTAAGCAAATCAAAATCAAGAAAGCAAGGTAAAGTAAGAAGTGAAGTTACTCCAAAGAGTCTACCAAGGACAGCAATAGGCAATACAGAGAATTTCTGTCATATTTAGGAAAGGCAGCACATGCAGCCAACAGAGACAGCAGAGTTTGGCATGTAGTGCTGTGCAGTTCAAAATAGCTTCATTCACAGTGGCTATCTGAATTAAATTTTACTTTTCACTGGCTGCCAGAAAAACAGCAAAAGCATTCTGGGAGCTCATGACTGTGGAGTCAGTAGTTTGTCATGGCCAAGATAAGGTGCATTTCCATAGTCAGTTCTTTCCTTATATAATCAGTTACGTTCTGAAGTATTTGCATAGAAGAGATCTTTGCTTTAAAGCTCCAGAAACATTGCTACTAGCACAGTAGCTACTAGTGCAGTAGCAATATTTCTGGATTAGAAGATTATGGCTTTTCCATTTATTAGTAGTCTAAGGAAGCTCTAAAATATACTTACAAGGTAAGCACAAACTGAACAGCTACCTCAGCCTACAAGAAGCTCAAAATGATGGTTAGAGGAAATGTTGAAAAATACTTTGGAGAGACTAATCCCTAGAATGATGCTTGGAGAGTGAAAAGTGAAAACTGGAAATGATAGAGAGGAAAATGCAGCCATCTGTGACTGCTTACTGTAGAATACAAGGGAAAGACTTAATTTTAATTTTTTCTAGCATGTAATTTCTCCCTCGTCCAGCACAGAGTTTGCAAGCTCTTTGCCCCTTTTATGCATGCTTTAAAATGCAACTGCCCAACACTCTTGACCTTGGACTGACAGGTGGTTGCAGCAACTTTGGCAGGATGATTCACCTGTGTTGTGTATTGATAAGGATCACGGCTGAAATATTGTGGCAAAACTAGTTCCTCCAGCCCCAGGATTGTCAAAGGCTAAAAGGAATCATGCCTCAAACATTGTAGCAGGAGATGACACATTGAGTATAGAGTGAACTGAGGTTTACATATCAACGACAAGCTAACGAGCCACAGCTCAGGCTGGCTGGCCAATAACGGAGGTGGGGGATGTGCCAGAGGGCACATAGCTCCGTCTTCTGATATGCCCAGCATGGCACAAAGGAGAAACGCTGAGACCCTTCAACATGGCCCGAGACTTGTGAGACTCATTGATCTTTTGCAATCACCTCTTCCCCCCAGACTTTCCTCTACTCAGAGGGCTATAAAAAAGCTCATCTAAAACAGCACTGGTAGGGAACCCGCCACCCTGAGGACCCTCCACCCACCAGCCTCGTCGCAGGAACTGGACCAGATACCGGAGGACGCTGCACTCCTGAACTACAAACCAGAGCATCCTCGCCGCGGGACACCGGAGGCCATACATCATCATACAAGTCCCGTCATCCACGCTGCGGAGCTGTAAGAGTGGCTGGATCCTTCACCCTTTCTCTCTGCTCTTCCCTTCTCTATTTTTTCTTGTATACCCCTATTTCTTTATATCTTTCTCTCTCTCTTATGCCTTAGTTTTCCTTCCCTCTCTACCACTCTCTTTCTCTCTTTTCCTTTTGAACATATAAGGGTAACGTTATCTTAAGCTCTGCTGTTGGATTCCTGCTAAATTTTGTATTATAGCTACTAATGGTTGCCAATACATTGCTTGTAGAGGGACTTTTTGCTTTTATACTTTTGCCAAGCCACTATTCACTGTTATTAGTATTCCAACACGTGCTTTTAGTAAAACTCATAATTGAATTGGACCCCTGGAGTGATTGTCTGTCATTCACTTCACATAACCATGCAGAATTAACCCAGAGTTAACTCACACCTGATCTCATCTGTTGAGTCAGGACGCGTGTTGTGTTCAGAGTTAACTCATCCCTCATCCCATCTGTACAGACGGGACAGTTTTATTTGGTGTCAGAAGTGGGATATTCTGTGAGAAGCGGTTTAGGGGGGGATTGGAGCCAGAGGCTCTAAAGGAGGACTGATCAGTCTGTGCAGTGTTCTCCAGCAGCGGGTCATGGCATCCCGGGTTAAGACAGACCTGGACTGCTCCCTGTTGTTGAATTTACTAAAATATTATAAGGCTTGCCCAACCCCTGAGGGTCTTAAGTGGGCTTCTGGATGTTGGTCATCTCCAGACATTGTAACTGAGCGAATAAGGGACTTGGCAAAAGAAAACAGGTTTAAGTTCAGAAAAGGTAAAGCCGTGGTCTGTGCTGTTTTGAGAGCGGCATTGATAGCTGCCCAAAAAGACAAAGAAACTAATCAGGGGGTGATTAAGCCGTTGCAGACAGAGTTGGCAGCAGGGTGTTCTAAGCGGCAACAAGCAGAAAAGGAGTTAGCTGATAAAAAATGGATCATATAAAACTTGCAGAACAGTTTGCGAGATGCTTTTTCAAGCAATGTATTGGCAACCATTAGTAGCTGTAATACAACCTGCTAGCCCAATCTGATCTGGAATGCCTAGGAACTGGACTGTTTCATCATAAACATTTTAGTGAAATAATACCGACATGAGAAAGACAATTCAATGGCACATTCATCTTTCTTAAAAGACTACAATGAGAATCATACAGATCAGATTTTTACCTATCAGGAGCTATTAACCATATGCCAATGCCTTTCAGTGTTTTTGTTCATTACACATATGAGCAAATAGAAATTGACAGAGAAACAGCAAATTTCTGATTTGATTATTTTTAGCAGTTTAGTCCAGGTTTTGGGGCATTCAGGCAACAGTGGAAGAAGACTAAGAAATCTAAATCTGGGTGAACTTGCAAGCCAAAAGAAGTTAATCCGTTACTAAGATTCGGTAATGGAAGAATACCATTCTCACAACATCTAATCTTGTAAGATTTTGCCACTCATTTAAAGGCAAAATTCTGACTTCCAGAGGGACCTGTGCTGATGGGTATAGTGCCAATTGGGTGCTGGTTTTCTTGTGTCACCAACTGAAAGCATGGATTGTTCTTGCGCCTCCGAAGTTTCTGGTTGGTTGTGTTGTGGCATTGTTCCAGGCTGCATCAGCAGCTCTGCTCTCTAGCCACCCTGTTTAACGCACTGGCCCTTCTTCCCAGCATCCTGAAGTTCTCAGGCATTGAAGCCAGCTTCTTGTGCACGCATTGTCTCTGTTTTGACTGTACCGTCTTGTAAGGGGCCGTTACATTTGATTCCTTTTTCTTCTGGGGTTGTCTACTGTGTCCCTGTAGGTTCTCTTGCTCAACGGCGTCTCTGGTCCAGGAGTCATTCTTATTGTGGAGCGCTTTTGCTCCTGTCTGAGTCCTGTTGTCTATAGTATTCTGTAGATTGTCTGCCTGTGCATGTGTGTGTTTGGAGCCGCTCTGCCTGGAGGTGTAGAGTTGGGGGTGTGGAATAGCACGAGGAGTCCATGGTTAATCTGTTGATATCTGTAGATTGTGTAGGCAAAAGTTGTACAGTCATCTGGGGTGGAGTAGCCATGGGAAGGCGGAGTGAACCGTCCCATCGCTAGTGTTTTGGGGACTGGATAAGAGCCCTTTGGGAGGAGCTGTTCAGCAGGAGTGAAGCAGGTTTAATCTCAGATGAGTTAGGCCTTGTATGTGTGGGGCTAAATGTTTGGTCTATTTCTTCGACTGGCAAGCTGTAGTTGGACTCTAGGTGGTATTTCTGAAAGGAAAGCAGACCTGTGGAATGGTTATTTTGTTCATCACCATCTGGGACACGGGGGCAGGTGGTGAAGAGCTGGGGCTCTGGGACCCAGTGTGCCTGCTGCAGGTGTCTGGACAGCTCATCAGCCTCATCGCAGAGGACAGGGATGACTTCAAGACAAATGAACTGATCGACCGCAACTTGCAGGTACCACTGGAGGGAGACCCAGGCATCAGGGAGGGGGAAGGGGGAACCAGTGTCTTGGAACTGAAGTTCAGTGTCACAGGGGCGAGGGGAAGGTAAAAGACAGGACACATGGGGGAAAGGGATTAGATGTGATGCAGAGTGGCCCCAAAGTTGGGTGGAATCTAAGTTTAGGATCATGGGGTTAGAGGGCGAAAGTAAAAGAAGGGACACCTAGTGAAGGGTTTCGATGTGACGCCAAGCAGAACCAAAGTTCAGGGTCATGGCAGTGGGAGTGAGGTAAAAGAGGAGACATCAACAAGGGATTTGATGTGACACTGGGTGGAACCAAAGGTGTGCCGAACCAAAGTTCAAAGTCATGGATGTTGGGGTAGAGATAAAAGAGGAGACACTGGGGAAAGGCTTTCGATGTGGCACCAGGCAGAATCAAAGTTGGGATGTACTAGAATTTAGGGTCTGGGGAAGAGGGGGAGGTAACAGAGGGGACACTGGGGGAAGGATTTCACTGTGACACCGAGTGGAACCAAAGTTGAGCGGAACCAAAGTGTCAGGGTCACGGGTGTGTGTGTTGGGGGGGGGGGGGGGGGGGGGATGTAAAAGAGGGGACTCCGGGGAAGGGAGTGGAACCAAAGTTGAGCGGAACCAAAGTTCAGGGTCACGGAGGCATGGTGAGATGGGAGAGGTGGGGCACCGAGGCACCTGGGGGGACGGGATAGAGGGAACACCGAGGCCCCTTGTTGGGAGGTGGTGGTTCCGGGTAGATGTGGTGTTCGAGGGACCCCGGGCGTCCGAGGGGAAGGTAGAGGAGAGGGCAGGACGCTGAGGGAACGTGAAGCAGGTGAGTGAAACCAGTTTGTGTGAGTGTGGGATTGTAAGTTTTTTTCTTCCTTTTTTCCTCTTTCTTGTTTTCCCTCGATTTTTTTCTTTTTTTTTCTTTTTCTTTTTTTCAGGGTTGGTTTTTTTTTTTAGTTTTTAGTTTTTCCTTCCTTTCCTACTTTTTTCTTTTTTTTTTTCCCCCAGTATTTCAGACCCTTCCTAGTTTCTGCTGTCACCTGATGGGTGAAGTGTTATTCCTGTGTGCAGGTTGGCAGGGGAGGGTCCACTGCAACGCGCAGAGCTCCCTCATTTTCCCCCAGAACTCCAGCTCACAGGGACGATGTTGCTGTGCGGCTGCTCAGGACAGCCCGGCGTCTCATGCGGAATAAAGTTCTTTGTGTGTTCTGCCTTGGAAATAAAGACACGCTGTCCGGTGTTTCAGCGTTACCTGTCGTACCTCGTGGGATGAGTCCGTCCATCGCGTCGCCGCAGCCTCGGCAGCATTGTGGGTTTGGTTGGACGGGTTGTTGGTGGAGCCAGTCACGTCGAGGCACTCCAGTGTTTTTTCCTGGAAATTCCAAGGTCCTTGGTTTCTATTATTTTGATTTTAACTCCTAATTTACTGTAAAACATTTAGAATAAAAACTTAAATAAGAGTAACTAGAAGAGTCTTTGGGAGTAAGTAATGCCTATAATCTACTCTAGCTACTACTTAGAACTCTGCAGACAGTAATTACCCCCAATTTACATAATAAAAGTAAAAAGAGTAGAATATAAATACTGGAGCAGTAATTGGAAGTTATAGCTGTAGAGGAAAAAAAAACCAAACAACTAGTTCATACTAAAAAGAAAAAAATCATGTGTGCTAGTTAATCCACTTAATAGTAAAGTAACGATTAAAATGTTAGGGTGCTATTTAGGAGGGTTCTAGAGCAGGTTCCAGGTCAGCACATGATTCTAGAGCAGGGTTGGGTTCTGAGTTGGGGGGTAGTCCTAGAATCTAGTTCAGGGGATGCTCCTGTTTTGGCTTCTCTTAGAGGATTTGTGGTACGTGTTGATGATAGTGGACTGATCACTGGGCAGGACTGGGGACTTCTGGAGAGGACTGTGGAGTCCTGAGGAGATGAGGTGTGTCCTGGGAAGGACTGGGAAGCCATGGGAAACCGAGGAGAGACCTGCAGAGGGCTGGTAAGATGCAAAACACCGGTGAGCAGAGGCAAGGCCTGGAGAGGAATGGGGAGGCCTGCGTAGCCGAGACAAGTTTTGGAGAACTGTGGTAAGCCCTGGGAAGGGCTTGGAAGCCCTGGAGAGAGCTGGGGAGTCTTGGGGAGCTGAGGCAAGCACTGGGAAGATGAGGCAAGCTTTAGGGAGCCATGGAGATCCTTGTGGAAGCCTGGGGAGCCCAAGAGAGATGAAGAGATGCCTTGGGAGCCCTGGGGAACTGAGACAAGCTCTGAGGAACTGAGATGAGCTCTGAGGAGAACTTGGGAGCCTTGAGGAATTGAGGTGAGCCCTACGGGGAACTGTGGATCTCTGGGGAGCACTGGGAAGACGAGGGGAGTCCTTGGGAGACCTTTGGAGTCCTGGGGAGGCAAAGCAAGCCCTGAGGTTTTTTTTTAGAAGAGATTCTAATGGAATCTAATTCTGCTTTGTCATTTAGTCCTACCCAGAATGTAGTTCTGGCAGAAGCTAGGTATGATGTGTTGCCTTGCTAGAAATTCAGTGTAAAGCAATAGCATTTTCATTTTTTATAGGAAATTTCAGCACACAATTTTAATAATAATAATATAGTTACTGCATTTAATGGGCTGCATTTTTACAGAGCTTAGTATGGCATCTATCTTGTTTTACCTATGCCCTAGAGAAATTAAGTTCGGCTCCCTACTCAGTCACATTGCAGATGCAATAGATGTAGTAAAAGAGCAGGTATTGTCATTGCCAGTGAGGGTCCAGGTGACCGTGGTAAGGGTGGTGGGCAGGGCCCGGGTTATGTGAGCCACAGCCTCTCACCAGGGAGCTCATTCTGCTCCTGGGCTGCTTTGGGGTTGTTGTTCTGCTGCTCCTTTGTTCCTTCAGTAGTTTGCAGCTTTTGAGTTGTCTGAGCTAGAGAAGTGGAGGCATGTCTCTGAGGTAAGAGCTTCTTGGCTAGTCAAGGTTCAGCAGCAGATATAATAGAAAATATGCTTGTAAGTGGGTTTGGTTTCATTTTTGCTCAGCTTAGTAGGTGTGTTGTTTGGTTTTTGTTGGGTTTTTTGTGTGGTTTGTTTGTTTTGTTTTGTTTACTTATTACAGATGTTGAAGGGGAACCTGGCAACTGCAGGAAGATCCCCGTTAGCTGATGTGTTTTCTTTTGCTGAGGATGGATTCAAACCCCTGGCTCTCTGAAAGCTAAGTAGAGGGACTGGGGCTGGGGAGGCTCTGGGAATTGCAGGGAGGGGTTTTAAAGTTGGTGTAGGGGAGAGGACCATCCAGGAACAGTCCCCTTTGGGCAGGTAAAGGGTGCAGGTAACTTTTCAGCACGATGCTAGCTTGTGCTATACAGGGCAGCTCTAGCCTGCGTCTGTGTTGTTATGTAGTTTGGGAGGTCTGCCTTGCGCCTGTTAGATGTTCCTTGGGTTTCCATGCTCTCATTGTGCTCGAGGGGCATGGCAGGCATCTTGGGCATCATGTCCAGGGTCTGCCATGCCTGTACTGATTGGCACAGTGACAATTGTGTGCCACTCTTCTTGCATCATCAACTGAAAGCGTGGATCATTCTTGTGCCTTGGAAGTTTCCAGCCAGTTGTCTTTTGTGGTATGATTCCAGGCTGCGTTGGCAGCTCTGCTCTCTAGCCATCCTGTTTAATGGACTGGCCCTTCTTCCCAGCATCCCAAACTTCGTAGTTTTTGAAACCACAGGGCACGCTCCCAAATACATACTTAGTAATTGCTTATTAGTGTTAGTTTGAAGAAGGGCAGCATTATATTGAATAACTGCACAACAAAAAAAGTTACAATCCAGCCAAACAAAAATGTCCTGCACATTTGGATGGCTTTAGGGTTGAAGTTTTGGGGGGGGTGGGGAAGTGGGCAGATTTTAGGTTAAAGCCCTATAAGCCAAATACATTTAAGTGAGGAAGCAAAGAATTCGGAAGCTTGGCCCACATAGGTCACGGGGAAAACAAGAGCAAAACATTTAAGTCCCTGCATCACATGCATATTTTGAGAAATCTTTCCTTTTTTTCTCCCTTTAGTTAATTCTTAACTGTTTCATGCCAGTTAATTTCAGTCCACTTTAACTTTTTTTATCATTTCCTCACTACTGCCGTTATGGCCTCCAGCTCATTGGGTTTGTTGTACGCCAACAACTGCTTTGAAATAAAGTAATTCTAGTGGTCTGAGAGTCTGGCACACATGTTGCTCATTAAAACAGGGAAGAGGGCATACATGCTTTTAGGTACAGAAGACATTAAAATACATTTATAATTAGTATTGCATTAATACAAATATAGTTACATTACATCTTATATAATAATTTACACTTTCATTTTATGAGTTTACAGTTACAGTAGTCAAAGAGCATGATAGGGAGACTGTTTTTTAAACTCTTCAGAAAAGGAAGAACTTTCTAAATATACAAAGAAAAATATACAAAGAGGAGAAACAGACTAAGGTGTTGATTGTTCTGTGTTTATTAAAGCAGGAACTGACTAGTGTCCTTCCAGCCTAGAGCTGCTGTGTGGCACACTCCTTGCGAGGTGTGGAGAGAACTTGTGCATTGATAGCTTTGCATTCCATCAGAATAAAAAAAAATGTTTTGTTTTAAATTGCATCTTCTTCTGGAATGTCTTCTGTGGACATTTCCCCCCTCCTCACCCCCCTTCCCCCAAGAATACCTAAGGGTAGAAGAACTCCTGATTTTATCTGTATTTTTCATAAGGACAACAAAATCTTTTCCAGCAGTGTATGCATTTCTGTGTCGATAACAACACAGTATTGGACCAGATTGGTCCCTTGTTTGGGGTGGATTGATTAGAACAAGTTGTGGATGTGTTTGACATTGATCATATAAGTGCGTGCTCCCATGGATATGGATTTTTTTCAGGACTAGTACTATGTTGCTGTGGCGGGTGCACTTGACCCCCCCAGCCAAACCAGCAGCAGTTTGGTCCAGGCTCCAGAAGAGGTAAAGGCCTGAGCTGCAGCCAGGCCAAGAACTCCTTCCAGGAGACCCACAAGGAAGCAGAACGGCACATTGAACACCGGTGTCTTGTGGGTGCAGGGAGTCTTGTGCATACTTTTCCTACTGTATGCAATTTGACTACGAGTCAACCACTTCATTCTATAAATACGACAGCCTGGATAAGCCCACTTTGAGCTCTCCCTGCTAAATAAGCGAGCTGTATGGCAATGGTTTTACTACTCACAGGTCAGTGGATGAGCCCAATTCAAGTTCAATATTAATCATTTAGCTTAAGTAGATGCACACCAAATGTAATGGATTGTTTAGAGATATAAGGTTGTATGATTTTTAGTGTACTCTTTTATTCATGTTACTTGGTAGACTAGATTTGCTAAAATTTTAAGCTGTGAAGTCCTACTTATATTTACCAAAAGTAACTGCAGACTACACTTAAGTGCTTGCAAGATAAAGTCTAGCTTGCATTTTGCTGGGAAAAATGGGACCGACTGGGAAAACAACGATCCAAGGCTAACACAGAGACATCACAGACATCTGGAAAGCGGGCCCTATTTTTGCACTTTGCTGAGAAGAAAGGATTTATCCAGACAAAATGGCACCTTCAATGATATGGACCAAAACCAATGTCTACAACTGAACAAAACAAAGGCCCACGTGTAGTCAGGGAAAAGGAGCCCAATGGGGAGCAAGGGACCTGGTGGCAAAATTTTGCTATTGGACTGAATCTTGGTGTGAATGATTTGTAAAGACATAAAAGTTTGTAGTTTTCTATGCTTGGGCGGACCTCTGCACAGGTACCCAGCTTAAGCCAGCCCTTCTGCTATTCTACTCCATTAATTTTTTTATTTTCTGGGAATTTTGTTTCCTGGAAGTCTGCTTTGCCTGCGGTTATGGGTCTCCCCTGAAAGTTTGCCTTCAGAGCTGTAATTACAGGCTCTGGAGCGAACGGTTATTAGGGGAAGAAGAATCCCGAACATTTGCATTGTGACGGACATAAGCCTTACCTGAAAGTTTGTCTCTGGAGCTTCAAAACACAGCCCCTGGAGCGAATGCGTATCAGGGAAAGAAGACACCTGAAAGTTTACTTCATGAACAGATACAGGCACCTCGAGAGAAGGTAAGCAGCATTTGGCTTGGTATATCTCTTCCATGCAGTAAATAATAGAGCAAACCCGCCACCAAACTCTTTGATGTCGCGCTTCTCTTTAAGAAATCTAAATATTGTTCTGCAGCAAGCAGAACCCTAAATTACTCCCCCACGACAGTTGCTTTCTGAAAGATGATCTTTACATCTGTGTAGTACCTAGGCATGTGTGGCATCTTTTACATTCCTAAACAGCCTGGCTCATGGAGTTTGAGGTATATGTGTGGGAGAGAGCCTTATCCTGGTGGACAGCAGGATGACCATGAGCCAGCACTGTGCCCTTGTGGCCAAGAAGGCCAATGGCATCCTGGGGTGTATTAGAAGGGGGGTGGTTAGTAGGTCGAGAGAGGTTCTCCTTCCCCTCTACTCCGCCCTGGTGAGACCTCATCTGGAATATTGTGTCCAGTTCTGGGCCCCTCAGTTCAAGAAGGACAGGGAACTGCTGGAGAGAGTCCAGTGCAGAGCCACGAAGATGGTTAAGGGAGTGGAGCACCTCCCTTATGAGGAAAGGCTGAGGGAGCTGGGTCTCTTTAGGTTGGAGGAGACTGAAGGGTGACCTCATTCATGTTTATAAATAAGTAAAGGATGAGTATCAGGAGGATGGAGCCAGGCTCTTCTTGGTGACAACCAATGATAAGACAAGGGGCAATGGGTACAAACTGGAACATGGGAGGTTCCACTTAAATTTGAGAAGAAACTTCTTCTCAGTGACGGTGACGGAACACTGGAACAGGCTGCCCAGGGAGGTTGTGGATTCTCCTTCTCTGGAGACATTCAAAACCCGCCTGGACACATTCCTGTGTAACCTCATCTAGGTGTTCCTGCTCTGGCAGGATGATTGGACTAGATGATCTTTTGAGGTCCCTTCCAATCCCTAACATTCTGTGATCCCATTTCATGCTGAGTCATTTGGTGTTCTGTGCTGTTTGCAGCACCTGTGTCCCCAAAAGGCATTCCTGCTCTTGGGGGTAAAAAAACCTATCCAGCAGCACTGGGCAAGAATGTGCCTGCAAAACACCTGTATTTCTAACAGATTCCCCAACATAGTTACAGTCACAAGAAATGCCTTCACCTGTTGGCTGCTGTGCTTCTCTCTCTTGTCTTTAGGAGAAATGCAAGCCTAGCTCTGAGAAACCTTCCCCACAAGTTTCAGTTCCAAGAACGCTTCTTCCAGGAGTTGGCATCCTCCAAAAATGGAGGGGAAAAAACTTCGGTCTTGAAAAGACTTTTTAAAGTCCTAATTGATTCTAATAATGGTTTTTAAAGCCTCTCACAGGCTTTGATGGCAATCAAAGCAGAGCTACAAAATGTCAACTCATTATGGTCTTGATTTCCATTTTCTTTCTCCATTGCATTTTTTTAACCTGTTGTATTACTTCTTAGATAAAGCTCTCTGAGGGATTGCCTGAGGTGCTTTTTCCTTCAGGCTGCCCTAGAGGTACAGCTCAGCAAGGAAAACGGGGGGAATAAAGTAGAGACCATGGTAAATCAGCTCGCAGTCCCTTCTGGGTGCATTGCAGTTCTGTGCTGATCCCTATTTGGACCACTTAGCCGAATACTTCAGTTTGTTTTGAATTATTAAACAGACCAATTAAGAAAAGTAAGGAAGTCACGTTTACTTTGGGCTACAATAAATAACTGTTGATTTAATTTTGTCACTCAATAAAGATAAATGTTCTTGGCTCTGTAAAAGTTCAGAGGCAATATCCCCTTAAAAATGAATACTTTCTGAGCAAACCACAAGTTACAGTTGCAAAAAGAAATGCAGAGTGCTTTTTTTGAAGTCAATGTTACTTATAAGAGTGGTGTCAGCTTAAAACATTGTATAAACCACTTTTAAACATGAGCATGTCATAATATAGATTGGATACATTTTCTTTAAACAGCCTTGCAGAGGTACATTCATGTACATTGGTTTTGAGCACGGTTCAGTGAGAAGAATCAATAAAAACACTAGAGCTGTTGACCAAAGATAAAACACATGAGAAATTACTACAGTTTGTTATGCGGGGGAACAAGAATTAACATCAGCTTTTAAAAAAGAAATACTAAAAGATAAATTTTATTTTAAATGACTTTGTCTTTAGAAATTGAGCATGATTGTAGCAAAATATGTTTTAAACATAAAATGACTGAAATTGGTTAAAATATGTTAAAAATTTTAGTTATTTTTTCTAAGTAAGGGTTTATGAAAAAAGGTGATATTTTACTTTTTCATTCTGACTTCTATTATACCTCTTCTGCTATATTTGTTCTAATATCACTTCTGGAACAGGAAAAAAATACTTTCACTCAATGCCCAGTGTTTTGAATTTCAATTATGATATTTTAAATAAGAAAATAGTTCAGTTTTATAGGAAAAAAAGAGATTAAGCTAAGGAAAATTAATTTATTATGCCTTTCCCATTTTCTGTGAAAAATTACAAACAAATAAAAGCATAAAGCACTTTCTAAAAAATGAGGTATAAAATTCTTATTTTTTCTGGAACATTTCCCAGTTATAACAAATGCTATTTAATTTCTGGGTGAGGCAAATAGGTTTTTTTGATTTATTTATTGAAACAGCACTTCCAGTATCGGTTAAAAAAATGACTCATGGTTTTTATCAAGGACATAATTGTGTGAAGAGGTTTGATTATCTCATCAAGGCTTAAGGGCCACATTTAAGTAATGAAAGGAACCTGCCTCTCATCTGTTTTTTAGCAATCTGCTGTTAATGGCACAGTTTTCTGGATACTAGCGTATAAGGTAATACAGCAAGATATCTCATGTAAACTTGATTTATAGGCATGAATTGCAATTGAACCCGTGTATGCGTGTCACTCAGATGACTTTCTACAGACTTCTTTTTCTGCATTGCAGATGGCAAATTTCGAGTCAGTTTTCTGCAAATAGGCTTTGAATATTTATTTATTCTTATCTAGCAGCAGTCCTAGACTCAGATTAGATACAAAAAAAACAGGGAGGTTTCTGAGGGCCTCTCAGGTAGGACAAAGAAAACAGCATGGTGTATTACATCTGATTGCATCTATTTATTTGTATGGGTATTGCTTTCACAAAATGGCAAATGCAATGTTTGATGACCTTGCAAGTGTCATGACACCTTTCAAATGAGGGAGTTTAACACATGAAACCAACTAACCAAGTAAGTGGAAGAGTTTTCCAAGGCTGGCTGTTAAACTGCCTCTACAGTGCCCTGGGGATTGAGAAGCTATGTGCATGTGAGCCTCAGCCCACGCTGAGGACAGAATACTCTGGAGGGGGTTTTACACCTTTGTCCAGGCCAGGACAGAGTTTCCCATTGTCCCTAATAATCTGTGCAACAGGCTATCCTAAATTGTGGGGGCATTGCCAAACAGGGAAACCTGCTGTAGATCATGTTGCTTATAACCATGTGTTCTCTAGACACTTCTGTGTATGTCTATGTATGGGATGTTCATCTTAGGCCACAATTGCATGGTCATTTTAAAGCAACACATATCGCTCCTGGAGGTGAGGAAGCAGCCTTGCCCAGGTCTTGTGTCTGTTCCAAAAAGGAACCCGTTTATGGTGTTATAACCTCCCTGTCAGCAATAGGAAGTGAGGGAGGAGTGGGCAGGATTTGGGCAGTAATTTAGACCAAGTATCTGGTATGGCCTTCTGCAGGGAGTGCTGGGGCAGTGATATAATGAGAGGAGCAGAGAGATGCTATGGGTGTTGCAGGGTAGGTGAGGCCCCACTTCCTGGCTGGAGAAGCTTGTGGATGGGCATTGGGTCAAGAGGTAAAGCAGCCAGTTTGCAGTATGGGTACTATTTGACCTTGTCTGAGGGACAATTGAAGATCTGGCAAGGCAGAAGCCACTGCAGGCATGAAGGAGTCCACTCCTTGGTGCCTAGTTAAAAGGCAATGTAAATGCATTTGAAATAAGTTTTGCAGAACCGGAAAAGGTATCTAAGCAAAGATGATCCTCCTGTGGTCAAGTAAGTAAATTTTAGGTCCTTACAGGGCCCTTCAGGTAGCTAATCTAAAAAGAAAGAGCAAGGTTGAAAATTAACTGTTGTAAAATAACAGCGTCTGACAAAGGTGAAGAGTCAATTTCTTCAAAAGCCATCTTCAGTCCATTTGTTTTAGCAAATTAAAGAAGAAAGTTAATGCCAGAAAAAGGACATATTGACTATTTTTCAAGCTTTTGGTCAGCTGTATGTTTCTAGGGAGTCAGTAATTACCCTCTTTCTGTCCTTCATCTGTGTAAAGAGGGAAGGGAGACAAACATTTCAGGAGCTGTAAAAGCTTTGTCTTTCATTTACCCTTGTAGAGACCATGGAGTGTTCAAAGGAGTTGTTTAAAAGGAAAAGGTAGTTTTTACAGCTTCCAAAATTGTTGTGACAGGCTTTATTGTGGTCCATGTCTTCTCTTTTTCTGAGGAAATTGAAAGTGAGCAGCCACTTTATTTTTTTTTTTCTGTCCTTCTCCCAGTCTCCCTCCAATATGTTAAATGGGATTCTAGTTTGTGCCTCAAGAATGTCTAATCTAATGAGTGTTTTGAGCTAAGTGCTTTCCTCTTAACTCTCCAAGCTCCTTCTGCTCAAATGAATTCAGAGGAAAGCAAGCTTTTTGATGTTATTTTGCATTTATCTTACACACAGGCAGGTACGCTACTGATGTATTATTCCAGTTGTAAAGATAGCAGGATCTCCTAAGCTGTGAAGAAAGAGCCTTATGTTGAAGGTGAATGGAAGAGAAGCTTCATCCCACTTCAACTCACGGTGCTTGAGAACAGCATATGCTTCCTTTTGTGCTTGTTTTCCTTGTTTTTCTGTGTTAGAGAGACCAGCCATGCTAACTTGTCAGTATTCTTGTACCCAGGGGAATTCAAGGCATCTGTTTGCTTGGTGTTTTGCTCAAATGTGTAAAGAAAGGGCTGTGTAGTACTTAATATACCAGTGTAGGACCAGGTGGACTCCTGACTGTGCTGTCACATCCCTAAGTAAGTATACTGGCTGAGAGGAGGAACACAAATGTAGTGTAAGTTAACTTTACAGAGGAAAATGGAGTAAATCTTTTAGGAGTTTCTAGTCTGGTCTCTTGAAGTTTTGTCAAATTCCAAAAGCAGTAGTAAGATCCAAAATTATATTGCATTCATGATGACATGACATGTAATTTCAACTGCTGATAATCAATCATTTAGCCTATAAACTTATAACTGCTAAACTAGAAGTCGAACATTTTATAATCTTCACATAAAAAACCTGACACTTAAACTTCTAGGTCCTTTGTCTTTGCTTGAAACTCATGTTAGTCATCTTTAAAACTTGTATTCATAATCTTAATGCAATATATTTTGCTGAAGAGTAGTTGGCTTTTCATATGCCTTTTTCAAGGTAACAATAATAAAAAAATAAATGTGAAGTTCAGAAAGACATGGATTTATTGTAATGTCAAATTTATTTTAGAAGAAATAATTGAGATCAAAGTTAATGAAAGAAAAAGCCAATGGTTAAAGTTCATTAAATTTTAATAGTTTTAGTTTTAGATAGTCATTAAAGGCAAACATTTCATCTTTAGATTTGCATACCTACTTCCTGCTAAAATTAATGGAAATTAGAAAGAGCTAGCTGAGAGATGAAATTTTAAAAAGAAAAATTTATAAAACCTGCATGTGTAGAATCCATGGCCTTGAAAATGCGTGGGCAACTTCTGCCAGACAGCATACTTTTTTCACTGCACATGCAACAGAGAGCATGTAGGTTTGTTTCTTTTTCTATAGTAATTTTCGAACCTTCTTAAAACAGTTCCCTTCTAAGCCAACTCTGGAAGGAAAATTGCCAAATCGTGGAAAAAATGCATCTGTACACACATTTGTATGTAAGTGGCAATTGACGCCAACAGATAACACAAAGAAGAAATAAATTTTGAAGACACACCTGAACTTGTTCACCTTATGTATTTTTGCATAACAATGGAGGACCTCTTTCTTACTGCAATAAAACCATCAGGAAAAGGCTGCTGCCAACTTGCCAACCAGCTAATGCAAAATATGAAATTTCAGTTCATCAGCTTATATTTGGAAAATAAGCCCAAACCAAGAATGAAGACATATCAGCAAGACCTGCCCCAGCAAATGTTGTTCTAAAGCAGCCTCTCCTGGTGCCCCTGTCACTCAGGCTACATCTAGATCCCAACACTACCTTTACAAACCCATAATTTGACAAGGGAAACTTCACGGAGCTATGTAATTGCTGGTAGAGAGGTAGCTAGAACTGTGGTGAAAAAAGCCTTGTGGCAATTCAGGAATTATTTGGAGGAGCTTAAGTATTGCTACAATGTTGGCTGGCCCAAGGGATCCCTATGCTTTAGGTCATATAGTCTGTTTCATCCAGTGAAGTGGTATGGCTTTTCCTGTAGAAAGCTGATTTTCGCACAAAACCTAGATTTTTTTTGAACCTGAACTTGAAATCTTCCTGCTGAAAAAACCAAATCTCTTGCCTTCAAAATATTGTTGTGCCTGAAACTGTGACTTGCCTTTCTCATCTCCCTGAAGTCCTCTGTAGGACAGGTACTGCTCATAAATACTCTTCTCATAAATACTCTTCTCATACTGCAGACAAGGAAAGATGAGGCAGGAGAGAGAGAGATTCTGAGAGATGGAGTTTAGACAAACAGCCTGTATATGTAGGGGAATGGGAGCTTAAGCAAGCTGTGAGATACTTCAGAGAGGAAAAACAAAAATGTTTTGGGTGTTAGGGAAAAGTTTGATTTAAAGTAACACAGGTACTTTCTCTGAAACATTTAGTGGAAAAACCCCCACTTTTCTAGTAATCTGTAATCATCAATTATAATGGAGAATAGACCAAGGAAATCAAAATTCCATATGAGAGTCAGTTTGTTATCCTCCTTTGAAAAATGCAAGCATACCAAATAAGCATTATGATACTGGCATACATATATTTCTACAAGATAGAAAACAGTTACAGAAGAAACAGTTAGGACCTAAAAGTCCTGATTTTGTCTGTACATATGTTATAAGTTACACAGTTAAGGTAGAAGTCTGCAAACTTTTCTCTTCTCTTTGGAGTGAGTTAAAAATTTAAGAAGTTAATAATATTTGAAAAACGTATGGGAAAGTAAATAGAACACCTATAAAATCTAGAAACCAGTGATATGTAAATGACAGCAAACATTTTCCATTTTTTGGTGATAAATATGTCTCACTGAAAGAGGATGGGAGAAAAAATAGAACACAAGTGAAAACTTTTTTCAAGTCTACTCTGTTCTCCTTTTCATGAATAAGGGGTGGAAAATAACTAAGTGAATCAATAAAGTCCTTATTTTGAATTTGTGAAATACTAATCATACCCCTCAAAAGAAAGTGGCATATGTTTCTTCTGATAGCACACCATTTGATTCTTTGCCTCATTAATGTCTGAGATTCAAGTCCTTTTTTCAAAACAAAAAGTGATTGCTGCAAAAGGTGCTTTTAAAAAATTGCCATGCCTTGTAACGGACATTCTCTTTCTATGATTTAGTGGTAAATATTTTTCTCTTAATACCTACCTTATAGTGGATCTACTGACATCATGGATATATTAAAAATCTAGCACACTGAGAAGGATATTTTTCTTTATATATAAAACAAGCCAATAGAAACTTCACAAAAGTTAGATGATTCGTCAGAGCCCTAAAGACTGAAAGAATGTTAAGGCTTCCAGAAGGTTTCATCTTTGGTGCTTATACAACCTCTTCATTTAGTCTTTAGTATTTTTGTTGCTATACTATCACAAAAGGCCAACCTCTTACCTGGGTAGACCTGCATATGAAGGGATCTATCTCCCACTACTTTATTTGTTTCTCCACATCTTATTTTGGTTTTTCCGTATGCCATCTGAAATACACATCTTCTCTTGCTCATTAGAGAAGGAGCTGACACCTAATTAGGACTAAGGATTGCTTTTGGAAATTCTGACAAGTAAAAATGAGGTAATGCTATGTGGAGAGTCTCAGTCCAAGTGGCCATGCTTGAGGTCAGGGGAGCTGTGCTGGTACGAGAGGAAATTGAACAGAGACATTCGTAAATATGGGAATAGTCTTCTTTGCAGGACTGGATCCCAAAAATTCCTGAACATTTTCAGCTCCTCTTGGACTCACTAAGAGCAGAAAGCACTCAACACTTTTGAGTTTCAGCCTTGGATGGCATGACACTTTCAAATATTTGTTTAACATCATGCATGAGAAGCACTATCGCTCTTGTGCCTAAACATAATGAGGCGGACACAGTCAGGGAAAGAAGGATGCAGCAGAAACTTTTCTACAGGTAAGAGCTCTGTAAAAACTGTCTGACTCTGGCCACAGTAACAGCAAAACAGAAGCAGATTTTCGCCATCCAGTTAACTACTACCCACGACTCAGAGTTGTTCCCATTAGATCAGGAGAATATAAAACCTGTATGTTGGCTGTCTGTTCAGACACAGATAAACTTTGCCTTTTCTTCACGACTGTGTGTGCATGGCTCTTGCCATTCCCTGCCCTGCACTCTTATCCAGAGAAGCATAGGCATGGACCTCAAGACAGCTGCTAATAAGTTTAAAGATGTCATTAAATAACATTTTTGTGGAATCCACTTAGTATGAAAGACTTCCTAAAAAATTATCACCATTGTTTGTACCACTCAGAGTCAAGAAGGAAAATGAGGCTTATTATTACTTTTCAAGATTAGCTAAACTGTGAGCAGATAACATGGATTATTTTTGCATCATCTGTATTACTAGAGTAAAAATGTGTCTCTGTTCCATCCCTTTAAGTTAATAGAAATAATTCAAACAACTGATTTGGTCTTAGTTTTTTTCTCTTTCTAATGCAGTGAAATGATATAGAAATGAAAGTAGCAAAACCAGGTAGCTGATCAAGTTCAGGTGATGGATGTTTTTAATATACTGCTTACTCTTGTCCAAAAAAAACCCTAAGCCAAACCAGCCAAACAGCCAACTGATAACAAATGTACTTCTTCTCCCTATCTGTCCGCCCCCCACCCCCCCAAAAAAAGTCAAATTACTTAAGCAAAAATGTATTTCTGAAAGTTACGCATATATCCACTAGGTTGCTGTTTGAAGCAAAACTCTGAAAAGGCAAATAGTGCCCTTGTGTTCACTGACTTATATTTTTATTTGAATGATAAACTTCAATGCATATAGTGTAAAATTGCAGTTATGCACCCAATCTCTGCCTAAAATTCTGCATTTTCATTGCTTTCAAGATGTTGACCTCAGTGCTTAAAACGATTAAAAATATTTTTTTAATTGTGAATTCCACTGAAGAAAAGCCCCAACTTCATGGAACACCGTGATGTCATCTGATGGATGTTAATATAAGACATATGCCCTGACAGAATTGCTTAATCATTTAAGGGAAAAGCTCCCCAGTGGCCACATTGGTGGCTCCCTGGCAAGTTCAGTAATAACCCCCACAAGGTCGTTGTTGTTACACTGAACTAATTTGGAACAAAGAAGGTGACATTCATAAAATTAGTATGCTCATAGATAATATATGGAGCATGACTCTGCCTTCCTTTCAAGCGTATGCATGCTGCCTAATTTTAAGTGTCTTGGATGATTTGAATAAAGAGTCTATAAGCAGTGGACCTCTCAGAAGGCAACTCAGTCACCTGAGTAAGGTGAATTGAGGTTGGGCTGTGTAAATTGGTACCCTCTTCTCCCCTCCAGACTATTTTTTTAGTACAGAGTAGAGGTAGATTCTTCAACATCAAAATATTAGTGTTTGTACAAAGGCCAAGATTTACTACATCTAAACAACAGTGTGACATTCATTGCTGTGCTTGCACGCTAGGAAATCTGCTTGTGGACCAAGCTCTCTCTCTGCTTGCTTTACAACAGGAGGAAACAAACCAAACCTTCTGTGCTTTGCCACCAGGGTAAGTTGTGGAGAAAAAATTAATTGAAAGCTGATACATGCAGTGATCTGTCTATTGAGTGGGTTTGTTTGATATTTTTCCTCGAGTAATTTAGAGCAAAAGGAACTCTATCCAGTCTTTTCTGATTCACAACAGGAAAATAGTTTAATCCTGTTTAAGGTGTGGTGATAGCCTTTTATCGTTCCTCATTAGTCTGGACTGAGTATTGAAAGATACTGAAGTAAAGACAGAGCACAGAAACAAAGATGTCTGTTGGAACAAATAGGAGATTGAAGTGAAATGCATTAATATCTTTAATCTTGAAAACCATATCTATGTTTCTCCCTGGTACAGTGAAAGCATGATTTTTGTGTCTGGCTAAAGCTGATCAGAGTCTGTCCTGCTGCTGAAAGTGGTGACCCTGTCTTCCTCAGACATTTTCAGGACCATACCGAGTAAGAAAGTACCACACTGAGAAAAGAAGGGTGTTCACCTTCTGTGTTCTCCACTTCTTATCTTGAAAATACAGTGGTCACTGTAGGAGGCACCACTCTGGAGCAGTGTTATGGACTTATGGATCAAGTCTGTCTTTCTTGCTGGGAGATGTGTTCTGTCATTGTTGCTGGAAAGAGGAGCTGAAAAGGAGCAGTGTGCTGCTGTGTCCTGGGAATGGCTGCAAAGTGAGCTAATGTTTTGCTTCTTGCTCTTCTTCACTTCACCCACTGGCAGGTGGCCACTAAGCAAGCCATCTCACAAGCCAGGCTTGCACTCTGTGGCACTTCTTATGCCAGAAAGAAGAAGTGCCACATAATTATGAATGTTGCAAAAACATTCATGTGCTAAGGCCTGATGCTCTTAAGCATGTTTTTCCCTTTCCTCACTGTTTTGTTATGTCCTGTTCCTGTTTGATTGCCTGTGAAATGGATATACAGGGAGAAACTCAGCAGAATATTCATAGTCACTAAAACAGTCTCTGACCAGCCTGACTGAGCTGTTAAATCTCAACACCAATGCACATGTTCCCCTCATTTCTGCCAAAGCTTGTCACCTGCCAAGAATGGTGGAGGCTTCACAGAACAATTCTTGCTTGAGGTAGTATAGATTCTCCTGAGTTATCTTAAGAGCACCTATGGTGGAGAAAAGAGAGTCCTAAACTTTCACCACCTCCATCAGCTTCTGCAAGGCTCGAAAGGATTCAGCCTGAAGCTGTCTGACCAGCCAGAGCCCTTGCAACAAATAGTTGCTGATTGTGGAGACACCTTAACATATGGAGTTAAAACAGGTAAAGTAGCAGAAAACATACATGCCTCAGGTTGTCACATGTTTTCATGGGTGCATGAAATATTATTCGATTCATGGATTGGTCTGGATTTGTATAAAAATCTGGGGTTTATCAAATATGTGGTACATATGTTTGTGGCTACTCTCTACTTCCAGTAATCTTCATAATGCTCTGGAAAGGTTTTGCTGTTGTAGAAGACATTGGGTAAGAAGACATGTACTATTCTGGGCCAGTTAATAGACACAACGAGTTATTTATGCTGTCTCATTCAGAGGTCCCTGCATGGTCAGTGAAAAAAATATAGACTCCTATATTGGATACTCTAAGTATTACTTCCCTACTCAGATACTAAAATTTCATATATTTCTATAAATGCAGGAGAAAATTGCCCCTCTTGATCCCTCATTAATAATAATGACATTTGAAATGGTAACGCTTTTACAGGACTGGTTTGGCTTTTGCTTTGTTTCATTTTTCCCCTCTTCATTAAGGCCCTGTTTATGATATGCTTGGCTGACTTCCCATGTCCCTTTTTCCCTCTGTATCTTCAGCTAACTTTTGTTTGCTGTATTTTTAGAAGTGTTAAGTGGAGCACAGTTCTTAACTCAGTGCAATCCAGAAAGTAGCAGAAAGGTGTAAAAACATGTGGTTTTGTTCAGATATTCAAAAACATATGGAGTTCTAGCTCTAAAGACAATAGGATGCTTCTAAACACCTGCCAAAATTAATAACTTGAGCAAATGCTTATTTGTCATCCTGGCATAGATAGTAATTTTTTTTTTTTTAATACTGCCTAAAGCTTTACAGGCTCCATTATATCCTTTTCTCAAGGATGTTTCTTTCCCAACATTACCATGAAACATGCTCTTTCTTGTGTCCCATATTGATTTCCATGTCCTTTTAACTATTCACTTCACAAAAAATAAAAGAAGCTGTGCTGGGGAAAACTATCTGTTACACTGAATCTGGTTTACTTGCCTATCATTTCAGGACATCATCACTACTTAAATTTTCTAGTGGCCTTGACATTATTGGTCTACCTGGGAAATGTCTCACACCTACCGCAAATACTAAAGTGCATACCATAAAAACCAGTCTTTTGTAGCAAGTGAAATTATAGCAATTACTCCTAAATCACGACCTTTTAGTGCAGATAAACCTTGATGTGGTTATACCTTTGTTTCTCAACAGTGGTGGACAGTATCTGTTTAAAGCATTCATTTCCTGACTGTACACTTACTTCTCCCTTGCTCAGCAAAGGGCGCGACAAAACAGGACAGGACAGACCTTGGCTGTGCCAACACAGGGCAGCCAGCTCTAGCCAAGAGCCTTATTTGAGAGCAGCAGTGTCTAAAATCGTTCTCCATTCACTTCCCACAGGATGTCTGCTCAGGGCATTGGTGCTTGTTGGCACAACACTTGTAGACAATTACATTAAAATACTGATCTATTACATTTTGCTTAATAGCAACAAATGTTACGTATTCAACTTGGGTATGCTAACCAGAAGAATTACTTAGTTGCTTTGCAAATATGTTGAATTAAAATCTGTTGTTGATGCAGGTCAAAACTTCCAATATCTCTGTGCTCTGCCCTGTGAAACTGTAGGTGCAGGACTAACACACAAGGAATTAATATTTTAGGACATTTGACCAGGGCTGGATATCTCCTTGCAAGATTTTATTGACTGGGAATCATTATAGACCCACATAGGAGGCAACACAGCAGGTTTAGCAAAGGGTGAATTGCCCTCCTGCCATAGCTTTGCCCAAAGAATCTAAACTACAGTGTGTATGTGACTAGTTCTGCTATATTTATGTATACCCTAAAAAACTTTGTTTAATGGATTTCCTGGAAAAGCCCCCACACAAATGTATGTGTATATAGGTATACATACAATTCCTACTCCCCCTGTATCCCCAAAAGAAAATTTTCATTTGTAATATTAGTTTCTGGTTCATCAGGGTAATATTTTCAGCATAAGACTTGGTAGATATTTTTCCTACACTCATTTTCTTTTTTTTAACCTTCATTAAATAATAATGAATAAAAAGGAGGCTTTTGTCAAAGATATTTTGATAGGTTTCAAGACTGAAAATGCAGTTTTTCAGAAGTGGGGAGTGGGTAAGAATTCAGCAGGAGTGTCCTTGAGAGCATTAGCAAATATGTTGTACTTGCAGAAAATGGATAGTGCTAAGAGATAGGACAAATACAAAGGAGTAGAAGAGCAGACTGTTTATTTAAAGAAAAAAATCACAGGGTTGATGAGAAATACTTCCATGTTTGCTAAGGGAAACAGAGGAAATAAATGATGGTTGCAGACTTAGCTGAGGTGCTAACAGGATATTCTGTCCCTCTTAGGGTTCCATCTTAGGTTCCTGGGCATGTAACACAAGAGTGATTTGGAATATATTGGAGGGAAGACAACGTATACTTACCAGCCTGTAAGGGAAATTTTGTTGGTTTTGTTTGTTTTAATTATTTTTTTGAGATGCTGGAATAAGCTTTTATACTCATGGAAGTTGCCAGTGGTTTTCAGATTTTGATAAAAGAAGTTCCTACCTCTTTTTACAAATCAGAATATCCTTTTAACTCTTTGGTATGTGTACAAAAAATGGAACAAATCAGAGCAGAGAAATCTGGATAATTATAGTATTCTTGATTCCCTTTGGAAAGGGAAGGTAGAGAAAGAAGTATGCAGAGTGTGTATATGTGGTAACATTTTTATCTTCTTTAAGACTGTGGATGTAGTTATTTTTAACTAGCAGTTTTACCTTTTCTGATAGCCTTTGAAAAGGGTTTGTGAGGCTTCTTATCTATACTGCATTTCTTGATTAATATGAGATAAGGACTGTAGACCCAGTCTACTAATTTTATGCCATCATGTTTTGAACATGTAAGTAATCTTGCTCCTGAGTTGAATTACTGGTATTTGAATAAGGAACATTTTTGCAGAGGACTGAAAAACTCAAGAGCCAAAGTTTTGCATTCCTGATGTTTGCAATTAAATTAAGCATGTAGTTGGCTTCATTGGTGATAGCAAAGCCATTGTTTATAATTAACTTGAGCATCATTCTGACAATCTGGCATGCAAACACAGCTTGTTGTTTATTAGACTAAATTTCTGCAATCCAGACAAGCTTGCCATATGGGGAAAAATTGCACACAGAAAGCCAAAAAGCTACCCAGAATTCTACCTGAAGTTTCAGAGGTTTTTTCTTGCTTGCTTTAAAACTCAGCTTCTGATTTTTGTCCTCCAAAGAAAATTTCTATTGCTACTTGTTAATGGTTGATGTTATCCTGGTCTGGTTTTCAGTTCAGGTGGTGGTGTGATACATTAATCTGGGCTGGTTAGATTATAATCATTTTCTTTGGTATTCTATGCTAAATTTATAAGACTGTTTTGTTACAGACTTTGGTTTAACTAGCTAATACCAGTGCTTCAGTGTTATGTCTAATAAGTCCGTATTAAATAAATCTATTATATCAGGTTGGTTGTGGCCACATGTCATAAAATAATTGAAAGGCACAAAGGTAATAAATTAAATTAATTTCCCTGAGTCTGTTTTTCCCATGGCAGTAATTGCTGAGTGATGTTCCTGTCTTTATCTCAACCCACTAGCTTTCATTATATTTTTTCTCCTCTGTCCAGCTGAGGGGAGTGATAGAGCAGTTTGGTGGGCACCTGGTGTCCAGCCGGTGTCAACCCACCATAGAACATAATGTTTGGATTCTGCAAAGGAACAAACTACGCATATTCTTTCTGTCATTTCCATGCCATTAGGTCAGACCACATCAAACCTCCACCGTGTTTTACTGTCTTGCTATAAGTCTTTCCCTGAGGTTAAAACTAAAGGCATGACTGTACTTCCATGTGTTGTGCTGTTTGTTTCTGAACACCTAAGTGTCTCACCACAGTAGGGCTCCATACACTGCCTGCCCATGGCACATTATCAGTGAGGAGTCCTGTAATGCCAGTGCCAGAGCACACAGACCGTGATTTCAGAAAATCCCAAATGCTTCGTACTGTATGTGTGTGTAAAAATATTCTTCATGATTTAGAAACCTCTGGTCCTATATTTGAACCTGTGGTACTATGTGCTTCAGAGTCACTTAGATTGTGATGTTTAATGTAAGCATCCACACTCTGCAAGTATCTGAATTTTAGATGACCCTTAAATCATACAATGATCTGCATGGGAGAGCATGGTCTGCATAAGCACATAATCTAGAAATTGCTCTTACCTGAAGGCAGACCCCTGCATTGAGCCTCTTTTCCTGCTTGCCAGTGCAGGGAAGGGAAGGAGCAAGAATGCCTTGCTGACCTGTATCAGCAAAATAGACTCAAGAGCACATAGCAATTTTAAATTTTTTTCTTCTTTCTTTTTTTACTTAGTCATTGTAATTTAGACAGTTTTGAAGAGTAGGAAAAAAATGGTTATTCATCAGCCAAAACCAAGTATATCTATATTCTTTACAAATAAGAATATCAAACAGTCTTTTGTTTGAATTAAACATTTCATTTTAATATAAAGGTACTGCTAATATTGATTTCTTTTTTTTACAGTACAAAGACCTAAGGTATTTCAAAAGTAAAATCATTCTCAGCTGAAAAAGATATGGAATATGAATATCAGAATTAAGTGTAGAGGTTTTCTTTTCAGGATTTTTTTTTCCCCTGCCAATAATAAACAACTGGCAAAACTGTCAGATGGTCATGAACCCTATGGTATCATTGAGACTTTTTTTTTTATTAAAAGAAATAGCTTTTGTTCTGTTCATAGAACCATAGAATATCTCAGGCTAGAAGAGACCCATAACATTAATTGAGTCTAACACCCTGCTCCTTGCAGGCCTACCTAATGCTAAACCATACGTCTAAAAGCGTTGTCCAGATGATCCTTGAATTCTGATCATTTAGTGGGAGTAGCATTCAGCCCTTTGTCATGGAGAAGCACAGAGAGCACAGTCCACCTGCTTCAGGGGCAAAGATGGGTGAGCAGGAGACCAGGCTACTCCTACTCATAGCTGTGTGGCACAAAGGAAGTACTGAAAATGCACACAGAAGGCATCTGGGTGACATATCTCTGCCTTGCAGCCACTTTGGCTAAGCCACCGAGTGCTTGTCTTGTGTTGCTGCTGCAAGTGACCTCAAAAGAGCTGTGATATGCACTGAAAATCTTTCTAGGTTTTGATCCCAAACCAAGGAAGTCAGGTGGATTGTATGTCAAGTTGAATGGACTTGGCGTGGAGGTGTTTGGGCCTGACCTTCACCGGAGGCTTAGGGAGTGCATCGATTTGTGAAAGCAAGCAAGCAACACCCTCTGAGTGTGTAAAAGCTGGCACTAGGGTCTCAACAGCATCAGCAAAACTGAGCATTTCTTACCCAAGTGTGAGAATCTGCCTGGTAGGACCAGGGTGCCTGATAGCCAAGCTATGCTCTCTTCTCCTGCTCTGCCTCAAGGACTCTCCCAGGACACTCTGGGGTGGCAGTGTAGGTGGGATGGATGTGCCACTTGGTGCTGTGGCTTGTGACTGTTAACTCCTGCTTAGATTTTGACTAACCCAGCTCATCCTAAGGCCTGATGTGTGCCAGGAGCAGTGCCATTAGGTCAAAGCAAGAGCACCAGGTAGGCAGAAAGACCTAAAGGGCCATTATGCAGCCATTAGCACCTGAAAATTGCTGTCTCCTGCAGCCATCATCTTTGGCAGTTTCCTTAGAATCTGCTAACTTATGGAAATGATATAGACAAACCTCCAAACTGGAAGGTATAAAACATTAGCTTACCCAAAAAGCTTTTGAAGTGGATCCAACAGCAGCTGGACTGTGGAAGCTTTCATGATTCCCAGTTTGATCCAGGGGATGCCCGCACCATGAGGGGGCAGGAAGAATGAGCACTCTCACTGTCAGCTAGGTAACTATTTTTTTTTTCCTCACAGGTGCCCAAATTAAGAGTCATGGGTTATAAATGAAATTAACGTAATCACACTGAAATTTTAAGTAAGGACTACTGAAAAACGCAGAAAATACAGGCTTTGGAAGGTTTTGCCCTGGAAGAGGCTTGGGCATGACCACTGACTTCTCCTAGTTTGGGTAAGAAACACCCTGGACCATAAATGGCTTTAGAAAGTGATTCCTTAGTAAACGTAGTTGTGCATACAGTAAATATCAAGGAAAAGGTTGGCTACAGTCCTATGAGGTCATGTTTATCAACCAGCCAACTGCTGCTTTAGCTTCTTCCTGCTGTCCCAACTCACCTCAGGGAGGAGGCGAGGACAGCACCTGCACACCCTGGTCTGGCCCATGTGTAGGGCTGGAGCTGCACATCATCAAAGGCACCAAGCGAGCCAGCGTGTGCCTGCAAAACGATTGTAGGGATCCCTGTGCGCAAACGGCGTATAGTCGCTTTTTACAAAAGTTTATGTAGTTCTTGGATGAAAAGGGCCTGAGGAAGATGAACTTTGGAATCAAAATTTGCAGATGACGTGAACTTAGTAGCATGGTAAATAATAAAGAACGTAGAGTACTATGAATAGTCTTGAGTGTAGAATCTGATACCTGATTTCCTATATATTTTAAGACTTATTGGAAGAACAAATGACATGGTTCTCTTTGGCGTTTTTTTTTTTTGATTGGTTGGTTGCTTTTTTATCTCAGTATTTGACACTAGAAAAACTATTCCAGCTGATTTTGAGGCTGAAATACTGAAAATCAGAAGACAGATTGTTGTTCATTTTTATTCTTAAGGTGGAGTTGAATCTGACAATGTTATCTGAAATCGGGTGACAGTAGCTCACATAAAGTTGTCATTGATACCAATTGTAAAAGACAGAGCAGGATATATATCCAGTCCACACACATCCCCAGGAAATAACTGAAAAATCCATTTTTGAAGAGAATGAGAACTGTCTGTTAATTTGTGCAAAATTCTGGCCTGCTGTTTCAGGCAGTTTTCTCCAAATGAAGGAAAATTTGAAATGCTTTGCTTTGATATATTTTTAGATGAAACATGTTGACTCTTTGTTGGCTCACAGCTAAGCTATTTTTAAAAAGTAACTTAAAACTATTGTGACACTCAATCTTAAATGATTCATTTCAGGTTGATCTGAAACGGGGTCTATTGTTATTGTTCAAATTTTTTTCACATTTCTGAAGCACCCGCATATGTGTTTGGAGGGAGAGCCAAGAAAGCTCAGGAAATGTTCTTCAGCTACATTACGGCCACAGCAGGAATAGGATCTACCTTTGCAAAATTACATAAGAGTTTGTGGTGTCTTTGGATAGCTTCAATTAAAAGTAATAGAAGTTTTCTGATGGATGACAATACTTGGGTTATGTTGCATGAAAGATACAGAAGGTTGTTTCACACACAAATAGTACAGTATATGGAGTTCAGTGTGTCTGAGAGTTTTGTTTGCAGGAGAATCAGCATACTGTAGCGCAAGGACTAGATTTGTAGCATGTTAGTTACTTACATTTCCTTATGCAAGTAGTTCTTCAAATACTCAACATGGACAGCAACCAACCTCTCATGGAGATGCTTGGAACCCACTCAGGGAATGCAGCATTATTTTATAGCCTAGCTACATGCTGACTAATTTTTTCATTTACACAAGCCACAGGATAATGTTGTGGTGGGTGCATTAATTATCTGTAGAGGTTTATAATCTTTAAGATTAACATTGTATGGCAAGTGCACTCATCTGTGAGATACCATTATAAGTTAACAGGGTTGCTTACTTGATGGTTAGGTTTCCCAAGGTCTGTGATGCTGTTCTTAGCCACAAGAGCAACAGGAAACATATTATCTTAGAGGTAAAATTAAATGCCTGAACAACGTAACATAACTTTCCATATAAGATTATTACATCTATTTGTATAGCTTTGCTTTTCAAAAACCTCTAACCCTTAAAGCTTAAATCATAATTTATCTTTAAGAACCACTTCCTTGAGAGGGTGTTGCCAGTTTTCCTGTTGCAAATAGTTAGGTATAGATATGGAATTTTAGTTTATTTATAATACAGTAGCCACTTCTTTGAGTTAGATGAACAAGCTCTAGTGTTGTATTGTAATCTATAGTAAGATCAAGGTACATTAAAATTCTCACTTTTATGGTTTATAATTCATGAAAACAAGTTGTATGTGTAAGAAAAATCTAGAAATTATTAATTTAGAGAGTAAGGTTAAGTTCTAAACCCCATGAAACAGTGCTGTATTAGCTAAAGGAGGAAACTTGTATTAATCACTAAATGGGAAATAATACTATCATTTAAAAAGAACAAAAAAAAGACACACATCACTGGCAGTCTAAGCTGGCTAGATTCTCTATAGATTGAGTTATTTTAATTAAAAGCCAATGCTTATTCAAGAAATGGCATTATTTCAGAACAGCTTCCTACTTTTATAAAGCTATTGCTGGCATAGTCTAGACTGGTATATTCTGCACAGCACAAAGTTACCAGGTCAGTGTAACCTATAATTTTCTATCATGTTTATGTAATATTTAGTTAATATCTATCACTGCTATGACTACTTTTCTAAAGGTGTTGATATTCAACAGAGAACATTAGGCTTTGAGACTCTTATAAACAGATTCCTTGAACTTGCTGAGTATCTTTACAAGGAACTGAATTCAAGAGAAAAATTTGAGCTTGTATTTGATGATGAGGTAAGTATGGATGAATGGAATATCTGTCTGACTTCTACTCTCTACATATTCCCTTCCGCTTCTCACATACTCGGTGTTCTTTGCTAATGTAACATTGTACTTTGTTTTTGTCATTTCTTCTTTCTTTAACTGAAGCAGGCATTGTCCAGATAAGCATGATAGTGTACTGTTGACAGTCCTTATAGTAAGATGTATTTCTTGAAAAGACAAAACATTTTTAACCCTTCTTCCACTCACTCAGTGAACACTGCTGATATTTCAACTAAGGGTAGCAAATCAGATTAGAATTATTTTTAGCGCTCAGCTGGGACAAGATAATTGACTGGGGCCAGGTATAGCGTTGGTTCTGCAAGATGTTGACTAAAACCTATCATAGGATTCTGTCAAGCAGTAAACAAATATTTTTTTGTAGTGCTTTATTAATTTGAAAAGCTTTCAGTGGGAGAGCAGGAAGGTGCAAGGACTATTATGTTTGTTAGACTTGTTTTCATGATGTCAAGGAGGCTTAAAAAGTAAAATAAATTCCTTTTGTGTTTTGACTTTGTTTCACTGCTTATATAGCAATATATGCTTAAAATAGAAAAATTGAGATTGCTGAAACAAAACACTTCCATGTGATCCTAGTAATTTTTTTTCTAGTATTTTTATTCTAGATGAAACTTAGAAATACAGCCTTGGTTTTGTTGCTGTTATGAATAATTTGTTTTTAAAATGGGAGCATTGCATGCGTAACAGAGATTCGTACTGCTTTCTGTGTGCCATTGTGCTCTCAGGTCCACATAATGACAGAATGGTTCACCAGTTTAACATTAAACATCTGCTTTAATGTTCTGCTTTATAAGGACTGGATTACTCAGCATTTTCCAGGGAAAAGTTCTAATAGACGTGGATTTCTGTAGAAAGCAAGCATGATGAGGAGGATAACAAGTAGTATTGACTTGCAGTAGTTATCAGCCTTGGTTAGAAAAATAGTTCTCTAGATACAGGGCAGAATTACTGAAAAATGCAACTTTCTGGTAGTAAAAATCATGTGGGTACTGCTTAATATATGTCAAGTCCTCTGGCTTCAGACCAAAGAGCAGGAGAGGTTTTTGTTGCCACGTGGGGTTTCATAAGCAGAGAAACAAACTTATCTTATTTTTGAAGCCTGGACTCACCTGTGTGTTCTTCAGGTGCATTCAACCCAGTGGACCAGCACGGAATAAATTACTTCATCAGGTAATGTTTATAACATTATTCAGTCAATCTGGAGGTTACGAAGGCATTGAGCAGTAATTCTTTTGTTTGCTTGAGTGTAACCAGGATTCAAACATCAACATTCAACAGATGTGCAAAGAACAACAGTGTCAGAAGTAGAACTGCACAAATCCAAAGACAAACGAAATAAAGCCCATCTATAGTCCAAAGAAAACAATAAAATATTTTTTGAAGTGCTAGTGGTAGTAGAGAGATTTGAATTAATACCACAAGAGTAACACAAGTCTCAATGTATGCTATAGCAAAATTAATTGAGTCATGATGTGTTAGTACAGCTGTGGTCCTCTCTGACTTTTGTCTTATGTTGCAGACCGAATGACCCAGCCCTGCCGAGTCTCTACCACTACCCTTATTCCCAGGGTGGTCATAATGATGCCTGAATGAGTTTCCCCCCTTGCAGTGGGCTGCAAGTGAGGGACTAAAGGCAATTTGTGATCACTTTGTGTGGTGTTTTGGTGGCATCAGGAGAGGAGTGGAAGGAAGTACATAACATTTGCATTTGTTGGATCAGCAGAGGGCTGCAAAAACAGGCGGAGAAGCGGGGGAGGAAGGATTGTACTGGAGCAGGTGATGCCTTACTGCAGTGGGGTAGGATAGCACCCCTGTATCTCTAGTACCTCCCTTGTTTGCTTAGGCATTATGAAAACATCTTGGGATTCAGAACTGTCTGATAAGGAAACAAACAGTAATCTGACTAGTCGTAGAGATGTGACATTAAAGTATGACTACTGAAAGCATTAGTCACATCAAATACTGATGATCAGATAATCCTCAGAATGAAACAGTTGCATTAATCCTTTATCAAATCATTTCAAATCCAGGGACTTACTGTCTCTCCTTGTTTTGAATTTATCTTTTTTTTCCCTTTATTTCTTCAGACACAATTCTTTCTGGTTTCAGTAAAGGCCATATGACACTTGAAACTATGCAGTCAAAATAACCCATTGTCCTTCTTCTCCTGACAAATTATTTCTTCAGACACAGCCCTCTGAAATATTTTGATCAGGGCTGAACAGCATGCTAGCTTATATTGCAAAGCCAGGTATAGAGCAGAGGGAGAAAAACTTTGGGGTTTTTTGTATTTTTCAGAAAAGCTACTAACCATACTCATTCCCATCTTGTCTGCAGATTAGTCTCAAGATCAAAGCACAGATGACAGAAGAAGCAATGACAATGGTTAGCTACCAGCCACAAGGTGACAAAGCCAATTTCTTCAGAATGGTTTTCTCCAACCGAGCTGACTTCCTCCTTGAAGAAACCGAGAGACTTGGCAAAGATTTGTGATAATTAATCTCTTAACTTTATGAGGTACCTAAATACATCACAAGTTTTCTGCTTTGTATTAGCTGAGCATGGTATTAATCATTCTAAGGCGGGAAATAAGGTGTCATCATTGGTATGCACTGGAAGAAGCACAGAGGTTTTCACAGCACTCAGCTTATAAATGAATTTTTTTACTACTTCACAAAGCCTGAAATTTGTTTTATGATGCCTCCTCAACTAAGAGGTTGGTTGGTTTTTTTTCTTTTTTCTATTTTCTGTTTTGTGGGACTGTTTGAACAAACTTTAATTCTTGCAAATTGGTATGAATCCTACCTTCTCTTTGGGACTGATATTTACTTGGTTTGATTTTGGTCCAGTAGCAGGCACCAAGTGCTATAAAAATAACTTTCTCTCTTTCATCAGCAAAGTGAGTAGAATAGAAAGTCATAGCTTGAGAGACCTTTACTTGCAGATTTCTTCCTTGCAGTCAAGCTGAAATTTTGAAGCTGTATTTGGCCAATTGATTGTTTTAGAGTGCTCTGGTTGCTTTCTGCTGCATTACATCATGTCTTCGTAGGAAATGTTGTTGCATCTCTTAGGTCGAATACTTCAGTTCTGTAATGTTTTGTGATATACTCAGTGTGTGCTTTCCTCTGATCTGCAATTTATGTCTGTAACACTGAATGAGTCTTGTATCTTATGAGTCTGGGTCCCAGCATAATAAGACTTAAGACTTCCCTCCGTGGTTATTCAAATGATTTTTTTTTCCCCAGTGGGTCCCTACTCTATGTACTATGTAGATGGGCAAGGGCATGTCAGTTTGAGAGGGACTTGCTGCTCATGGATTAGAGAGATTGCTTTTCTCTTTATGTAACACTAGAAATGCCTCAGATCTTCATGTTGAGTTTCATGTCCTCTTGGGTATTGCCTTTCAAAAAAGATGTGGGCAAACTGGAGGCAAATTAGGGAAGGCCTAAGAATAGTTAGAAATCGTGAACATATAACTTACCAGAAAACACTGAAATGATTTTACTTTTTTAGGAAAAAGAAAATTAGGAAGAGGCATCATGATGATCTTGAAATAACTAAAAAGCTTCTGAAAAAAAATGAAGTACATTCCTTTCATATTCATAGCGGATAGGACAAAAAATAATAGGCTTATACTTCAGTCAAGGACATTTGTGGTTCAAAATTAAGAAGCAGATTCCTGATGGTAGAAACTGCTGAGTACTAGAACAGGTTAGTTTATAAGGAAACAGAATCATCATGTGCCATTTGAGGTTTTTAAAACCAGATTAGCTAATATTTTCCAGTAATTATGTAGCTATACTTGATCTTGCCCAGGGCTGAGCACGCACATGAGATGTCATACTGAGGCTCCTCTAGCCTTATGTTACACATTCACTTACCAGTATCAAGCAAGGAAAAGAAAGGATGAATGACCAGGTTGCTGGAATTGGAGAGAAGCTTTCCTGACTGGACCATAGTCACCGACAAAGGCTTGGATTTGTGATTGTCGTAACTCGCACAGAAGCCAAGGCATAGAGCTGTGCAGACCTAGAAGTAACTTAGAAATGAAATTGCCCCCACCCACTGTACATATAAACTGGTATGTGATTAGATCAGATCAGTGTGTGTATACTTTAGCAGTTATTGGAAGAATTGCTATAAAATATACTAGAAGGATATCTTGCAGTTTTCCACTTGCAGACTAAGGGACCTAAAATGGGTGTTCTCCTTTCTAACTTTTATTAAGTTGTGACACTGGAAACAAATTGAGTCCAACTCATTGTGCAAGACAATAAAATTGATTTAAATAATTTCTAAAGGGTTTTTTTTTCCCTCCTATTTAAGTATTTTCCCATTGTAATGGTTTAATGTCTGTAGGGTTTGCAGAACACCTACATAATTTTGCCCTGTACTAAATTACTCTATTTTCTCTGAGCCTTGAGCATTTCATATACACACAGACAAAAGAAAATCTAATAAGTGATGAAGCACATCAGGAAAATCACATCTGTAGCTGAAATATTTTTATATCTCAGTTTCAAACTTTCATTCATTAAACAAAAAATGTAAAAGCAATGGACTGAAATGACAAGGTTGCAAGGTTGTGGGTTGTTTTTTTGGTTTTGGTTTTTGTTTATTTGTTTTGGTTTGGGGGTTTTTGGTTTTCTTCTTGTGGTTGGTTGGTTTGTTTGTTTGTTTTGTGGTATCTGCTGCAACTTTGCTATGGCAAAATAGAAAACAGAGTAGAAAAACTGTCCACTGGCCAAAACTACTGCAGCAAGTGGTGATGATTATCTCCTCATTTTCCCTGCACCATTGTAAAAAAAGGGATGAAGCCTTTTCTGAGTAATTCAAAAACTGTAGCAGCTGGCAGAACTGCTGTGACTCCTCTTTCAGCTCAAGGACCATCACCAGGGATCATAGAATCATTTAGGTTGAAAAAGACCTTTAAGATCAAGTTCAACTGGTAGAATCATAGATTGCCTGAATTATTCACTTCTCTTAATAGGAGACAGCTTTCAGTTCCAACTCTGTTCCTGTCACTTTTTTACTCCCTGCTGGTAGGGAAACACAAATATGTTGTTGTGACTGATACCTCAGGAATGAGTCAGTTCCAGAGATTGTTATGTTTCAATTTGCTAAACGTCATGTACACAAATTTTCAAAGGAGCCTTATGCACTAGTGCTATAAATGTGATACATGTTTATTAATTGCCAGATAGCTACTGGCAGATCAACAAGTCTCTGCTTCTCCCTCTTGAGAGAACTGTGTGTTGTTCTCTTTCAGTAGCAGAAGGTGAAAAACTAAAGACTTGATGGTGGTTTTTAAGACATTATTTTAATCATGTGTCAAATTAAAACCAAGGAACAGAAGTATTAGAATAAATGTATGAACTTGTGTCTGTGCTTACTGGAGCATTAGGTGGCTTAGAGGTATGACTAGAAAACACACTGTAATGAATGTAGCATCAGCCCTGTAGGGCAGTCTGTGTATTTCCAATATTGCCCTGCTGAAGGGTCGCAAAGCATTGTCATTTCCCATGACATTTGGTAGAAAGGTATGGGAGCACAGCTCTCTTTATTGTAGAATGGTATGGCTGTTGGATTGCTTTACTGAGTCTCCTTATAAATATTAAAGTTACTAGGGCTGTCAATGTTTATTTTTGGACTGTTACTCACCATCGTCTTAAGTAGTGGTACATGCATGATATGCAGCATCCAGATGCAGTTAGTTTAAATTACAAAATTTGTGTTGTAAGAAAAAACCAGTAGAACTGAATGACAGAAATTAACACTAATGGAATTGTGACCCAAAATGACCTACTTCATCCTCTGAGCACTGTTGTAACTATACTCTTCAAGTAAGATTCAAGGGTCATTTTAATGTATTCTATCAGTACATCTTCAACTACATCCTTTGGTATGTGATACCAGCATGATACAGTTCTCACCCCTTAGGTGCTTTTTTTCCCCTGATCTTCCTCCTGTGGTTGGTACAACCCCTAGTACCACCCCTACCTTCTTTTCACTAATCCAGTTGCTTGTGCTTTAACACCAAGAGAGCAAATTGAATTTACTGAAATAGACATAGAAAACAAATCTTGTGTTTTAACAGTTAATTTAATTTAGATACCTAATAGGAGATGCCTGAAATATCAAGGGGTAGGTTATCCAGGGCCTGGAAAAAAATTATCACATCTCTTACAGGCCTACAAACAGTAAATCATTTTAAAACTGATTTCCAAGTAAAGGTTTTTTTCTGCACTGTTAAGCCTGTGATTCTCTAAACTTGGATAGATTCCCAAGCAAAATGCTTTTTCTTGTTAAAGAGGCAAAAAGTCTTTAAGGGGTCACTTCCATTTCTACAGGACCACTTGCTGGCTAATATGTGCATTCAGAATACAAAGGAAAATACTGTTTGTATGATGTTGGTTAGTGACAGTGATGAAAGACCAATGGGGTTCTTTTAAAACTGCTGACTGTCTTGTAAAAATGTGTAATGATTTGTGAAAATTGTATTAAGGGTAATATTAAGCCAAGTCTTTCTAGCAGACTCTCATCTGTCATTCTTAGGCACCAGTGAAAAACTTGTTTAGCGTCTTGCTTTCAATCTGAATTTCCACGTGCCTTTTTTAAGGATGTCGATGTGGATGGTTCTGGTCTGCTCTGAAGCCTCTCAGGCTATGCCTCGCTCTCACACTGAAGTTGTTTAAACTGCAGTAGTGAAGAGTAAAAGAGAAAAAAGAGAGGCTTTACAGCCCTATGGCAGCTTTAAATACAGCTTGCATAGAGGGAATTGTATGGACTTTAAATGTCACTTGTATCTTGACTCAGCTTCATCTCTGTCAGGATGGAATCAGCTTCCTTTCTCTTTCAGCAGTTGCATCTGCCACTCATCACCATTGTTTCCACCCCTCTCTGTCTCCAGTTTCTGTCCTTTCTTTCCCGCTTTTTCCATCTAACACATGTGTCAGTGCGTCAGTTAAACCCCAGAGCCTCTCTCTTTGCCCTCAGGGAAGGCAGACCCACACTCCCCATAACATGCCTGAATGAAGGAAGATCCTCTCATTTCACTTATGGCTTTGACAAGGTGATCTCCTTTGAGGCACCCTCATGGTCCAGGAGGAGGTTGCTGTATTGAAGGGTGTTTGTTTTACTGTGCACAGCACAACAACACAAAAGAGAGGTGGTGAGAGCCACCCACAAACCTAGTAGCAAATGACAGAGCTGCATGAGCAGGGTGGGGAGACCACTCTTGGTTCTGCCGTGTATCCATGCTCTTGCTCGTGTACCATAGATGTTGGGTTACTATCGCTCCTGGAGTATCTCTGCGTAGCACAGGTCTTTCTGGTTTGGTTGTTAAAATTTCTGAAAGGAAATCTAGCTCCTGACCAACTCAGCTCAGGTCTGTAATACACTTATGTTTAGCCAGATAAAGACCTAGAACCAAGCCAGAAAGCAAATGGCTGCAAGAGTCAATCTGCTCAGGGAGATGTTGCTACTGACTGTTATCTTGGTTATAATAGTAGCCAGTAAATCCAACAGGAATTGAGGAGATTGTGTTGGCCAGAGCAGCTAGCAGTTGAAACAACTACGGTGAAAAGCAAGAGGAGAAACAGAGAAGCAAAAAGCAAAGTAATAGAGGTAAGTCAGGCCCTTGGTCAGAAGAAAACAGACTTTAAGCAGAGAAATTATTTTGGTAGTTATACAGGTGACTAGTCCAGAGGCCTGGCAGAAGAATAACCCTCTTCTGACCACAGCCAAATTATTTAAAATCCTGTCAGTGTGACCTTGTTACGTTGGCTCTTTAATTGTCTGGTTGATAACCATCTGATTATGGACATCGGCAGAAGGCTGCAGCACACGAGTATGTTATGCTATGTGCAGACTGCTAAACTAAGCACAGAAAAAGAGGTGCCAATGAAGACTGGTGTCAAAACAGTCACCTTCCAGCACACCCATTCATGATTCCTCAGAAATATGTGAGAAGTGGGGTTATGCGCCTTACGTGTGTATTCTCAGCATTTGGTTCCATGCAATTGGCAAGGATCACTGGAACTGCTGGCAAACAGTAAAATTTTGCCTGGGAATGCTGATATTAAGGGCGGTATGAAGTGTATATGAGTTACTTTATTTACCAAAAAAAAAAAAAAAAAGAGTCTGTGGAAAGAAAAAGTGGTAAGATTGTCTGTAAATTCCAGAAATTTCTTCTAGATATTTGATTTCTGGTTAAAAACAAATAAAAAAAATTTTCTAATTTAAAACTTGTTTATAAGTTGATGTTTTTGCCCTTTGTTTTGTTACTGCATATCAGGCTGACTGCTAGCTTTCAGTCTTTCCTGATTTGCAACATATTGAAATAATCATGGTTTTTGTTTGTTTGTTTCTGCTTCCAGCCACTTTTCCTTTTCTTTTGGTTTACTTTTTGTAACTAACATTTTTTCTTTCTGATTTTGGTATTCATTTGTATTGTGTCCTTGAAAAGCTTTTTAGTGCTATTAAGCCCTCCCCATACTCAAAGTCTGAGACTTCTGAAAAATCAGTCACCAGTGTTTGGTACCCTCGAACACACAAGACAAAATTAGCCATTCAAAAAACTACCCAATGAACCCTGTCATCATCATAGAGGATTTTATCACTGTGTATCATTAAGATGTGAGAAAAGCCAGCAAACGACTACATTATTGCTTGAATTAGCAGCCAAGTAGATTTCATTTGCTCCTACATGCCAGTTGTAAAATAAAAAGTAGATTCCTTCTCTCTGCCTGTAACTGCCAATAGAGACACTTTTGTGCTCAAACACCAAAAGTGGTCATAAAACTAGATTTAAGCTCAGATTTCAAAAGTAAGCAACATCTTTGGGGACTTCCACTTTTGGAGGTGTTGGAAGCTTGGGTGCCTTTCTGGCAATGTGGTGTAGGCATCCTAGTTGCTGAAGTAATTCTGAAAATCCAACCTGTTGTCAGTAGTCAAAATACAACCAACCAACCAACCAAAAATCTTAAAGAAATAGATAGTGAGCCTTGCTTGGAATTTTAATCTAGGAATACAATTCTCACTGGTATTGCAGAAGTACTTAAGGAACAATTTCCAGTGAGTAGTTTAATTTTACTGGCTTGTTCATCAATAACAGAGTTCAGTGCTTTCACACTGTTGATTTAACCATCTGATAGTAATTAAACTACTCTACACAGCAGTCTCTAAGATGTTACAATACTACTCTCAGAGGCTGAAACAAGGCAGTTCTGGAATAAAATTATAACTCTGACATAAAACATTAATGGAGGCAGCGAGCTTTTCTCTTGTGTCTTTCATACATCTCCAGACAGATCTTTGATTGCCAAATGAAAATTAAGTTGTTAGTGAGCTTGTTTAACTTTCATTGAGTTTATTTTAGATGTGTTGTTTAAATAATAATAAAAAAGTAATGTGATTAGATTGCCTAACATTAAACCTCTTCTACTTTATTTCATTCTAGCAGAATTATCTTGAAAAGTAAAGATGCAGCGCTCTGAACTCCCAAGTCTGTTTCTGTATGTGCAGATGTCATTTTACTGCCCTTATTTAACAACTAATTCTGCCAGAGTCCCACCTCATTCAGGGCATGACCAGACCATTAAAGTGGTGTTAGTGACACTCCTAATTTCTTCCAGAAGCCTCATATTTGAGAGATCATTGGTGATATCTTGAATCATGTCTCCATCTATTTTGCAGGACAATGCAGGAGGGATGAAGAACCCTTCCCTGTTTTGTGACCCCAGTCCCTTTGGTGTACAAGGGAACCAGAGACAGAGCAGTGTCCATGCCTCGAAAAATGCAGTGCAACAGCAGGATTACATTGAGGCTAACCACCAGCAGACACTACGGTATACCGTATGCTTGTGAGTTTGTCATGACGTTGCCCTCTCCACCGTCTCCTCACGATGCTCCTGCAGAGGCTGGCTGGGGATCACAGGGTGTGTCTGTGGTGAGCAAAGGGTTGGGGGTGTCCCCAGCATGGTGGTCATGCTCTGGAGGAGAACAGCATGCCTAAAGCAAAGATTGTCTTTGGTGTTTTGCCAAAAAAGAGGGACAAAGGGAAGCTCTTTAGGCTCTTTCCCTCACCATAGGCCAGGCTCTCACTGCTGTTTTAGCAACATAAGCTGTGAGTGAGCACTCTCAGCGCCTACCAGTGCCAGGACAACAAAGCAGGGGCTGGAAGATGTGCAGCCAAGAGGCCGGGGCTTGTGTGCTGAATAATACGGGCAGACCCAGCCCCCGTTTCAGCAGGGACAACGTAGTGGCAACACTTTGCATGAAGCTGGAACCTGGGCCACAGAAGCAAATGTTCATCTGGAGATGGCCTAAGGACTCTTCTGGCCTCTGCTGTAGATAACAAGGATAACAGAGGTGACAGATGCTTGTCATGCTCTAGACAACTCACTTCTGAGTGTTTTGCATCAGCATATTGAGGCGTGGTGCTGAGCCTGACTTAGTTTACCAAGCTTGGTGCAAGCCCTGGCTGAGGGATTGTCTTTGTCACGTGTGGTTTATGGACAAAATCGGTAGTAAAAAGGCCTGGATGCAAAACAAGCATAAGTCTTTGGCTGATCAACGAGTAAAATCTGGGTCCTCCTGGCCTCTAGTTCAGTGCACCAGGCACAGGAGCTCCTTGTGCCTCCAGGGTCTCATAACGCTGTAGTTGCTGCAGGATCTGTAGCTTAACTTCCTGTGACACTCACTGACTTAGATAACCTGAGCTCATACTGGAGAATGTACAGGATCTCAAACCTTCAAGAGGTTCAGTTTTCTCTGCAAGGTTCTTACAGTCATTAAGCCCCACAGCTGACTTTTTGTTCACTACAGCATGGGAAGATGAAAAAAGTTTAATGTCAGTTTTCTAGGTTCATTTTTAATTATAGTCTCTATATCTGTATGTACCTAATCAGATATCCTCAAATGCTACACAGAAAATGCCAAGTCAGGACATAAAAGTTAGCCAGATAAAGATGTGCTATTGCATAAGAAGTCAGACATAGAAGAAGGTTAACAGTATTATTAAAATGTCACCCAAGTTAAGTAAGACATAATGACAACTACAATGTAGTGATATTCACACACATCTCAACTTTTGTAAAATATACATAATTCATACAGGGAAAGTGAGCCTATTATTTCAATGATAATGAGTTTAAATTTCACAGGACCTCATTTGCCCTAGGTCTGGATACAACTGGATCAAAATGTTTGCCCTCAGATGATGTTGGAGAACTTCAGAACAGTAATGCTATCCTTCATTCCAACCTCCCTTGTCTTCTGCAGGACCAGATTGGGAACTGACGACTTCATCTGTATCAGACAATACTGTCAATAGTCTTTAACCCTTGGCCTTCCTGGGAACCCACTGCTGTCCTATTAGTAGGTATTACAATGACAGTTCTTCCCATAGAGAGATAAGAAGATCTTAGAAGACAATTTCCCTTTCTCATGAGTGTAAGGAGAAGTATATAAAAACATATATTCATTTATATATGTACACATTTCTATATTTGCATATATACACGTATGAATATAAAGAACTAGGAGTAATAATTAACACACTGGTTATTGTTTCTCCCTATGTTTTAGGTAATTACATTAGTCTTTCTGAAGGACTTGAGATATTATTTGATTTTCTCTGAGGCATAAAAACGGTCCGCATTTTGAATAAGCTAGAGGAGAAAAAAGAGAAAGGAGCAAAAGTAAACAATGGTAACAGTATGATGTACGCTTCTCCCCTCTACACCCACTTATTTTCCAATTAGTTCCACTACGGAATATGTGATAGGTGCAGAAACCTTGCTGATAGCTTAAATAAACACAGGGCAATTAAATATTTTTGAATGGTATTCATGACGAACTCTCTCTTTTAAAATTATGTGTTAGCATCACTAAGTTGCATGTCCGCAACAGTGTATAGGAAATAGGTGGCTGAAAGGGTTTACAGCTTGCTCAGCACCACGATGCTATTTTATTTTTTATATGAATATTCTAGTCCATACTCTCTCTCTATATATATATATATATATATACGTGTCTGTATTTTATTTCTGTAACTCTAACTACATCTAGTCCTTCAATGGTTTAAAAATGTGTTTTTGTGGACCTGGGATTGCCTGCAGCTGTCTGCATCAAAACACAGACAGTTTCCCAGCAGCTAAATATCTTTTAATTAATGCCTTTGAGCAGTGTCTGCTGACAGTTCCTCCTTTGCCATTTAAAGTTGTGTGTATTTTATTGGAAAAACACTCTCCTTACTGTTCATTAGTCAACAGTGATTTATGAAGGAAGTGAGTGTCTGTGACAAATACAGAGCCCCTAATTACAACGGCCATCAAGTTTGTGCATACACAAATTCAGGAGTTCGGGGAATCTGGCGGTGCTTTTTTTTTTTTTTTTCCCCCCCCCACTCTAATCCATTCAAATGAAACTCAAGAATTTAAGTTTGTCTGACCGTCTGTCATTTAGGGTGATTCCCTACGGGCAGCCGGGCTGGCAGAGGATTGCAACACTGGCCAGTTTATTTAAAAGGACACGCCTGGGGCAGGAGTGCTGGTTGCTTAGAGAGCCCTCCTGCACTTCCCGCAAGATCCCACATGGTGGCAGAGGCACGTCACGGTAACAAGCGTCTTCATCCGGCTGCAGGTGGAAGAAGACCCGGCAATTTTAAATCTGGAAACGTTCTACTAACTAGTTATGGGATTGTGGAAAGTGTGCAGGGGCGCTGCCTTTGAATACCCATGTCTTTGTGCCTTCTGGACACTCCGGTTTCTCCTTGCAGGTACATAATGCTGATGCTAGATTTCTTGGGGCAAATTTATTTTCAAAAATGAAATATTGGCATTGCTTTCTATACAGCAACTTTTTTTTTTTTCCCTCCCCATTAAAGTTTTCAAACCTTAGCTATTTTCTTACAGTTTGCTCTGTTGCTCTGTGAATGCCTGCAAGCAACCTGGAAAAGAAGTGCGAAAAGGGACTTCTTCTGTAAGTTTCTAACAGAGAAAGAGAAAAATTACATCTAATTCTCTAAAAGTTGGGATGTAAGGGAGGCATGAAGGTATTGCATGTAGACTCAAAAGACCTCATGCAAATAGGAGCTGGCATTGATTCACCCCTTTGCAATGTCGCTGCGTACTGATGTTATTGCATGAGGCAAAAATAGCACATTGCCTGTCCTGCATGCTAAGGGTATTTTGTGGGTCTGTCTGCAGCCATCCCTCAATAGTGAAGATCTTAAGGCTTGAGAATAAATAAATTCCTTTTCTGTATCTTTCTCAGCAGCAGGAAAAGGACTGATGTACAGAAAAAGAAAGTCACTGAGAAGTAAAACTAGAGCTCCTAAGAGCTTTACTTTTGGACTACATTATCTTAGACCACAGGACTAGTTTCCACCAATGTACCTATGAGGACAGTTTGAGAATAGGTTGGGAAATTCATGACATTCTCTTCTGCTGTAAAAAAGTGCCAGTAAAAAAAGGACCAAAAATTCCTGCATTCTTGGTGTGGGAAATGCCCCATCCTCTTCCTGCATCTCCTCTTCTGTCTGTAGTCCTTACCTTAAGGAAATAAACATCAGTCTGTATCTTGCCCAGAAAAATCTCCTTGACCTTTGGTATGGTTATGAGGGAAGGAGGTCTGGCCTTGCTTTTGGTTTTTTCTCTACATCTGTGAAGTCATCAAGAGTGGAATCAGAACCTGGTAGGTGTTTTCTACCAGCTTTGCTCTGTCGTCCTCCACCCCATCCTACACATTTCCACCCATCCTACTGAGCCCACTGCCACACGGGCCCTTGGAAGGGTCATCCTTGTTCCTCATGGTGGAAATGATGGAGCAAAAAGGCTGAGGATAACAGGGATGGTAAAAGAGGGGAAAGAAGAAAGACCAAACACTTGAGCAAAAATGAGTACAAAGAGAGAGAGTACAAAAAAACCTCACCATCAAAACAATAGAGTAACACAACAGGGAAGCTAAGGAGAATCTTTGTTCTTGACAGGTTTTTGACATATTTCATGTGGTTTCATTTCACCTAATAATGTGACTTATTGGTGGCTAAGGAGCTATTTTTCCTTCCTGGACAGTCTTTCAAGGATTAAGAACTTGTAAGTAGTGTTTCTACACTGCTAATAAAAATTAAAAAAAAAAAAAGTTGAATCAAACAAACTGTTCTGATTTTGAAATATTTTTATATCACATTTTTTCCCATATTAATGTGCTGAAATGTCTAGACAAGAAGTCATGGGAAAATAAAATATTTCCTTTCAGAGAAGAAGTCATAGAAAAAGAAAATATTTCCTCTTGAAACTGAAATACTGGGACATATAAACTTTTATTTTAATCCCTGAACAATCTAGACAGTCATTAAAAGTCATCTTTTCACATCACCAGTTCTGCCAACTCCATTAAAAATGTTTTGGCAGCAAATATGTGACTAGCTCTACTTAGTTAATACCATCAATCAGTTTAAGATTCCCCTGTATTTTTGATGCCCATAGAGCCTTTAAAAACACAGTTATTTCTGGTACCTCTCTGAGTGGGATGTGTGGCACCTTCAGAGTACCCTGCTCTGCTGAACACGTTCGTACCAAGAAGGAATCACAACTCATCTGGACTTGTATGTCAGGCTTTGTTTGGTTCGTTGGCAGGCTGATGGGTGATCTCTTTTAACTTACAGTGTGTGTCTACTCTATAGAGACATATTAGTACTTGATAAATGTGGAAGTCCCTGGACACAGATATAGAGAGCAGCTGGCAAGAAGGGAAGTGCATTTTAACATCTGTTGTGATTTAATGAACATTGGGCAGTTGAGCCACTACTGGAAGGGACTGAGCAAACATTTTATATGAAAAGGGACTGTGAATGTCTTGCATTGAGTTAAGAATATCCAGCTGATTGTTATATCCACTTTTTAGCTTCATAAGTTATCTTTTCAGATAATGCCTCTGGAAATAATGTGGTCCTGCTGTGCCCAGTGGAGTTATCCAGGATTGAAGGGGGAGACTGAGACACTTCCTCACCTTGCCCAACCTAAGGCTCAATAAAAATCTTACTCCTTGAACTCTTATGGGAGCAAGTTTTCCTCCAAAAACAGGAGTGAGGAAACAACCTTGTGACTTCCTGCACTTGACAACCAGCCATGCCTGCTGTTTTGGGGAAGAACAACACTGTCTTTACTAAAGCAAAACTTCTCTTAATCTAAAGCATTGAGGTACATTTTTCCCCTTTAACTTACGTGTATAGGTGATAACTGCCTTGTTCCTTCCCCAGATAAACACAAATAAGTTAATGCTTCTAACTATTTGGGAGGCATTAAAGAAATACACTATTTGGATGAATTAGTACCTGGACAGCATTAAATCATTAATTTCAGTACTTATATAAAATATGGTAAGCACAAAATGAAATGCATAAACATAACATAGTTGAGTGAAAGCATTAAGAAAAAAAAAAAAAAAAAGGCCAGCTTGAAACTTGATGTGAACTGTTTCCTCTAGCCAAAGACACGTGGGAAGTGATATGCCTCTGGCTGCCCAGCCCAAGGGACTGGACCCTGCTCCCAGGTCATCTGCCTACCTGACACCTGAGAGAGGCTGAGCTCTTGTTCCGGACCTTGGGTATTGCCTTGGCATGACTACTCAGAAAGTCTGACAAGAAACTCAAAGGAAATAACCTATTAAAGCAGAGTGAAGAGGTTTGCCACGTAAGCGTGGAGCAGGCTTCCACCATCAAAACAACGCATTCAACCGCAGTCTCAGTCCTGAAGCTACCTTGCAGAGAAGTGCTGATAGGACCGTGCTACAAACATCACTGTTTTCCCCTGATGTCTGAGACAGCATCTGTACACTGAAATGCAGCTCTCAATGTACACCACTTCATCTTGAGGGAAATGTCAAGAAATAGGTTGTAACAACTCTCAGTAAATTTTAATCCACCTGTTATTGTGGAAATTAATTAAGATATTATGAAAACTGCAGTGTTTAGGGATGTTAACTGAGGTGTTGGAGCATGTCCAAAGAAGGGCAATGAAGCTGGTGAGGGGTCTAGAGAACAAGTCTGGTGAGGAGCAGCTGAGGGAACTGGGGTTGTTTAGACTTGAAAAAAGGAGGCTGATAAGAGACCTTATTGCTGTCTACAACTACCTGAAAGGAGGTTGTAGCAAGGTGGGTGGTGGTCTCTTCTCCCAAGTAACAAGTGACAGGATGAGAAGAAATGGCCTCAAGTTGCGCCAAGGGAGGTCTAGATTAGATATTAGGACAAGTTTCTTCACTGACAAGGTTGTCAGGCTTTGGAACAGGCTGTCCAGGGAAGTGGTTGATTCACCATCCCTGAAGGTAATTAAAAGGCATATACATGTGGTGCTTAGGGACATGGTTTAGTGGCAGACTTGACAATGTTAGGTTAACAGTTGGATTTGATGATCTCAGAGGTCTTTTCTAACCTAAATGATTCTGTTATTCTACTCTGTGATTCTATGAATTCACGCTCAGTCTACCGAACAAAAACGGTAGAAGTGAACCTCCATTTTGCCTGGTGAAAATAAAAAAAGTACTCAGTATTATACAGTTGGAAGGTTTTAATGATAAAGAGAACAGTAAGTGTATAATTGCAGCCTCCAGAGTATCTGCATATACCACTTGAAATGTTTTGAATTTCCATTGGGGTGAATTTAGCAATGAGAGTTAAGGTAACATTGTTTGGTTTGGAGTCATTCTGAAGGAGCTGTAGGTAGAATCACCCCACTTACGTATTCACATTTCCTGTCATATAATCAGTTAGGAGACCATGTACCTTTGAAGAGAAAGATGGACTCCAGATATTAAGAAGAGTAAAATAATCTATGACATAATTCAGCTTAATTAGCCTTTAAAAAGTCAAGTTATTTTAAAGAGGAAAGTACTTTTAGATTTAAAGTATACACACATCTCTGCAACTTTTAATACTTGGTTTACAAAGAGTACACAAAGGTAATTTTCTTCTAAACTGAGGTACTCAAGATCCTGGCTATGTGCCCTAGCTGGGATCTGACCCCACACCTAAATGAGAGCTGAGTGCTCTCCAAAATGCCACCTCCATGGGAAAGAGGGCCATGTATGTGAGCCAGGAGGGCTCCGGTGTGCTCTGCAGTCATGTGCCTGCTCTAAATGACTGGCAGAGCAATAGCCAGTCTTTCTATTGCAACTGACCTTCTTAACACCAATGTGAAACCTGAGTATTGTCTGATGGAAAGCCTACCACTGGGATAAGTCAATAGAATTTTGCTTTAATCTGATTTTATACTGTGTAATCAGTGCACAGCATTTAAGGCTGCACATAAGTTTATTTAAACTAAATACATTAACCAACTTACAGTGATTTCCAGGAAGGCAATGCAACCCACTGATTGGTGTTACAGCTCAAAGGTAGTTTGGGTATTTAATAAGAAAATACTTGAAAGGTCTCAACTTGTATTTTGACACCTTCGAAAGGAAATGTAGGAAAGATATGTGAAGAGGCAGAAGAGGGAAAAGAGGGAAAAAGATTATTAAGACACCTAAAAATCTTTCTTTATAATGAAATTAAATGGTTCCATTGATTTGAACTCTCTTCCCATTCAGCAGATGAACAGAAAAGTGGGAGATATAAGTGGTTTAGCTGATAAGAAATCTTTTCTTGAGTGAGTGGGTGGGAAAACTGGTCAGAAAACCAAGAAACCTATTATGTTTCAACAGCTTTAGCTATTGTGAAGGCTACCAGTCCACTTGATGGAAATACTTTGCACACATATAGATAATTCTGTGTTGTACTCAGGTTTTAACGTGTCCCTTAAAATATATACAATCACAGAAACAAAATATATACAATCACAAAAACAGCAAACACTAAAGATCACCTAAGCAAACCTTGAATTTTTAATTCAGATAACTGTATAGAGAAATAGTCCAGAATTTGTTTAAGTTTCTAAGCATAGACTTAAAACTAACACTACAGGTTAACGCAAAGAAGCTAAGGGTTTTACAGCTTATATGCAATGTAGGTGTTTGCAAAACCTCAGTCCTCAGCTTTAGGGGAAAGAGTTACAAAGTGGCAAGGATTAAAATGCTCATTTGAAAATAGAAATCACTGCTTGTGCAGGCAAAAGTCTTTTGAGACTGCTGTGTTTCCTTCAGAAACAAAGCAGACGTTAATAAATTTGACCTCTAGTTCCAATGAAAAAGGAGATTGAAAAATGTTTAGAAAATCTGAATTTTTAATTTTAAACTGAGCTTAAGGGTCGAATTCAGCTGAATATAACACAGGCAAATTAAAGCAGAAAAATATTTTGACCTGTTACATTCAACTTAAGTGATAATATCCAGGTTTATGATTTAGTAAAATTAAATCTGTTTTTAAGGGAAAGGAGTATCCATGATAAGTTGCTAAAAATTGCTTTACGTTTCAGAAACTGAATCAAAACTCTTTTACTGATAGGGCTAGTAGCAGGCCAATTAACCTGGTGCTGTGGTTCAATTCAGAGGGGGAAATAAGAAGTTAAAAACTTTAGAATAGAGAGATGTGAGGGGAAGAAAAAGATTAAAGAGAAATAGTTAACAGATTTGGTTCAGATCTGTTTCATGGTCCCTATTATTTACATGTCTCTGGCGGTACTTTTTACACAGCTATTTTCTTTATTACAGGCATTGTTGTTGTACCTCAGAAAAAGATGCCAACTTTTGTACAGTGAAAGAATAAGTGAATAAAACCAAGAGGGGACATAATGCAAGTGTAAAATAGCCTTGGTCTGTGTAATGACTAGTGGTTTGATCACATTAACTGCTTGGTTATTGTCAAATGCTGTGTGGCTACCACCTAGATGCAGGCTTATCCAAGTGCATCCACATTTCTAACAGCTGATTTGAAGTGAGATAAAAATTCAATAGCACCTGCCATTTTCTGTGTGCTTTCATGTGTAGATGTAGAACTGAGATTACAGTTTTGAAAACCAGGTTCATCTGGGATCATCTAGGAATCTGCAGTTCAGATATTTATATGTAACCAAACTGCTTATTCTACATGCAAGATAATTTTAAATATTTAAAAAAGAAAAGAACTATGTTACTCTTCTGACATAAACCTAAGCACCTAAGTAGTTTGAAAATTGGTAGAAGTTTTTATTTATAATAGGAAAAATAATGGGTAGATAATATATAAAATACCTAGTTCATGATTATTTGGAATTGCTAACTCAAAAAGAGAAGTAAAACTATTTCTACTATACATATTTATTACACCGTGTAGTCTTTTATACTCAGCCTTGGACACACACAGTTCAACATGTGATTTCAGAAAATTAACACTTATTTTTATAATGCATCTATTCTCTAAATGAATGGAAATTTTAGTCATTTCACTCAGTGACTGGTTTCACAGTATGGCTGTAATATTAATGCCAGGTATTTCATGAAATACCTGAATAATGTAGGCACTTCATGCAATGACCAGATAGAGCAGTCAAATGGCTTAATAGAATACTTGTTGTGCCAGTCATTGCACCGAGTGATTGAAACTCGATCGTTTCACAGAACGACAGGTTACACATAATAAGATGCATATTTAGCCTACTCCTTTGCAATTTGCATCTCAAGGTGCATCCAGCACAGTTTATGGTTGCTTTAGGTCAGGCTGCCGGGCCCTGCCTCAGTTTCATGGTTCTATTGCCATCCTCCTGACGTCTTCAAGAGTACGTGGGGAGAGGGGAACTGGTCCATCTGCACCCTAATCCTACCAAATCAAGTGCTTAGTTTTCAGATGGATTAGCTCTCTCACCCAACTCAGCTGTACAAGTCCAAGTGCCAGACAGGGAGAGAGGGGATGCAAACAAAGGGAAGAGGAATTACAGCTTTCAGGTAAGGTCAAGCTACAAGGAATCTGTGCTTTTGCTTATATCCAAAGGGCAGCATCGAACATCTGAGAAAACAATGCTCAGTCAGGATGAAACATCTAGGGCTGAGTGGACCTTCATGGCTTGGCCACCTATCTGAAAAGAACCCAAACAAACAAACTAGCCATCCAGACCTTCTGGGCACTTGTATGCAAAATTGTCCAAACCACTTGTCCATGTTTTTTTGCAGTGTAAAGTGCTGAATCTGTTCTTGTGGCAAGCATATAATAGAAATATTAACTGGGACTGGAGAGGATGCATGCAAAAAGTATTGCTTTTCTCAAATGGCTTAAATGTTTTGGTTTGCTCATTTCAGTAAAAAATAACCAACAAAAGCCACTTAGCAGTTTATTATTTTCATCCCTCTCTTAATTATGTGAAAGCATCAGCACTTTGTTTAGTCTTTAATTACAATAATCCAAGTACAAAGTTCAGCCTGGGCAAGGACACAAGGATATTGATTATCTGTCCTTTCCACCGGAGTCAAAAATCACTTCTGTGCTATGTTTATTAATATATGTTCATAGCTATGGCATTGAAATCTATCACTGCGATCGACCTTTATTTTCAGGCAGTCAATAGCCATTGACCCATGTGGATAAATTACCGTAGTGAATTTTGCAGTTGCTTGCTCAGACTCTTATATCAATAGTTGACCTACTGAATGCTTATTCTTTTTTTCTTATCTTTTGTGTACCAATCAAATAAAACTATGCACACAGATTCAAACAAATATATAAACAAGAAGCAGGTCACAAATCATTTTAGTGTTCCCTGCTTGCACAGGGACACATGGTACCATTCTTATTTCTACCTTTTGGTGTCAGCAAAACACCCATTTTACTAATGGGAAAGGGAGAGAGCAGGAGTAGTGTTTCAAGTAGTTGATACTTCAGATAAGGACTATGTTATCCTGCGCCTATAAAAGATTTTGTAGATCCCAGTAAAATCTTACTGAGTGATCATTAGACTGTAACCTGACTGCAACATTTTGGTCTTGATTTGAATATAAACATGCCGATGTTTAGATGTGATGATATTAGATTGTTTTCTCTGTCCTACTTAAGACTTAGAGACCTCCTCCAAATATGAGGTCTGAATCTGGCCTTTCCCATAGATTTTGGGAGTTCCAAACCAAAATCTTAGTTTGACCCGGTTCTAATAATATAGATAACAACTTCTCATTTGAAAAATCAAATAGTTTCTTAGGCTGGCTTCTGATTTTATAATTTGTTATGTAACAAATTTAGATTGGCAAGGAAAAATTGAATAGCAAAGACAATACATCAGTTTGTTTGTGTCCTTTGTGTATTTGATTTGAACAGGGCATGATTTTTAGGCAGCTTCAGAACTGTTTTCCGTTGTTTCAGGAGACAAAAAAGGAGTCTTATTGAGCATGTGACCTGTTATTACTGTGAGAAGCAACATGTAAGTTCAGGGATGCAGCTTCCACGCATGTCTCATGCCACTGAGCTGGAAAATCTCTGAGATTCCATTTTAGCCTGTTCCCCCTAAAGTTGCTGTTTGTAGGTAAAATGTGAGTTCAATAGGTAAGCATCGTGCTTGTTGTGTCTGATGGGATTATTATTAAAATACATGGCTCAGAAAAGGTTTTTGTGAGTTATTCACATCTTTTTTTCAGTTTCACGTAAAAGTAATAGATTAAGGCTAAAACATTTTTTTGCTAGAGCTGCAAGGCAGGTATACAAAGCTCTCCTCCCTGATATCCATAGTTGCTCTGGTTGCATTAGTGGGTTTTTAAAAAGCAGTAATATGGTTTCTAAGCCTATGTTTGTCAGGGCCCTGAGGGCACTAACTGATCTTAATGGATCTGATCATCCTCACCTGGGACATCCACCTACCTCTGCACCTGAGTCCAGGAGCCCTATTTAAGCTCAGCCAACAGTATTGGCCTAAGTTATAGTGTAGGGGTGGCTGTTTCTGCTCCCTGGCTGGGTCTCGGGCTTGTATTGTAGCCATGTTGCTAGTCTTGTCTTCCAATGTATCTTCTGCTGATACTAGCAAAAAGATTTTGAACAAAAAGTTTCTCCTGAGGCAGAGGACTTGGTGGGAGAGTCAGAAGGCTGTTAATCTTATGACTGCTACTGCATGTTAAGAAGATTGACGAGCAATGCTAGGACCTCAAGAAGGTGAAAGTCATGCTTCTGGAGACCTGTGACAACTGTTCTTTGTGTGGGACACAGTAGATATGCTTTGTTATAGAGGTCTATAACAGATCTTTAAGTGGAAATGTACCATCAAGTCCACCAGGTGCTTGGACACCCTGGATCCCAGGACCACTCTGTTGGACACTGTTAAGGAAGCCTAACAGACAGTTTAGAGGAGACTTCATGTGCTGATGCCTTTCTGAGGTCTCTATGCTGGGACTTAGCAAAAGAACCCTATGCAGATTCATCCAGAGACAGTCCTCTGGTCTGTTCCCTTTCCCACCTGACACTGGGAGCTTCCTGTGGACATGTCCTACACTGGCATCCTGGTGAGTGCAATGTTTTCCTTTAAGTGATTTCATGGGGGAAAGGAAGTATATGTGTGAGGCTTCTTGTGATATTAGGGCATTGGCTTCAGAGGAGATATGATCTATAAGATTGGTCTGCTGACTGCAAGGATTGTTACGCTTTTAAAAGCTATTCGCGTGGGGCTCCGAGTGCTCTCCTGCATAGTGTCTAACCAAGAAAAAATTACCCACTCAATTTCCATCTTGTATTTAGTCCCTGCTACCATGCCAGCTGCACAGAATGGCAAGGTAGTGGAATGCAAGGCAGGCTGTAGCTGAGAGGGTGGCCTGGGTTGTAGGAATCGAGACATGGGGCTGCTGCAGGTAGGGGGTCCTGAAATTTTATAGCAGGATGGCAGAGTCAAGGGCCTAACAAAACCAACCATGGGTACAAAATTTTGATATATCTTGCATCTGAAGGACTCCCACTCAAGGCTCATCTGGGCTCAAAGCCTATGTCTGATGAACAACACAAAAGCAATAAGGACTCCCACAGGGTCGTGCTGTTTGTCTTTTTCTTCAGAAAAAGGAGGCATTAGATGTCAGGCATTGATTCACTGAGGGTGTCGTGTAATAGCTGCTGCAGCCATGGGATTAAAGGCACTCTGTGGCACCTTGTATCCAACATAGTCGCAACTCAGAGTGGTCAGGTGGGAATGTTTCCTCAATGAAGAGAATGTCAACAGTGTTGTGGCTCTGAAGCAGATTTTGTTTAAACAAGTAAGAGGTAGAGTGGAGGACTTACAAATCCTGTGATCTTTTGTCATATACAAAAGATAGAATTTTGATAAGAAGACAGACTAACAAGGTAAAAAGAAAAAAAGTAGTTATGTTTATTATTGCACCATATAATGGTATAGAATCCTAAAGGAAACTTGCACAGTGAACTATAATAGACTCTGCTATGTCTTTGGGGGATAAACCCCCCTGCTTGGTCCCTTGTTTTCCTTATCTGCAGCCCCTTAGCTCTCTCCCACAATGTTCTGTGTCAGAGACAGTTATGTCAGAAGTCTAATTCCTTCCACTTCAGAATGAACATGAGCTAACACAATACTTTCTGGGTTTTGTCATAGAAAATCTACACAAATATCTTAGTGAATTATTCTTGTTGTGTGTATTGTTTGTAGGCTACACACCTGTGTAAGTCACAGTTCATGACATAGCAATCCATTAAATAAATCATAAAATGCTGTTATTCTTGTTTGAATGACTCATGTTTTTAAGTAACACAGCGTTTTAGAAATTAGCATAATGGAGGCTTTTTCCCCTTTGAAAAACCCAAGTGAAAATTGTCCTTTAAGTGGGTATTCATGATGGGAAATAACCATGTTTGTATGAAGTAAATGTGATATGGTCATGGGCACAGTACAAGTCACAGTTTATTTTATACTTCAGTCTAACATTTGTGGAATAAATAGGTCTGCTATTTGCTTAGTCCAGCAGCTAAGGAATCCTGGTAGGATACAAGCTAACACTGCTATCCTTTCAAATGTACTGTGCCATCTCAAGAGACTTCAAGTGACCAGGACCTCTGTTTGTGCTTCATCTGAAAGACTGTTTCTAGTAGCTGAGTACATCTATGTGCAAGATATTGACTTGAAACAGGTCTGAAAAGCAGAGCAAAAGTGAACCAATTTAGAGGAGAGAGAATTTCCTATGGGTTCACCACTGTGCCAATTGCTTTCATCTATACTAGGTTTTCTCTGGAGATTTCCTGTGAAAGAAATAAACAAAATTCATTCTCTCCACTAACTTAATATAATTCAGGATGTTTCTATTGCAAATAGCATGAAGTACAATTGGGTGTTCTAATCATATAAAGTATGGTATAATTAGTCTTCCAAATGAATGTTTCTACTCATAAGGATGACTAAATAACTTGTTGAGTAAAATTCTTAATTTACATAACTAAAAGCCAATAACAGCTTCATCTCCCTTCATTTGATTATATTCTGGTTTTATATCCACATTTCGTCGGCCACCTGCCACTCTCTAAAGATAGGATGTAATTAGAACCAGTGACAGTGCACTATTGTTATACTTTTTACAGCACAGATGCAGTTGGTTGCTATTATCATATCTGGTACAATTTTGTGGGTAATATCATTATGTCTCTGCCCATCAATTTAATTGGAAATGTGGATCAATTGAAAATGCATTTTAATCTCTGCATCAGAATACATTTCTCTTAACATAATGGTACTTCGAAGTTTTAACAAAATATGTTAACACTGTGTGCAGATAGCAAATCCTCCATTGCCTTTAAATGTTCTGTATACACATACTTGCACAGAAATTTTTTTTCACTGTGGTAAAATAATCTATTGTACAAAATACCATTATAAATATACCGAAATAATATTACCATTAAATACCAGTTATTAATATTCTGATTTCTCTCTTTCACATGGAGCAAGTAACCATACAGCATCATAAGAAATAATAAATTACAGCAAATAATTATACTGTTTACATGTAAACATCTGTTTTAAAAATGACTGACAGTCAACCTTATGTAAGTGTTCTGTTTCACTATAGTACTGGGTAGTTTTGGTTTTGCGTTGTGTGGGGTTTCTGTTGTGTGTTTGTTTTTTGGGTTTTTTTCTTTATTTCTTCAGCTATTACAAAACAAGCACAAGAAATCTTGAGATAAAGCAGAATGTTCTGCAGAGAGTGATGCAAGAGTATATTAGCAGAGAGACAATGAGGACCTTTTTTGAATGAGTGCTCATCAAAGGCACTATTTCCTTGACATATTTAACACTGGGAGTCTCTGGTGTAACAGAGTCAAATGTTCCATCAGCAACCCCAGAACTGAAACTGATTTGCATCCTGAGTTCTGCAATAGGGAAAGATTGTTTTGTTTTGGTTTTTTTTCAACCAATGCTCTCTACTTCCTGAAATGGCATTTTATAATCAATCCCTTAGATAAAGTTTCTGATAATCTCAAAGTGACCAAAATGGGAGGTTGGTCCTATCTCTTATTAAATTAGTTCTTGTTAAAAATATTCTAATGTACTAGATGTATTGGGGGTGCTGATAGATTAAAAATTTTTTTGACCTCTGGAATTGATCAGTCCTGAAACTCTAGTGCTTCTATGTTTTAAGAGAAGCTCATCTTCCCTTTTCCCTGATGAGACTGAAAAAGTCTTGTTACATGTGAAGCTCCTGTCCTTTTATATCTTCCATCATTTTAGCCAGTTCATGTCTTTGTTCCACAGAAGGCACTGTAACTGTCACAAATTAGTATTCTTTTCAGCTTTGTTTTCTTGATTCATATTGTTTCCCCGCTCTGCATCTGTCTTTCTAAATTCCATTGTGTTCATTACCAGTGCACATCTTCTAGTTTTATGCTGGGTTTTCCCATTTTTCATGTCTTCAAAAGCATAGAGGGAATGTCTACACTGTGTGCCACAGCTGACACTGGTGGTACTTGCTTCTTGCCAGATTCACTGTTTGTGTCTTGCTCTGAACTGCTCAGAGTTGACATGCATAGGAGGAAACTTGAAACAAACCTGCCTGGAGTTAGGTTTAGTAAGGCATATCGTGGCAAGAATGAGAAGAGTGGTGTGGGTATGGAAAGGAGAGAAAAATTTACTTTGTGTGGATGACTTCAACAGAAGTTGTGCTACTCTTTTGGAACTGGAATACATATCATAAATGTAAGCAGCTACTTTTGAGGCCCATTAGGAAACAGTCATTTGAACTGTGTAAATCATTGATGATGACCTGTTCATCCAATGAACCACGGTAAATGAAGCAGCTTCTGGAAAGAAAATACAGGGAGGAAGAAAAAATAAGGTAAATAAAAACAACAGTCAGAATGCTGATCTTATCTGAGTGGACTTGACCTGAAGACTTTTCTGCAAGATTTTCTGTAGGAGCACAATCTGTGACTGTGATCTGATGCTAACTTATTTAAAAAAAAAAAAAAAACAAAACACAATTGTTTTCTCTGAGATGATAAAGCTTGTCTTCAGAAAACTTGATTTTTTTTTAAATTTATTTTTCGTGATTGATGTTTCATGGGGGTGCAATTTACTTGGCTCTTTACTTGGCTGTACCTGAGAGATGTCAAAAAAGGCTGGCATGGATTTTCTCATCCCTTTTGTACACTAGAGGAAAACTTTATCCATGTAGTTTGTTCATGTGTTGATCTGGTTGAAGAACTGCCCTAGACACATTCATAGCACAGAATTATTCTTTCCCTTTATTGTGCGGAGGCTTTGTAACCAGAGGAGACTTGCATTTTGTGCACCTTTCTTTGTTTAGTTCAGATGAATATACCTATCCAAGTACTATACATCCTCTAAGTTGCTTCTTCTATTAATCACCTGACTAGACTTTGACCATGTCTTAGGACTCAGCATTCTCACTAATCAGACTGATAATTCCTTATTCCTTCTCTACATAATTTGTCATTGGCTATATTGTAATTTTTTTTTTTACTTCACAATATGATTTGTTTCATTTTATTATCTTCCTAGATATATTTTTTTACTATTATTATTCCTCATCCTTTTCTTGTTCCATACTAAAATCAGAACATTTTATATACCCTCTCATATCAATATTTGCTTCCATAGCATTCTTTAACAATGCATGCTCTTCTTTTAGACAGCTCAGCTGATATGTTTTGTCTTAGAGAATTCTGGCATAAATAAACTTCTCTAATTTCTTTCCATGATTGTACCTGAGGTACTTTTCTGTGCTTTTTGTGGTGGTGTTGTTTTCCCTCCTTTTGCTTTCCCATAGGTTATGTCTCTGTAGTTGCTCTTCATTTATTATTTAAATTGTCTTCACTTCAATTTGGTCTTTTTCCAGTTGAACACTTCAGTTCTCTTTTTCCTTCATCTACTAATTGTGTGTGATCTGCTATTTATCACTCTCACATTTCTAATTAACCTGCTCCTTACAGATTTATGCCTCCTTATGGCTGGATTTTCTGCTTCTGATGTTGTCCGTATGTGTGCATGTGACTCTCCATACATAGATTTTTGAAATTTAGGTATGGAACATGTGCTTGATTTGTACCTGCTGTGTTTGCTTTTGCACATGAATGAGCTTATTTAAAACTAATTAAATGCTAGTGCTTTCTTAATATACTATTAGCTGATATGTGTGTGCAGACTAAATGTGTCAACTGCATGAAGTTTTCCCTCTGTTCCCAAAGGTAGAGTGCAAATCTTCTTATAACTCACATAACTGGATAGCTGAAGAATTTGATTTTTGTATTTCTATTACATGGAGAAAGTCCTCATGTGATACAGGACTGCTGTAGTGATTTACCCTCAACCTTTTATTCTGCCCTTGGAAAAGAAAACGTTTCAAGGAAAGGGTCTTAACCATTATTTTCTTGAATAATTTGAAGCTTCTGCTGGAAATTACTCTTTGGTGACTAATATAGCTTAGGGCAGATAGGACTTCCCAAAGGCTTGGCAGTTTTGAGATTGGGAGCTTATAATGACTGTTCAACAGCATCTCCACCTCTGAACATTTATGAGTGTACTAATCAAAGATGGGAGTTTCAGGTACCTAAATGTTTCAAGCTTCTCATCAACTCAAAAAGGAACTTGAGCTTCTTAGTAGTGAGAATTCTGTAATGGTCCCTTGCCTAATACCACAAGCAAGTACCTGACTCAACCACTGCCCCTTTGTTTACTACAGGTTAGTTGTTGATCTTTTGGGGCTTGGTGGTATGGTGTGTTGGGTGGTTTTTTGGTTGTTTGGTTTTGGTTTTTTGTTATTGTTGGTTGGGTTTTGTTTGCTTTTTTTTCCTTTTTTTTTTGTTGGTTTGGTTTTGGGTTTTTATTCTGTGGTGTGTGTGGTGTGTTTTTGTTGTGTGGGGTTTTTTTTTTTCGACTCCACATCTCAGTTTCTTCTCATGTCTTCTTTCTGTGAATTGAAGTTCAGAAGACATTTTTGAAGACATGAGGTGAATGGTGATTTGTGATGCTCTTTTCACTGTCACCTTCAGTTCAGTGAGAACTGAAAGCACTGACAAACTTTGTCTTCTGCCATTCTGCTGTTACACACAGACTTCTGAAAGAAGCTATTGACCTACCATGAGTGTCAGTATAGTCCAGATTTCTAGTGTAAACCTTATATATTTAACCTATAAAATGTTTAGACCCCATATGACTGTCTTGTTCTGCATTCGAGAAGCTGTTTTACAAAACCTCATCCTTTCATTGAAAAGATAATAAATTGCCTTCCAGATGTGTTCTTTATCCCACCAGGCTGATCTAATTTAACTTTTTTCAACCATGCTTGTTGACATATGGCTTAATTTGGCTTTTTAGGTCCGTATTGTGATCAGTGAAATTGCCTACAATTCTCAATGGTTTAAATAGATGCTGTGAGGACCCGAAGAAACCCCTCCTATTAAGAAATAAGCTGGAGGGTGGGGAAGAGGGCAGTGGTTCAAGAAATCACCAGAAAGCTGCTTGAAAATTAAAGCTGCATGATACTGGTAAAAGGCTTCTGTGTTAACTACTGGTTTTATGTTAATTTGATGGCAGAAGTTTCATTGGCAAATCTACTCATATGACAAGAACTGACTTTCGTAGGACATACGAAAGGACATTGTAGAAAATGACTGTAGCAAACATGGTATTCTCAATGGTTCTGTTCATTCAATGGCTCTTGCTAAGTCAGGGAAAAAAATGTGGTCATTAACTCTACTGGTGACATGTCTGTACTCTGAGGATGAGTTTAAATGGCACAATTCCAAAGAATACCTAAAAGTCGGCCTCATTCTGTAGAACTGTTCTGCCAAATAATGTATCATGCACTCCTTGTGACATTTGGTGAATGCTTTAAAAAGATACTGAACCTGCTTATGCTTTCTGAAGACAAGCAGCAATGTTCTTTGCTGTCTCAAGAGGCAATCTGCTGATGCTTTCAACTGTGGTATGAAAAGGTTTGCAAACCTTTGTGTGGCATTAATGAGATCACCTAATTATGAAGTCACTCTCAACATCCTCACAGAATACTCCTACTTAAAATAATTTTGCAACTAGATGTGAGTTAGGTAATTCAAGGTTAATAACTTACATTTACCAGTACTGTAAAAGAAAGGGACTTGCCTCTGTCACTTTTTTTTTAAAGCAGCCTTGTGGTAAAAATCTTTACTCCAATTTTCAGTCAGTACTCAGTCCTGCTGAAGCCCTTCTCCAATGGTGTGCTACTAGTTCTGCAAAAATTACTTGTCCTTCCCATTTTTACAGAGTTTGGACCTGTGGAATTTCTTCTTGTTCAAAAAAGGCAGCAGCCCAAAACCCCCAGTGAAGTTCTGTTGTTCAACAGCAACATAATATTTTCCATGGTTACATTTCTCTTTATTAAAACACTTGAATTGTGAAGTTAGCTTTAAATTGAACAATTTGTAGCTTATACCAAGAGTCTGAATTGTAAATCTGAAAGTGGTGTGTGTTGTTTTTTTTTTTTTCCTTCAGGATGACATGGAAGACTTTAATGGTCCCACAAATGAATTTGAACGGGTGTTTCCAAAGAATATGGAGGAGATGTGCATAGATTTTCTGCTAATTTCCTCACACTTCCATGTATCCTGCTGCTGTGGTGCTCAGCTCTTCAAAGAAGTCTGCTCTGTAGAGTTTATGTTAAGAGTACCTCATTCCTCAGTACACCTTTCACTTTACCAGCTCAACATTAGATCAATAATGAACTTCTTCAGTTTGTGTTGGCCTATTTCAAAACCACACAGCTTTCTGAAATAAAGTGCATTGGAAGTGGGAAATGTATGTATGTAACCAGTCTAATCTAGAGAAATTTGAGATACAGCTCTGCCATTAAGATGTATACCCTATAACCACTGATAAAGAACAACTAAGAGTGGTAGTAGATTATCAGAAGAAATACAAAACTTAAAATGGAAGTAAAATGCTTCTGTATACCACATCTCAGAGCAGTATTCATAAAGAATGAAATATAAGCTAGCAGCTTAAAAGGCTGACATATCAGAGGTAAGCACTGCCAGTTAAAATGTAGTGTGATGTAAAACTTCATCAGGCAGAGTGGATGAATTATGGCAGAGAACTTGGAGGTGAAATGACTACAGATGATCTTCACCTTCAGGCCTAACTCTGACTCTAGAACCTGGGGAGTGTTATTTTACTTACTTTCATTAGTAACAGAACTCTATTATATGCTTTTGAGCCATGAAGCCAATGGGAATGTGTTGCATCTGTTGATAGAGATGGTCACATTGGGAGAGGTACAACAACAGCATTAGGACTCAGCATTTAATATTTTCTGTAAATATTGTCTGCTTAGAATGGTTTATTGGCTGTTGAGCTTGTCTCTGGAATGAATATATCTTCTATCGTGCTGTGAGTGAGACTTGGATTGAAAAAGCTAAAGATGAAAAGATGATGTCTAATAGCATTCCGGAAGGAAGCTAACACTGTGCTGGGGTATTTATCTTTCATGTAAATAATTTTATTTAATATGTATCAAGAGCCTTGGCCTTACCCCAGCAGTGCACACAAAGAGAAGTGTTACCAGTTATTTACCCCACAGAGCTTTGGAGATCCCTGACTGAATTGTCAGAGTAGCAGTTTGTTTTAAGAGGTGATTGACTCCACACCTCAAGACTGCCTCTGATAAAAAAGAAAGAAGGATAATTGTAGTAGGCAATTCCCTTCTGAAAGAGACAGAGGGCCCAATATGTAGAGTTGACCCTCATCATAGGAAGTTTGCAGCCTACCTGGAGCCCGGATCAGGGACATCACCAGGGCACTCACCAGCCTGGTGCACCCAATGGACTACTACCCGCTACTGATCTTCCAGACAGATGAGGAGGACGCTGCATCCTGTAGTCTGAGGGGAATGAAGAAAGATTTCAAGGCCTTGGGACAGATGGTGAAAGAGTCTGGGGCTCAAGTTATCTTCTCTTCACTCCTTCCATTGTTGAGTGATGACATGGGATGGAATAGAAAAATTAAGTCCATAAATGATTGGCTTCAAGACTGGTGCTACAGGAAGGGCTTTGGGTTCTTTGATAACAGCTGGTTTTATAAGACACCAGTCTGGACAGTGATATGTGGGAAAGGTTTATCTCGCAGAGGCAAAAGGATGCTGGGACAGGAATTAGAAGGGCTCATTTGGAGGGCTTTAAACTAGATTTGAAGGCGGATGGGGTTATAGCTGGACTTGCATCAGTGGGGCAGCATGCTGGAATCGATAAAGACCGGGAGGCCCCCCATACCCATAGGCTGAAATCAGTGTGCTCAGCTCGCTCCCTGAAATGCCTGTACACCAATGCGCGCAGCATGGGGAATAAGCAGGAGGAGTTAGAAACCTGTGTTCGGTCAGGAGATGATGATCTGGTGGCAATTACAGAGACATGGTGGGACAGCTCACATGACTGGAATGTGGTCATGGATGGCTACATCCTTCTCAGGAAAGACAGGCCAGCCAGGTGTGGTGGTGGAGTTGCTCTTTATGTGAGAGAGCAACTATAATGTACTGAGTACAGTCCAGGAATGGATGAGGAGCGAGTTGAGAGTCTGCGGGTGAGAATTAAGGGGCAGGCTGGCAGGAGTGATACTGTTGTGAATGTCTATTACAGGCCACCAGATCAGGGTGAGGAAGTTGATGAGGCCTCTACAGGCAGCTGAGAGCGGCCTCACAGTCACAGGCCCTGGTTGTCATGGGGGATTTTAACTTCCCTGATGTTTGCTGGAAGGACTACTCAGCCAGTCAGCCACAGTCTAGGAGGTTCCTCCAGTGCATTGATGATAACTTTCTCATGCAAATGGTGGAGGAGTCAACTAGGAGAGGTGCACTGCTGGATCTCATCCTCACTAAAAAGGAGGGTCTGTTTGAAGCAGTAAAGGCTGAGGGCTGCCTTGGTTGCAGCGACCATGAAATGGTGGAGTTCAGAATCTCATGTGGTGGGAGCAGAATAGCAAGCAAAATTACAACCCTGGACTTCAGCAGGGCCAACTTTGGCCTTTTCAAACAGTTGCTAGGGGAAATCCCATGAGCAAGGCTGCTTGATGGTAAAGGGGCCCAAGATAGTTGGTTAGCATTCAGGGACTGCTTCTACCAAGCTCAAGATCAGAGCATCCCGACATGAAGGGAGCCAGGAGACCTGCGTGGTTAAACAGGGAGCTGCTGGGTAAGCTCAAGTGGAAGAGGAGAGTTTACGGATCATGGAAGGAGGGGCTGGCCCCTTGGGAAGAATATACGGCTGTTGTTAGAGGATGTAGGGAGGCAACTAGGAAAGCTAAGGCCTCCTTAGAGTTAAACCTGGCAAGAGGGGTCAAGGACAACAGAAAGAGCTTCCTCAAATACATGGCAGAGAAAACTAACACCAGAGGCAATGTAGGCCCACTGATGAATGGGATGGGTGCCCTGGTGACAGAAGATACAGAGAAGGCAGAGTTACGGAATGCCTTCTTTGTCTACTCTGCCAGAGGCTGTTCTGAGGAGCCCTGTACTCCTGAGGCCCCAGAGGAAGGCAGGGCAATGGAGGAGTTTGCCTTAGTTGATGAGGACTGGGTTAGGGAGCATTTAAGCAATCTGGACATCCATAAATCCATGGGTCCAGATGGGATGCACCCACGGGTGCTGAGGAAGCTGGCTGAGGTCATTGCTGGACCACTCTCCATCATCTTTGCCAAGTCTTGGGAAATGGGAGAGGTGCCTGAGGACTGGAGGAAAGCAAATGTCATTCCGGTCTTCAAAAAGGGCAAGAAGGAGGACCTGCGTAACTATAGACCGGTCAGCCTCACCTCCATCCCTGGGAAAGTGATGGAACACCTTATCCTTGGTGCCATCTCAAGGCATATCAAGGATAAGGGGGTCATTAGGGGCAGTCAACATTTCTTCACCAAGGTGGATTAATGATGGCAGAGCAGTGGATGTGGTCTACCTTGACTTCAGTAAAGCATTTGACACCGTCTCCCACAGCATCCTCACAGCTAAACTGAGGAAGTGTGAACTGGACGATCGGGTAGTGAGGTGGACTGTGAACTGGCTGAAGGAAAGAAGCCCGAGAGTCGTGGTCAATGGGGCGGAGTCTGGTTGGAGGCCTGTATCTAGTGGAGTGCCTCAAGGGTCAGTACCGGGACCAGTATTATTTAATATATTCATCAACAACTTGGATGAGGGAATTAAGTGTACTATCAGCAAGTTTGCTGATGACACCAAGCTGAGAGGGGTGGCTGACATGCTAGAAGGCTGTGCTGCCATCCAGCGAGATCTGGACAGGCTGGAGAGTTGGGCAGGGAAAAATTTAATGAAATATAACAAGGGCAAGTGTAGAATCTTACATCTGGGCAGGAACAATCCCAGGTTCCAATATAGGTTGGGGAATGACCTGTTAGAGAGCAGTGTAGGGGAAAGGCACTTGGGGGTCCTGGTGGACAACAGGATGACCATGAGCCAGCACTGTGCCCTTGTGGCCAAGAAGGCCAATGGCATCCTGGGGTGTATTAGAAGGGGCGTGGTTAGTAGGTCAAGAGAGGTTCTCCTTCCCCTCTATTCTGCCCTGGTGAGACCTCATCTGGAATATTGTGTCCAGTTCTGGGCCCCCCAGTTCAAGAAGGATAGGGAACTACTGGAGAGAGTCCAGCACAGAGCCACGAAGATGATGAAGGGAGTGGAGCATCTCCCTTATGAAGAAAGGCTGAGGGAGCTGGGTCTCTTTAGCTTGGAGAAGAGGAGACTGAGGGGTGACCTCATTAATGTTTATAAATATGTAAAGGGTGAGTGTCATGAGGATGGAGCCAGGCTCTTCTCAGTGACAACCAACAGTAAGACAAGGGGTAATGGGTTCAAGCTGGATCACAACAGGTTCCACTTAAATTTGAGAAGAAACTTCTTCTTAATGAGGGTGACAGAACACTGGAACAGGCTGCCCAGGGAGGTTGTGGAGTCTCCTTCTCTGGAGACATTCAAAACCCACCTGGACGCCTTCCTGTGTAACCTCATCTAGGTGTTCCTGCTCTGGCAGGGGGATTGGACTAGATGATCTTTTGAGGTCCCTTCCAATTCCTAACATTCTGTGATTCTGCGATCACTGTTATCATTGGACTGTACAAGTGAGCACTGCCTTTTATGTAGCTTAGACAGCAAGATTAAAATTAGAATATGTGGCAATGGAAAGGAGATTGACGATTTGATTGTGCTCAGGCCCCATTTATTTTCTGCAGACTAGGAATAATGGTCACTATTTCTGCTCTGTAGGCTGTGACTCGTTCATAGCTGCCTAAGGGGCTTTGAGACTTGGTTAAAATAAATGATACCTGGGTCTCCAAATCCTTGAGGTGATATGGAAAATTTCAGCCTTGGCCAATCTGCATCTTAGCTTTCCTAATAAGGAAAACCAGACTTGTAGCACTTTGTTTTGATATGAGGACAGAAAGGTTTCCTCACCTGGAAACTGTAGAAGATGCTGAAGTAGTGTAGGGCGGTGGTATAGGGAGAGAAATGGCCTCTTGGAGCAATAGCTGAGTTAATTAACTGCTTTGGAGCTCCTTTTTTGTTGCATTCATATAGCTAATCTTGTAGGGAAGAAATGTGAGGTCTGATGACACACAAGACAATAGCAATATTGTCCTCTGCCATGACTACTGAGAAGGAAGCAGTTATTCCTCCTGTTTCCAGCTTTTTCAAGATGCTGTTAAGATCTAGGTTAATGTAAATATCATATTATATAAAGAAAAATTGTAAAGATAGAACATAAAGATGTTAAAACAAGTGTTTTTATTGTATTATTAATAAGCCAAGAGATGAACTGCAGGTTTTTAATTCATTCTTCTAACTTATGCATTCACTTTGATTATAGAGACATAATTAAGAGGGGCAATTACAAACCCTTTGTTTCCTAGTAACACATTCATGCAGTAGTAGCTATGGTGTTTTACAATATCAAGCTCATATGTAAAGCAAATTATCTATTTAGTTGGAATGATATTACTAGAACCAAATTAAATTCTCTGATAAGCACAACTATTCATTAGTTGACTGCACATTATCTAAAAGCTACTTGCTTTTCAGTAACAAAGTTGGAATATTATCCTATCCTAGATACATTTGCTCTCAAAAGCTTAATACACAAGTTTAACTAGATCAGCTGAGACCATTTTGGTTTTTGTTTTCCTAATTAACTTGAATTAAATTGCTGCTGACACATCTGTCTTGGAGTTGGTTTCACTGAGCTTCTGACCTGCTGCAAAATCTCTTTCTTAAGCAGGCTAGGGTCTACTTCTGAAATGACAAAAAGAAAAAAGGAGTTTTCAATAGGCAGCTGGGTGAGTTCCCCTTGAATCGATTGTTTTGTGCTGTTGAATTTTAAAAAGTGCTGCTAATAGCATATTAGGTGCTGAACACGCTGGAGAGGTGTCTTGAGGCATTTAAAACAAAATATTGACTAAGCAGAACTCAGTAGCTCACTGAATTAAACTGAAGCGATGTGTTCCAGTTTCAGACAATGAATTTGTAGGGATTTATTCCAGTTTAAATCAGTGCTTAAAACCCTCCACTTTCAATTCATTTTTGTGCAAATTTTTGCATATAGACAAAATTTAAGAGATGCTATTAGCCTAATCTGAAACTTGCAGAATGAATTTTACTTTTCCTTGAAAACTCTAACTTCCTATGTCATCTTCCGATTTCTTAGTACACTTTGTAGTTTTTCCACAGGACAGCATCAGGAGGAAGGTGGGACAATGAAGTGCTGTTTCTCTACCAACAACATAGTAGAAGAGAGATGCTCCTCTCAGTGCTTCTCTTCACAAATCCAAGGTAGGATCCTGCACACCTGTCCAGTGTTTTCTAGCGACAGCCTGTGCTACCCCCTCTTGCTGGTAAGACAGTACAGAAGGTGGAGTATATCCTGTCATTCTGAGGTGGAAGCTTTATCCAGAAGATACCAGTTTTCAATGACCCAGTAGTTCATATGTATTTGGCTCTTAACAGCTGAAATTTGCTGATGTACTGAGTAGTTATCTCCTGTCGTTGTTCATTATCTTGCATATATTGGTCATGTAGTACTGATCTGGTTTATAATGAATTAACATCCCTGGTTTATGCATTGTGACCCTCTTTGTAGATTCTTGTTCATATCAGGTAAGTCTTTTGATTTGACTATTAGCCTGCCTTTGTTTCAGTGAGTACCAATATATGTAAGTGATTTCAAGAAAAGAACAAGCCTTTGACTTCATTGTTTCTGGCTTTGGTTTAAAGACGCATGCTACCTACAGTAGTAAAAGCTAGATGGTTTATTTCATAAAGCTTCAGTGTAACTATTATCCATTAAAGTATACACAAAGATAAATATATATTGATTCACTGTATATGGTCCATTTCTGAGACCTGGATCTTAATCTCAAAATTCAGGGCCAAGCAAAACAAATATTTTTTTTTCTTTTTTTTTGCTAGGTTCAGCTACTGGTCTAGAATATTCTGTAATAAAGCACATATACTGTAATTGAAAGAAGCTTGCACAGTAGTAGGCAGAAAGAACAGAGATGCACCCTTCCATGGTGGTTTAGATTTGTTTGGAATAAATAGCATTGGCTTATACGTATTTTCTTTGAAGTAAAAAAAGATGTCACTGCTATGATCTTCCAGGAGCCCAGAGTTTTGAGCCAGATTTCCTGTACCTTTTTAAAAGTGAGGTTTCTAGTCACTGAGATCAAATATAAACTAGAAAAGCAAACTTCTTAAAGGGTAGAGAAAATACATAGAGAGACAGAAATAAAATGGGCTTATAAACCTGTATCTTCTTCCAGTTCTGTGTTCTTTCAGGGTGAGTCCCTTTTTCTAGTCTTATTTTCAATCCAGTAAGTTGGTGGCTTCCTAAATCACTGCAGTTTTGTCCTACAATCTGGTCTGGGTCCCCAGGAAAAGCCTCACTTTCTGTTGCCCTGAGGTCTGGCTCTGCTTGCTCACTGTTTCCATGATGAGTCTCCTGGCCTTTGCTGGGTAAAGCCTCCTTGCAGATGTTCTTCCATATTATAAATCTTTTACCCTTCTGCCTGCAACAGTTTGGTTTGTTTTGTTTCGGGTTTTGTTTGTTTGTTTGTTCTTTTTTTTTTTTCTTGAGCAATAGCTTAGAGAGTATATTACTGAAGCCTTTTTAAGTTGCAGGTGGCCTGTTAGATGTCTTTCCTTCTGTAGATATGAACTTTTGTCCTGTGGACTCAATGTGTTAGAATTCTGTTGCCAAATGCTGGAGTTCTTATCTCCTATACCAAAGACTGACATACCCTTAAATCTCTTGTTTATTGGCAGCATGGCAATCAGACAAGAGCTGAATGAACTCTTGATGTGGATGATACCAGGAACATAGATGTTATGCGATCAAATTAATATATGAGAGTACAAATAGAGCTGAGTTGTCTTAATGAAGGTACAATCCTTAGCACCTCATTTTTATTCATGTATTTTTTTTATTGGGTAGGGAATTGCTTATGAACTAGATACAATTACAAATATTTAGAGTTGTGCATTCCAGTTGCAGAAAAATGTCAATTCCATTCCTACTGCAGTAGTTACTGCCAAACGTGAGAATACGCATTTTAATCCTCAGGTGCCTGGAGGTTTTTAGTGCAATATATGGCATATATACAGGTATGGTGAGAGATCATGCTCCTAAGGAGAAAAGAATGCCTACATCTATTGTCTAGGAAATACATCTACACTAGATGTATATATTTTTGAGTGGCAAAGGACTTAGGGGTACTGGTGGATGACAGATGACAGATTGGACAAGAGCTGGCAATGTGTACTTGCAGCCCAGAAGGCAAATCGCATCTTGGCCTGCCTCACAAGGAGTGTGGCCAACAGGTTGAGGGAGGTGATTCTGTTCTCTGGTGAGGCCACATTTGGAGTACCTTGTGAGCTCTGGAGCCCTCAGTACAGGAAAGACATGGACCTGTTGGAGAGGGGCCAGAGGAGGCCACAGAAACGATATGAGGGCTGGAACACCTCTTCTATGAGGAAAGTCAGAGAGCTGGGGTGGTTCAGCCTGGAGAAGGCTCTGAGGAGACCTTATTGCAGCCTTTCAGTACTTAAAAGGAGCCTAAAAGAAGGATGAGGACAGACCTTTTTAGCAGAGTCTGTTACAACAGGACAAGGGTTAATGGTTTTAAACTAAAAGAGAGGAGATTCAGTCTAGACATGAGGAAGAAATTTTTTACAGTGAGGGTGGTAAAACACTGGAACCTGTTCCTAGAAAGGTGGTGGATGTCTCATCCTTGGAGACATTTCAAGGTCAGGCTGGATGGGGCTCCGAGCAACCTGATGTAGTTGAAGATGTCCCTGCTCATTGCAGGGGGGTTGGACTAGATGACCCCTCCAAGCCAAACTATTCTATGATATAAGTTGAAAGACAGTTTCACATGGAATGAGATGAGTAAAATACTAGCAATATTTTACTTTTGAGTTGATTACCCCACTCTGGATCATGATGGTTAATCACATTTGCAAAGATAGCCTATTTTATAACAGGATAGGTGCTCACTTAAATCAAAGCTGCCCAACTGAAGCAAGGCCCACATCCAAAAAGACCATATGAATGTCTTACTCCATTGATTCCAAGGATCTAAGCCTGAAAGCTGTGTTTCTGTATGTCCTCTGCATTCTCTCTGTTGGCCTCTGCCCCAATGTACTGAACAGCTACAATTCTCCTGGATTTTATGGATATATTTGACATTATGGACCCATGCCAGAATGAACAGAGGATGTGCTTCTACCAGGGATAAAAAGCGTGGTTGCATGTACTAAACTTTAGATAGGTGACACTGACATTTTTGCCCAGGTTTTTATCAAAGTTAATTTACATAAGACAGCATTCCAATTTAACTAGATTGACTTAATGCTCCAATTAATATCATGTAAATAAAATGTTATTTGCTACAACCTTTTCCACATGTCAAGTTATACAGGAATAAGATTTATTGCTAAGTAGTAAGCAGTTCCCATCACTAGCTTCATTAAAGAAATATATTTCCAGCATGGTGGATAACTTCAAGGAAGTATTGGAATCTGGAAGGTTCAGTTTAGTCTACGTTTCCACACTGAATCAGATTTTTGCTTCCATAGAAGAGATGATGTATTCTCCCACTGTTCAACTACTGCAGAGCTGTTGGCTTTGGTCTAGCCAGTCAGCTGAAGCAGAAATCACTAAAGAGACTGAAGGTGAAGTTGGTTTTTCAATCTGAGGACTAACTTCTGCAAGTCCCGTATGTATGGAGAAAGCAGACCTAGTAAAAGAAGAGGGCAAGCTCTCCTCTTGTGCTAAGACATGTTAATATCCCAGAGAGCAGCAGCAGAAAGAGAACTCACTTCATTAATAGGAGTTCTCCATCCTGCTGTGCCTAGCTTAGATTTTGGATGGGAAAGAAGAAAAATGAAAGGAGAGAGTGATCCAATCTAGACAAGTATTCTGGAGAGGTCATATCTACTTAGGGTTGCTATGGGTACTTGTTAAGTAAGGATACTTCTGAAACCTGGTAATGAAATCTGGTCAATTTGTTGATTACTAATTGGCTGATGGAAAGTCTTATCTGGTTGCAAGTTGATTAGCATTTTGATTTCTTCCACTGTTTAGGAGACTTTACCAAATAGTCTGATCAAACAATTTTCAGTGTGACAATTCTCTTCAGTATGTTTGTTCTGATTGCTGGCTTTTGTTTGCATCCCATGTTTATTGTTGGTTCAGTTCGGATGTCTGAAATTTCTAAAGCAGAACGATCGGTGGTGGGTAATGTGAGTAGCAAATCTCCTTGTTCCCATGTGAGCAGGAGCAAAAGTGCGTTCACATAAAACATTCTTACAAATAAATCTCTTTTCTCTGTATAAAGTGAACTTTGAAACAGGCAGTCAAATATAAAGCTTTAAAAGAGTATACATCTATAGAACACTTCCAGTTAGCTGGTATTGGGTCTGTCCCAATTTTAGGACTTCAGAGTGTCTTGGGTTGGGTTAAGGATTCTCAGAATGGTGACTCTGAATTTATCTTAGTTGTCCTGTCTATCCACAGTTTTAAATCTTACTAAGTCTCTCAGGCAAAATCAGAGGTAATTTGCACTATAATATTCTTTTGGGAAAAGCAGAAGAAGAAGCTCACATGTTCTCAAAGAGTCAGAGCTAAGATGATTAGCATGTGAGACAAAAAGACGTTTGGTGTGTGTGGTTTTTTTCCCTCTAGTTATGTATTCCTCATCACAAAACTTGACTGCAAACTGTAGAGATTTATGTGCTACTTAATTATTAGTTTCAGTTGTATATGCACCCATGTCCCTATGGATAGCATCTATAAATATTCTTTAGTTTTTCTACACCCCTGCATTTTTTTTTATCTGAGAGCACTGGCTTTACTCAATTTAGGCCAATGTATGTTGTCTGAGACATTTGCCTTTAATACTTCACACTGCCTCTAAGAAGGCTAGTTTAATTAAAGTGAAAAATTACATTGTCCATTAAACTATTTCCGAGACATGAAAACTTGGAATTTAGCTTTGTCTTTCTAGGTGCAAGCCAAATCTTAGCTTATACTTGCAAGACAAAAAAGGTAAATAACTCCAGCTGGTTCATTATATATTATGCCAATTAAAGGACTCTGCTTTGAAAATTATATTCAGTTCCAAATTATGCACTCTGAAAATACAGAAGGAGAACTCCTGCTTCTATATTTACACTTTTATGGCAATACTAACATACTGAAAGAATCCAAGCATATAGGCAATGTCATTGACAATGGTCAGTACAAGGTATTTTTTTCTGAAGAGGAACAAGTTGGGGGGCAGGGTTTGGGAGCCTTTCTTTTTATTTTCTTGGTGAGATAAAGGAGGCGGGGGAGTAATGCAGCCCTGCAGGTTAGGAGTCCCAGACATAGAACAAAGGCAGAAGTAAAAGGAAAAGCCTCTGAAGAGTACATGACTATTTCATGTTCAAATCTGCATATTGCCCTACCTATATGTCTCTCTTTTGGACCTGATGGATTCAATGGGCAGGAACACTGAATGAATGAATAATGGAAAACCAGGATTGCTTGGAAGATAGATGCTGGTGTAAACTTAAAAGCATTGAAATAATTTGATTCTATGGAAGTATGGCATTTAACAGATACTTAAACGCTATCAGAGAGAAAGTCATCCTCTGTTTATCCTACTTCTCATACTTTCTTCCTAAAGTTTCTCTAACAACCACTGTTGGAGATTAGATAAACAACTAGATGGACTTGTAATTCAAATCCCAGGGGCATCACTTGGTTGTATGTGACTCTAATATAGATCCTTGAGTTGAGAAGGATGGGAGATTTTTCAGACTTTTGGTTTTATTTGTTTATTGTGAAGCTGGATGGAAATCTTATTGAAGCCCATAGGAAGTATCTCTTGACTTTACTGGATCTAGCTGTTTCAGTTCTGTGGAAACAGCTGCCACTCCAAATTAAACTAGCAGATTTTAACAATCAATCAGGAGAGAGAGGAAAATGAAGGAGGCAAACAACACATCCACAGTCAACCAAAACAAAATGGAAAAAAAAAAAGGCAATTACATTTTGTTGGTTCAGTTTCCCTTTTGTAATAAGTACTTCGGTTCACACATTTTGGGTTTTATTAGTCCATAGTCACTTGTAGAGCACCGCTAGTTTCAAGTTGCTCTTTGCAAGTCATCCAAAACTCCATCATGTTGCCTGGTTCCAGTTTGGTGTCAGAACCACATGGTCATTTGAACTTTTTGAAAGTGTTAGGTTAACTTTCAGATCTCTGAAGCTGATGATGTGTGGTTCAGTCTTGGTACTGAGAGTACCAATGGTATACTAAAGTAAGAATGACCCAGGACTTGAACTACTTCATATAATCTCACTTCTAATCCTCTGTTAATAACCAGTGTTGTACAGAGGATGCTGAACTAGGGTAAAGATTCAATGTAAGTATGGCAGTTAATTATGTTATCTTTAAAATCTGGTAAAATTAAATACAGGCAAACTTTTTTTTTTTCTCTCAGAAGGAAAAAGAAGTAACTGATTGAATTGAAGCAGAGGGGCATCGTTTGCTCTTTTCCCCCCTCCCATGTACTGAGCAGGGCAATTCATCCCAAGGCTATACAATGTGTTTGCTAATACCTCATTACACTGCACCAGCCCCTCTGGAGTTGCAGAGTGGTCTGGAATGGCTCCACATGAAGACATTTAGCTGTGTGAATGCCTCTCACACCTTGGGAGAGTTCAATACTGGTGGAAATGTGTTTTCCCACCCCTACTGAATTCCACAATTGACCTGCTTATGATGAATTATCTATTTCTTTTAAAACACAGAGAAAACTCAAGTGCAATTGATTGGAATCAATTGTTTTATTGAGCAGTGTAAATAATACCATATATCCAAATTAAATACAATTGTTAAGGTTGGATTTCTCATTTAAAATTTAACAACAAAACCGAACTTGGACAGGGGGAGGAATGCCAGGTTTTGATGAGCATTGCTACAGCAACAGCAAAACAACATATTGTGACTTTTATTCCTGTAAGAGTGGGACGTATTTGAACCCAGCATTGTTTCTCCAGGTCTGGCCATCAGCTTTGCCGTGCCAAGTGCTTTCCAGCTGAACACTTATGCCAGCCCCTCTCTGAGGCTGGACACATGCAGGGCAGCATCACTGACAGAGAGGCCCCTTCTACCTGCCTGGTGTTGAGCAGGAGGGGTGGGCTGAGCACCTGCCTCTGGCTTGAGTGAAACTTCACATGAGGGACCTGGGCATGGCTGGCAGTGTTGCACCCAGGGCCACAGGGGACCAGGGCCTGTCCCCAGCTGGTCACAGGTGAAGGGCCTATTGTGTGCCAAACCTACAACCGGGGGGCAGGGGCTGTGTGGCACATCTGTGTAGATATGTTTGAGAGAGTGGCAGCTGGTGGCAGTGAGGACATGTGGAAAGGGACATTGTGGGCATGTGGCTGGGGATGCAGTCATGGGACCAGGTACCCCTGAGGGACTGCAGCTGCAGGTGACCCACACTGGGGCAGAGAGGCAAGGAGTAATGGAGGAAAACAAGTGGCATGGAGGAGAGTTAGGCAGAAAAGTGACGCCAAACCTCTTATTAAACCCATTGCCACATCCAAGGGCTGAGTGCAGTGCAGGGCAAAACTGAGGTAATGTGACATTGGGAGGGTGGGAAGGTGAGGAACTGGACTTGCACTGAGCCTCAGGAAGGAGGAGAGGTCTTTCCGCAAGCCTTTTTTTAATGGTTTGGTTTTTGGTTTTTTCCACAGTGCCCGAATCTCTAAGTAAAAGTTGGTGTTAATTGGCAATGAGTCAAGTAAAATTCACTGAGCAGGAGACTGTTCAGCCTGTGGTGCTGGCTTTGCTTGGTTTCAGAGCGAATCAACTCCTTGTGTACACCACGACACTCTTAAAAGATTCTCTTGCATTCCAATTTGCTTTCCCCACATGAAGGACAACTCCTCTGTCTGCTGGCCAAAACTAACAGGGGTGAAACCAAGAAGAGTGTGAATGCCGATTGCTCAGCTTGCTAGATTGCAAAGCTCATTAAGTGTATAAGAGCACCCTGGCCAGCAGAGGCTGGAGGATGGCTGTGTCTGTAGTGGCTCCTGCACAGCTGGGTCCCCATGTGCCCGTGCTGGTCATCTTGGGGAACTTTCTGTAAGAGGTACCTGGAATGTTTTGAAAGTCTCAGTTTAAACTGAAAACTTTAGAGTGAGGGAGGTGGCTTCCTGATTTCAAGAGCAGTGTGCTGCTGCTATGAGCTGAGACAATTGAATGGTGGAATCTGGGAGCTGCAGCCTGGCAGGACTGGTGCAGGAGTTTAGGGCTCCAAAAGCTTGGACATAGCCACCACCAGGTCAGAAGTACGTGTCGGAAAGATGTCCTGATGCATCCTGACCCTGCAGGCTCTGGGTGCCTAGGGACTCATGCTTGTTGTCTGAAAAAAGTTAGTGGCAATTGCACCTTTTGCAGAACATCTTAGGCTGAACAACTTGAACAAGCAGCTGGCCTGGGAACCACTGAGGCTTTTCTTCTGTGTTAAGTCACTCGTTCTGATGTTAAATTACAGAGCAATTTTCACCCTTTGAGGGAGTGATAAAAGCCTTATCTTAGAGTGTACCAGGGGTGTCAAACCTCACGGTTCCTTAAAAGGGCCAAATGTAATTTTAGGACTGTAAAAATGTAAGAGTAGTATACAGTCCTAAAATTACTTTTGGCCCTTTGAAGGTAATCATGAGGCTGATGTGGCCCTCGGTGAAAATGAGTTTGACAGCCCTGGAATAGACATTTCCCATAAATTGGTTTTGTTTGCTAACAAAGCTGTGTAAATTGGTCTTGTATCTTTGAGTTCCACATAATTTTTAAACTTCTCTACCCAGGAAGATTTCACTCAAGATTGACAAAATATAGGTACATTTAAATCCTAGAAATCCTAAGAAAAAGAATTTTTATACTAGTGAGATGCCTGAAATAACAAATGAGAATAAACCGTATGCATCTCACTTGGATCCATCCTAATCCCCATACTTTGGAAACTAAATTCCAAACCATATATGACTTTTAATAGAGATCAATTAATAAATCTACAGGCATTTGAAACCTACATGGAATATTATTTGAGAAGAGTTTCTCTTGGCTACTGTCTAGTAACCTATTTGGTCCATGGTATCTCAGCACTATCAGCCATGGTGCAAAGATGCTACATCATTGTGGAACAGTACAAGGTCAGATACTAGGCCATGTTTAAGTCTGTAGCTGGGATTTGCAAGAAAGATACATGGGATGCAGAAAATAATCTGCAACAGATGAATTTCTAAACAAATTCCAAAATGTGATGAAATTTTTGGAATTCACTGAAGTCACTGTGTCTTCATGTGATCTTATTAAGGGCTTGAACTTATCATACTAAGATGAATGCCGCAACTCCCACAGACTTCTGTGGGGAAACAAATGCTTACACATTCCTTGTAAGTTACTGGTTTTAGACAAGGTAGAGAAACAGATTAGATATAAATTTGGTTATAGAATTTTGTAATATGATTTTGACATGGTAGTCTTTTTTTTTTTTAGGTTGCTAAACTTTGTGATTGATGTAGTCCATATTAAAAGATGCCAAATGTAATGCCTGCAACTGAGGGAAAGGACATAGCTCAAATATGAGGTTTGGTGATGGTATTATAGTCTTTATTAAAACTGAAAGACTTTGGGGACGTGACGAGATAGATAGGAAAGAACGTAGAATACAACAGGTTAATGAGATGCTATTCCAAAACAGGTCAACAAGTCTACATCAGCAGAAAAACTAAGCATGCTTTTTGCTGGTGAGAACAATAGTTTGTATTGGGAAAAAAAAAAATGTCTAGAAAGATCTTGATTCTCCATCCCTTGAAGATTCTAAACCTTTCTAGAAGAGAGATTGTTATTCAAGCATTAATTTTGGAATGAGACTAGTGTAGAAATAACTACATAGGGCTTTGTATTACAGAGGATGTTAATCAGAACATCTATAGTGCTGTCCTTTGTCCTTCAAATCTATACAAGCCCCAAATCTTAGATCTCTGAAGGATTTTGTTGAAAAAGTATTTGTCAGGAAATAAAAAAAAAATAAAATCAAGTAAAACCAGTAGTTCTGCAGAAGTATTAGTCAAAGATTTATAGACTTATTGTCATTCCAAATTGGAATGAAAGCCAGAAGACTGGTCTGGGTCAAGTGAAACAATCAGCTGCTTTCTGTTTGCTTTTTTTGTATTTTACAGCTTTTAAATAAAGTAAATTCAAACTAGATTATCTTATTCTGCAAGTGGCAAAACAGTCATCCTGGCTTTATTACAGTTATTTACAGTGTCTTCTAAAATAAAACTTCCACAAAGCCAACCTGATTTTTTTACACAGTCTTTGAGATCATATATTGCCATGACTCTTACTTCTGTGAGACTAAATATTCCAGCCAGCTCTACTTGTACTTTTCTAGATGTGATGAGCAAAAACTCGAGAGTCTTGCTCTATGCCTTTTTACTTTAAGGAAAAAATTAAACATTAGCATTCTGTTTAATTGCAATTAAACCATATTTCCTTCCCTCCCCCCTGCCCCACCCAGCTCTATAAAAAATCAGTTTGTAACTGTACTACTCCTTTCAGTGTTGACTTAGGTTGTCACAATATGTTCTCATGTGTAAGTAGTATCATGTTCTGGATTCTTCAATTAGGGAACCAAATTACTTTGAAAGGCAGTATCAGTGATTCAAGCCCAACCTCTGTGTGTTTGGATCAAGCTGGCAGTGAAGCTCTCCAAGATGAAAACGCTGAGCCACAAGGTAATTTTTTCCATTCATTACACCTACTTTATGTTAATGAAAAATCCAATAACATTAATAGATTTCCCCTTAGTTTACACTAGTGTAAATGGAAGAAAAATCAGATTCCAAAGGACTTTAAGGGAAAGAATGACAATCAAATCTATCTTTCTTTGCTATAGCTCCAAATGGAGCTATAATGAAGGTACCACATGCTGAAGTTTCCATCTGCATCTACTGTGCAGGCTCTTATGTCACCTGCAGACTACTGCGTTTATGGCCATACTGCAGAACCACTGGTTCACCAAAGTGATTTGTGTGCCTGACGGCATGTAGTGTTGCTCTAGAGTGCTGTAAGGAACAGGCAGCCTATGCTTGCTTCCCTGGCATTACTCTCAAGGTGTCCTGGAAGAACTGAAGAACACCAGTGGGGGTGGGGGGTGGGGAAGTCGCAAGAGTTTACAGACTTTAGATAAGAAAAGTTCAAAACACTGCATATGCCTGACACTATTATGCTTGCACCCATAGATTAGTTAAAGCTGATAAGAACACTCCTCTTTTGTGAGTGTAAAACAGGGGTTTTTACATATGGGTGTGTACCCTCCCATATAGTGGAAGAATGTACCCTCAGGCAGGTTGAGGTTTGTGGCTATGGATAGAGAAAAGATTTTATTCCTCATCCTCTTTAAATTCTATGGGTTTCACTTTCAACTACTTAATGAGCAGGGCTACTACACCACATTCAGAGATAAAGATTGCTGGTATATGGCAGAAGCTAGAAAATTTTCTGTATGCAGGAAAATACAGTTCAGGAAGGTGAAAGTAAGAGAGCGATTCAAATCCATGGCAACTCTAATGTGTTCCAATTCTTGAATGCGTTGCAAATACATCTGACGGTTATTTTCACTGTGCCGTCACAAAAGTATCACTTCAGCACCAGAATGAGATCAGCTTATATGTTCTGTACACTAGCAGAAGATTTGCCAAAAATCTCATGATGCTTGGGTTTAGTTATCATTAAAGTCATTAGAGGGATGGAACACCTCTCCTATGAAGAAAGGCCAAGAGAGTTGGGGTGGTTTAGCCAGGAGAAGGGAAGGCTCTGGGGAGACATTATTGTGGCCTGTCAACATACAAAGGGGGCTTATGAGAAAGACAGAGAGACTTTTACAAAGGCCTGTAGTGACAGGACGCAGGGTGACAGCTTTAAACTGAGAGTAGGCTTAAATTGGATGGGAGGAAGAAAATTTTTGTGATGCGGATGGTGAGGCACTGGAGAAGGTTGCACAGAGAAGTTGTGAATGCCCCATCACTGGATGTGTTCAAGGTCAGATTGGATGGGGCTTTCAGCAATCTGATCTAGTGATAATGTCACTTATTTGTACTTATAAATGGATTTGTCATTTATCTTGGCATTTCCATTTGTAAGAGATTTTTTCGTGTATGTGTTGGTTTTTTTTCTTCAAATGATATCAAATTTCCCTATCTATGTAGTGGCTTTGTTCTTGAATTGTGAAAATATCAGGGAAGAGGGGAAGCAAACTCTGATTTAACCCTTTTTCCCTTCTCAAAGAAACAAACAAACTGAGAGAAGTCCTTGCCTCTTCACATTCAAAGGGCATTTTGCCTTTACTTTTCCTGAAGCCAGTTCTACCTCGGAGGTGGGGTGGAATGGGAAATCAGTTGACATGCAAATAGTGAAGTGTTTGGGTTGCTGGTTACTGTCAGTAGGAATACATGAGTTTTAATCCACCATGTGGTGTGTATTTGCTACAAAGCTTTAGGCAGCTGCAAAATCAACTAAAAACATTAACGTTAATTAAATGATGTATCTGAATCTCAAGTGTTTTAAAATCTTAACCTCCAAGCCTCAGTTATGTCATGAAAAGAAACTATTGATGATGATTGCTCAGCTTCAGTCTCGATCATTCTTTTATTTAATGCAATCAAATTATGTTGGGAGGAAAAGCAAGATTCTACCCATGTGGAGACACTGAAACAGTCTTGCAATAAGGATAAATTCTGTGAGTTTACAGCCTCAGCAGGTACTAGTTTAGCTTACCTGATTTTTCAGTTTAAACTGGGCTAAGATCCTGCACGGGAAGTGTCATATGTATGAGATTACATTTGTTAGTAAATGTCATATGTTTACAAGCACTATTTGTAAATCTGATGGAATTTCCATAATAAATTATTCACTGGAGCTCCAGCAAATTCTTTCATTTTCTCTTTCTTAAAAATGCTGGAGACTAGAAGTACCAGAGGGGAATTGGGAAGTATATGCATCACATGTGAGTATTTTTGTTAGGCTCTGAACTAAACAGTTAATGGGCAGAAGCTGCACAAGAAAAGCACAGACGTTTACTCCTCTCTACACAAGAGCTGTTAGTCTGCAGTATTTTTAATCTGCCTTACAGTGTTTCTGCTACCAAAACAAATTACACTATATTGTTTTTAAGTAGGAGGCTGGAAGTTCACCATAGCCTCCGAAAGGGCCTGATCTCTTGCAGCTAAGCAAATGGCTCAATTTTTCCTTTAGTCTTGCTACTTTTGTTAGCATGTTTGTGTTCAGATGGTGGGTTTTCAGTTTGATACAAAACCTGTCCTGTAAGTGATGCTCTAGATCCCATGGCTGACCCTATGGCACCATAGCTCATGAGAACATCATGTGCAGATTAATTAAAACTGAGGGTTAAAATTTAAAATAAAACATCTTACCCTGAAGTATATCATGCTAGACTACTCATGTCCCTGGAGATGTACTAAATTAACCTCTGTAGATACACACAGGGCTGCAAAATACTCTTGATGCTTAATCTGAACAAATGTCTTTCCTGGTGAGTGCTCTCCCTCAGTAATGCTGAGGCTGCAAAAGGCTGGGAGCATTCTGCTTTTTATGGACACAAAAAATGGCCGCACTGTTTCTCAGGGCTCTCATCAGAGTTCAGCTACTTGTGCTCAAGGCTAGCTCTGTTGCAACACAGCTGTGCTACCTTGGAAAAGAGCTGTGTAAGAACAGGCTGTGAGATGCCTTTCCCCTGTTCTTTATTCAGGAGCTGTGGTTATGTTCAGCCCCTGTCCTTGATCCTCACCTCAGCTACCCTGCAGCTGTGCCTGTGGCTGGCTATGGACTTTGCTGATAATGACCTGATCTGACTCCTTGACTCTCTGGCTCGACCTCAGGCTTGCCTGATGATCTGGACTCTTGGCTGACCCTGTCTACTGCCGCTGATCAGCCTGCCTCTGTTTAGCATCCCATGGTACTCTGTCCCTCGTCGGTAAAGGTACTGCCCATCCTTGCCCTCAGCCCCCAGGCTCATTCTCTGTAAAGAGCAGCCTGCTCTCACTGCTCCCTGAAGGAATTGAAGTATGATTGTGCTTGCTTTTTGCTGATGCTCCATTTGTTAGTGACTCCACATCTTGCCAGAAGGAAGTTATCTGGTCTACTACAGCTCTGATTTGTTCTTTTTCCAAATTGTTTCCAAGAACAAGAACACACATTGACTGATTCTGACCTTATGTCTTCTTACATGGGGGTTAAGATGCGGCTGTGTATATTAGACAAGGTTCATCCTATTCCTGATTAAATATTCATAATAGTAATTACTTTTTCACATTACAATACTTCCTGCATCTCTCAGCTAAGATTGATGCATTGTTCTGATAGGCAGTACACAAATACAAACAACCTGGGGGGTGGGGGAGGGAATACATATCAGAAGGGATACAGGGAAGTAAATGCAGCTGATCAGGAAAAAAAATGGTGTGTGTGGTGGTTTTTTTGGTGGTGTTTGGTTTTTTATTTTAAATAAAATTCAGGACTTTTGGGAAAAGCAAAAAAAAACACAACCCATTCCACTGTTGTCAGAAAGCTGATGTAATTTACTAATCTATGTACTTGGGTAGAAACACCGTTTGAGTGCTTGTGGCTAAAAACCTGCTGCTGAGCATTTTGGAAGGCCCTCTGTCACCACCTTTGAGTTTTGCTGCTGCACAGATTGCTCAGCTGCTTGGCTGCTGGCCAAGGCAGGCTGCTGAGTGACCACAGGGGGACATACAGCCCCTGTGCTGGTACCTGGGGAGCCCAAGGTGGTGAGCTAGCATTTGCTGCTGGGAAACTGATCTGTTCCAGATAGCTGTGGTAAGTCTGTTACACAAGTCTTCAGGGGAAAGTGGTGGTAGAAGCAGAAAAGATAAGTGCCATGGATCCAGGTTATCACAAGCTCTGGCTTCTTCAAGAATTCTTGCCAAAGAAAGAGGACAGAAGAGCCCTTCCCGTTCACTGTGTGTATGTCCCATCCCACATGCAAGTGGAGTTAGGGTTATTGTGTAGGTGCATACCAGCCTTCTGTGGGTATTATGCATGGATATGGTGGCCAGAGAAAGCTACCACTGGATACCTGGAACTGTCACCACAAGATACTAGAGTTGAGAACGTGATGATATACTTGCCCTTGGCAGTCCATGTGAAGCTGGAAAAAATAACTCTGTGGCTCTGCTGCTGTTTCTAAATCACTGCTTTTTTTATTTTCCCCAGACTACAAATGCATGAGAATATGAATCAGGTGTTGTAAGTATAGTATAATAACAAACAGTTCTGCTTTTACTGCAATACCTGCTCATGGGGATACGTAGTGCTGATATTTTGAAGATCAAGAACTTACTCATCATTGATCATGGAATGTAGTAACTTTTGAGGCTATACTTTGAAGAATCAATGATACATTGTGAATTTATTTGTAATAATTTCTCTTGCTCACCTGCCCCATGAATATGTGTGGCTTCATGAACAAGACAGAAGTGAAGTCAACTCCAAGGAAATCCACTAGAGACCCTGAATGTATTCAAATACCATTAAAAAGTACTGAACCCAGAGAATCCATGGTGGGGCCGGGGGGGAATCCTTTTCAAAAACTGCACAACGTATGCTGAAACTCAACTAATGTTCTTAAGAAGTTACTTTACAGACAGAATGGAGAAAGCTATGGCTGCATCTTTATTTCCCATTTAATCTGTTATGCCCTTTAGTTTTCAGGTACATAAATGTATATTTTATTTCTTTTACAAAAACCTTTCCATATTTCATGTATAATCCCCTCCTCATTATGCAGGTAGCTGAAAGCTCCTCACAATCATCTCAAATGATCTTTAGATGGAAATGGCAAAACTCCACTGAAGTCAATGAAGTTCTATCCATTTACACAGGCCAAGCACTCTCCCACCAACACTTACTGTTGTTATTATTTGCTTTTCTGATGTGTGAGTGCTGAAAAGAATGATAATGTAAACAGTCTGTATTTATTGTAGGTTCTCTTTCGTGGGGGTTTTTTGTTGTTATGGTCCTATTCATTACAACAATATTGTGCTGTTATATCATATTTATTCAGAATGGGGCGGGATTATGTAATCAAAACTGCCTTTTAAACTATTTGTGTTTTCCACAGATTCTTCCCAGGACTGAGAAATTAACCAGTTGTAAAATCACGTATTCACAAAAATAGATCTGAGTTTGTGGCTTGATGATACAACAAATTTAGTTAAGGGCTTCCAGTTACCAGTAAAAAGCATCTGAAATATCTCAACCACATGACCCAAAGCATTGAATTAGTGTTCATTCAAATTATTGACTAAAATTCTTTTTTTCAGTTGAGTGTATAGTTTAGCTTTATTTCAGGCTGCCTGCCTTCCCAAAAGTTTCACAGTTCTTGAATAAAAATAGAAGTTGTCCTAAGCTGTATTTTGTTTTCATTATTTCAAGAGAATTGCATTCATGTCAGATGCATATTTAATATGTAGTGTACTTAGTCACTAATAATACTTGATTTGAAACAAGCTAGAAACTTTCTAGCTGTGTTCTCCTCTAGATTTTTTGCATCTAAACTTCAGGGATAAGAAGGTATTCACTTGAACTCAGATCTGAACTACTGTTCTCTTTGAATATTAGCAAAATCAGATTGATGTGCAAAATCAGAACCATTGCATTGTTTGCTTAGTTTCAAAAGCTTGATTGCTAGCAATGGGATTCTTTAAACATGGTGATTGTAAGGCTGGACTGCTGGAGACTGAAAAAGCAAAATTATATTGCATTGCACTGATATGGGAGGATTAGTGAAACAAGGATTAGACTGCTTTTTAGATTAGTCTAGATGAAAACAAACAAGCCCTGGTGTAAGACTGGTAGAAATTTGAGTGCTTAACTGCTAGGGTTGTTCTGAGTGCGCCTCTAAAATCTGCTAAAACTTTAGTTCTTCAGAAAACATACATTTGCTTTCCAGGGACATGTGAATGGACTGGTGCATTCAGAGAACCAAACCTAACTATAGATCAGAGTTGCATGGAAATTCAGTGTTTCCTTCCAGTAGAAAAATGTGATGCAACAATAATAAGAATTCTTAGAATAATCAGTAGTGTGAACATTTTCAAGTGTTATTCTGCCAAAATCCTGAAGTGGCTTAGTTTTATTGATACCTAAGACACACTAACAGATAAGAATTACCTACACAACATACTCCTGCTTAAAAATGTTTTCTAAAATGGATTTTAGTGAGTAAGAGCATATGACAGATCATCTTATGAAATAGCTGAGCACTTAGATTGCTGCTCAGTTAGTGGATAGATGATGTTCAGTTTCTTTCTCTTTGTGAGCTGGTTCAGGTCTCCATTTCCCACAAGAACAATGAGAAGTGGGGAAATCAAGTATTGGAGTGAGGGCACTGTTTGTGATCCAGTTTACCTGGAGTTGCTTTGCTCAGGGACATACCCTGGAGGAGGAAAGACAATTCTGAAGCTAAGCAGTGGTTACAACACCCTTTCAGGAAGGAGAACTTCTAGAGCCTGAACTTCTTAAAGCTAACGTAAACCTGAAAGCCAAGGTCTGTCACTTACAAATGCCTTAGCAGGACCAAGCACAGAACTCTAGATCCTTGACAGAGGTGATCCTCAGCATCTTTTGCTTCAGGACCTTCACTTGAGGAGCTGAGGCTGCTCTCTGCTCGGCACATGAGATGGTGCTTTTTGTCTACAGGAGCCAGAAAGCAACCGCAAAAGTCTTTCATTGTCCCAGTTAGATGGCTGGAGTGGTCTTTGTGCAACCACCTTCTCTAGGATATTCAAGAAAATCCAGGCAGCAACTTCCTACTCAGTATGCTTCACTTGAAACTAGCCTAATCTTTCACAAATTTAAACCTGTACAGAACAGGGCTTTCTGTCTTTCCACATCCCTGCATACTCTGATTCTAAATCGCTTTCAAGATATCTGTTTAATTAGAAAACTTCTCAAGGACCAGTGAGGTGGGTTGGGTTGGGTTTTTTCGGTTGTTTTGTTTTGGGATTTTTTTGGTGGTTTTGGTTTTTTGTTTTGTTTTTCCCTCGAAACAACCTGCATAAATCTTCTACTGTTTCTCTCACTTATTGACAATTTATGCCTATATCTCAAAATATGGCTCTGGGATGACTGATAACAGAGCATCAAAATTTATTTTTAGTGGTATCCCTGCTTCCTTTTGTGTATTTTGCTCATTAGAAACTTCAGACCTACACTGTAGCATAAACTTCATGCTTGAAAACAGCCTACAAAATCCTATGTGCAATTCGATACATACACAGAACTGACATTTTTATTAGGCATTACCTTCTGAATGATCTTCCGAAAACACTTGTGAATTCTTTGGATATTTATGGTGGTCTTTGGGGATATGCAGGCCTTGATTTTAATGGCATAGTGGAGACATCTTTTCTTCCTCCTATTTATTTTTTTCCTGATTTAAACCTATACATAAGACTTCTTTTCATCAAGTCTAATAGGACATGACCCAAATGGGTGCCATACCAGAAAGGGCCATGATTCTAGCTATATGAAAGGTCAATTGCTAAGATGAAGATTGTTGCAAATTAACCTTTTTATTAATAATTCTATCTGCAGTTCTTCACAGTCTGCCAGCCTGTCTTAATGCATTTAGACTTAGCTTTTCCTAGAATGCTTCTACATGGGCGCTGTCCTCTTAAGGCTGTAAAACAGCTGCAGACCTAATATGCCTGTTTGACACTAGATAGTTCCAGAAAGTCCTTTCTGTCTGCAATCTAATGAATAAATTATATCTTTATGTTGAGGTTTATTTGGCTTGCATTATTTTTCCCCCACTTTCTGTGTCGTCTGTCTTTTCTCATTGCCAAGGGAGCTGAATCTCAGACCTTGAGCCAGGTACTTGAGGTCTGTATCAATGAGGATAAAGCATACAGGTAGTAGCTGAGTGTGCAGGGGTGGGAAGTCAGTCCTGCGGCAGACTTGCACATCTGGAAATCAGATCATCTTTGTTATCTGTCACCCTTTTTCAGAGGTTTCTTCCATGACCTCCTTCAAATAAGCCGCCTTTGTAGTGTCTTGTCTGTAAAATGAGTGGGAATACTTATCTACCACGGCAGGAGGTGAGAGTCGAAAGGGAAGGGTAGAGATACATGATCACATAAGCTTTGCTACTATTGTGGTAATACCTGGAAATCCTAGTCAAGCCTGCAACCTTATGCTGGAAGGCATTATATGAACACTCAGTGAGAGACAGTAAAAAGCTTGAAGTCCTATCAGGGAAAACAAAAAATAGAGAACAGAGAGAGACAGGAAGATTTGAAGGTGATGCTGTTTTATAGTAGGCATTAGTGAGTTCAAAAATGCTATTTATCTCTTAAGATTATTAGTAGATAATGGTATAATGCAGGGAATGAGTTTTTCCAAAATAATTTGGTTTTAAAACTATAACATGAAAGTGGATAACTTTCTTAAAGAAAAATCTGTGCTTTCTCGTTCTTATGGTGCACCATAAAATTTTCATTCCTTTCCAGGTGATAATTGTTAAAGCTTTAATGATCACTTCTTATCTGAATTACCAAATCTCTATATGAAAATATTTACTAGTTATTACTGAGTAGTTTGAAAACAAGTTAGAACAGGGTGCTTCTTTGGCTGGTTTTCTGATGAGCTTTGTGGTTTTGTTGTTGTAGTAATTCTAGGCTGCTTTAATTCAGATTTTGCTATCTGCCAGTATGTCCCATTTAATTATAAAATATGCAATTAATGACTAATGAGGTCATGAATACATGAGCCTGAAGATATTGAAACAAGAGATTTCTCTACTGGGAAGATATTGCATTCTCAACATATGGTCTGAGCTTTGGATTTTGTGATACTGAAAACAGATTATCTCCAAGGTTAACAAAGTGTGAATATTAGGATGCTGGAGGTTGATTTCAAATGATGTATTCAACATGCAAAAAGCTGTACAATTTGAGTCACCTAAATAAAGTGCAAGTGATAATGCCATCAGAGGTATCTCTCTCTTCCAGCAGAGCTTGTCATTCATATTAGCTAACTCAGTAGAACTGATGAGGAAAATGCATCCTACTTTTACCAAGGCAGGGGTTCAGAAATCACTTCTATGCATTAGTGTCTGAAGGACTGAGCCATAATTTTGTTGCTTGCAGCACTTTGGATGCTGTAATAGATGTACTAAAGATATCACATGAAATCACGAAAGGTTTGTTAGCATGTCTGATCTTGAAAGAAAGAAGTTCCTCATTATACTATGAAAACTTCAGCATATTAATGTTTCTTAACCTTTTTGATTGTGTAATGCTCCTTAATATGCTGAGCTCTGGCTTGCATTCCTGCCTTCCCATGCCATGGAAAGCACAATCTGGGGAGGAGGAAGGGTGTGTTTCCAAGTGTCATCCATCCTGTTGTGGAGCGAGGCTTGGACAGGACAATTGTGTAGTCAGCAGAATGGCTCTTGTGTCCAACAGCTGAGTCAGAGCTGTAGGTTCTTGTGGCTCAGGATGGACTAAGCTGTCTGTGGTTTTGTGGGGAGAGTATGATCTTAGTGTGGGAATCTATTTTTGCTCCCAGTTTTGCTCTTGTGGCCTGCTGGGGATGGGTGTGTATTGGAAAGTTGTCTGCTGCAGTGGTAGTTGGGAAACTTTTTTTTAAAACTTAAAAAAAATGTCTGAAACATGGATTGTGTCTTATTCTTTTTAGTAAGTTTTGAGATTTTGTTGTTAAGCAGTGCACAGAATTTTTTACAGGCATACTGAGCAATTTATAAATTTCTACTGCCCCTAGGTGGCAGAATTTAAGAGGTCTGAAATGAAAGGTAGAACACCAGTGAGCAGTTTCTATGAAACATTTCAGATACTTTACAGTGCTAAAAATACGGATGTTTGGTATAAATGAGGTTTTAATATTTTTCATAGAAATAGACAGACCCTTATAGATTTTATAAATACTGTAAGGAATATTTTTATGTCCTTATGAACCTTGCAGCAACTTTCTTGATGCTTCCTGTACTATAGGGACTCTATTAACATCATGCTTATGCACAAAATGCTGTAAAAACAGGGATAATGATATGTTTTGTCTTATTTCAGCCAGTGTAACTAATCTATGTGAATGCTTCTGGATTGGGCATGCAAGTTCAATCTATAGATAAGAATTTTGAGAATGGGTGTACTATTCTTGGAACCAGCATTCCTTTTGCATTATAATAATGTATCAAAATAAGAAATATACTGTATGTTAAAAAAAATATTAGTATCAAGGAGAAAGAAATGTAGTATGTGTCTTTGATTTATTTGTCTTCAAGATGATTCCTGAAGATGTCAGCCAAGCAAACACATAGTACCAGTCATCTGTGATTTGCACTCTATTTTTCTCTCAGCAGAAACTGTATCTTTAAGGTAATCCTCTCGTGATCAAATTCTATTTCTGTTTCAGGCTATAGTGATGTACTTGATTTCCACTGATAAAAATGTATTCCTGCACGTTTGATGATGTCTTTAAGGACCTTGTGAGGCCCATCTGTCTGTCTATGCCACTGGACCTTGGTCACTTCAGTGTTTTGGTGGTTTAACCTTTAATGACATCTCTTAGCTGCCCTGCCTCTAGGAAAACAAAGACAAGGTGCTTGCCCAGTGCTCAATCTACCAGTACAGATTCACCAACAGAGATTATACCCGTTACTATATCAAATCTGCTTATTACTTCAACCCAGTCAGTTTCTCTACCAGCCTTCCAATCCTGTAGCATGGGAATGTCTTTTTAAAATTTTTTAACCTTTTGAAAGAGAAGAAAAAATAGTGCCAAACTTGCCATCATTCATAGATCCCTAAAAGGCAGGATGATTTCAAACTCTCTGGAGTGCAAGACTTTTTGAACTGTTCAAAATAGTTTTGGAACAAGCCTCCACCAAAAAAATCAAAACCCCAAAAATATCTGAACCAACTGAACAAAAATCCACGTAACAGCAACAGAAGAAGACTTAAAGAAATAAATGTGTATAATCATTACAACAATGGTGTCTAGCTGAGCTCATCTGTCTTTCATTTATCTTTGAGGTTAACCAGATTGCTTTTCAGCAAGTACTGCATAGATAAACATTGTGCAAGTGCTTGTGCATGTTAGAAACACCAAAGCACAATTCAGCCATTTTCTGGGCCTGGTTTTTGATTGTGCTGTGCCTTATGATGTCCACAAGTAAAAACTGGGTTAAGGCCACCAGGGTCATATTTATTAGACTGAAACTGTATAAAAAATAGAGTCCCTTGAAGAGCCTAATCCAATCAATGAAAACACAGACGTGCATGTATGTGGACATTGCTTGTTCCACTGGATCTAAATATTTGCTTTCCTTTTTGCAGTATTCATAAATTGCCACTTAAACTGACAGGTACTTCTAGCCTTTGCCTGATTTCAGAGAAGTGCTACCTCTCCTGTCATTCTCAAGTCCGAATGTTTGGGAGGAGTCTTCATAAAGCTGACCTCTGATATTCTGAAGACAAATTGTGTTACATTTGCCAATAGTCTGATAATTCCTGCAATCACTTGTACTCAAACAGAGCATTTGTACAGTTACTGTTTTAAAGTTGACTTTAAATACCTTTTTCCCACTCTAAAAAGAGTTTAAGAAGAGCTCTCCTACCCAGAGAAGGAGGAAAAAGGTTGCCGTTTGTATCACCTTGACTACTGAAATGTATCCATTGCTTCTGGGAAAGAGTAATTAATTCTCCTGATTTTTTAAAGTGTTGATACACAGTGGTGGTTTGCAGAAAGCAAAAGGAAAGTGGAAAAAATTAATAATTTACCATAAATCAGTCATTTTCAAGAGAGTCTGAATTTACAGTATACAAAGCTGAGGTCAGATAGCTTGACTTTGATAACAAAAGTCCATTTTTAAATGCTAATTAACCCCTGAAGTGCACAATTTTTTAAAAAATTGAAATATCCAATTATTTCACTTTAAAGTTCCATTTTCTATTAAAAGAAAAAAAAAAAAAGGAAACTATGCGGCCTCTTATATGCCTCTTATATTTGTGTGGAAGGGACCTAACAGCTGATTAAAAGAATGAACACTAAGCGTAAAAGGAAAATTTAATGATATCTCATGAACAATTAAAAAAATCATTTGCATTCTTCTCAGTCTATTGAAAAAAATGGCAAGGAAGGTTTAGCTATAATCACATGCTGCGAAGAGATAGAAAAGAGAACATTAAATGCTTTTCATGATTCCTTCTGAACCCCTCGATAGCACGCAAGGATGCTCATTAGCATGCACATTGCTGTGACCTGGTTTACCACAGCTTTGCATTTAGGCAGGTGTTTAAAACAGGTGTACAAATCTGTTTTTCTTTTTTTTTTTTCATTCTCAGAACTCTGATAATATGGACAAGTTGTACGGTTTGAATATTTGTTCTTTTCATAGGGATTTTCTGGCCCCTCAGATGCAGCAGGTGGCTTTAGAAGATCTTGTTCAGACTGATTTATAAGCCTTTCGAAAGCTAGCAGAAAATGGAGTTCTTGGTCTCCAAGTAAAATTGCCTTCCTTTTAGATAGGGCAAATGTGCATTTTGATTGTGCAGGGCATTTGATGTGTCAATCAAACCCAAAAATTTATCAAGTTTCAACAGATGCTATGTTGTAGCACCAGTAATATCTGTGGCATAATTGAGATTCCATATTAATTTTGCTCTTTGACTGTCCCCATCTGTAACAATAAGGTGATCTGGTGTAGTAATGGCTTGGAGGGGAAGTAACAGGTCATGCAACCCATGTTATAGCTGCAGAGGCCAAATATACAGCTAAGAAAAGCTATGAGTGCCTAAACAAGATATGAATGTGTTGTGCCCTTAGATCTGAAAATTGAAAAAATACTTAATACTTCTACAATAATGTCTTAAGTAACTTTAAGCGTAATCTTGCTGAGCTCCACCAGGGATGTCAACAGATGTTGGAGAGATATAAGGGAGCTCAGAGCCTTGGGAGTTTATTCTGGGAATCTTGTTTTTCCCTGCAAGTTCACTCTCATGCGCTTCACTAAGCATCTTTCAGTGGTTCTTTTCAGGGACGATTTGTTTTGCAGAGCCAAATTTTCCCTGTTGAGACCATAGCCCTCTACTTCTTAGTCACTTTCACACACTGGAAAGATTACAGAAAGACCATGTTATGACAGTAGATAAGGTTTTGACTCTGACCAGATACAATTCAGATTCAGGGTGATTTGGAAAGATAAACTTGTCCTTCTTCATTACCTCCAGAACTGTTTCTATGTATCACATAGTGAAACCTTTCTCTCTCTCTTTCTCTCTTTCTTTCTCTTTCTCTTTCTCCTTCTCTTTCTCTTTCTCTCTTTCTTTCTCTCTCGCTCTTTCTTTTCCTTTTTTTTTTTTTCTTTAAAGAAGAAAACAATTGTTCAAGCTGACAAGCAACGTGTAATTCTTATGCAAGGAAGCAGAGAAGGCACAAGAGCAGCCTTCAAGGGATTAGAAGTGTTGAACTGTGTAACTCTAAATGGTGCTGATCTAATTGACGCTTTACCTAGCAGGAGAGGAGAAAACTCTAGCAAATAGTTAGCAGTTATTTTGCTTTCAGAAAAAACGCTGTCATAGACATCTTCCCACACATGCCACATCAGTTGCTAACAAGTTGTTCTGGGAGAATCTTCTTGCTGATTTATGTGCTGCCACACAATCCTTTCCAGTCACTATGAACAACCTGGATTTCGCTTTTATTTATTATGAAAGATTACCTCAAACATGGACAAGAGAGCCAGTTAAGCAGCTCACTTCTAGGGGAAGTTCTGGGGAACACAGGAAATTAATGTATGTCATTCCTCAGGTACCACATGCATATGAAAAAAACGGGAAAATAGGTTATTTACTGTCTCAGCTGTAAAGGTGCTACTATCTGACTATTATGCATGGCATGGGGGGTATACATGCCTTTTAATCCACATCTCAGTTTAAATTTAGCACTAAGCATGTCTGAAAGGAGCCATATGCCCTCTTCTTTTACAGAGAGAGAAGTGTGTCTATAGGTAAGGCATTAAATTGGGAGTCAGGGGACTCAGGTCAGTTGCTGGTTCTCTTGCAGGGTTTTGTGATTTTAAACAAATCACTTTCCTGCCTGACTGTGGTGGTCTGAGGTAAAATGGATGCTTGGGAGGGATGTGGATACTGCACAAGGAGTGGGGGCTGATGAACAGATAGACAAGATCTCATTTCTCAGTCTTGTGACTATTTTACTTGCTGAGAACACAGAAGTTTAAAATTTTGTATCAAGAGAGCTAACACCAACTGCAGAACTGGGTAAAAATACCGGCCACGTGCAGATAGGTGCTTTCTTAGAAGACGAATTGCGTATGGGGCTGCCCACTGTGACCAACTCCTGAGATGTGTCAGGACATTTTAAAACAGTAGGAAAAATTCATATTTGGTTCCAGGGCAGGCAAAGGTGTTACATTATCATTAGTGGTGACACTGTATAACTACACCCACTGTGCATCTGTGCCTCTGGTGCTTTTGAAGATATTTTCCTTCATGCCTGCATTTGGAGTGCCCACTCTTTAGTGAAACATACATGTGTCTTGGTGAGTAGCAGTGACAGCAGTGGACTTGGTGTTAAGAAACTTTGGAAGAGGCAGCAAACCTTGACACTTTCGTGATTTGGGATGACAAAATCTAACGTTGTGTTTTGCTTTCTCTCACCACATGCAATGAGAATTTCCTCTTTTTGTGAATTAATGCTTTTATTGCAGAAGGAAACTAAGGGTTGTCTAGCTGAGACATGTAGTCAGCATAGCATATCATTAATAATAAATAACAAGGAAACCTGTTCCTTGTTTAACCCATTCAATCCAGTGGAATACTTCAGTGAGCACTTGTGGTATAAAAATCATAGATATTCATGAAGTGAGTAAGCTTTTTTCCCCTCTTCCCTATATTGCATATGCACTTAAATTTATGCTTCTGGTTGCTTTGTTATATCTCTTGAAGGAGGATTCCTCCTGCTGCGTGAATGTCACCTTTTACTAGTGACAGGAAGATTAAGTAAAATGCTGTACAGGTAATTATAACAAGGCTATTGGCTACCTGTAACACAGTGTAAATGACATAACTAATTTTGCTGTTGAGACATAATGTATGTGGCAAGTTTTACCTGTAGCTGTACTTTGTACGAGTTATGCTCTCCAGAGACGTGTGGTGCATATTGCTTTGACCATGAGTCAGCCATAAACTTGGCATAGCCTTTCTACACAAAGTCCTTAGAGTGTGAGGAGCTGCCCTGTGACATTCATCTCAATTGCAACCAGTAGTGTCACTTCCTGGAGAGCTTGTCTCATTGCATAGATGTTTCTGTTTAAATTCAGATCAGATGTTTTGTATCTGATCCTCTGCTGTGAATTTTCTCTGCTAAGAAAAATAACTAAATAATATAGTATATCTCATGACCTGGAGAGAAGTTCTGACAGTTTTTATGTACTTATCCTTGTGAGATTGATAAGATTCTGGTTACGCATATGTTCAGTGACTCCATCCTGATATGCCCTTGACTTTCTCAGAAGTAATATTGCAGCCATCCTGGTTTGAAAAAATAAAGTGACACTAACAAAGCATAACAATGTGGTGAAAATCTCCACTGTGGGTGCTTTGCTTGCCCTGTTCTGTTCTCCCCCACATAAACACTTTCAAGGTAATTAATTAACTGTCATAGAGGCAAAGCAGCTAATGAAGCTTTCTTCACCAGCCTTGCCCCATTGACTAGTTACTGAAGATCTGATGTGTGGTGCCAAGGATGAGCTGAATTATGGAGAAGCATACACTGTGCATCCTTTATAACTCTCTCAAAGATGAACCTCTTAAAATTGTTTGCTTATATTAATCCCATCTGGAGCTAAAGAATTGTGCAGTCAGCTCTTAATAGCCTAAAGGACTTTTAAAAATTTTCAAAATGTAGTTTATTTATTTAAAAATGCAAGAAGATTACACCTCTGAGAAGAACTGATATTTTAGCGGTTGTTTTTTTTTCCTTTTTCACCTTGAATTGCATGGAAAAAGAATTATTTATTTTCTAGCACGGGCAGCATCACCTTGGATGTGCAAAATGGATCACTGCTTTGTACATGGGATAGCCATTTATATCTCTGCAAATTGTCTTTAAAATGTTACTGTTGTAAATATCTAGTATTTCATATCTGTTGGCAGGATTGCACAAGAGAGAGAAGTCAAATGGACAGTGCAGTTGCTCTCAGTTAAGTCCAGCCCTGCCTTTGAGAGGAGAGACCTGCATTTGCTGAGGGTGATGTTTCTGGAGCATTTGGATAGTTCTTGCTTCCACATCAACACACTAGAGAAGAAAGTATTTCTACATTCAAAGCTGGAAACACTAAAGGCTAAGATTGCTAAAGACTTCTTGTTGTATGTTATTTCATAACCCGGTTTGAGAAAAATCTGTCATTTTTCTCTGAGTAACCATGACCATATTTTTGTGTTCAATTAGACTAGATGGGATAATTAATATTACATTGATCCTGCCAAGATCATCCTCAGTGACTGCTCTTTTGTTCCAAGCAGTCTCTTAGATAGCATTCTGATGGATCTCCTCCTATCCCATGTCCTGGTCAATGCTTATATGATGCTGTTAGAAGGGATAATGAAGAGAGATTGCTGTCATGTCTTCATTATACAGCTTAGTGATTTACCTAGTGCATAATGGAGATGAGAGCTTGGATGAAGGCTACCTACTGAACTTCAAGCTGATTGATGCTATGTTTATGGACTGGGAGAAGAAGCTACAGAGGTGTTTATATCCATACATTTAATTTGAAGGGATATGCCCTATTATATTTTGTTCAAGCTAATATTCCACCCCCTGGAAGCCAAGGCAATTAATGCTTACCAGCTCCCCTTTCTCATAGGCAAAAGGCTGGGGTCTTTCATGTCAGAGGTGGAGGTCTCCACAGAGCTCTTTGACGCCTCCTTTTGAGAGAGGGAATAGGATCTGTCTAGATCTCTTGTACACTTTTTAACAAGGTGGTAAAACCACATAACTTATGTCTAAACTCCTGTTTGAAATGACTTGTTTTCCCTCTGGTGGTTTCACTTACAAAGGAAATGAGCCCACAGCATCTACCAGGTAACAATATTGTTCTCAGATGGCAGAACCATATTGGTGTGTCTTTTTTCCCATGTTCAGCTCTCTGTGACTCTATACACATGTGCCATTCATCTTGCTATTACATGTGTCTCTCTCCCTATTACTGCTCCATTTCCAGCCTTTCCAAAATAAGCAGTAGATTTCCCATTTGGTCTACAAATCCACAATATCTTGGGCAGGTTTAAAATGGGGTGCTATCTCTCCTTATCATTACTGAAATTTTCTAATAATTGGTTATTTTTCTTAGGGATACTGGCTCCAACCTCAGGTCTCAACAAAAACCCCCAAACAAGCCAAAGTTGAATCTTAGCCTCATATAGTGAAGATGAGTTATTTTCACTCAGCCAGGATACATAATTTATAACAGAGGGAAAGAATTATGAGGAATTTTTGTGGTAGCTTGTAATGCATCTGTCATTCCTTTCATAACTAAATTACTAAAGCTATAGCAGTATTTTGTATTTTACTTTCTTTATATGTAATTATAGCATTAGGTCATCCCATGGTGACTTCTTAGAAGAAAATAACTTATTTTATTAAATCTGGAAAGTTTGGCTGAACCACTTTAAGTTGTTAAAATAATTGAAGAATTTAAAGATAATTGATATTCCGTGAATAAAAGAGAAAGGTTAAAAAATAGCCATTCTTTGATTTAGTTAAATGGAATTAGAATCACAATATGCAGTTCAGTTCTTCTTTATCATTTCTTTCTGTGTTGTGAATGTCTATTTTTTCCTAGAATGAAGTGTAAGACCATGCAAGAGGGAAAAGAAGAACAAAACCCTGTGTTCAAATTTGAAATGTCATATTTGGCTTTCACTCGTTTCTCCATCATAACTTTTTATTTTGAAAGAATCAGGTCGATCTGGGCAAGGAAGAATTTCACCTTTAAATTGCATCTGAAACTCTTCATAACGTGCATAGGTGATAAACCAATACATGAGAAATAAGACCACGGAAAACAACAGGTAGCATACTGGAATCCCTGTGCCTTGCAAAAAGCAAGTAAAAACGACTATTGGATGGTTCAAGTTCTTCAGACTTGGATCTTTTGTCACTTTACTATATGGGCTGTATGTTTGTCCATTCTTCAACAAAGGCCTCCTGGCATAAGAAAGGGCTGGAGGAAAAAGAAACTCAGGGATGGACAATTGGTTCTAAGGGAAGACCAACCAGTGGAGCAAAAGTGACAGCTGAGAGCTCAAAAATTTCTTGTAAGAGCACCAGAAGAAGTTATCGGGCAGAACACACGAGACAACACCCTGTTGCCAAAAAACATTCAGTAAGGGGATTTCTGCTGCATCAGTGCTGCTTCTGTGACTGAACTGTACCTTAGACTACAGTTCATAGCAAGGTGGCAGTGGCAGTCTTAGTGGTCATGTTCACTCGTAGAGCTGATTCATTCCTCTTTGCCTCTTGTATTTCTTAGTCACCACTCATCCAGACTGGGACATCAGTTACGACATGTCACAGCTTCCTGTGAAGGATCATACATCTGAATTTCATTTTGATGTGTCAGAAGTGGTTCAGGGACTGAGTCAACGAAATGCAACTGCCTTCTTGTGTAAGCGCAATTAAAATTAAAAAAAAAGGCAAGCCTCATTTTCCTTGTGCTTTTAGTAATCAGACTACTGGATCACAGAATGGTTGGGGTTTGGAAGGGACCTCTGGAGATCATCTAGTCTAACCCACCTGCTAAAGCAGGTTCACCTAGAGCACATTGCACAGGAATGTGATCTCTAGCAAGAGCACAGCTGGACAAAGTCTTTTTTTCCATTTCAGATGTATAGTAATAAATGCAAAAGGTAAATTTGTCTCACAAGAGTAGCAGCTGTTTTCATGTATACTTTTCTATAGAAGTGCATTGAGACTATATCAGGATGTTTATTTTGAAAAAGAATATGCTGCTTTTTACAAAGAAAAAAGAAGTCAGTATTTTTGGATCATAAAGGTATTAATGACAAAGAAGTTTGAAGGATAAAGAAACAAATAATGAGCAACTCAAACTAGAAAACTGAGCTACAGCTGTAAAAGCAAATAGCAAGAAAATAAAACCATCTGAGTGCAACCTTCTACACCTCAAATAATTTCCTGGAGACCTTTTCCCCGTAAGTTGTGGTAAGAGCTAACTTAAATCAGCCCTGCTGTCATCAATCCTGTTTTCAATGCTGCAATTGCAAAGATGTACTACCAGTGATCAATTAGAAGACACTACTGCTTTTATAGTGCCATAGCCCATGAAACAATAGTGTCATGCGAAGACTACCTTGTCCTTCTCAGTGTCCTTGATACCAAAGATGACCCTTAAGAGAAACAAAATAGTGAGTAATGTTCTGTACGTGTCTCACTTTATTTCTCTGTGAATTGAATTAACATAGCCATGAAAAGGAAATGGAAACTGTTGAAAATGAATGTACGCCTTTCTCTGTGACCCACCTAGGCATATTTAACAAGCTGTAAAAGCTATTTCAACCTTTTCTCAGTTGGCTGAAGAGCAGCTTCTAATTAGCTATTTATCTAGCAAATTAAATAATGTGAATTTTTATGATATACCTTGTAGCAAATCGAAGAGTGTGAGAAAAAAAGTAATACTAGGGTTTGTTTCAAGGCATAAACTGGGTTTAGTAAAGAGACGCTTCAGAAGTTATTCAGAATATGTAGTCACCACTGCTATTTGAGGTACCTGGTGTAAAGAGGCCCAGAACCCTCAGCGAGGACTCTTAGTATGACACAACACACATCTGCCCCCTCGACTTCCATGAGAACGCTTCTTAGGAGCTGAAGGGAATTGCATAAATTGTCAGTATGATTCATACTGCTTATTAACTAAATGCTTCAAGTGTTGCCAGTTGAAGTGGACATGTTTCAGTCAGCAAGTTTATATATCAGGCTCTAGCAAACTATAATTGATCTGGGCCATGCATGCACACTCACAGGTGTGATGGTCTAAAGCAAGGTTATTGCGGGTGGCAGGAGTGGTAAAGTCTGCAGTTGCCCATGGAAAAAAGCAAACTTTTAACATTATGATTTTAGCAAACTAGAACTATTAGGTTGTGGGTTTTTTTCATGCTGTCTTAACAGTTCAATTGTTGGATTTTTGGTTTGTTTTTGACAGGAGGATTAGAATAACTTTTCATACTCATGATGAGTTGTCACAGCTACTTCACTGAAAAGCTTTAATGCATACACACTTTTCAGAAGAAAATTTTGCATGCTTATCAAGGTGTTCATTTGTTTCTGTCATAGTTTCCGTAGATGCTGCTGAGTTATAGTTTGCTGAATAACTCTTTGCGCAGTAGACTCAGAAAACTAATTTTTCGGTGTTTTGCCTCCAATGGCCATGCTCCCTCGCCTACTGCTTGCTGGGGATATACTATCCTCATCCCATGAGACCTCAGGCCAAGATATCAAAATGGAACAAAATTCCCCATGCAGGTGGAAGAACTAGAGTAAACCATCACAGTGATTTGGCAAGGTTTCCTTCATAATTTATATTTGTACAGTTTGCTTTTCCTGCGAGCTTTCTATAGTGGTGCTATTGAAATGACTGTTAAAAGTGCTTCTGTCAGTATATGTTCCTGGCCTTCTAATACATTATTTCAGACTACGGCATTCTTATTATGCTTGTTTTAATGAAAACACTTTTATCAACAACAAATCTTGTAAGATCACTGGAAGTTGGAAGGTGTCTTTTCTTACCTTTCATATGAAAGTGAGAAGAAAGGAATATGGACAGTCACTAGAAAAAACACAGATAAGACCTTGAAGTCTAGGCAGGAATAGTGATAAGAAAGTGTGGGTAGGCGTACAAGATGCTAAGCTGGAGGAGAAATTCTGTCAAAGGACTCTTTAGAAAAAAGAAACAACATTGAACTGAAAATGGTAATAAAGAAAATAAATGTTACAGAAGAGAGGTTTTGGGTCAACCCAAATGACCTGGATTCACCTTGAGGAGCCTTTCATTTTGCTGAGGAAACTGAAGGGAGATTTCTATAGACAAAATTAATTAAGGGGGATACTTCCTCTTAAATAAATCTGTGTCTCCTACCTCCACCCATGTATGTCTGACAGAAGGGGAGCTAATTTTAAGCAATGAGTGAGTTTACCTAATAATCTACAATGTCTAGCTTCATATTTAGGAGAAATTGACAATGTGTTCAGAAACCGAATGTGTTGCCTCTCTTTATCCCTGTATGAATCTTTTCTCTTGCATATGTAGAAAATTTTAAACTGGAAAGCTTACATTTTTAGAAGGGGACAGAACTTCAATAATGTGCAAGGAGAAGCCTTAAGAAGCATGGGGGTTTCAGCCTGGAGAAAGCTCTGGGGACACCCTTATTGAGGTCCTTTGATACATAAAGGTGGCTTATAAGAAAGATGAGGACACACTTCTTAGTAGGGCCTATAGTAACAGGACAAGGGGTGATGGTTTTAAACTGAAAGAGGGTAGATTCAGACTAAATATATATGAAGAAATTTTTTATTATGAGAGTGGTGAAACACTGGAACAGGTTGCCAGGAAAGGTGGCAGATGCCCCATACCTGGAAACATCCCTGCTTATTCAGTGAAAATCATTTAAGAAAACCAGACTTCACAAAATTAATGATTTGATCTTTTTTTTTCCCTCCCTGGAAGTAATGGAATTGACATGGTCTGTAATTTGAAAATTATATATGCACGTGCTTTCAGCTCTTCCAAGTCACTTTTTCATGTTCTTGCAATAGTGGATAATGATCTGTGGAGTTCAGTCTGAAAGTTTGGCAGAGTGAGCTTTATTTGCATCTACCTGTTGTTTAAGCTTTTGGTCTGGTGACTTTGAAATGGATGTACCTGACCATATGAATCCTATATTCCATTTGAAGTGCCTCTTAATTCTAGGGATGCTTTATCCCCTTAATTACATTGGAGGGTAAAATATATCATTCATATTCGCTTTAATTAATTTTTTAAAAAAGACAAAATGAAAGTTGTAGTATAAAATTGCTTTGTGCTTCCACATGTGGCCTCTTGAGAGCAGTAGTCTTTCAGAACTATTGAAAATTGAGACTTGCTTAACTTTTCAGTCAAGGCATGCTCCTTGTAATAATCATAATTATTCATTGGCAATGCAGAGGGATGCTACAATCCATTGTGTCATTCAATCAATAAAAATGCTGCACTCAAAATTTTCAAGCCCGTTTGTTCTTAAAAGTGTCACACAAGCATTTCTATTTGCGCTTCATTATGGTATAATCTCTATAACTGGAACATATGTTCAGCTAAAGCTAGGCTGCCTTCTGAAATTCTCCCAACTATACTAGAAATAAGCAAGATTAAAATAAATCTCTTTGTTTCCTTGGAGATTAGGAGATTTCACAATCTTAGAACTGTACAAATCTGAGGAAGACTTCAGTCTTTCAAAACACTTGATTTATTTTATCTACGTTTAGGTCATGAAAATATATCTTATGTGTATTTGCCATATAAATGCCACTTAGTACTCTTGACAGCCATGTCTAAAGGGTAGGCAGGTAGGAAGGCAGTCCTGGATCCCATAATGGGACCTCACTGGTTTTTTGAAACTGAGAATATTTAAACTTTCTAGTTAAGTAGAGACCTGGTCCATTGTATGCAAATCTAGTTTGACTTGATCCACAGTAAAAACTGCAGAATTCTGGTTCCAGCAAGATCTGGAAGGAAAAGGACTGAAAACCTCACCCCACTCCTCTCCATATCTTTCCTATTATGTGAAATAGTCATCGACTAAAGTGCTGGTCTCTGAAGCAGGAATTTCATCCAGAAACTTTCCTTTCCAGAAAACCATTCTGATCCTTAGACTACATTGCCAAACTCTTTCTTTTACTCTCTGTGGCACAAGATACTATGAATTCTCTTCTGTTTGTTAGAATATCCTCAACAGGATGGATTGAGTGCCGTGAACATGTATATGTGTTAGATGGTACAGACAATCTACTGGACCTTGAAAGAAATATGTGTCTTCATCTGCAAGCAGAGAAAGAAATTTATTCTAGGTCGTAGTTCTCTCAAGGAAATGTTTTAATCACAGGCCTTTTAAGTAAAATAGAGTTTCTTTTCCCTAGTGTTCTTGCTTTCTTGTTGTGTTTTTTGTTGTTGTTGTGTGTGTTTGTTTGTTTGTTTTTAAGTAGTGGCAATCAGAGTGGTATTTGTGACACCCTGATCCATAAGGCATCTTTTGAGAATTAATCCTGGATTAACTACTTCAGAACATCTAGGAACAGAAGCATATAGTTTCTTGAGTGTGATAAAGGATAAAATTACAAGATGGGTAACAAATTTAGCTATATATTCAAGGTCAGAGTGTTGCCAGCCACAGACAGAAGCACAAATTTACACACCTACTTGGAGAACCTGAAAATCAAAATTCAAGATGCCTACGGGATCTGGGCCACAAAGTCATCATTTTTAAGCATAATATCTGAATTCTGATTAGTCCAGACTAGAATTTGTTAGTAGATTGGAAACATCCTTCCAAGTTTTTTCTTAGTATACTCTATTAGGAGCAGTCAAAATTAAAATCTAGAGATTTGATCTGGAGGAGAGCAATTCAAAACATTTTATCTGTGTATAACATGACATTTGCAGCTGCTTTGGGAGAAAATAACAAATTAATAGCAAAATAGTTCTAGAAACAGGCCTAATTTCTTGCAATAATTATCAGTTTAAACTTTAAAAGTCTGAAGTATTTGAAGCTAGAAAAATATTCCTGATTAATATGTTGCCTTATTGGAAAAAACCTTCCTATTGTCTTTTTTCACATAAAGCCTGCTTGACTATTACAACAAGACCATGTTTGTCTTTCATAACGACTTATTTATAAGCTCTTTAAATTGCAAACATTTGATGATGATGCTCTATTACGAGCTACCCACTGCAACTGCACTTTCACTTATCAAAATTGTCATGAGAATGCAATTCCTGCAAGAGAAGGGAACACAAATACTACATATGGTAAAAACAACTTTGGATACTTGCCCTAATTATGCATTACTTGTTCACTGAGCCAATTAAGTCACTTCATTTATTCACACACTAATACAATCAGCTCTGGAGAAAGATGGGAATATCTATCAGTGCTCCTGAACTCTGCAGTGCTCTGCCCAATTCACATCTGACTCTTAACTGAGTTGGATGCTGTGACTGCCGACAAGTGCAACCTCTGGTCTGCAAGGGCAGCAGTGGGACCCTCATGCTGAAAGCATCCACACCCTTCAAGCCTACTCACCAGAGCACCATTTTTCTGATCTAAAGGATCGCTAGTTCACAGACTTTCAAACTTAGAAGTCATAATGCAGCTAGACCTTACGCGTGTCATGGTTTAACCCCAACGGGCCTGTAGGACTACACAGCTGCTCTCTGGATTGGGAAAAGGATCAAAAGGGAAGGGAGAACTTGTGGGTTGAGGTAAGAATACTTAAATAGGACAGCATTGTGATGCACAATGCAGTTGTTCACCACCTGGTGATACCCAGCCCATCCCTGAGCAGTGATCGCAAAAACCAGTCCTGTGCTGCTGATCCTGGAAGAAGAGAGAGAGAGACAAAGATGGAAAAGCCAGCTTCAGCTATATATGGAGCATGATGCTAATGGTAGGGAATATCTCTTTGGCCAGCCTGGATGTCAATCTAGGTACTGTCCTGTTATGTTCCCTCCCAGCTTCTACGTGTACCTGCAGCTGGAAAGTCAAAAAAGTCCTTGTTCTCTTTGGAAACAGCCCAAATATCAGTGAGTCCTCCCATTCTTTTCATACCAAGTCCAAAACACAGCCGGGCTACTGGGAAGAAAAAATTAACTAGAAAAAAAATTAACTTCAAAGTGTTATCACATTATTCTCATAATAGATCCAAAAAGACTACTAAAAATAAAAGATTCTAACTACTACAAAGAAAATTAACTTGATCTCAGCAAAATTAGCACAATAAGGCAGGCAAAGATTTTTCAATCTGCACGAAGCCAATGAACAATAGGACCCAAATTCATCTATAGCTGTTCGCTCATATTGATTTAGAAGGCTGATGTATGGAATTTGCTATTTTGCTTCTAGGTAACTTGTTGTATTGGGTGATAATTCTCTCACTGCTAAAATAAAGCTCTAATTTTGAACGAACATGTGCATTGGGTGCAGGTTGTGCAGGTGCTGGCAGCTCCCTGTGAGGAGCGGCCGGTTCCGCCCCGTGCCGGACGCAGCCGGTTCCAGCGGCCCCAGCGGCCCCAGCGCAGGGCACAGCTGAGCCCCTCAGCCACGGGCGGGCGCCTCGGGGAAAGCCGGGGGAAGAAAGGGCAAAACGCTGCCCGGCAGCCAGGGCTGAGGGAAACCGAGTGAGAAACAGCCCTGCCAGCCCCGAGGGGAGAGCAGGAGGAGGGCAGGAGCTGCTCCTGGCGGCCCCGCAGAGATTCCCCTGCAGCCCCGGGAGAGACCTCAGTGAAACAGGGGAAAAGTCTGAGGAGGAAGGAGCAGCAAAGAGGAGCTGTAATGGACTGACCAGAGGCCCCCATTGCCCTGCATTGCTCAGAGGGGAGGAGGTGGAGGAGTTGTGAATGAAGGAGTGAAGTTGAACCTGGGAAGAAGGGAGGGGTAAAGAGAATGGTAGAGAGATTTGGTTTTATTTCTCATTACACTACTCTTATTTGTTTGGTAATAAGTTAATTTCCTTAATTCAAGTCTGTTTTGTCTGTGATGGTTATTGGTAAGTGATGTCCCTGTCTTTACCTCGACCTACAAGCATTTCCATCTTATTTTGTCCCCCTGTCCTCTTGAGGATGGGGAGTGAGAGAGCAGCAGGGTGGGCATCTGGCAGCCAGCCAGACAACAACATGTCTGCATTTGTGCAGCATCGGCTCTGACACCCGGTTTAGTATGTTCACACTTAGTGACCGCTGATAACTTTGAGCTTTTGGACATGAGCTTCTAGCAATTGCAGGCAATGCTACTGTTTATCAGTTCAATATCTGATATTATTTAGTACACTCATTTATATTAGTGGCATGGTAAAAAGCACGCACAGTCTTTTATACATTTTGTAATAACAAATATTGACTTTCTGATTCTGCTCACTCTCCAAAAAACAACACTTACAAGTAAAAAAGTGAGCTTCAGTAATCCATTCCAAATTATGAGCTCCTAGCGGTAGTTAGAGCTGCTGTTTGGAACTATAAATTACCATGCATAGATGGTAGCTAGTCATTTTATTTATTTTTCCCTGTGAAGCTTCCTGTTGTGTTTAAACTGTTGTAATCCTTAGAAGTGGAAGAACACATGGGGTAGAAAAAGCTGTCTTACTGTAAAATTATGAGACATGCACAGCCATCATCAGATGCAAGAAAACCAGCTTTCTGCTTTTTTTACTTCAAATATTAATTAAACTAAATATATGTGGAGTGACTGTGGTTTTCTTTTTTTTTTTTTTTGTATAGGAGAATGGCAGCAGTTATCACTATCTCTAGCAGTGCAATGTGAACATTTCAAGAGAAAAAAGAGAGCTAAACTGCTACTTGCCGTCCAAACAGAGACGTACTAAAGTGAATGTGATATGTTCAGATGAAATAAAACAGTTTTGCATGCCCCTAGGAAATGCTAATATGGAAACAAAGGTACAGAAGTGAAAATCCATAGCTGATCTGGAGACTAGGGGCCAGGCTGAGCTCCTTGAAAGGGCAATTGATATGGTTGAAATTAGCAAAATCTGGAATATTTGATTTGATACAGTCTCTAATTGCTGCATTTAAGGGTGAAAGACTTGTCTATGGAAGGGTTTGGGAGGTTTTTTGTTTGTTTTGGGTTTTTTTCCAGTAATTTCTTCAAAGCCCTGCTCAGGGTGAGCCAGGCTAATTGGAGTCTGATCTGGAACTTCTAGGCTGATCATAATCAGAATCAGGTCTGGGCTTTTCATGTCATTGTCCAGAGAACAAGCTCGGGATGTGCATTTCAAAAGATGATGCAGTGCTGTCCAGAAAGTTCAAATGTTATTTTTGTTGTCGTTTTTTTGTTTTATTTTGTTTTGTTTCAAGACCTCAATTAAGTAAGACCATTCTTTAGCAGTTATTATGTCAATCAGGCACATACAATCCTCCTGCTGAAAATCTGAGCTCCTTTCTGTACTAAGTACAACACAGTCTTTTAGATCAAATAGAGGCATTTGCAACAGCATGGGGTTCAACAGCTCTTTATCTGGTTAAAGTTATATGCAATAAATAAAATTATTTTCTTCTATTGTGTTATTTCTAAATTTGATTTTGATACCTCCAGTAATGTCCCTACAAATTTCTAGGTAGTGCACTAGGAAAATAAAGGGCTGGATTAAAGGTAATCTAACATATATGATAGTGTTCATCTGCAGGAGCTTCTGCAGCAGAAATCGGAAACTTGTATGTTTTAATTTTCCCACCTCTACCTATGCCAATTCATCATTTTCCACTTCTAACCTCACAATCCTTTGGATTGAAAGGTTGAGAGAGGCACAATTGGTGCTTTATTTCTCTGCAGTTGTCCAGCTTTCTTTCTCTTTCTTCTGTTTTCAGGGAGAAACAGCAGATAATTTGAAAGCAAAATGTGAGCATCTTTGCCACAAATGTCCTCCTTCTGACTGAATGTTTCTGAGTGTTTCAGTTGAGGTTCAGGTAACAAATCATTTTTCCATTCAACTCTCCTGAATCAGTCTGTAGTGCAGAATTTATGGGAACAGAAACTAAAAAAAAACCAAACAAACAAACAACCCAAAGATTGGCTTTATTTGTTTTTAAACAGCAAGGTTTTCCTCAACTAATCTATAGGATAGATTTACTATCACACGCAGGTTAGTGGATGTTTTCAAACATGGAGTACTCTCACCTTATGAAGAAAGTGAACAGAAAGGGTATTGACTAGCCACCATAATGGTATTGTTTCTTTCCTTCTGCTCTTGTTCAAAGAGGCATTGGTTCTTGGAGCAGAGGTGTAGACCCATGGGGTGGGTACGGAAAGCCAACGAAAGTCAGCAGCCTGTAAAGCCACCAGCATTGACAGAAAGAAGCACTCTACATAGTCCTTTAAAGTACAGCCCTCACAGAGCCTCTAGGAAGTTGCTGAATTACTCCTTGTGATCTCTGACACGTGCAAGAGGAAGTACAAGAGTGTACAAGAGATATACGTAGGGACAGACAGAGATATAGCCTGAAAGTGTACAAACTGTAAAGTAAGTCCGGCACAGCTATGTCACTGTGGGAGTAACGGGGAGGGAATCATGAACCAAAGGACTCACAGCCTTAATGTTGCTTCTCTTAGCTGCCTACAAAATTTCTTTTAAAAAAATAACTTTTAAAGTACTGAATTAAACAGTATAAACAAAGCATGAGCGAAGGAATTGTCATCCCATATGGTCATCTAATTTCTTCAGTGGTAATTCTTATACTGATTCAGAATAAGTTTGCTTTCTTCAGAAAACAAACCCAAGCACTAGAATGTGTCAGACTTGCATTCCTCTGATCACTGTTCAAGGCATCGCTAGATTTTTATCTTCCCGTCTTTGACAAAAAGTGGTGAGTACTTGCTTTTTATATTGTCTGCTGAACTTGGTTCAAAACTACAATAACCACTTGTAACTTTCAAATAATCATTTCAATGGGTGCTACTGTTGTTTAAGTGCTTTTTGGTGTGCTCCATTCAGTTCACCCAATTCAAGGCATAGATGAAGATGCAGGCTTTACTGAAGGAATCAATAATCTTGAGGAAACAGGCACATAAAGAATATGAAAGTACCTCAGTTATAGCTGACACAAGATGAAGATCCAAATGATATAGAGAGTGCTGTTAGCTCCAGATACCCCATGTTTTATTTTCCTGGAGAATCATAACTTAATTGGCTGCACTGTGTAAAGAAGGTGATAGAAGACAGGTGATATCACAAATACTGTTTGTATTGGGAAGTGGTGAGATGTGATGGAAGAAATTAATGGATGATAGAGAAAGGAAGAAGGTGAAATGGGAGGATGAGATACATACTTTCATTTCTGTGTTTTTGCAGTTATTTTTGTTGTTGAGACACCAGGAATAATAGCTCAGACAAATCTAGATATGCCAGCTTCCAGAAAACATCACCAACCTTTGTTTTTCTGTCTTATTAATGCCTGTTATTCAAAAGGCAGCAGATGCAGAATCTTGGAGTTCAATTGATGGCTCAGTTTGTTGTTCCTTGGGAATGCAAACAGACAGGTGTTCACTGAGGGGAATACATACACAGTTCTGGGAAATCTAGGTAAGCAGAAGAGATTGTATGGGAATAGCTGGTGTGGTGGAAGGAAGGAAAATAAAGATAAAACAGGAGACAGAGTAAAAGACTATGTGTGACGGGTGGCTGCTGATAATTAACTGCAGTTTCAGCAGAAAACGAGAATGGAAACCAAACAAGATATCAAAATGAGAATTACAAGAGAAACTGTAGAAACTTTAAGGGAGAGCATCAGTTTGGCAAGATATAGAGTAGCCTTAACAGGCAAGTCAAATCAAATAATAGTCAGTACTTTTTCCTGTTGATTTTGATGCCAGTACAACTCACTGTGTGATGATAATTCACTCAGCTTTACCTGTCTTATGGTAACATTCAAGACATTTCTTTCTGCATGATGATATGTGGTGAAGGAAAGGTGTGAAAGGAGTTTAAGAGGCATACTGCTCTTCCGTGATTTGTTTTTTCAACAGTATTCATTTTTGAGTCAACTCTATCATTCCTGGTATCACGATTATTAGTCTCAGTCTAGATGTAACCATTTCCTTTCAGAGATCTGAAATCATTTTCTTACCAAGCTAATAAGTATTGTTGCAACCAACATGAATTAGTTTCAGCATCTTTGTAAAAAAGTTAGAGAAAATGAAGAATTGTTTGCACTAAATGCAGGGATAAGGAATGTTGTATTGTCCCCACCACCTGCATGGGTAAGGAACTCAATCAACATATGGGAGAGTGCGACAGTTTTTTTCAAAATAACTATGGGTTTCTACAGTGTAGGCAATTTTATCAGAGGAATTCCCCTGGAATCCTTTTCTAGTTAGTGAATAAGTAGCTAACACAGTGGAATGCAAAGCACATTTGGTCAGATCAGTGACCCTAACTCCATTTTTAGTTTGGCTGAGATCTCTGCTAACCATAATACTGGTCCTAAATAACAGAGTCAGAGGCAGGGTGCAAGGAATCCCACCCATACTGTCAGATATTTCTGTTGCTTGGAGGGATTTGAACCTACCTATTTCAGAAATGAGGAGATGAACCACCCAGCTAGAGAGTGGTCTGGGACAGCTTTCTCATTCACCCACCTTGTATGCAGTCCTTAAACACCCAGATGTCATAGCATCACAGCGGGGATGACACAGTGTACAATGGCCCACCTGGGTTTCTGCCTCTTCCTTCTCTCTCTTCTGTCTGTGGCTTCTCCACTTTGGCTACAATGCTTACCTATGAATTGAACAACTCCTCCAGAATAGTCTACTGGAGAATTTAGCACTCTGTCTGGAGAACATGAGATGTGAGCTGATGTATTATGAAGTCCCTTATCTCAGGGGGTTTGGATAGAAAAAGACTCTTCCACTTCTAGTCCCCAAATTGTTTCCCAGCTGGACAAAGTCTGTAAAGTTGATGCTGTCTGTGTAAGTGGACTCCAGAGGATTAGGAGGATGACATGGGAGGCTTTAGGCACAGAAAATAAGGTAAGGAACAGGGACATTAGTTGAAACCGAACATCAGTCTAGTGGTGGCTTAGATTAAAGTCTAAAACCCCTCAGTGACAGAAGAAATGATAAAAGGTAACATGCTCTGCTTTCCAGATTTCACAAGGTAAATAAAAAATAGCATAATGTTTTCTGATGAAGGTTTTGCCATGTTCTTTAAGGAAGGATCTACAAATGGAATTCATACTAGTATTGCATTTCCTCATTAGATTTTCTGAGAAGGGACTGTTTGCCTTTTTGAATGTTTTAGGCCAGTTTGTGCATCTAAGATACTACAAAAGACTCTTGCCATAAATAGTCATCAGGGGTTTTGTATTCTTGCCAAAAATCTGTTTTAATCAGAGGTAAGTACCTTTGGAAAGCTTCAGAACTTTATTAGACAAGTTTCAAGGTGGAGATATTTGCTTAAAATATGCCAACTCTTCAAAACAATCTTTACACACTGTCGACCCCTTTACCTATTATTCCATCTTCTTTTTTTCCCCTCACTTTTCCCTCCCTTCTCGCTCCTTTTTTCCTTCCTTTTGCCTCCCTTTCCCCCTCCCTTTCCCCTTTCCTTTTCCTTTTTATTGTTGTTTCATTTCATTTTCCATGAGACAGTGTCAATTCTGTGAAATCTGAGATTCTACCTAAGGCTAGGAGTGTGGAAGGGTCAAGGGGTTCTGATCACAGCCGACCTGCATCTTCTGAGGCTTTATTATCATCCCGAACTAAACAAAAAAGTAAGTGCTCTTAGGAAAATACAAGGCAAACAATGTTAAATGGAATGTACATCTCTTTAACTCACCTTGTCTTTACAAAGTAGAATATAAGCTGAAAGAGTGCAGAGTCTCCCTCCAGAATGAAAACAATGCTTTTCTAGTCATCTGGCTATAAATCAATGGTGAGTACTAACAATGAAATTACAAAAACTCTCTTAAACAAAATAGATTATAAGTTGGTGGTTATGCAAAATAAAGGATCACAGCAATCTAGTAGTAATTCATTTTTTAAATTTCAAAACCTAAAATAATTAAGCACATCTTGCCCTCATTTACACCTGTGCAAATCCTGTTATATTCAGCAAGACTTTGCAAAAAAGACAAAACTCATCCCTAGCAAATTAAGAAATGAACACATAATGAGAAAGAAACTGGTTGCCTTCCATTTCCCAAGGTATTAATTTTTCACTGATGACATTTTTCTGAAAAGTCTTCTACTTTATACTTATCCAGGATTAGAATCCAGACCACATGCTATAGGTATACTGTTGCACCAAACAAAGTCCATTTGGTGGTGTTTAGATGTTTGGTTTAGTATTGTTTGCTTACTGTCCTGGAAGCTGGGAAACACAGCAGTGTCCTCAAAGTGCTGGAGGTGTTCAAGGTGATATTTTGGTTCCCATTTTGTGCTGAAACATGAAGACAACCCGATGCAGGTGTATTGTTCCTGGGAGATTTTGGCAGAGTATTTGAGACTGGGACTATGAAAACTGGGCAACCTGGATGTTTTCAGCAAGATGCTGTGAGATTCCTGTTATTTTAATGTAGAACTAGCTGTGACCAGTCAAAAAATATGATGGATTTCTTAAGTACACTGAAGCTTCAAGTCAACTACTGAGCAACTCCCCCAGCTCCAGTGAAGTAAACTGAAATTACAGGTGTACACTCACTTATGCCAGTGTAAAATCGCTAAAGGAAATTTAATGCCCTGAATTCATGGTACACTGGTCTAAGGGGCTGATTAACAGTCCACAAAGGGCAGTGCTTCAGATCCTGACTTAAGGGACCAAAAGTATCACACACATACAAAAATTTTTTTTTTAAAAGAAAAGGGTAGCTCATGTGAGCCAGTTGTGATTTTGGAATCATACAAACAATTAATGTGAATATGTGGCATTTTTTCAAATTGTAATTTCCTCTTCACTATCATTACAGCCCTTGAAAAGTGATGACAGTCTACTACTTTCAAAAAAATGCTCTCTCTAAATAGTAATTGCTTATTTGCATTGAATCCTTAACACTCTGTATCACATAATTGCCAAAACGTACTGAAAAATTATTGAACAAATTTGTGAGCAAATATAACATGACTGTCTTCTGAAGAAAAATGCATCTCACTGATACTACTAATTGCATATTTATTACAGCTTTGCCTGTCAAGATAATGAGGAAAATTGTACACAGGCTACTCTTAAATTACCTATTGGTGAACAATGGGGGGTTTTTCTATCTATCATAATTTTGCGCAAAAGCAGAGTACAATTTACAGTCTCATTCTTCCATCTACATTGTTTTGCTGTTGGTTGAAATTTTAAATGTTCTGTGGGAAGGCTTTTTATTTCTTTTGGTGGTTTTTTTTGTTTGTTTTGTTTTTATGTTCCATTATTGACATTTTTAATATATGCTTGCAAAAAAAAAAGCAAAGCAAATACTTTACTGTGAAGAGTAGAATGGCTCATCCATGTACACCATAAACTGACAGCCTCATTGTAGCTAACTAAATGTTGATGAAATGTCAAACTTGAGATAACATTAATAATAATTTTTTCCATAAGTATAGTGCTTTAAAGTAAAACATAATGTACCAGAGTGCTTATTGTCTTCACTGCACACCTCCATGATGAGAGACTAGCATAACTAACTTCTTACATTTTAATACAAATAAAAATCCTTAAACAGGTTTTCAATGGTATCTTTCCTTCCATACCATGATCATCATTTATGCTTTTTTTTTTCCTTAACTTTCGTTAATATCTTTTTTTTTTTTTTTTTTAAGTGCAAAGTGTGTCATAAGTGGCGCTTTAAATCAGTTTTCATTTGAATGAAACTGGGAAGTGGTGGTGGTGGTTTCTTCTGTAATCGATCTACCTCAGACTTGTTCTCTCTGTAAGGATCAGAAGAACTGAAATGCTTTTTTTATCACAGAAGAGCTCAGTGTATGGCCTGTGCTTGTGGACCAGACTAATCTGATTAAAACGCAGTCATAAGCAGGTATTTTTTTTCAATATTGAAGATATTATGGGTGGATTAAAGAATATTTTAGGCATGTTATGTTGTCAAAACTGCTTAAATAATTTTAGTGGACATCTTTAACAGAAGGTTGTACTTAAAGGTCACTGTTATTACTTTATGGAAAAGTCATTTACCCCTAAGTGTTCAAAACTTTTCTGTGTTAGCTACACATATCTCAAATGCTAAGCAATATCTTTGCTTAGCAGTTGTATATTGATAAGTAGTCCCTGAGGTAATTTGATGTCCTGGGGGGATCTACGCCCGAAGAAACAGATTAAGAAACCATTTACCTGCCAACTGTTAGCACACAACATCTTCTGAGGCTGTCTTCTGCAGTTAGCTTGGTGTAAATCAGTTTATTAGCTTGTATGAATGTGTAGAATCTGTTTTACTACTGTTTCTCAATATTTTCTCTAACAATGGTGAATTCTGATGGATATCTCCTTTTCAAATCTTTTTGTCATGTTGAAGTATCTGGGAAAGGATTAGTGAGAGCCAATAAAGAACCTGCAAAAGGTGATGAGGTACATGTATAGTGAGTGCTGTAGTTACTGTTTAAGCACAGTGTATTACTTGATCCTGTGTGTACTGCTTTGCAATATACTAATATTTTTCAAAATTCTTGATCACTCCCCCTAAAGATCTCTGTGACAGACAGAGAATGGTACTATAGTAACTAATTTTTCAGAATCTGATAGCCTTGAATTTATTAGACTCAAAAAGACAAGGAAGAAACTTGAAAAAGTATATAGGCCAAAATACTTGTTCCTAAAATATGAATTTAAAAGCTATGTGGAATTATATAAAAATTTACTTTGCTTTATGTCTCTGCTATGAAACAACTTAGACCGTTGTTTTAATACTTAAAATAGGAAGACACTTCCATGTCTAACCTAGGCATTATCTAACCTGATTCTTCTATTTCTTTTGGAGTTATAAATACGATTATTAATGCAGATTTTTAGCATTATTACTTTTTTTCTGTAGTTCCTAGATTTTGGCTGTCCTTTTCCATGGGAGAATTCTATTTAACTTGTGCAAAAAGTAGAATTCAAAGACATTCAACAATCCATTTGCAAAACACTGTGTGGGAGGTACAGAAAAACATTTCTTGTTATTTTTGAAAAATTTCCAGGCTATTATGTGTTTCTAAACTCTTCAGCTATATTGTACCTTTCTGTGAAATTATGTTTTCATGCAGCTGATGCACAAAAGTTGTGCCTTAAAAGGGTCCCATCTTAATGTGCTGAATTTGCAAGTGACTAATTCTTTGAGGAGAAGAGAACAAGCTACTCTTTTCTCTTGTTGGTTGTGTGAAGTCACAGATTCACAACAGAGAGAACTTTGCATTGCTCACAGGATCCAGAGTCTGGTTTACATTGTGGTATGAGATCTACTGTGAGTATAGCTGATGGGCTAGGGAGTTGGGGTTCATATTAGACATCAGAATGAAAACAAAGAGTTGCAATAACCCATGCCCTAGCAAAGACTCCAGAAATTATGAATCAGAATATTAATTACAGCTGGCATCTGACCCTACCATCTTTTCTGATGGGCAGGTTTTCAGTTCATGTTTCCTTTTAACCTTAATCTATAAGAATTTAGATGACCTCCGACTCTATTTTTGGTGTCTGAAAATGAGTCCCATATCTTTTCTTTTTACCCCTAAGTATGAAGACTGGAATTCTAAGGGGGTCACATTATATTTTTTCTGCCTATAGAAAAAAGTTTAGATTATTTGGAGGTGGGGCGGGGGCAGAAAATAAAAACCCAGGCATGACGAAAAATTGAAATTTCTAAACATATGGCAGGAAAACAGAACATTAAAACATAACTCAGATGCATGGTCCTTCATAGCAAAATAATTTTAAATCAGGTTACTAACTCTGTGAAAAAGCTATGAAACAAGCATGTCCATTCTGTATTAAAAGACTTCAGCAAATTATGTTATTCTGGGGTGAACCTACTTGAAACAAGGAGAACTTCACAGCTTTGAGTTCTCACTGTCCTCACCAGACTAGAACCCATTGTTGGAACTAGCCTTGTCTATAGAAAATGGATTTTATATCACCAAATACTCATTTAGATGTAGAATTTTCTGGTAAGTTTGTACTAGAAAAGTTCAAATAATGATCTAAGGGCTGCTTTCATTTTGAGATAGGGTTATTTCAGCCCAAAATATAAGTCTACTTTGTTGCAGGGATCTTTGATCTTGAGGTAACCACACTGTTTCAGTGGAGGGGTTTTTTGTTTAGTTATCTTTTGGAAGAGATCAGGCACTCAATTTCTTCAACTATTCGACTGGGTTGACCACTGTAGTATTTTTCTGGCCAACAAAGGAGGAAGACTGTCCCTTCTTCTACCTTGTTTGTTCATTTTAGATTTTTTTTTTTAATTTGAAAATGACTTTCATGCAAAGTAAATGAGTAATTACAAAGTAATTCTGTGTTTTTAGTGATGGCATTTAAACGAGTTGCTGTCATGCAGGAATGAGAGCAGGTCAGTGCTCAACTGTAGTCAAGAAAAGCACATAGACTGGGAGAGACCGTTAGTAAAGGAACAGTGAGCAGAACTGAAAGCAGTGTACCATTGTGTAAATAATGATGTTTCTCACAGCTTGAACGCAGTACAGCATTCTTGTTATCTGACCTCGGAAAGGAGCTAACTGAATAAAAAAGGCATAGATAAGAGCAGCAGAGATGGTCAGAGGTATGAGATTAATTGAATAGACTATTACACTTCATCATGGAAAAGAGGAGTATGACTAAGGGGAAATATGTTAAGATGTGGTATGTTGAAAACTGATATCGTGATACGTAAGGAGTGGTTATTCACTGACCTTCATAATACAAGAGGTTGGGGGTAATAAATGGAGTTATCAGGCTTGAAATTATCACCTTACTTTGTAAAGTAAGCTAAAAAGTATGAATGACATGAAAATGAAATGGCTAAATTAATGGTGAATAGGATCACTGGATGGAATCAAACATGATGGTTTAATTACAGCCTCTGGATCCACAGGTCCCTAAACTGTTGTAGATTTGACAATATCAATGTAGTGTGCCTACTCTTTGCTAAATGTGTTTGACCATTTTTAGTCATAGGTTAATGGAGCTTTTATGCTACCTCAGTGATGAAGAAATTTATGTTCCCATAGGTCTTTAAACACTGTCCCTTTAAGAACTGCCATCTCATGTCCTTAAATAAAACTTAATTTACTGACAGCTGCTGTCCTTCAAATTGATAATAGGACTGTGATCATAGACTTCATTACTCTCTGCGTTCTTAGCCATAGCTCTAACAATTGCCATTTTTACTTTATCTGAGATTGGATAGGTGGTGGTTGATATGTACATGTTTCCTTTTCCTCAGACTGACGTGTATTTAATTTAGCTCCGGACTTTGTTCAGCTGCTTTGTTTTGCTGAAATGCTCTAGAGGGTGAGCCTACAGCCACAAATCCTTCCAGGTTTGTATTCAATTTGCAAATCCTATATTTGTAGCAGAAAAAAGTGCTCTCTGTTCTCAGGGGGAGTGTTTGTCAGACCTTTTTTGGCAACAGCAATAAGTAGTTTATGGTCAATTTCATCTAACACTGGCCTCCCATAAATAAAGACATGAAACCTTTTACACTCACAGACTAAGGCCAAAGAGGCTTTTCTTTTTGCACACATCAACACTTACGCATTTCAGATACTAAAAGAAAAAGAAGATATTAGTCTCCAGTTCTGGCTATGTTGCTAAAAGCCTATACTCTGACACTAACTACTTCTGTATGAGCGAACATAGCCAATTACCTCTGTGTTTGTTGTACCATTGGGCTGTATGGGAAACTCTTAGAATCTGAGAAACTGAATGAGATCTTGACTCAGGATTGCCTTGTTCATTTAACTTGGGGGATAACACATCTAATGGCTAAATGGGATGCTAAGTTACCAAACTGAATTTTCACTCAAAGGAATCTCTTCCTTGCAAGCGCTCTTATTTGGAAACACATGTCCAGCACTGGCTTCCAAATACTGTGCATTTTTGTTATCTTCTCTCCCTGTTATATTGCTTCTGTTACAGGCAATTCATTTGTTTGCTCTTTGTATGTTCTGCCACCCATCAGATTTCTTTCTTACCATATTTTGTTCTCTTTTGTTTCCCACTCTGTTGCTCCTCTGTTTGAGCTACCTAAAATACTTGATCGTGTTCTTCTTTTGCTTCTCCAAATTAGAATCTCATCCAGGTGATATCCCTTTATATCATAAAAAATGGATTGTTCTAATAAAACTATTACAAATCACAGTATAAGCTGTACTACAAGGGAAATGAAGTCTCCCAAATAGCTGGAGTGCTTTTTGGGTTGTGCATGGGGTTTTGCTTTTTTTCAAAATTACGTAGGAGATCTTTGTAGCCTTATCAAGTGATGGACAAGTTTGTCAGCCATTTCTCCTAGACTCTCTCATCTCTGTAACAAGAGGAGAATATCTTATACTCTTGCCCATTTACTTTGGATGCATGTATGAGTTCTTATATTATACAGTGAGAAGTGAGTGAGCCTTAATTGCTCAGAGAGCAAGTAACTCAATTAACCAAGCCAGTTTCTCTTGAGAAGACAAGTATGGGCATCACAGAATGGAGCTGAATGATTTGGTAGGTATCCAAGTTCTCATTTCTCTTAACTTCGTTAGATATGTTTGTCTTTTCTTTCAGTCCTCTATCCTTCTGTTTGGTTTATACTTCACATGAAACAATAGACATGAGTTACTTTAACCCTATACTGGGCACTTCACACCTAAGTGCATCTTTTTCTCCTCCATTTTTTGTCCAGTGTATTTCTCCGTAAGTTTAATTCCCTCTGCCTGGCCATGCATTGAGTTCAAAGAATGTCAACAAAGCTGTTGAAGGTCTAGAGAACAAGTCTTATGAGAAGCAGCTGAGGGAACTGGGGTTGTTTAGCCTGGAGAAAAGGAGGCTGAGGGAAGACCTTAACACTCTCTACAACTGCCTGAAAGAAGCTTTTGGCAAGGAGATGTCAGTCTCTTTTCCCAAGTAATAAGTGACTGAATGAGAGCAAATGGCCTCAAGTTACACCAGGGCAGATTTAGATTGGATATCAGGAAAAACTTCTTCCCAGAAAGGGTTGTCAAGCATTGGAACAGGCTGCCCAGGGAAGTGGTGGAGTTACTATCCCTGGAAGTGTTTAAAAGGTTATGAGGGACATGGTTTACAGGTGGACTTGACAGTATTAGGTTAATGGTTGGATTCAATGATCTTAAAGGTATTTCCCAACCAAAATGATTCTATGATTCTATGAACATCCCTATATATCCTGATTACTACTACACAGAAATCAACTTTATATGTGTCATAGCTTGTTTTCTAAAGTAATTTCTTGAGAACTCCAGTTTTGATGTCTATTCCTTGGGTCTCTTCTGAACTGTGTTTGATTGCTGGTGTCATCAGATGACTGGAAAGGTTCTGGAGAGGTCATTAATTTCATCCTCTTACTCTAAGGCAGAATCTGTTATATCTCTGTCAGTCCTGATGGATGCTTGTCTGTTTTGCCCTAAAATGTTTCCTAATGATGGAGACTCCATAACTTCTGCAGGCAGCCTCTTGTACTTTGACATCCTTACCTTTATAAAGTCTTCTCTGCAGCCTAATCTGAAACTCTCATGCATTGCTTCAAGTCTGTTTTTCACTTCTAATGATCATGAACAAGAGGAAAGAAGATGGAGAGAACAATAGCTTTTTAAATGTTTTAACAGCACTATTTAAACACTCATTCACACCATCTTTTTTTTTCCCCAATAGACTAAAACCAACACTAGTTTCTTTAATCTACCAATAAATTCTTACTCTTACACCTCTGAGTCTCCTTACTCATGTCCTGACCTTTCAACTTACCTATACCTTTTACTGAAATGCATTTGTAGACACAATACTTTGAGGCCATTCCAAGGTTGTATAAGACTGAAGGGCTATACTCTGTATCTTGCAGGATGTATGTCTATTAATGCCTCTCGGTATGCGAGGTCTTCATATAGTGTTGCAATAGTGTGACATCATTGATGGGTAGGCAGTTTGTGATTTTTATAATTCTGATGTAATGATCTTGTACTTCTGTTACAATTGATTTTCACTTGTTCTTCTGGAATTGTAATCTCTCTTTACCCTGAAAACTGCACATCTAATTTGCTGGGATTCATCTAAATTCTGCACTCCTCATTATATGCTGTGTCTTCCCAGTCTGGTGCCATGAGTAGTGTTTAATAAGCATATGCTATATTCAGTCATCAAGCTATTATTGAAAGTATAGATTGATACTATAACTAGGGAGGACTCCTATAGAGATGCCCTCAATTTTTAATATTAAGTTGTTGATAACCACTTTGAGAATTATTTTTTCTAACCAACTTCGCAACTTTGATATATTTCTCTAGACTTTCTAGTACTTCCTGAGCTGGCTAGCAAAACCTGTATTTTAGGTAAATCCTTACTAAAGGTAGGATGTATAATAGACCACTTCATCTGCCCGCAAAATCTGTTTGCCAGAGAAGGAAAATAAATAGGTTTGGTCTAGTTTGCTTATGATATATCTACAGCATATAATTCATGTCCTTATTTTTTTTATTCCAGGTGTTTTCAATAATGTTTTTCTAAGTATTTGAATGGAAATTGGAATCAAGCTTGAATAATCCTTATTTCCTTTTTTCTGTTTAAAGATATTTACTGTACTTTCCCTCATCTAGTCTTCCTGTAATTTACCCACTCTCCCAGGGATGAACAATATACTCCACAGGTCATCATTTAATTACGTGACAAAGACAAAACATTCCTGTCTTCTAGGACAACCTGTTCCAGTACTTGCTACTCTTATGGTGGAACAGTTTTTACTATTGTCCAATCTGAACCTTCCAAGTTGCAATTTATGACTGTTGTCCTGTTATGTTGTCTGCCAGTACTGAGTTATTATTTATTTATTTAGAGAGTGTTTTTCCATCTAAGAGGATTTTTATGGATGGAGTTTCTCTGCCTGCCTATGTCTCAGGCTTATAAGTAGCTTTTTTTTTTTTCCCTTGGTTTTCACTGGAAAAAACATTTTAATTGAAAAATACCAATAACCCCCATATATTTACCCATTTGATGTTGTCAATAATACCTATAGCAAGTGTTACTTGAAATGCCAGAGGCATAAGAAAGGCATTTACTATAACATCATGAGTTTTTGTAAACTATTATATTATGAAAGGTGAGTCTGGATTTATTAAGAACTTATTCATAATTTCAGAACACTGGTTATTTTTTCTGTTACAGGTTTTCTCTGTCTTAATTTCTTTTAGCCAGGACATTGATCCAAAGACAACTGATATATTTTATTTAAGTTTATTAGGTATTAATTTAATTTTAACAAAAGCTCCACAAATTCTGATAAACTGAAGCTATGTTCCTGTGCCATGTTTCTAAGTTCACCAGGCAGAACCCCCTGATTGTGGTATAGGATTTGATCCTGATATTTTAAAGTATTAAAGCTCTGATTTAGTGAAGTGCTTAAAGTCGTGTATAACTTTAATCATTTGAGTAATTACAATGATGCTCAAGACAAGAGGTGAAATTGAATTCATGTCTTGAGAGATTTGCCTCATTTATACACTCCAATTTGTTGTATTCAAACAGAACTAAAATATCAACTCAAGAGAAATCAGTGCGTTGCTTGCATTCCAGCTTCTCCACATCATCAAATGGAAAGTAAATAAAAAAATAGATTACAAATGTGAATCTTTTGGATATGCAAAGCTTAGTGCCAGAAGTGTGGTATTTTTTGAAAACTCGTTTTGAAACTGGCTTGGTTTTGAATTAAAGGGAATATTTTTCAGAGCTCTGTTACAATATGAGCAAGTCTTATTTCATGCAACACTAACTTAGAGATGCTTTCCTAAGGAGAACTGATTGCAATATTTGTTTTCCTTTAGGTAGTCAGTGTCAACAGCAAGTCATGCATAAAGTTTATTAAAACCTGTTAATTTTCTCTTGTTCTTAAGAGCCATAGTGTCTCATATGTGTTGTAGATGATTTGTAAAATTTGATGCTGAAAAAATAAAAAATGTGATATGAAAAAACTGAAAGATCTTTAGGCCTTGTCAGGAATGCTTTCAGTCTTAGAACTCACTTCATACACAGATTATAAATAATTATTATAGGGATTAAAACATTTGTAGCTTCTTTCTAGGCTATTTTAAGATCCATTACACAAGATTCAGACTTGAGAAGGCTTGTGGGCAGAGAGTTGATATAATAGGTGTAGAGAAGCCTGTAACCTGTACATGATGACATGTTTGTAGCTCCTTCACCTCATATGTTTGAGCTGATTTTGTTTGTACCACGCAACAGTGCAAGACAGAAAAGAAGTGGATACCTTAAGGGCCTAGTACCAACTCTAAAGATGGTGCAAAATCCAGTGATTTTGTCTTCAGATAATGTACATTTTCATAACTAATTCCTGATATCACTGGAAGTGAAAGCAACAGCATTGAATTCCTTAGTGAAAAGATTGTCTCTCTTTCTCTGAATTTTCAGATCCAAAAGTTATGGGAAGTATTGGAAGCATTATAAAAACAATTTATCTGTCAGTCATAAACCCCATGTGGCTGAAGTATATTTTTTCATTGCTGTGGTAGTGGTTATAGACAATGGATTGTATATGCACGTTTCACCAGGAATACAGCTATTGTGTTTTTTTTCTTTAATGTCCTGGTAGTGTAATTTAAGTGTACATGAGATGGAACTGCCAAAACTGGGATAGCTCTGCAAAAATTGAGACTAATACAAATCCTCTTCAAAATCCTTTTTTTCAGTAACACTGCCCAGAAATGACATTGTCATATCTTAGATAAATCAAGAAGAAAAATGAACAATAGTTTACCTGAAACCTGTGGGAAAACAATAAAATGAACTTAGCAAAATCAAGCTCTTCTAAAATATACTGAAAAGCAAAGGTTTCTCTTCTGCCTGCAAAATGAGAAGTTTCTGTTGAATTTGCATTTTAAAAGCAACAGTAAAATAATAACAGGGTTTGCATATCCCCCAGTAAGAAATGAAAATACAGGTACAGATCTTGGGGCCTCCACATGGAAATACACTGCATTTTGGAAAAAAATATTTTCTTTTTTTGTCATCCTCTGAAGAAACTTTGCTGTTTCTGTTTCAAAGGGAACAGTAGTTCTAATAGGTCTTTAGCAAACATAAGACTTTTGTCAAGGATGAAGTGGGAGGAAGGGAAAAAACTATAGATATAGGTATAGATATGATCTGTGTATAAAAACTGTGATTTCATTTAGATACTTGATATCTCCAATAGACATTTGATGAAGAAAGGCATGCTAAACAATCAACTCTAATCAAGAGAATTAAAACTAGACCTATTCCTACCAGCTACAGACGGATGAGAGTCTAAAGGCAATGGGCAAGAACTTCAGCTGCAGCAAATCAACATATTTCCATAACAGATAAGGTACTTCTGTATCTGATCTGTTCACAAAACTCTGATTTTGTGAAAGCAGTTTGGCATGTGTTTAAGTTCTAAAACTGGAACGGTACTTAACTAGAATCAAGGTGACTTCAACAGCCAATGATGTATTTAGCACATCGAAGGGCCTGCAAGTAGAACAAAATAGGGATGAGTGGTTTCTTCTTCACTCTAATATATGTAGTGCACAAACTGTGCTCATAAAAAGAGTGTATTTATACTATGTATACATTTTGTATGATATACATACAGTATGTATGTATATTTCAAAGCTTTTTTCTAATCCTGAGGAAGAACTAGAATTTTATTTTCATAGATTTGACATGTAGCCACGTATTTATTCTTTAGGATGTTCTTCCTTTTGGGGGGAAGATAAGGAACAAATAATACCTTATGGTGAAAATAATTTTTAAAAATCCGGCAAATATTGGAATAAGAATTTTCATAATGGTATTAGATGTACACCTTTGACACCAATTTTTGATAACAGATATGAGCTTTGAAGAAAATCTACAAACTTTTTTTTAATTAAACTAATAAATAATAAGTTTTGGGTTGAATGCTTTTAACTATTTTGGCATAAATTACAGCATTGTTCACCAAGGTAAAGTATGTATAAGGTGTCATTTTTATTTATTTTCACATTTTTCAGAATGGTTAGGGTTTTTTTTTTGTAGGTGTGACATCTCTCATGAGCTTTGCTGGGAGAGAGAGAAGCTTTTTTTATTATTTCTGAGTTGGCTTTCATTTTTTAAGTCTTAGAAGTGCTTAACACAAATGCTGATACCCAGAGCTAAGAACAAGTGTGTTCAAGTATCAAAAAGTTTCATAAGTACCATTCAGATTCTTTTCTGTGTGCGTAGAAAAGACAAACTCATTCTCTGTAAACGTGTGGCAGATGCATCTGCCCTGATAAAGACCAGGGTTTCTAGCACAGCAGCCTTTGGCTGTTTTGCACCCTTATTTTATTGTTGCACCCCACCATGGAGGCCATCACCTACCCACCTGGTCAGGTGCCAACCATCATGTACTCACTGGGGCATGGTGCCCCAGTCTCATATACCCCTTGGGTGGGGGAGCGAGAGAGATGGGACCCCTCAGTCAACAGACAGGGTCCGCAGCCAATGGGGTGCTTTGACCCAGAGAAGCTTCTGGACCATGCCTGAATATGACCACAGCTCAGATTCAACCAGGTTATAAATGAGGCCCCTGCTGAAGACCCCCTTCAAGCAGTCTTCTTGGAGCAGCAGGGCTATGATTGGAACCTTTCCTCTCATACTTGTACGCCGTCTGAGGAAGCTTCCAGGGATTGACAGCCCTCACCTTCTTGGTGAGTGACCATTTTTTTCTGGATATATCCTTGAGTGAGTCCTTGCCCCCTTTTGGTGAACAATTGTGTCTTCTGGGTACCCTTGAGAGGGTTTCTGCTTTGTCAGTGAGTGTGTGTGCACACGTTGGATCATCATGCCGACATGTCACTATATAGTAATAAGACCCAAACTGCTGTGACGGACCTGTAGCGGTGTGTTATGTGTTATCAGACTGCTGATTGGTTCTGGTATTATCCCTGTTTTTCATTGGTTTCTGTCATTTGGTTTGGTGTTACCACAAAATAAGGTTTATCTTTGGTTCAGATCAGTTTTGTACACTTCCATGACAAAAGGTAAACCTAGTTTTACAACATTTTTCTACCAAGTTCTATGACAGAGATTGACTTGAAGAAATCAGTAACCCTACCTTCAGAGTTTCCCCTTCGTCTGGCCCATAGACATAGATGGGATATCTGAAAGAATTTATTCTCTTGGTGTATTTTACAAAACGATCCTGTTTCACTTGGTATTTTTATTCAGGGCCTCCAGCCCTTTTAAATGTCTGTGACCTCTAATCTACCAGCCCTGATGTTCTTCTCGCACAAAATCTTGCACACAGCACAACATATGGCTGTTGTTGGTGCTGTTTTGGTTGGAAGAATCAGAGGGGAAGAAGTGAAAAGGATAAACAAGAAAAATACTTAAAATGCCTGTTATCTCTTTATATATTTGCTTACTGTTGGTACCTGCAATCAGCTGGAGAGGTCTTCACTTGGGATCGCTGGTATTCCTGAAGTCAATAGCAGATTTTTGATGACTTAGCAATTTAAGTGCTATTTCTTGGTGCACTTAACCTTGAGTTCTCCACAAGGATGCTGATGAAATTTGTTCGGAGTGCTGAATGTTGTCATAATTAAACATTTTAATTACAGCCAAAGCTATTATGCACTGACTTCACAAATTAGCAGTATTTTGGCCTGTCTTCTGTAGAGGTTGAGGCCAGGAAACTCTCAGAACAAGGATCTTGGAGCAAGCTGCAACCCAATACTTTGTAAGCTCTTTGCCTTCCCCATCCCTGTCACTATCTCTGCCACACTAGCACAAAGCCCAGGCTGATGCCCTCTGTGGGCTTTTCAGTCTAGTCCTGCTTTGTGCTCTTCTAGTAAGACAGACTTCATTAGTTGAGAACCAGCTCACTTTCTCCACAGTACTGGCCTTTAACTTTCAAACAGTTACCCCACTATGCCAACCCTAACTATTTGTTGGGGTTTAAAACAATTTGTCTTAGCTAAAGCTTGTCTTCTGAAAGAGCATCCAGTTTTGAAATAGAGCTAAAAAGAACTAGAGAATCCAAGTCTTCTTTTGTGCCTTTTTATTACACTTTTTTAAAAATTTATATTTCATTTTGGTTTTAAGTTCCAGCTCTTGTCTTTGCTTTTGCCTTTTCCTGCTAGATTTTCCCCTATTTAAGCTATTTGCACATTGTAATAAAACTACCTTTCAGTCTTCTTTCTGGTAAGCTAAACAAACTGAGATATTTATGTTTCTCAATATAAAGCACTTTCTCCACACCTAAACTAATTTGGCTGGCTTCTTTTTGCAAGACCTTCAATTTGTCAACAACTTTTAAGAAACGAGAATACCAGAGTCGTATGGAACATTCTAGTATAGGTTTCACAAATGTAATATATAAAAAAATTATTTTCTGGGTCCTGCTCACTACCCCTTTGTTGTTCAAAAGACCAATGACTTAGAATTAATTTCTACAGTTTTATATAATTACACTTAGTATTATAGGGTTTTATTTATGTAAAATGCTGTTTCAAGGTGATAAAATCTCCATGAGCTTCCATCAAATTCCGTAAATATATTTAGCCAAAAAGAGGAAAATGCTTAAGACTTCACATTTCATTTTGAGGTTTGTTCTTTTTTTAACAAAAAAAGCTTTGATTTCCTATTGGAAAACTGACCTATGTTTTTAAAATATGGGAAGAAAGGATTTTAAAAATTCTTCAGTTGCTCCATTTTTATTTTAATGACACACACATATTTTGGCTGTCACCAGCACAAAACCAAAACAATTCACAGACGTTCCAGCCTAAATGAAGTAGGTGAGATGTGGATATAGTCTGAAACTAAGCTACACACAGAGACCTACAGTATTGGAGCAGGTTGGAGTAACTTTGCAGAATATCAGAACCATTGACAATCTTAATGTTTGGTAAAAGGACTAAATAGAAACATAGCACCAAATTTTTGTTGGAGCACTTGTAAGTGAAATATGGCTAAAGTATAATATTCAGGCAAATATTCCAACTTGTCACAAGGACTAAACAGAGAAAATATTCTCAAAACACTTTTAAATAAAGCATATAAGAAAATATTCAGGGAGCAATCCAACTTTTAGATTTGTGGTTATCTTTTCCTCTCTCTTATGGATGTGAGAGGCTAAAAACCAGCAGGTCAAAACCCTACTTGTATTCACTTTAGTAGAAGGAGACTACACTTTATATAATCGCATTCCTAGGGGTAGGGAATGCAATAGCAGCATTGTCATTGCAGGCAGTAGAGGAATTATGAACTTGAGTAATGGAGGTTGAATTTCTTTGCTTTGGCAAGATAGGTACAGGCATTAAACAGGTGATTAGCAGATCATATAAGAACTTTGAATTTTATCGTCAATCTTTATGTGCCATTCTTGGGATACTTGTAGGAGAAAATTGTAGGCAAGATGAAGGAAAAGATACCTTCAAAGTCATGACTTCTCTTCCTACCCTCCTTCTCTTTACCACCTCATTTCCACTTGGAAGGCCTTTTTCCTTTCCACTGTGTGTCACATTGCAAGATGATTAGTTTTCAGGACTAGGACAGGCTTGCAGAGAAGGTAAAATGGTTTTTATACTAAAAAATATTTACTTAGTGCTGCATATGTCTTTTTCCCTACTGCAAATCCTTACACACATGAACAGGCTTCTTTTTTTATTAACAGCTTCCAAACTGAGTCCATCCTTTGAAAAGTGCTTTTACTGTCAGGACACCACACTGAAGACCATGCTTCTCTGGACCGATACAAAGCAAGTGGAGAACAGCTACTGATTTCAAATGTCTCGAAATTCCTCTTTTCTAATGGAGCTTATATAAACCAGTAGACACATCGTGACATGAAGCTATGTGACAAACTGCAACAAAGTACACTGGCTACAGGTGATGCTCTGCTTTCTAGCTCTTGGGAGGGATTGGAATCAGCAGAGCTGAGGAGTCATGCAGGTCTTGCAGGCACTGAGGAACAGTCAACAGATGCATACTTTGTACTGGTTCAAGGCCATGAGGACTTTCTTCTCTTTCAATCCCTTCAATCCCTTTGCTCTTGGGCGTAATGTTCATTTGATTTGTTTGGCTGTGCCTTTGAAACCAGTGGCAAAATCTGTAAGCCCAGAACCCGCAGCTTTCCTCTATTTAATTAAAACACCAAAATATTCAGTTTATTGAGACATTTCTAAAATCCCTGGGAAATACTGTCTGTCTCCTCCATACTCAATAAAGTATTACAAAGCACAGATTAAAACCTGCTGAAGAAAGATAGCCACTGATCTGGCAATGCAAGCATTCTAGGAGGATCCCCCAAAAAGCTGGAAGAAATGCAAGGTTGAAGGACATCATAAGGTAAGGTCAAGAGTATAGATAAAGGTTATAATTTAAGCTTAACAAGCAAATTCAATGCTGTGTTAACTGATTAACAGTAATATAATGATGAATTCAGTAAGATGTGTTGTAATATGCTATATAAAATGAGAAAGGTCTAGGTCTGTTATGAGCTAATTTATTATATTCATAGGGAAACTGCTGTAAAATTAACCTTGTGTCATACATTAATATTATCATCAAGGAATATTAGTTTTCATGAACAAAGATAATGAAAGAAAAGGAGGAAAATCAGGAAAAAATAAAATAAGCCACTGAGTTTTGAAATTCATCACTTTTTAGTATTCTGTGAATGAACAAATAAGTGGTAGAGTTGATTCTTGCACTACTATGTAAACTAAATTCACAACAAAAACTAAGGCTGAATTAAGAAATTCTGCAAACTCCTCCTGAAGCCTCAGAGAGGCAGCTGCCATAAAAGGCAATTTAGCAGAGCTACCTGCATCTTCCTGGACTTTGTCCTCCCTGACCTGGCAGATGATATTTGCCCAAAGGGAGGATCTCGCCTAAGGCAGCAGCCTGTGCTGCAGGAGATCAGCCTACACCGATATGCTGGCTTAGCTGAATTGAGGTAATTTTCCATGTAGTTAAAATCTTTTCTTCTTAGTAGCTGGCATGGGCTTTTTGTTGTTTTTTTTTGTTTGGTTGTTTGGTTGGTTTTTTTTAGTTCAAGAATAATAAGATAGCACCATTGGACAAGGTTAAAGTTTTCTTCCAGTATCTTTCCAGGGATTTGATATGAAAAGAACCTAACAACTCACTCGGCTATTGCCAAGGGCATGAAGGACTTTTCAGCTGTACAGCTGCAGGTGCAAGGTAGCCTCTGTGAGGGAATGTAATGAGACAGGATCTTAGACTGATGTACAGGTGGATCAATTAAGTATTCCATACCATGAATGTCACACTCCATATGTAAGTGGGAAGTTGCTGGGGTTGGCCCTTCTTCCTTAATGGCCACTGTCTGTGAGGGATCCTGGTCCTGCTCCTGCTCCCATTGCCTGATCTGTGGACCCCCTGCGTCCACAGTTGATCTCCACATTTTGCTGGACTCACTGTGCTTGCAGTATCCACCCTCTGGTCTTGATTGCTGGGAATGCATATTCCAGTGGCTAAGTATTGCTCTGTATCACTCTTCTTTTATTATTCTTCCATGAAATCTGCCTCTATCTCAACTCACGAACCTGTCCTCCTTTTCCTTTCCCTCCAAGGAAGGAAAGGCGAAAGAGTGCAGCTGTTTGCTGTTTAGCTGCCAGCCCAATGCTAAATGGTAACAACCACAAAAGCAGGATACTCTAAGTTGTTATCAATCAAATATATAGTAGAGTGTAGCCACTCGTCTATGTAGGTACCACTTTTAATACACAGGTAGTTATCCAGCATCATCTTGCAGACAAACTTTAGAGGCAGAAGGAGCCATCATAGGGTTTGTCTCTTTGAATTCTGGAGGCATCTTTGGGCATATACCAGGAAGAAAAGACTGTGGTAGCTCAAAAAATATAAATCCAGCTTTCCAGTTAAGTTCTGAAGGTAACTGGGTTTTCTTTATTCTGCGCCTAAGAAAAGCACAAAAAGGAAAGCAACAGAACATCCCCATGGAATTCCTATGTTAAGGAGAAAGAAATTGTCCCCTTCCTCACCCCAGTAGAATTTTCTGTTGCTGAGCCTGGCATAAGGAGTGCTGTATATTGCCAAAAGAGTGCTCAGAGGTAAGAGGAAGTTTTAATCCCAAATCAAGGTGCGTGAATGTTGTTAGGTCTAATTATAAACAGACTTCTATCTTGTGCTCCAATCAATTAACAGTTGATATTTGGTAGACTGTAAATACCATGAAGCAGTGGTTAGCTACACTCAGTACACCAAGGGCCGATTTTTCTCAAATGATCCTTTTTGCACAGAGAGGGTCATTTTCATGTTGTGCCATGTTATTTCTGCTCTGAAGGAGAGATTCAGATCCTTTTTTGATAAAGTGATATATCTACCCTGAAGTTAATAGAGGTATGCTGAGCCACATCAATTGGATATCTGGTCAGCAGGAGTTGTGTTATTCCAGAGCTCAGTAGAAGAGAAAGACATACTGCAGAAGAACATCCAGTAAAGGAGTGTTTGAAAAGAATAGTTTTAATAATCTGGTTTTATAATTTGCTCTGTGATAGCAATCATCACACTATTTAAAAAAGCAAAAGGTCTCTCTCAAGCAAATTTTTTCTTTTCCCCTGTAACATCATATTTGCCTGATCAAATGTGTCTTAAGTCCCTCTGTGAACAAAAGTTGCACACTTTGAAACTCACTTCTTAATGCAAATCAGCTTTCTTGTTTTCAGCCGCATAATCTTTTCCACGGCAACAGCCTATCAGGATGTCACAGATAGAAAATTATGACTTTTGATGAGTAATAAGCAGCAGGGGCAAATGAATCCTTCAGGAAGGAGAGAGAAAAAAACCCTCTTTAGATTAGATCTAACAAGAAGAGTCGAATTCACCAAGCATATAATTTAAACCTACTGGTGGTATTTGCAAAGTTTATTTGGTCTTAAACTCCCTTTAAGTACTCTCTGTGCATGATGCAGCATAACTTGCTAGTCTACCAGGTCCTCATCAGCACAGTAGCTGACGGAGTCCTGGAATTTGTCCCAAAAGAACACGAAAGTCTGGCAAAACATTCTTGGTGAACGAAACCAGTGAAACAAAAGAGAAACATTTTTAATGGGTGAATTAGGTGGAGTTTAATGTCCATGCACCATGCTGAAGATTTTTACTTGGTAGTGCCTATGTATAGCAAGCTTTTGTGTCTTTTGTCAGAAATGTCTGCCACCTACTGCTTACTCAGAAGGTGTTTTCACAGTTAATAGCTGCATTACTAACCACTAAAGGATATTTCTTGCTGCAGGAATTTTGCGTCTCTGGGAGAATATTCGAGTGACTTAGAGATTTGGTTTGCTTTTGTTTAGGGCTTATATTTTTAAAAATAATACAGAAATATTGGGGAACTAGAGTCTTCAGCCCTCTCTGAGACAATTAATGCTAATGGTTATGTTGGGCTCCCTACAACCAGGGGCACTTCAGTGATTTTTAATATTAATTTGTTGCCATTGTTAAAATCTGAGTCTTCATTTGCAGGATATAGCATACTCCCAGAGACTCTACCAGAGAGGGAGAGATGTATGTGTTTTTATGAAGATCCATGCTGGTTTTAGGTCTTCAAAGAACTTTGCATACTTGACTGTGGCATTAGTCGCAGCAGCCCATAAGAGGCACCAAAGAAGAATGCAGCTTCAAAAGGAAGCAGGGAAAATATAGAACTTAAATTCAGCCTTCCTCTCTTGCGTTCCCAGATTATTTCTCCCTAGCAAGGAGCAACCTGTGTTTTTTTTTAAGGAAGTGATCTAGTTCAGTGAAACTTCATACAGGTTACTCTTGAGTGGACCCTTATGATGGAAGAAGCATGATTTTATTTTTTTTTTTTTTTTTTCTCGTCACTATTTCAGCTTTTCATGTTGCTTTTCCCACATCTACATTAGCCTCAGGAAGAAGAGAAGCCTCTTTTATTTTCTCTGGCAACCTAAAGCAGCCCTGTTGGTGACAGTCTCAATTAATGTCCTTTTGCCTTCAGGAATCATTATCTCTCTTGGCCAGCTGAATGTTCATTCTCCTGTATGTGTTTATGCACCTCGTGGTGTACAACATGTTACTTCAGGTATCTTCTAGAAGCCTTATTCTTTTGATATCTGCAAATGGAGCAGGTCCACAGGTTGCCAAGAGCTGGTAGGGGAGGAAGGGATGAAATCTTGTCTTTGAATATCAGTATGCAGTTTGTGGTGTCAGTTGGCAGAATCTACAGTATCTGTGCCCTTCAAAGCAGAAATCTAGCTTGACATCACTCTGGCATCTCTGCTGGAGTAAGCACGCCATGCTGGACTGGCTGCTGTTTTGACATACTTCACTGTTCACATTTTTTTATAACAGTTTTACCTCATGGAGGTTGGGAGAGAGATATTATCCATTTATAAGCTGCTGACTTAAGCAGAGTCAGTGGAATATGGTGATGCTGGATGGAAAACCTAATGCAGTTATGAGTGATGCTTAGGTTGTCAATGTACTGTAAAAGCAATATGTAACGATGTCTTTTAGCCATAACGACATGGTATAAAGAAGGCTTCAGTAGAAAGGAGTCAAAAATCAGACATGACTGCATGCATTGCTCGATGAGTTTTGGAAAAATGCATAATGCAAAAATAATCTCTCCCTGGCTTGCATTTTATACTAAGATACTCCTGAAGATTCTGTTTCCAAATAGCTGCACCATCAAAAGAAGCTGCTGTCCAAAGGATCACATCCAGCTTCTGTGACCCTTCTTTGCCTTAGTCCTGTGAGACACCAGCAGCACTGCTCATCTGCCAATTGAGCTGTCTCACTCTCCCTTTTGACTTAAAAAGTTATGGACTAGTTTAAACAGTTTCATGTAGTAGGTAATGGCTTTTGCCTACTGAACAGGGTTATTGGTGCGACTTGGTAGTCTGCCATGAGTATCGAAGTGGGGAGGCAGATGAGGAAGCTCTTTAGCAAGCACAGGTGAATACTGGAGAGTCAGTTTGTCCATGGCCTCCACAGAAGTGAGAGGAAGGCACTTTCTGAGCTCATGGAGCTTGTGAACCTGAAAGCAGAACCTGGAGGGCAAGCGCTCTTCAGTGTACAGTGAATGCATTTCTGTCCTCTCCCATATATAACCACCTCATCTCTGTGTGGTTTGGGTAACTGAGGAGATTTAATAGAACCTCAAGTCAGAGGCTTATTTCTTCTCCTCTTCTTTCTGTGTCCTCCAATCTTTTAGCCTACAGTTTATGCCAAAATTGTGCCAGTTTACACCAGGCGAAGGTTTGACTGTGAAGTAGATCATGGAAACAACCACAACACAGGCACTCCTGAGAGTCTGTTACATGTTTTGAGTTTCCCAAAGAATGTCCCCTTTCCCTGGTGTCCATGTTCAGGTGAAAGTGACCAGGTACATACGGAGGCCTTCAGGGAGCCAATCCAAATTCATCTACATATAATGGGAGATTCACCATTAACTCATGTGAACACTGGATAAAAACAATGAGGGCATATGCAAGTCAGCAACATCTCTTGTGGAAATGGGCAGGTAAAATGCAAAGTGACTCCCCAGAAATTAGCCTGGGTTTTAAAATGAGCTTGAAAATAAGCATAAATGAGGGGATCTAGTCACTACATTTTATTCTTTTTTGGCCATTTTAAGGTTTTAATGGCAGATCTGTAAGTGCTAGTAAATTCCATGTGATGTTTGAGTGAGAATAAAGTATCTTTCATTGGATTCTGTAGGATTTTTCTAGTCAGTTACAGAAACAATTGATCTTATATGAAAAATTGGCAAGTTATGTTTTAGTACAAAACTTCAGTGACTAAATCCAATATATTCACTCCAAATGTCAGTTTTAACAGAGGGAGATGATACTCAATGCAAGATACTATTTGCATGTATAATGGCCTTGGACATATTGGTTCCAATGCATTTCTGTCAATTTGAATGATCAGGATTTGGCTTCAACCTGAAACATCCAATTCATCTACACAAATAGTAGGATTAAGGCGTGAAGGAAAAGTTGAGAATTTAGCAGACTGCCTCTTTAGTCTGTTATGCTGTATGGAAGCAATTATTTGATTTATTTTTCTAGCTGCAGAATAATGTAAACAATCAGTTTATATAATGTAAGTAATAAGTTTTTGCTCTCCGTTTAGTTGCTATTTAAATGTAATTGAAGACCATGGTTCTTTGCCTTAAATCAGTCCAGAAGTGGCCTGGATCCTGAATGTTTCTAGCTCTGAGGCAGAGTTAGTAATCTTTTCTAAGACTATGAAAAAGATGTAGCAAGTTTCATATTTCACTAGTTTCTACACAGCAAGATTAATCACGCATCAGTGCTAGTAAAATTGTTAATATGCAGTGTGTTATTCTTTGTTTATCCAAGTAAAAAGAATGAATTGAAATCAGGTAAACAAATTGCTTCAAATTTTTTTTTTCAGAACTGGCAAAGTATCATTCTTTTTGCCAGCCATTTGGAAACTTCAAATACATGTTTAGTGAAAATTTGACAATTTAAGAACAACTGGAAGTACAAATAGATCATATGGTTAATACAGTTATCTGTTTTAACTAAGCTGCATACTTCAATTATTTTTAAGTTCTAAACTGTATAAAATTCTGTTTAAGGCAGAGCAACTGTTGGAATGAATACATTTACTTTAAATAGGCGCTCAGTAAATGTTAATGAAAACAGTGAAACTTGAAATGAGGCTGACACAGGCAAGAGTTAATGAACAGAACTGTATTTTTGGATAAATTTTGTTTAAAGAATGCATGGTTTGATTTCCTTCTATTTATTCTAACATTCAAACCAAGTGAAACTCCAGGGAATTATTAAAGAGACAAATTAAAACAACAGATGGACTTGCAGTTACGTGCATAAGGACATCTTTTCAAAAAGCCTCCTGACAATTTCAGACATTCCAAGTTATTCTATTTAATTTCAAACGAAGAATCTTTCTTTCTCTTCAGAGCTGTCAATCTCAGCAAGCCCATAAGAAGATGATTTAAAAACATCATGAAATATATTTTTCCACTTGTCTTTTTTGAAGTACATTGACAATCAGCTTATAAAGCAGGTAGAAGAATGTGTTCCATTTTTTAACAGATACAAAACATGAACATTCAGATCTTCCAAACAGAGCAGACTTCAGTGCTTATACAGAAATTATTTCTGTGCAGTCAAGTACACTGACATGGTCTTTGGAGACAAAAGATGAAATTTTCCAGTGGTCTGTCTACTCTTAGAACTAGAAAAAGTTTTTTGGAAAGTGGGTGTTACTCAATCAGATCAAACCTGCCTGAATGTCTGTAACCCAGGCAGCTGGTATAATATTGGATTTGCACCCTGATTGCAGCATCGAAAGATAATGAAATTATTTGTGGACTGCAGGGAAACAGAACTGTTATTGCTATGCCCTTTGATTGTTTGGCCTTCTGCCACTTGTTTGCAGCTGTCACTATTAATCATGAGAGAAGAACAGAAAGGGAAACAAATCTTTACCAGCTCCTCCTCAGTAACATGACTTAAAGGGATGTACATGCAGATTTCAAAGCTTTGAGATAGAGCTGTTTAAATACCAAGCAGCTTGTACAAAATAGATGAATTAGAGCCACAAGTGACACAGAATGGCTGTCTTGTAGCAGGGGAATATGTTTGGCCACCTCAGTGATGAGCATGGTTCAAGGATTTAGACAAACAGATATGCAGTACTAACAAATCCATGAAACTGGCAAAGGGCATGTCAAAGCATGCACAAGGCTCCCATATGAATTGGCTGGATGGGAGACAGTCAGTGTCTGGAAAATATATTGCTGCCAGAGTGATTGTCCATGCTAAAATGTCCCTCTTCACTAACAAGGCTATATCGCAGCTAGACCGAAGCTGGCTTGCATTGAACTGTCATGGGCAATGAGGCAGTGATTTCAGATTTGTCTAGGTATGTTCTTGCACCTCTGCCCACAGACTACTAGTACTACACACTGAGGATTTCCTTAATTAACACTTTAAACAGGGTTGGACTTCACACAAAGTATACCCATTTCTTCAGGAAGGTCTCCAATTTATGTATGGACAAATATATGTATGCTGACCTCTATGTTCACGACTAAATCCAGCAAATGTAACAGGCTAGCCTTGCTGGTGTTTAGTAAACTTCAGGGATGGAAGTTCACAACTTTGTAATTGGGATTATGGCAGGGGGAATTCAGGTAAATCGGGTCTCTATGAGTATAAATGAGTTTACCTTCTTTGTGACTATCCAGATCCACACTGAGTTGTTGGTTCTTGTTCATTAAGAAATACCACGACTTCCCTGATAGGTTTCCTTGAAGTCAACAGATCCTGGGGCTGAAGAACCACTGGGGCAACATGGGAATGGGGTAAGGAAACAATTTTATTTCATCTTATTGTACAGTAATGCATTGTATTAAAATGTGAAGCATGATTTTGAAAAAGGTTATTTATTAATCAAATTTATCTTTTAAAAATTTACTTGGGACTAAGTTTGCTTTACAAGTATTCTATTTAAAGTACTACATTTGGTTACTGAATTCATATCTGTAAGTTTCCAAGTTTGATTTCTTAGTTTTCCAAACCAAAAAACTTCTTGAGAAACATGATGAAAAATAAAATAGACCAAAATACAAATAGTGTGAACAAAACAGTATTTTATTGCTAATATATGCTCCCTCAATTCATGTTATAAATGCTTTCTCATGAGGTATTAGTACTCTGTAGCAAGAAAACATGCCAATGTCCTTTAAGAATTAAGTGTTAAACAAGGCTTCAAAAATTAGATGACATATCCAAAAGTTGAATCTGTTTACAATAACACTTAATATTTATAGTCACTTTTAATCTAATGGGCTAGAGCTGTTTTATTTTTATTGTAGATTTTGACAGCCTGGTGGTAGCATAGCTAATTGGGCTTGCAAAGCTAATGCATTGACCCATTCACAAAATGCTTTTCTGAGATTTATAGCCATCATAATGCAGCAAAAATCTGCTGATTTGCTTAAGAAATTTATGGCACAAGAAAATGCAACATGGGTCAACAGGTACCTATTATTACTATCTTTACTTATTCCTTCACAACACTGAAGTGAAGTAACTGATCAATGTACGTCTATCCAGTTGACTTTTACAGTATGAGCTTAAGAAAGCTTATTCTGCAAGTTTTCTATTACAACAAACATAAAATGTTTTGAGTTTTTAAAGTCCAAGGAATGGAGTGATACCAGCCTTTAAAATGTCAATATTGCATAATGGAATTAATTTTTAATGCTTTGGTTGTACTTGTATAATCTTCTGTCATTTTTTCCCCAGACTGTTGCCAGTATCATCAATTTCATTTGGATTATGATTATATTGATATAGGAAGATTTTGGCCATGTTAAGTCTTATGCAGATTTTATGTCTCTATGACTACAATATTAGGTTATTCTTTCATCATTTCATGAAATTTGTCCTAAGACCAAAGCCTCTAATGAATTAATATCAAGTCATGGTCTTCAAAAATTATGTAATTGAAAGGCTCCTACAGACTTCAGTAGGTGTTTGCATTGGTCCCTTTGTATCATTATGCTTTCAGAATTAGTCTTTGAATTAAATTTGTTTTGAAGTTGATTGCATGCCCATTCCAGCAATGCTGAACAAACCCAAAGCTCACTCATTACAGCCTCTGGAACTTTTACTATTAATGGGATCATGATTTGATGCCTTGAATACGAAGAAATTTTTGCATGCTTTGATTAAAAGAGCTGTACTGTTTGTGCCTTTCGGGTGAGGCAGAGAGTCTTTTAAGTTGTTTTTTAAGTGTGCCAAATAGCAGATATTTCTTGTCCAGCCTCTCCTGCTTCAGAAAGCAGCTTGAGCTTTGTGTTCCAGAGTAATTTTGTGTCTTATTGAATTAAACTCTTCTTGAGAAATAACTGATCTTCAGTCCCAGGTCTCCTCTGACACAAATAGCAGATTAGATCTGTAGGTCAGAGAATGAGAATCCTATCCCACTGTTTTACCGAAATAATCAGTAAGATAGCAGGATGGACTGTATAAAGATAACTAGCAAAATTAGTAAAGCTGGAAACCAGGTTGTATGACAGGATGAATGCACACAGAGGACTGTGATTTGGGAATGAGGAATTCTGAGACCTCCTTTTCAAGGACAGCAAAGTTCTAAGTAGTGATTGCAATGGCACTCTAGAAACCCTTCTTTTTCTTTGTGCTGGAGAAACCAAGGAAAGGGATGGAAGTTTAGGACTTCGATCACAGGAGTTGAAAAGCTTTCTGTAAACTTTATTTTTATAATTAGGTATAACTACCTCAAAAATAAAAGGTAGCATTTGAATAGAAATTCATAGGCCTATCATTACTCATAAGGAAGGTATCAGACTGTAACAGCACAGGAGGAAATTCTTGAAGGAAAAGAAGGAAGCATGGCTCATGCCTATTCATCAGAGTCTGAGACCAGAGGCCTTGAAATTAGAGAACTTCATCTGTGAGGCACCATCACAAAACACTGGTAAGACGATCAAAGCTGGATCTCATTTTGGACTTTCCCTTGGGAGGACTGTAAAGTTCGGTAGTTTTAGTGACAGAGTGTAACATACTGCTGGGGAAAAGGAGACAAAGTGTCCAGAGCTCTAAACAAGGTTTTGCTTTGCAGTGTTGCACCACGGTAGGCAGCAGGATGCAAGCTCAAAGTTCCATTTCGTATAAAGTGTGGACAATACATAGCGTTCACATTGAAGTCAGGGATCACACAGCACATATGACACAATACGCGTCCTCCAATTCTGTCTCCTCATTATAGCATTTCAACTGTTTTCTAAGGTGTAAAGGTGTACAGAATGAACTGCTGATTTATTTTTAAGACCCTAAAGCAGAGTCAACAATGTAGAAAAATAACTGGATTCAAGCACCGACGCTGATAGCTTAAAAATATTGGTTTTGTAGTCCACACAGAATGGTGCAGCTGCTTGTAAAAAGGATGCAAGGAAAATATAATATTTCTAAATAGGTTGAGAATATTTGGGCTCAGTAGATGCATATTTCTCTAAAAAACAGAAGTCTATCAACAAATGCACAGCAACAGAATAGTCAGTATGCCTTTTTTTTAACCATCATTCGTGTATAATTTATCTTGTAAAATATGATGAGTCTTTCTCTGTAGAATGATTGTGTCATCTAGATAACAGCTAGACATCTTTCCTCCTTTTTCTCTCTGCAGGATCCAAACTACTTCAGAGTCTCACATATCAAGACAGTATCACCTTTGTGGGGCCTGAGTATGAACTGAATAAGTCTCATTATTTTGCCAAGATATATAGAATACTGCTGAAAAGTATATAATAACTTAGGAAACCATTAACAAGAAGTTTATGTTAGTCATAGACTCAGACGTTTCTAGGTCAGTGTAAGATTTCTGCTGTCAGGAGTTCCCAAGCCTCTAGATGATGCTGTAAAGAAAGATTCACTCACTCGAACACAGAGTGAGAAAGTGAGAGTACTTTAGCCTATTTCTTTGCTAGCTTGGTTCCTTATCTGTTTTCTGAAAGCTGTTGGAAAGCAACAGAGATTTAGCTGCCAGGTCTAAACTGCAGGGGTGGAATTGGCAGTAGTAAAAGCAAAAAGATTCAGCAAATAAAAGATAATATAGATCGTCTCCTGTTGTGCCTGTTTTCAAATTACTGTGTTTAAATGAACTTCTTGTTCTGCAAGCTGTCTTTAGTCTCTCGCTTGCTGGCCTCCAATGACCTTTCTCTGATTTTCTTTTCCCTTTACAGCCTCATGGCATTGCAAACTTTTATCTGCCTTTCTGGTACTTTAAATATGGACAAATTCAATGCATACTTTTAATCCTATGGGAAGTCTGATCTTAATTTCCAGCTCTTTAGGCAATGAAATGCAGCGTAAGCTAATGCCTTGTGTAATAGATGACAATATGATTTTTGGATTGCCAATATAAATATTTGTACACTGACATTATCACTCTGCCTCTTCTTCCTTTGCCTATGTAATTACTAGTAAAAATCCAAATGTCTTGTGTTAGAGGATGTGGGACCAATGTTAAAATCATGTCTCTCATCTTCTTCAGTACTTGTATAAGGATTGTAAAAATTCCTAGTCAAATTCAACAGGACAAATGTAAGTGATTTTTTTTTTTGTAGATAAACTTTTCCTAACGTAAATGTGCCTCATTTACATTTTTTTGGTGTTCCTTAGGATATTTTTCCTAGACTTCTTTATTCTTTATTGACAGACATTATTAAGAAGAAAAAAATCCAGTAGTAATTTGTGATTAAAGAAAAGTGCTGTGGAGTTTAGGATTTTGTTTGTTTGTTTGTTTATTACTTCATGAGTTTCAGGATAGCTCCTGAAGTTTTTCCTTAAGTCTGTGGAAGCTGTTGATGATTTGGCAGAGAGGTATGTTTGAGACTTTTGTTCATCTTAAACTTGCTGGGCTAAAATAATGGATAAGGAAGAGAGAGCTACTCTTTGTGATCTCACCATGACATTTCTCTGTTCAAACAGCTCCAGTGGTCAGAGCAGCTTTGCCTGCAAGAAAGAAAGTTGTATCCAAGACTTTTTGGCTGCTTGCTCTTCAGTGACCCAGGAATGCACAGTGGAGTGGGAGCATCACTTCAGAATGGGAAGCTGTACTAACAAGTCAATTGAAACATGATGAACTTGAATCTCCACTGCATTGCCCACAGGTAATACCAACAGAAAGGTGGCAGCCTGAGGGCTGCAGTCTTGAGAAATGGTACTTAGCAGTGACACTGTGACCGTGGTGAGCTAAATCATCCCATGCTGATTGTTCCTTTGACATGTGGGATTAAATGGAGGTCAGAATTCTAGAGCAAGTAACTATTGAAAGGTTGCTTCATGTAGAGCAAAGGACCAAGGGTCAAGAGCCTTGCATGTTAGCTTCTTTGTCACCATGTCATCAGTAAGAACTGTTAGAGCATCCCTACAGTTAAAGTCCCTTTAATTGAGCTTAGAGTCCTAGAGTTGTGGCAGTTCCTAAGGAACTCATAATGTTTAATGTAATTACCCTCATAATGCTACCAGACTTAGGACAGATATGAGCCTAGAGAGTATCTTACCTGAGATACTTGAACACCTACAGCAAGATAACAAACTAAATTTGGATTTCACAATTCTGATGTCTCTACACAAATCAGTATTTCCACTTCTGGTTAAACTGCCTGTGCCAGGAATTTGAACTGCACCACTTTTTGCATGTGTGGTACTGAGTTCAAAGTCAAGACTCAACACAAGTGTTTGGAATATGGGTTGTTTAGCATCCCTTCCTCTCTTTTACTGGAATGAGATGGGCCTAATTAAACTGCACTATTAATGTGACTATGAACAAGTGTGAGAACTACATCTTGTGAAGCAACTTGAGGGCCATGGGCACATAGTTAATTTTAAATGCAATTTTTTAATTAGAAATGTATACTTCTACTAGCAGAGAACTTTTTGCGAAGTTGAAAGAGAAAGTAAAACTAAGTATGAAAACCTACAGATGTGTTCCTTCTCATTTTCAATACAAGGAGTCCTTGTATGTTTAAGTAGTTTTGAAACCTACTCTGTTTTTTTAATCTTTATTGTTAACAACATTCTTTCCTTCAGGAACATGTAGATTCACCTCTTCTTTCTTAGTGCTAGTGGGTCTCACAATGCTTCTTTCTTCTTTTCCTGTCCCAATATGAAGTGTGCAGGGAGGTGAAGTGTACTTCTTACAAACTGATAGTTATATAAAATCACTCTTCAAAACTAGAAGCAATGCAAATCGTGTAAGATCCCAGGAAAGAATTATAAAGGAATCTCAGTCCTCCAAATCCATTATTACTGGTCTGTGGCATCATTGTTATTCAGAAGACAGAAAAGATAAAATCTAGAAATTGCATGGGCAATAGTGTCCAGGCAAACTTAATGCTAAGACTCTGTTTTCTCTTGATATTTAAGTTTCCCATCAGTTATTTATTTTGTTTTGTACCCATTTTTTTTTTCCATTTTCTCATGTAATCATGGAATTCTCTTAAGGCGTAAGGAACCACTGGAAGTCCTTCAACTCTTTACACAGTTCTTTCTACATATATCTTGTCAATAGAGAAAGTGACTGGTGCTACTTCTGAAATCTGCTAAGCTGGGACAGGTAGCCACCAAAGGAGCTGAAAAATGAAACTTTTCTTGCATGGAGAGCTGCTTTCCAGAGTGAGAAATGATGCTGACCAGCTTTTCAGAGGTGTTGCCTCCTGACGGAGTTAAGAGCTTCTGAAAGCTCCTATCAGCAATCAACTGTTTATAGTTCCTCTCCTCTGAAAGAACTCTGTGGCTACAGGTACTCCAAGAGAGAACAAACAGTATTGCAGAATGACAAAGGAGGAAGACTACCTAGCCTTTATTTACTATGATATAGCAGAAACCATTTTATAAGTCTCATTAAGGGTTCATAGTAATTATTTCATGCAGACGTGCTGTACTTAGGGACTTGTGAAAACAAAACAAAACAAACCAAAACTGTTTCAAAGGGTCAGTTACCTGAGGAGAAAATACATGTAGTTCAACATAGCCAAGGAACTCAGAACTCATTTTTGTTTGCACTGATCTTGGTATTTATTTAAGAAGAAAACTGTTTTTGCCCAACCTGAGGAGACACTGACTTCACAAGAAAAGTTGCATTCCCAGCTATTAATAGCTGCTGATTTCCATCAAGCCTCTGTAGATGAAAATTCTGTCTTTTCTCTGTGACAGCAAACTCATTTGCAAGTAACTGATTTCCCTCTCTGTTCCCCCTCCTCCATGTTTCTTCTCACCTATGATGGGATGAGCATGTTGCAGGGCAGGTTTTATTAGGACACTGTATTCTGTGCAGTTTGTGTCTTTGTTAAGGAAATCTCTGCTCACCAGAGGTACCCTGACTCTTTTGTCTCTTGGGCAGTGTGTATTCTGTTTTATCCAGATATATACAGCATCCTGGATGTAACTTGAATTCTTCAAACTGTGCAGCTGGTGCAGCTGAAATACACACAAGGATAAAACAGTATTTGTGACAGTTTTGAGTTAAGTAAGAAAACTGTGGAATGTTTTCTATATCTATGTCTCTTTGAAATGTTTCTTTGATAATTTATGCCACCCACTGGGCAGCTTGGCTCTCTGCCATCTTTCGTGTTGCCCCACAGAGCTATTTTTCTAAGGTTAGATGGTGGAACTAACAATTTAGTGGGTTTAAGTGTTCAGTGTTCTCTCAGGGAAATTATATATATGTGGGCTATTTTTCATAGAATTATAGAATGGTTTGGCTTAGAAGGGGCCTTAAAGATAATCTGTTTCTAACTCCCCCTGCCATGGGCGGGGACACCTTCTATTAACCAGGTTGCTCAAAGCCCCATCCAACCTGGTCTTGAACACACCCAGGGATGGGACATCCAGAGCTTCTCTGGGCAGCCTGTCCCAGTGCCTCACCTCCCTCATGGTGAAGAATTTCTTCCTTATATCTAACCTAAATCTACCCTCTTTCAGTTCAAAACCATTACCTGTTGTCCTGCCAGTACATGCCCTTGTAAAAAGTCCCTCTCCAGCTTTTTTGTAGGTCCCCTTTAGGTACTGCAAGGCTGCTATAAGGTCCTCCCAGACCCTTCTCTTCTCCAGGCTGAACAACCCTGACTCAACCTGTCTTCATAGGAAAGGTGCTCCTTCCCTCTGCTCATCTTTGTGGCCCTCCTCTGGACTTGCCTCAACAGGTCTATGTCCTTCTCATATTGGAGGCCGAAGAGCTGGATGCAGTAGTCCAGGTGGGGTCTCACAAGAATAGAGTAGAGGAGGAGAATCACTCGAATCATTTTTCTGTACTTTACCATATGCACAGCATTGAAGCATTGCTGGAAGGTAAGGTTTGCCATATTCCATAACATAATTCCATATTTCTCAATCATTTTTAAAGTTTATTAGAAGGACCAGCCCTGTGTGGACCTGATACTCTGCATGTGCCTATGAATGGCTCTGACAAGAGATTGTGTAGCAGAGATATTAGGACACACATCAATAAGGTCAAGGGGCTGCAATTATTCCTTTGCCCATCCTCACCACAACCACGGATGAGACATCTGGGCTCAGTTCTGTCAGCTGCCAAGCAACCTGGCTCTGGTCCACAAAAACACTTAAGCACGTACTTAGCTTGAAATGGTCATATTGAACTATGTCTTCAGAGAAAAAGTGTGCATGTTTTAAGACCTTTGTTGATTCAGCACCCAAAGAATACAATATCTTTCAAGAGGAAGCCCTCTGTGCCCCTATTTCATCTTCTGTCCTTTGTCCTGTCCTCTTAGAGCACAAGTGCTGGAGGCAGAAATCATTTCTCATCCTCTCTGAGTGTGTGTATAGCATTCAGTGTTTGGGGATTTTCATCTGAACTGAAGCCTTTAATTGTCTTCAATAGTTGTGACTACAGTTCTGTGAGGAGAAAAGAGAGAGTCTCTGCATTTCTGCTTTTTAATAATGCTCATTATTATTCTTGCCTCTTTCTCTTGCTTTCCTTTACCCTTTTTAAGCATTCCATTTTTTGTCAGGCTTTCATATTTTAGGCTGCAACTCAGAAATTCCCATGTGATATGTTACTATACATATTTTTATTTTTATTTAAATTCAGGTTCAGTAAGGAAATGTTGCCAAGAGGAAAAAAAGGCATTTTTCCCTAGTCACTGAACTAGGAACATGAGTAACAACAAATTCAGGAAAGCAAGTATCAATGGACCACCTTACATTGAGCAAGGTAAGAATTTGATTGGTGTCTGTGTGCTGTACAATGTGATAAAATTAACAAGTGAAAAGGGATTTGAAATAAAATTTCTGAACCAGACACTTCCAAAATCCAACAGAACTTTAATCTGGACCCAAGCTAAACACCTAAATTAACAGTGCTGTAATTCTGGGCCACTATTGATTAGAAGTACTCTCAGCACATTATATGTATATAATGAAGTAAAAAGGTAAAAATGTAAACAAATACGGAAGTAACAATATCAAATCAGAACTCTGTATTATGGAAAGTTTTAGAATATAAGAGGTTTTCTTTTAATGCAATTCAGAGTGAGCTAGTTTCAAGGTCTTTGTAAGTTCTGGTAAGAGAAGTATTTTGTAGATGCACAAACAGAGAAGCAAAGATGGAGGCAACACACAATTTCTTCCAGCTTCCAGGAAGTCTATCTAAGGAAGTTAGAGGCTTGCAGAGTTGTCACAGGTTTGGGGAGGTGCTTGGCAGCCTCTTAAGTATTTTCATGTGTCATCTTAGGTAGTATGTTTGTGGCTGTGGTTAATCAAAGGAGGTGGCATGGATTCTTCTCTTGTAAATACTGTCCATCATGTCTTCTACTCCTGTGAGTTTCTAATTAACCTGGTACAGTTTAAAAGCAAGATATACTTTTGTATCAGCCTTTAAAATCATGTGGTGTTTCAGGTCCTGCAAACTTCGAGACATTGTTTTGGAAGAGTTGTTCTTGCTGAATTTTCTTTACCTATTGAGGTAACAATTTGAAAGTGAATGGAGAAAACTGTCAGGTGTAATCAGGAGAAAGGAGATTCTTGTTTCCTCTTCAAGTTCTTGAAATAATCTGGCATTTTTACACTACCATACAGTATTTTAACTGCATCCAATTCTTCTTTCACTGCCTTCTACACCGCTATATAAATTTACAACGTGAGATACATCTTTTCCTTTTTCTACATTTTATTGATATCTGCTCTTCTTTTAGGCACATACTCTGTATCTTGGGTGCTTTCTATATTCTCTTTTTCCATCTCATTTGTCCTTGGGATACCTTATTTTCCTCCCTGTTTTCATAAGGCAACCTGCAAACCTCAGGATGTTAAAATTTTAGCTGAGGTTGGTAAGAGGCAATGAAGTCAAAGTTATGCAAACTAAGTTTTATGTAGGTTTTGTTGTTTCTGTTCAATCACTTGATTGAGATTTTTGGCCTTTCTTCTTATCACTTCAATTCTAACTTTTCTATAGAGACAATAGCTCCTTGGATATGGTTTGCCTACAATCACAGAATGTACCTGTGTAACCTTGAGTATAATGGGGTGGGATTACAACCGTTCATTTGGTTTCTAACTATTACATAAGCTCATTTAACTTGTGTGTATTCATCCTTGTTCTCCTTCCAAGCTTCAGAGACCCTCCATGTCTTCCTGACATCTGGCTGCCTCGTCACATCTTAACAATGCTTCTTGTACCCTCTCTTCTTTCAACATGAATCGTCCTCCCTCCCCTCATCTCCATCACCTTCAGAAGAACCCTTCAGTGTTTGTGTTGATTATTGTCAGACTGAGTTTGCATAAGACAGTGGTTATCTAGCTGATGTTCAACAGTTCTATTAATCTGAATTATCTCTTTTTTACTTATCAGTCATAGATAAATATTTTTCCTTTAGATAAATCTAAGAAGCAAACATGTACCTTTATTTTTTTAAGGACGCTCACTTATTTTAGACATTATTGTAAAATGAGGAGCTAAAATTCACATCCTCTTCTCAGAAATAGTCATTGATTGTCCTACTTGTCATTTATTTTCTACTCCTTCTGCTCCATCTGCGTAGAGCAGACCAATCTGTCTCCATGACGGCAGTCCCTTGTAGTTTGTTTCCTCTGTATAGACCAGCTCCTTACAGACATGTTTACAATGCATTTACCACAATCCACTATGGCTACTCACTTAAGACAAGAAAAATCAAACCAGTCTGCAGAGAGAAACAACTCTCAGAGTCTAGTGTTCACCCAGAAAACCTGTTGTTGGAGAAGCAATGTCCCTTGCCACTAAGCTAGAGGTGTGTGCTGTATCCAGAAGTGAAAATGTATTTGGGATGAGTGTAATGATCACACTTACTAATGATATGTTCATTTTGGTATGCAGTTAATCCTCTGCAATAAACTGGCATCTTTTTTTTATGAAAGTGTTAGCTAAGATAGGTGAGCATCTTTCACTCTTAAAGACCATTAGATGTGAAGCATTAAAAGGTGGCTACACTGTCTCTGTAATAATGCACAATGGGATAATGAGGCTAAATCACAATGAATAAAACCTTGCTCTCCACTATATTAAAATGAATGGTTTTATATGTGATCAAATACCCACACGGAGCTTGATGGATAATTGGCAAATCATGTCACCATTCAATAGAAGGTGACCTCTTACAATCTTGTGTCTTGGTTCTTTTGACTCAAGCTCTGCTGTCATTTAAATACTTCAATATTCTCAGTGATGGCAACTGAATTTGTCTCATTTAACAGTCTTTTGCCTTACAGTGCATCAATGAGATGCAATCCCATATGCGACTTCCCATATACTGACTTCTCCATGATCACTTGAGGTAAAGAGAGTGTAATGCTTCTTTTGTTTGGAACAACTGTATTGGTTCAGGATTAAAAATGTTAAGAGTATTTTTTTGTTGTTTTTATTTTAAATAACTGAAGGAATTATGTGAGTGTATGATGAATCATCATATCTTCTCTTTTGTCTTCAGCACTAAATTCGCCTTGATTATTTATCTCTTACATGAAAACAGATGTGGACAAATATTTATTTCATGCTAATTGGAGATATTTCTATAAGCCTTTATGAGCACTGAGGACAAACTTCCTAGATATTAGAGAACAAATACTACTAATAGTTTAGTGTCTAGACATGTAAATGTGAGACTTTTATTTTTTAAAAAAAAACAAACCTGGAGTACTTTTTTTTTTTTTAATAAATACTGAGGACAATGTTAGAGAAACTAGGATTAGAAAATTTCCAACTGAGTGACAGTTGACTGCAAGCATTAGTTCTAAGCACAATAATTAAAACCAGGTCTGTAACTAACAGGCAAAAAGCTGTTTTGTTAGTTTAGATGTGTTTTCTTTAAAGGAAAATAAATTGAATGCACAGTTGAAGCCTTCATTCTGGAGAAGGTTTTAAATTTAGCTTTTGACTCTTTGATTTAAAAATAAAAATACCTGAAAGTTTACTCCCAAGCCAGGAGGTAAGAATGAGTGCATAGAAGTGTGAACTACCACATGTAGCTCCCCCCTTGCCCCATATTTTGAAGTTGGAGGACCAGATATCTGATTGCTGAAAAAAGTAATATATAAAATTACTTTTCCAGTAGTTGGGGGTTTTAGTTAAATGATCAGTTTAGGAATGGTATCATTAGGAACACAGAATAGCAAAGTAAGTATCTATACTTTATGAAGTACCTCCACCTTTCCCCATCTTATACATTTCTCCAGGTTCAATAGGGTTTATAACACACTTTGATGGACTGATTAGTTGGATACTGAGTAACTGGAAAATGAGTCAAAATGTGACAAAGTTTTAGCCGCAGCTAGGAGATGTTTATCATTGATGACTGAATGCACAAGCATTTCTGTGCAGAAGATTCCTTCCAGTACTAAGTCCTGTATTTAGTATATGTTGGTTTAAAACCAAAAGAAAATTTAAATGAGTGAGGGAACAGGATGGAAGGTAAAGGAATAAAGACACATAACATGTTGTGCAGCTCTGCAGACATACATTTAAGCACTACATTCATCAAGAGAGTGCTGGGTACAAAAGATATAGGTACAGTTTCGTGACGCTTTCCAATCATAAATTCATGGTTTATGTTGTTCCCTCTTGTCTAGAATCTCAGACTTTGCAAACTGAAAATTTCCATCCCCTTCAATGCATGCTTTTTCTCCATCAGTACCCAAAGATGTTTTCCTTATTGTTTAGTTTAAATAAATAATTTTTAAAAATACGTTTCTGAAAAGAATATTTTTTTTTTCTTTTTAATATTACCTCCTTCTCTTTTCCATTGAACAGTTCTATTGTTGGGATTAAAAGTTCAAATACAGAAAGAAGTAAGTCTTGTTCCAGAGAAGTTATTTTAATTTATTAGAATTTTGAAGACTTGACAGTGTGCAACAGACTGTCCTCCTAAAATTGGTGGAGGCCCTGTTGTCTACTATGTAAGGCATCTTTAGCTCCTCTGAAGACAGCAGCCTTAAGTGTACACTTAGAGAAAAGCTGTGGTGTCCTGTTCCCTGTGTAATGTAGGAAGGTAAAGAACTCAAGCCAAACTTTGTTCCCTCTTTGTGAACAATGCTACTGGTACAGACTGATGGCTTCTTAGGACAAGGAAGTGTTCCCGAAATAGACCATGAAAAGCTGTTCAAGATATTTGAAGTTATCCAATTCTGCAAGTCTCATTTACCACTTCATTAAGATTAGGATCATTAAGGGAGGTAGATACTCACTTTACTAAAGAGCAGAACATCGAAACTCGCTATTTCCTTCCAATTTAGGAAATAGGAGGTTCATTTAAAAATGTCTCCCAGGTTCTGCATTTCCTATCAAGGGGTGAGCAAAAGGCAGAGTACTAGAACTCCTTCATGATGTTTCTGTGGCTTCAGTGTCAGGGATTATCTGTTTTTAATACTTACTGTGTTGGAAAGAAATGCTGTGCTATCTATCAGAGAGTCACATGCACTCATTTTTTGCTGAAGATGAGTGCAAACTAAGGCACAAGGAAATGAATTGTCTTGCCTCTTGCCTGGCATATTGTCATATGTTTGTGGCAGAACTTTTTGAGAAAATATATTCTGATTTATGTTTTTAGTAATAAAACTGCACCTATTTTCACAAAGCTTCATTGTGTGCTCTGACAAGAGTACTTAAATCCCTGATTCTATTATCAGTAAAATAAAGTGTGAAATCTCATTATCTACCATAATGGAGTGGTTCCTGAAAATTACTTATAGTCTGTTTCTTTTTAAAATATACAGATTTTACAGTAAATTTTTCTACAAGCTGGAATAATAGACTCATGGTTTAACTGGCATACCCCACGTAACTTAAAAGCAGTGTACCATCGAAACAGTACAGCCTTGCTTGCACTGGAATACGTGTGATTTGATGTGTCCTACTGGACTGAAGACAGCTTCATGCTGAGTGACCTTTCATGACCTATACCCAAGGCACAGCTTATTTGCAAATTGATTATCCTGCTTGTGAATGACAGAGGCCGTCCTTAGGCCTCCAGTCACACACAGAAGAAGGACCAGGAGAGGGGAAAGGAAAATTCTGTCTTGTAAACTACGTGAGAGATGGCTCTATGGCTCTGACCTGTTCTAGAAAGAGTATGCAAATATAGAAACTCTTGATGAGTACACAGACATTTTCTTTGAGGCAAGACCTGCCAAAACAATACAGTAGGGACTGCTGTCATTAGCTCTGAGCAACAAATTCCTAGACTCTGGTTTTCAATCACTTGCAACTTTTCTGAAATTTTCACCTTCTTGACTGAAACTTCATTCTTCAGTTCTACCTGAAGAGAAATACTTTGCTTCTAGTATTTGAGCAGAAAACAGTCATTTCTTTGTAAGTTAGAGAAAGCTTGGAAGGAAAATATACTCTGTAATAAAAAAGGGATGTTTTAAATGAGAGAAAATCCTGAATTTTGAAAGCTGACATTTCTTACAAAAATTACACTTACTGAAGGGAATAGGAAGTAGATTGGTTTTAATTTGGCCAATTTTCATAGTTAAAATCAATTTTTGAGAATGTAGAATAGATTTCATCTTCTGTTTCCCATTCAGTCATGAATGTGCACAAACCAACAATAAGTACATGTGAGTTTCACAAGTTTTAAGTTTGCTACTAAACTACCCAAGTAATGAGGTGACAGCTGAAATGGGGATTCCTTTGTCCTTGAAGAAACTGGAAGAAACTAGTTTGCTCTGAGAACTCATGCACAGCTAAAAAGAGCCTGTTGTTCTCCATGGGGAAGAATGGGCAACTGTTCACATCTTCTCTTGTATGATCAGTGAGATCTTTTTACTACCAACATACAGAAGTACATGTGATGCCTGAGAGGAGATGGTATCCCAATACTTGCACCTGAGTGAATGGATAAAGTGTTGTTAGAAATTTAACTTAATCGGGTTCCGTATTTGCATCTTCTAAAATTAATCTTTTGTGCTCTCACTGCCTTTTAGCCTTTTCTGTGTATATTGTACAGAACAGCCCTAGGATTTCAATAAAAATTTTTCTTTTTTTTTTTTAATTTGGAAAAAAGCACTTCTGTACCTTTGAGTTATGCGACGAATATTGACATTGTTGTCAACCATCTGATGTTGCATTGCTTCAAGACCATACAAATATCCTTCTTAAGAATATCAGAAGAGCTTGTAATTGAACAACCCATGAACAGTTCCCTTGGATACAGATAAGACGCCAGCCTCTACTTTCATTCCAAGCTGTGTAAAAGTGGAGAAAAGGCTTTGGAGAGCCTCCTCATTTGAGTGCTCTACTTGTGTGGTCTTCATGTTTGATTACAGCTTTTTGTATCATTTCTGTTATTATTTTGGAAATAGTTCAATTAGACCTAAATTCTGAAATGTACTTCTAGTATGAGCACAGTTTTCATTCTGCTGCCAAACCCAACCCGAATGTGCCTGATTTTTCACCCTTTTTATTTGACAAATAAAGACTTGTTGCAATGTTCTTCCTTCTAGTCATGGCACCTGATTAGTGGCTGTCTGATTTTACCACTTGAGCTACAGTGAAGTAAACTCTTATTAGTTGATAAGAATTTTATCTTTGATAATAATCTTAGCTGGAGTCTGACCAGGTTAAACTGTCATTAGTCTATTTTATAGCCTTTCTGGACACACTACAGAGCCTTGTGCTAGTTCAACATCCCTTTGGGTGAGGTATGGTGTGGAAGACACGGAGTTCACAATTAGAGAATTCCCTCAGAGAATTCTAGTCAAACTGGATTATTCTTGAATATGTCTTGACCCATGTTTTGTATAACAGAACTTTTTTCAAAAACTTTTTGAGCAGCATTACTAGACTCTTGAAGAAATAAAGTTATTAATATAATAGTGCTTTTTTTTTTTTCCTCTAAGGACTTCAAGATTCTTTGGGTTCTTATAAGCTGGGAGACAATTTTACCTTCAGGCTTTGCAGTGCTAGTGGCCTATCAGTTAGCTATTGCCCAAACCAGGTTTAATAGACCCTTCAAACCACTGTAGAACAAAAATCAGTCTAACTTGAAACGTGTTCTGCTGAGATATTCCTGCTGTGCTTTGTCACCTTCATTGAAATAATTTTTGAGACAATTAGTGTCTTAGTCCAGTGTGCATTTTCCCTCCAAATCAATAAAGAAGGCAGGATTTCTGAATATAATAACAGAATGTAAATTATCTAGTTAGAAAGATTGTTTTCATACTGTCTTGTTCCTATGTCTTCTGAACAGTTTATTCTTGTAGATACTACTTATGCCTTGTAGCATAGTTTGAGTGGAACATCCACAGGTATGTGGTTGGAATTAAAATGCCCATGATCTTTATCTTGCAATGTTCCAGTATTTTCAGCTTTTATAGCTGTTTAACCTGCTAAATCCTGACTGGTTTGATCAGACCGATGGAAAATCAGACTTAGAATATATTTGGACACAATATACGATTTGGATACAGAGTGCCTGAATAGCTTTTTAAAAAATCAACAAAGTGACTCTTGACAAAGCTTCTTCAGTGACATCCAGGAACTACTTTTCAACATTGTAGCCATGTGGCCTTAGCACTTCTCCCCATTTTGGTTGATTCCGTCAGCTTGCCAGCATAAGAGGCATAAAAGCTCTACATTTGCAAGTGTACCAAGATATAGGATTCAGCTGGGTAGCATGCCTCTAAAAAGGTCATGGCTAATAACAAAGAAAATGTACCTTTTACAGAATAGCTACATGAGGAGTGGAAATGCCTTAATTAAAACACTGTTACTACTACCTACTTCATAATTTAGAATTGATCAGATGCCCAGTCATTTTTTTATCAGTGGATTATCTCAAAAATATTATTTTTTCCAGACTTTTTGGGGCCACACTTTAGGTGAATCTTCCATGCCTGGTTCCAAGTTTTCTGTTGGTCAGTGGATCAAGCCTGGAATATTTAATAGCCTGTCTCAGAAAACCTTGACCATTTGTCTGTGGTCCACAGAGCTTTCAGGTACAGGAAATGAACACAGTGGGTAGGATCTACATTAGAGTGTGCTTTGCAACTCACAGTGTCTTGTGAGAACTGAGTCTCAGTGATTTTCCAGGGAGGGTACAAAAGGCCTTTAAAAAGCAAAGGAGGTTCACAGCCCCAGCCACTCTTCCTTGCCTAGCAGTGTATCTGTGATGGCATGGTTTGGTGTGTCTCTGGCAGTAATGGGTATAATGTTCTTTCATGCTTCGTTGTGATATTCTGACTCCTTTGTAAAAGGCAATATGACAAAACTTGATGCTTTACCATGGTGCCATTTAGGGTAACAGCTACATCTTTGCTCTGTTCTGAGTTCTCTCCACCCACAGCTGACCTTGCACCACATTAGTCTATAGTTAGAAGTGCCATGCTTGGAGTGAGTTATGTAACTGATAGCAACATTGCCTTCCCTGGAGGATATTAAACATCTTAGAGCACTTGTCGTGAAGACTAAGTATTAACCCTGCTGCTAAGACCAAAGCTGCTTCTTAAAGAAATTGTTTGTTAATATCGAGAGCTCTGCGTGCTCTGCCGCCAGCCTGGGCAGGGCACATTTTCAGCAGGTGGGTGGTGATGTGATGCCAGGGACAGGGGAGAGGGAAACTGTTTGTGAGCTGTCCCAGACATGTGTGTGCATATTTACATGCATCTAGTTAGGCTAACAGGTAAAAGTTGTCTCATTCCACATTTGAGTTTAAATCCATGGTCTTTATTTACACCGTCGTTTCAGTCCCAACCTGTGTGAAGGGTGAGAGGCTGAGCAGAAGTGCTTGCCGTAATTTGTAATTACTGCATAGCTGCACCACTGTCATTATCTACTGCTTTTTTCAGAGTACCTCAAATGTTTTTTGTATCGTGCAATGAAATCTCTACATGGTTTCCATCTGGGTCTCCAGTCTTTGACTCTATATTCTTTTGTCAGCATTAAAACCCTGGAACATTGTGCTGGGTTTGGCTTTGAAGTGTTTTGTGTTTTTGTGTGAACAGCGGAGCCTGCCTTTTTACTATGTAACCGCCAACATCACGCTCCCAAGGGAGGCTAGTGAAACATCAAGTGATAGCACGGTGTTTATTTTATCCGATATTGTCATGAAAGTATACTGTTAATCACTTATTCTGCTAAAATGTTGGTGAGGGAGGTACTGGAAAATGTATGAAGAAGTTGGAAGCTTGCCCTGAGTTTTTGTGAGGATCCTGAGAAGGCAAGCATCTGCTGCCCTGGTCCAGGGGTAGAGCAGAGATCTTCTGTTCAGCACAGCGCCCATGTGCTACCTAGGAGCTGGTCAGAGAAAGAGGTCCTGCCTGTCCGTAACCCACCTTGTCTCATTCCTCCATAATTAAACTAAGTAACGTGAGAAGACCAACCAAAACAAACTAGAACATGACCACAACAATAGAAATCCCACTCTGTACAAAGTCTTGAGGTAAGTTTGAAAAGTTACAGCTGATTTTAGCAAAGGAAAGGTGACTGAGGAGAATGTATGTTTTGATGCAAATTTCTGCAGGAAACTCTGGATGGGATTTTGCATTCTTTTTAAATGTAAATATCTGTAATGGGTACATAGGGTGGTTTTGTTTTATTTCCAAAGTATTCCTTCCTTGGAACAAAAATACATCTGAAACCTTGACACAGAATTGCTTTTCTCCAATAATGACAAAGCAGTCCCCTTGTTTCCAAGGACTCTTGACGCAACTAGATCAGTAAATTAATGTTGTAGCATTCTGAGAGTGACCTTCTCCTGTGAAATTAACCCATTCTGATGAATCAACACTGCTCACTTCTGACAGATGTCAGTAACTGGCAAGAACATCACCACTCTGATGATGGAAAGCTGATCATTTGATGAGTGTATTCACCAACCTGTAAAAGGAACAGCTTTCTGATTGAGTGATGTAATTTCTTGTGGCATCCTAGAAGTTGTGGTGATTTTCTTTAAATAAAAGTAGGGGTGGGGGGAGAGGGGAAGCAACCTAAGAATGTAAGTTTCACCAATGAGGCAAAAAGAAATATTTACTGAGAGGTAATACAGCCTGCCAGGAGGGTATTGATTTTACATGTGATGCTGAATCTACCATTAAGTGGAACTGGGTGTTTGTAAAGGATGATGCTGCCTCTTGAGCCTTCTGAGATACAGGTTGCCTATCTGCCGCTGATCCATAGCCCTACATCCTCCCACTGTATGTGGTCCTCTCCTATGGATACCAGGACCTTTCCCTCTCTCTTCCTCCCTCATCCAGCTCCTTCTCTGTTTCAGCTCTTGCCTCTGTCAGTAAGAAAAGAGCTAATCTAAAAACAGCATAGGGAACAGCATGAACAACCACCATGAGAATCACTTAAACAAATGGATTTGTAAAACTCGATTGTTCTAAGCCTGTCCAAGCCAGGACTACAATTTGAATTAAACATAAAGTGACTCCTTTCACTGAATCAATAAGTGCAAATAACATAGCTTGCAACCATGTTTTATTTCCCAGACAAAAATGGTTCTTAACAGCTTTCTGAAGGCTATGCTTCAGCCACCTGCTGCTAAAGTTGTTTGCTTTTTCTTAGAAAATTTGATCTTCTACAACATTAAAACAGACAAGTATGCAGTCAGCATGCTTGTGCATACTTGGGGCTAGATGCTTCATGGATCTTTGAGAGTCATATTTTTTTAAAGAATATTATAACTTTCTACAGCTTCCTTTTAGCAAGTATAAATGTCAGGGATGGAGGGTGGAGAGATGGAACTGTGGGAATTTTTCTTTCGTCCCCCCTCAACTTTGTCTGGCTTAAAAAAAGCAAAGAACCTCTTATTTGCTTTTCTCATACTTACTGCAAGATCCTGTTCTCTTGCTATTCTTCCCTGTTACGTGTGCTCTGGTATTTGGGTATTGGGTTGCTGCAGGCACCTTAAAGCATGTATTTTGCAGTGCTTGTTTCCATTTTGCAAACACACTGGAGCCCACCTAAATTGCAGTTGATTTTTGCAGCTGGCATATGAATGTATTGTAGTCCCATCAGAAGAGTGATTGAAACGCAGACACTGAGAACAGCTGTTTACAGTGAAATCGTGTTTCCTAATTGGTTTGTTCTGAGCACAGAGGATTTCCATAGAAAAACAGATAACCTCTTCTTTTGTTTAGCCTATTCTCCTTCCTAGAGGTGTAAACTCTGGACCAAAGTTGCACATTTGCTATTCCCACAGTTTTCCTCCAGGAAGGCTAACTATGATGAAAATTTCCTCCACTAGAAGCTTTTCTCTTTTCTGCTGTTGTTTTATCATCTCCAGGCCACCAAGTAGTATGCTACTTCACGCTCTCCCCTTGGTGTCCTACATTTACAAAATTGTTAGGTAGCAACAGTGAGAAGAGATAACCTCCAGTATTAGAGATCATTATAATTTTATGGGATTTAGTTTCTGTTCCAATACTCCCTTATATTACAGATCACTATCACTTTTCAATCTATTTCTCTGCACACTTAATCAATAATTAAGTAACTAGCAGGTAAAAGAAGGAGGAGCAGAATTTCAAATCCTTTGCTTTGAAATGCTCTTTCTGAGTCTAACTTGCACGATGAGGAAGAGAAAACCTTAATTTGCATGAATCTTTGGGTGCTAATTTACACCAGATGAGGATCTTGAGTGCTATATAGTTTCTGATTTTTAAGCTTGTGTCTCAAAGACAGCTCTACAGCTACGATTAAAGCTGTTGTATGGACAGAAGGCAGCTGTGTATATTAACATGTTGTTGTTGTTAAATCTAAACCATTTTTTTCTGTAGAAGCACTAAAAGAGAGAGAAAACATTCAAAACCTAGTCCAAATTGAGTCTTTATGACACAACAAAAATAAAAAGTAAAAGCCAGACAAACTGAACATGTTTTTTATTGTTATTAAAAAGAATATGGATCTGGACTGACAGCTTGTAAACTAAGATGAAACTTGATCTAATTTCAAATGGCCAAAATGTTTTACTATCCTCAAAGCAACCCATGTTCTGTTAAATGATTCAGTACTCAGGGATTTGATTTGTATTCTTAGTAAAAGGAGATTATACCTCAGAAGAAAGTTTTGTATTTTCATGTTGTTACCCTTTGAATGAACTATTAAAAGAAAAAGAAAACAAGCTGTATCTCAGAAACTGTGTAGACACACATCTCAGGTATCTAACCATATTTTGCCCCTCATCCTCTCTACTGTTTTTTCCTTTTTAACCTGACAGCCCAGTTACCCCAGTCTTCCACCTACATCCCTACTTGCTCTTCTATCCCATTCTCTCTTTCTTTACAACCTTTGATGTGGTTAACTGAGGACTTATTTGGTTATTTTGGAAGAGGTGCAGTTTAGTAGAGGTGCAACTTTCTTTTTAAACAACAGCTTTTTCACAAACGTTCCTCCCACCCTAGCTACTAGTGATTTAATCAACAATAAGGGCAATAAAACTTGTCTTTAGTTACACTGGACTGATGCTTTCTTGAGTATAATGAGACAGTCATTGGCAGGTGCAACTTTATAGATAATTTGTAAAAGCCCAATGGACATTTGTTGCTCCCCTAACATTAAGTATATGTGTTTATAAAATATGTGTTAATAGAGGTGGATACATGTATACACGTGACTGTAAAACTAAATGAATAAGACATAAAACAAAACTGACAGAATGATTCAATAGGGAAAAAAGTAACCAAAAGAAAGAGGGCTGATTATTTACACATGAAAGCCCACATCAATATGATATCTGGGTTGCCCTGGCAGTGAAGTGAGCCAGGAACTGCTACTACTTCTCAGCAAATGATACCAGGCATCTTTGCTGGTTCCCAAGCCTACAACTCTGTATACAGAGATGAGACAGGAGGTACTTAAGTAATAACTACCACCAAGTGAGTGAACGACTGTAGAGTATAACCAAGTGCTTAATTTTTGACAGAAAAGCAACATCTCCTTAAACAGCATGTCTATCATTCCACAGATATAAACACTATATTGCATAAATAGTATACTTTCACTCCCTAAATGATGTTTTGCAAGTATTCTTTAGCAGCCCCTAAACCAAATTGTTTATAAATGTGATAGTGGAAAAGCTGCATCCATTAACTTTATCTGAAAAATAAAAAGAACCCTGCTGTTAGTTATGGAAGTAAAAAATAGTTGACAGTCATTTCTTGGTTCTTAGTGGTTTTAGTGAGCTATTTGCTGTGACAGAGGGGACAATGCAACCACAAAACTGCTGAAAATTAAAAATAACTCCATAAATAGGTAATATAAAGTTACCAATGTTCAACCAAATGAACATGGGTGCTTTAGGTACAGCTAACGTGTAACATTGGTTCACTGAGAGAACACCTGAGGGTGAAATTCACAATCCTGTGTGCAAAATGTAGATGCTCACTCAACAGCTACCCAGTTCATTACCTTGGTGCTTGTTCCCTCAAGAAATGTCAGTGTCTTTTAGCTAGGTCCAGGTGTAATATATGTCGCAAACTTAAATGTAAAACCGTTGGGTGAAAGATACAATTTCCAATGTGATGATGGCCCAGTCTTAACACAGCTGTGTAAATGAACTCATAGACACTACAGCATTTTAATCAGTGATTTGTTTTTAGTAGACCCTTTCCTCCTTTTTGTCCTCATCCTCTGTTAAGCATTTGTTCTTTGATTTCAACAGAAGCAGGCTGAGGCTCAGCTTTTGCTGCATTTCTAACCATTTTTCTCGGGGAATTTGCAATACTATTTCAACGCAAATCTTAGGTTTTACTCCAAGTCCTCAGGCGACTTTCTTCCCATGCACACAAATGTACCACTCTCAGGGACAGGAAGGACTATAAAGTTGAAATGGCAATCAAGTGCAAACTGTAGATATTACTGTAGAAAGTAAGGGCAGTGTAAAAAATGATACCTAATATATGAACACCCAGAACTGAAATTCAGATTGTGTTTGCTGGGATGGAAGGAGAGAAGGGGGGAGAAGCACCGCGCTGTGAATCCCATATTCTACAATTTTATGTTTATAAACATATCAATGGTATAAAATACTAAGTAAGAAATTCTTATCCTTTAAGGAAGTTTGAAGCTGAACTTGAACACAACATTTGGAAGATAATCATAATCTTCCTTAGAGCATAGGTCATGTTAACAAAAAATTAATTTTTCTCTGACTTCTAATATTTTACTGGCTTTGAAGCTATGAAGGATGGGTGGTGGAGATAAGAAAGATAAAAATCTCTTACTTTTCTATCTAATTTAGAGTTAGAATTGTTTGATATTTTTTGTGTGAAACTTGTACTTCATTATTGCTTCAAAAGTTCCACAGGTACCAAAGCAATCCTTCTAAAATTGAGTACACAGCCCAAAGTGACACACATTTGGGTATGACTCTAAAATGGGTTCTGCATTGCAATCCTAAATCACTGTTCTGGTTTCGACTAGGACAAATTCTTTTCCTAGTAGCTGGATGGAGTAGTGCTGTGTTTTGGATTTAGAATGAGCGTAATGTTGATAATATACTGTTTTAGTTGTTTCTATGTAGTCAAGGACTTTTCCATTTTTCCACTGTGCCAGGTGCACAAGAAGCTGTGAGGGGGGCACAGCCAGGACAGCCGACCCAAAGTGGCCAAAGGGATATTCTGTACCATATGATGTCATGCTCCGTATGTATTTTAGGGGAAGCTGTCCAGGGAACTGCTGTTTTGGAACTGGCTGGGTATTGGCCAACAGGTGATGAGCAATTGCATTATGCATCACTTTTTAAATATATTCTTCTATTGTTTTTATTATTCTTATTGTTATTTTCCCTTTCTGACCTATCAAACTGTCTTTATCTTAACCCACGAGGTTTAATTTTTCCCGATTCTCTCCCCATCCCACTGCAGGGGGAGGTGTGCGAATAGGGTGTGTGGGTGAGGAGTGTTTAGCTGCCTGCCAGGTTAAACCACATCATCCACTCTTTAAACAACAAATTAAATGATGGGTGTCTTGAGCTGCTTTGTGCTGGAGATTGCAGTGATTTACATTGCCTTGTAGTGGGGAGAAGAGTGTTTGTGAGAGTCCCTTTTTGGGGTGCTGGTGGCGTATGCCAAGGTAATGGTCTACCTGATCTTTAACAATAACAGATAACCTTCTTTCACTCTGTGCAATTGTGTGAATTCAGTGAGATAAGTGTCCAGTGCTCAAAACTGTGTTCTGAGCTTGTTGTTCAAAGGAAGAGATAAGACAAAACTAGGATAAAAGAGACAGCTATTCACTGGAACATTTGTGCACTACATGACCAAAGGACACTTTCTGAGAGATACAAGACCAAAAATCAGATTTTCAACATGAACAAGAGATTTTATTAACTCTTGCATGGTGAAGGATTTCCAACATAAAAGTTCAGAGCAATTGGAGATCGAGAATACTGCTGCAAAGACTGTTGCACTCCCAAACCCTTCCATCACCAATACCATGAGCAGAAAGAGAAACGGATATAATGCAGAATGACCCTAATTGCAAACTGATCTTAGCTGGAAAAGGTAAAGGACTTGTCAGGAATCCTCTCTTTGTTCTTTTGTACGTTGTTTCAGGCTGTTTCAGATGCAAGACCATCTGAATGGTTTTGCACAAACAACAAATCAGGGATGTGAAATGTTTCCTTAGTGCCATTCATCAGGATACATCTCTCTGGTTCAGCGCAGGCAGTTGTTGGTTGTGTCCACACTGACCTTAAGTTATTTAGCTTCCAGACCTGCACTGGCTTGCACTCTGCCAGTTTGGAGCACACTCCTGTGTGACTTTGTCATGCTGCTCATGGTGGACATACCCTCCAATCTGAATGATACTTCAGATATCAAAAGCATGAAACAAATTGCCACTCATCAGAGCATGTAGGAATAGCAAGTAGGCACCACCCCAAAAGCATGTAAATCATGGCAAGGCAACTTAATGCTATATGGCAGAGCTCCAGTTGGGTGGGGTCATATTACATAAGGGAGCAAGAAAAAAGCTCAAATGACTTTTGCCCAGCCTTTTATTTTCATTGCTTTTCTGGCATGTGTAGTTATCGTTCTCTTCAGCCTCCTCCTTCCAAAGAGAACTGAAGACCCAGTGGGGTTTCACTGTTGTCTGTTGGCTTTTCCAGAGCCCTCCTTGCCTCAGTTGTATAGACAAGACAGTCAAGGGGTGAAAACACCACTGCATGGTTTTAATGACTAACAGAGAAACTTCAGTAATGAACCCTAAATTCTCAGGTAACATCAGCTCATGAAAGACTCCTTGGATTAAATGTGTTCTCACCAAGCATCTGAAGGGCAATATTTGAATGGCAGATCAGTTCATACATATCACATTATCTTCCTGTGGGCTCTCCAGAGTCAGGAGAAGAGGCTAAATTCAAGGAATAGTCCACACTAAATAATTTGCCCTTCTGTAGAGGTTTTTCTTTTCCATTCATTTTTCTCCTGGTTTCTGCTCAGCACTTCTGGGCAGGCGGTTTTCCCAGAGGACTTTGTCAGTTGTCATAGGCTGCCGTTGAGGAAGGAAGTTCAGTCACAGCCTCCAGTGTAACGTAGAAAGGGAAAGCACTAATTAAAAAAAGAGGCAACCTAATACTTACAGCCCTGTGAATAGACCCCAGGCAGCGCAGAACTGATGATTCTTGTTCATTTCTCCTTCATAGTTGGGCATTTATGCTGAGTCAGATAAATAAAATGATGCCTAGAGCAATACTCTATAACAGCTTTTTTTTTTTAATGTGATAAACACCTGTCCCCTATCTCTCCCATTGCATTTAAAATTATACAAGTCTCATAATGGCATTTCTGTGTCTCTTTTTCTGAAGAAAAGGATTGAATCTATTGATATTTAACAACAGCTCTTTAGTGGGAGATTATAATTGGCTAAATAGAAGTGCCTTTAGAGAATTTAGTGGCTTTAAAGTAGTACATTTCAATCTAGTTGTGCTTGCTTTTTTAATAACAGCTTTCAGGCATTAAACCAGCAGGACATGCTGTGATCCAATATAATGATCCTCATCATCCGGATAACAAGAAAGTGACCAACAGTTTATTTTCCAAAAGGGAAGAAACAGAGTCATGGACTACTTAGGAACTTGTTCAGCAGGAATTTCTCTCCTAATATTTGACACCTTAGTGGTTAGGTTATGTCCTATACATACTTGTATCTCCTTGTTAGAGATGCTAATACAATTCCAAAAGCATTTCATTATCCTTAGAATCATGTACAGCTTAAAAAAAAAAATCCCAACAAGTTCTTAGTCTCAATGTTTTTTTTTTTTTGCAGCAAAGATTTCTCTACTTAAGAGATGAATTTGCTACATTTTTTTCAGTTTCACTGTCAGGTTCTTTTGTCTAAGAAAAGGTTTACGTGATTTAATTTCTGTAAACCATTAGTCATCACATGTTACCTTTGTTCTTTTAAAATATACCGGTTTTGCCTTCATCCTACAAAACTTTTTTCGAGCCTTCAGTACCCATGTCCCCACTTCTGAAGTATTTTTCCTCAAGAATTTGCTTGACATAGTGGGTCACATCTGTGTAATGAAGAGTGAGGTTCCTGTTTATCATTAATTTTTTGTAATGTCTGGATCATCTTCCAGAAACACAACCATTCATTTAGAAGTCAACCATGTACACAAGTAAGTCAAACGCTTTGTCATAATTTGTGTTACCTTGCATTTAATTTGGTGGTGTGCTCTAGGTTCGCCTAGCTTTATTGCATCCTGCTAGAGTGCCATACAGTCTCTCTAGTCTTAATTATCTACCATAACTTTGTGGCATCTGCAGTATTTTGTCACCTTGCAACTCCTTTTTAGAACTCTCATGGGTAATATGAACAAAATTACCTCACTGTGAGGCTTTCAGGCAGCCACTGACAACTTTTGATGCATTTTAATTTGACTGGTATTTGTTCCCTTTAATTTCTCTCTCACAACCTGTTTCTATCCAATGACAGGATGTTAGCTCTGGTTTTGTGTTTCCCACTGTACCTGCAAGCCATAGAGAGGTATTAATTCCTTTAATGCTTCCCTGTTTGGCAGCTAATTTTTCTCTTGTCATATTAGCTATGGATGCCAGGCCACCTGCAGCTGTTCCTGACTCATGCAATTTGGTAGGTTTGGCCTCTTTCTGAAGGCAAATTCTTTCCCCAAATTCCTAGTCCCTCTAGAAAGACCATGAGTTACAGAGTTGTATAAAACAATAACAAGAAGCTGCTCTTCCCAGTGAGGGAGGAAACTTCCCTCCAGACCATGCTAAAATCCACTGAACAAAGCAGTGTTATCTGAGGCAGTCTCATTACTTAGGGGAGTGCAGTAACATTGCAGTAATATCACCACACAAATAAAGATGTCTCACAGATCCAAACTCTCTCTAAATAAGAGCCATTCATAATTCATTGCTGGCTGGTCTAACAGTAGCGGTCATTATGATGAAGCAGTTTGGGGAAAACCAGAATCATAGGAAGCTGTAGGGACTTGATAAATATTAACAAGTTGGTATCACACAGGGCATAAATCATCTTACACACTTTTATCAGCTCTAAAATGCTGCCCGTGCCTGCCTTTGGATTTAACAGCATGAGTAGCTGTGCGTGTCTTAAAGTTTACTTCTAATTCAGGATGGCAAGGGTGATGGAAAGCACCCGCCAGAGGGCTGAGCCTGGTACTTGAGCTGTAGTTATTACTTAGCTTATACTTAACTAATACTTAGCATTCCTTGAATGATGATGAGTTTTTAATGCTTACAAACACCCACTGCTCAGGAGATCTCTGGATCAAGGTTGTGCTGTCTTACAGCCAGAGGATTTTTCTTTGTTGTAGTACTTTTGACCAATTTTGCCTTCACACTCTGTCTCTAGCAGATCACTGAGGCTGCAAACAGAGCAGAAAACAAGACCTCCAAGACCTCTAACTGGAAATATTGCTTTTCTTCCTTCACCCTTCCTCACTGGAAAAGAAAAGAAAAGAAAAGAAAAGAAAAGAAAAGAAAAGAAAAGAAAAGAAAAGAAAAGAAAAGAAAAGAAAAGAAAAGAAAAGAAAAGAAAAGAAAAGAAAAGAAAAGAAAAGAAAAGAAAAGAAAAGAAAAGAAAAGAAAAGAAAGGAAAAGAAAAGAAAAAGAAGAGAAAGAAAAGGAAGAAGGAAAGGTGACATTCATTTCTACTGAGGTAAGTATTTGCAAATCCGTACATTTGTGAAACTTTAATTTTAGGCCTAACTTGACCTGACATGTCTTTTTAAGGAGCTTGCCCAAGGCCAGGCAGTGACTCTGTGTCAACCAGGATTAGACCTCAGGAATTGTTGCCTTTCAGTCCACTAGACCAAGCTGCCTCTCATGCTGCCATCAGAGGTCTCCAGGCCAGATCAGTCTGACCAATTTCTATATGGGGTTGATCTTTAAAAACATGTGTATCCCAACTGCCTGAGAAACCAAAATACTACTTTCTGTCCCAATAGAGGGCATAACAGCTATTTTTTTTTCTTTTTTCTCTTTTCTTTTTTCTTTTTTCTTTTTTCTTTTTTCTTTTTTCTTTTTTCTTTTTTCTTTTTTCTTTTTTTTTTCCTTTTTTCCTTTTTTCTTTTTTCTTTTCTTTCTTCTTTTTTCTTTTTTCTCTTTTCTTTTTTCTTTTTTCTTTTTTCTTTTCTTTTTTCTTTTTTCTTTTTTCTTTTTTTTTGGGGGGAGGGTGGTGTGTGTGGTGGAATGAAATTATACCTGTGCCATACACGTTACAAAAAAAAAAACCTTGAGGCACTTAGAGCTCCAGAGCTGCTGGCCCACTGTGTGTACTCATCACTTCATCTTTACATTTGGACAGGATTTCCCTTTGCCATTTGGCTAGCTCAAGAAGTGATGTCAGTGGCATTCATAGTAGCAAGAAATAACTAGTGATAAAAGATTCTGAACTCAAAGCTTCAATGTTGTTTCTTCATCAGCATTTCAGACATCCCTGGACCACAAAACTTACTATCCAGAGATGATATTTTGTCCTTTCTCTTTGTCTCGAGGGCTGTGCAAACCAGAGAGTGCCTGCGTTCCTGGCTATACCATACTCTTTAAGGAGCAGAGGAAACCTGTTTCCAGCCAGGGTCCGGCTCCAGAATTTGGCTCCTTCCTCTTTCTTCCCCACTTATTCCAGCGTCTCCCATGCTCCAGGACAGGATGTGCTGCTGATAGCCTGCCAGCCTGCTCCAGGACTCATTGACTGGCTGCCTGACACGTGAGATGCAGGCTGCAAAAGAGAGGTTTCAGAGATGTGCTGCAGCTGGCAGCATCTCAGCCCCCAAAGCCCTCTGCCAGTAGGAATACCAATGCCACGCTGCCTTGTGCAGTGCTGGGGCTCTGCATCTGTCCTGATCCAAGAATAGGCTCCCCCTGCTCTGACATCCAAGGGGTGAGGTTTGGAGGTCATCCCACACAGAGAGATTTGGGATGGTGACAGCATCGCAAAGGGAAAGATCTGAGGTTTTTTTACAGTAGTTGTGGAAAGCAAAAAAAAAAAGTATTCAGAGCATGAGAAGAGGAGACTTAGCAGCTAACAGAGGTTTTGAAACCACTACCTGAAGGTCTGACACTAGTGCAATTAACAAAGCAGGACAGATTATGTAGATTTCTCTGGATTTGCTGGGAAAGTGCTGCTTCTTGCAGTTTTCCAAGGCCCTTTAAAGCACTCACTGTACAGAGCTGGACTAAGTAGAAGACCATTGTAGCTCCTTTTCTGACGTTACAGGAATTTTGCCAGCCTTCAGATTTTCATGATATACACACAGTAGCTGTGAGAGAACTTTTACCATCTGTAGGTAATAACAGTAATGTCTTACACTGTTACAGTGCCTTTCATCTGTGGATATCAAAAGGCTTTCTAAATATTAACTAGTTAAATGACACCACTCCATTGAGATATGCACTTCTAACTTGGGTGGTTTGAGTGGCTTTTATTAATCTAAGAGCTCTGAAAAGGCTGTCAGCCTCCTTGTGCTTACAAGGCAAAGCTAACGATAAACAAGAAGATGTGGTGGGTTTGGAGCCCATGGACTAGGACACTTCAGGTAGGGAGAAATACTTTAGCTAGTGCCATTTCTATACATTTTCAGCATGTTCTTAAAAATCCTTGATAGGCCTGAAATCTGAGTAGCCCTGTAAAAGGAAAGAAACCTAGTAATAGGTGAAAGCAATGCTTTTTGTAGGGGAGGGACTATAAAAAGTCTTGATGTTGAGTCAAGGTAAAACAAAAACTAACCAAACCGATCCCATAGTAAACACAAAATATTATTTGGCCTATAGTGGTGTTCCAGCACGCCCCTGAAAGCTGAGATTACTTTTGGAGCTTTTATCATCCTGCTAATAGATTTACTTTTTACTGAAGGTGAAAAATCCTTTCTGGCAAAAATGTTCTGTTCTTAGATAGGTCGATTATTTATACCTCTGTTTGAGAAACTTGATGAAATCCCTTTGGCTACTTTAAAGGGAACTCTGTTTTCCAACCACAGGAGTATGAGTTTGGGTGCTGCTTGTACTTAGGCAGCCAAGTCCTACCTATCCTCTCTTAGGGTCAAGGTAATGAACCCTCTCTCATTGTGATTCAGCCTTTGCTGAGGCCAGCCCTTTCCAAGAGGAGGAAGGAAAGTCATCACTTCCCAAGAGGAACTGGGTGTCTGCCAGAGCCCAGGTAACTCTAAAGTGTCCAATCTGTACAACTGGGAATGCAACCAGGGCTTAAACCCCTGTGGCACAGCTTTTTCCTTTGCTGGGAACTGATGGATTCTTGAGGCAAAGCCCACGAGGCTCCCTCATCAGTACTGTGGTATTAACTTGCTAACGTGGTTATTTGAAATTCTTTGATGCTCTTGTTTTGCGATGCACTCTACACAGGGAAGCGCTCCTCTACCCAAATAAAAAGTATACTCAGCTCTTAGGCCAAGCAAGATGAAGCTCACAGTTGGATTACAGCCCCACTTTGTGTCATTTATGCTGAACTTTGTAAAGGCCCTCATCTTCACAATGGTAGCCCAGAAGAGAAGGCCAGCCAGAGTAACCATCTATCCAAGTGTAACTGCTTGCCAAGCTCCTTTGCATTATTTGATCAGGGTTTTGAGGTTTTTTTAAGAAAGCACAAGATTAATAGTGGACATGGTTTAGGATGCTCTCATTATATTATCCTGTTTAGGAGACAGTACAAGATCTAGAAAGAAAGAACTGTGACTACGCATAGAGGGTAGTGTTAGAATTCAGTCATGCTCAACAGTGACATATCCTGATATTAAACCAGGATTTCAATCAATAGACTTCCTGTACTTTTAAACATGCAAAGAATAGCATTGACTTCAGTGGGACAGTTTGAAACCTTAGTGGAGGAGGGAGACTAACTATGTGTGTGATCACCTCACTTTGCCCATACCAATATGACTTCAATGTTGAAAGAAAACAGTGGATGCTACCTAGCTATGGTATGTCCCTCAGGGAAAAGGAGTTAGAAGTCCCATCTTAAAAAAAAAAAAAGTTAAAAATAATCTACTATTCATTTACCGTGTGAACCCATCAAAATAACATCTTTAATACCATAAGAAACACCCAACACTGCAGCTGAAGTTAACCTACCGCTTAGCAGAAGTGAGCGTATAATTATCAGTTCATTGTTTAATTGTTATTGTGGCCCAAGAACTTGTACCATTTCAAAGAAGACACAGGTGGCAGCCAAGGTGAATGCAGAATAAAATGCTTGTGTGTTGTGATTTAAAATCAACATTAAGTGTGTGTTCAGTGAGCAATGCATGGATCTTCTCTTAAAATATTCTCCACAGAATTAGTAAGTGTTTCTGACTGATCCTGCTGGGGCTGGAAACCCTCTTGTGCCTTCTGACAGTCGTTCATCTCGCAATTACAGATTTTAGCATCAACCCACAGGCACCTCTTGGGCCCTCATTCTAACTGGGAACTTTGCAAGAAGAAAGGGCTTATGCAGAGTCCTAGTGTTATTTCTCAGGAGCAAGGCTTTAAGGAGCGCTTTTACCCTCTTGCTGCGCTCAGCTGGACCTGTGTCAAGCTGTTCACCATTACTTTGAAAAGCAGAGAGCAGAGGGTGTCCATCAATCTGAGAAGAGCAGAGCCAGGCAGCCACCATCAGTGGCCAGTGCCAGCTTCAGAAGAATTCTGGCTAAATTTCTTGAATTTTTCCTTTTGTATCCTTTTACCTTCTTCTTCTATTTTTTTTTTTAAATTAATTGCAGCCCTCAGTATCCTACTGATGGCAACAAGATGGGGGTAAAGGGGAAAAATGTTTTACATAGAGAGGTTATTTTCTATTTATTGCTTGTGCATCCAGAGACCTTTAACACACATACAATGCACGTACAGTTCTTGCTGTAACTGCAACATAGCTTGCCTCTCATGAAAATTTATAGACTCTTTCAGTCTTTAAAGACAATCCCAACAACAACTTTAAATATGCCAGAAACATCACACTCTTGAAGGAGGAGAGAGAGAGTCACAACAAATTTTTTTGTTGCTACATTGTTCTTCATCCCAAGTGTTGACTGGCTTTTATTTTTGAATTTAGAAATGAAAGGAAATCCTTAAGATTTGAGTATCATCTGATAAGCTAGTGTACTACAGGGCAAGGCAGTCCCATTTCAATGCTGTAAACATGCACTGATGCTCTTTAAGAATTACAAATGTTGGTGGCTGATGAATATTCAGTTTACCCATTTTCTTTGCTGTGCATTTATTTTGGAAAAAAAAGCGAAGCCATAATGAGAATAAATCAAGTATTCCTCTATTCAAAATCTTTCTGCAGCTCTCTTATCCTACTCTGGATGCACACAAAAAAAAAATGGAAAAGGATTCTGATTTTTATTTTTCTTCAAGAACAAGCCTCAGGGGTTGCAAAGCTCCTCAGCATCACCTGTCCCTCAGCCCTTGTGAAGCACTGAGACCATTGCTCAGGCAAGTGCTTGCAGGCGGGCAGTGCATGCCCTGTGCAGGATGCTGCTGCAGCAGGATCTGGGCAGCTGAGCGCTGGCCCAGGTAAGAAGCATCTCCCAGCTATAAGGGGATAAGAGTAAATGCTGAAGAGGTTGGGAGGATATGGAATGCAGATAGGTTGCTTTTTCTGCATCAGCGTGGAGGCTGGGAAATTGGTAGGAGTGGGAGGATACAGGCAAAGAAGTGGAGTCCTAAGATGTGTATAGGAGAGATTCAGGTGTGTGTGCGGTGGGTCCCAGAGCTGCACTAGTTGTTAGAGGTTGTTTGCAGGCTATGTGGGTGTCTGTCAAGTAATTCATTGCTGCTGTTTGGAGATGGGAGGTTTAAAAATGTACTTTTAAAGGCAGCAGATTTGAGGTCAAATAATGACATGCTAGTGACCTTCTAGGGCAACTGCAAGTTTTCTGCAGTGGTATCTATGCTGAGCTATTCTCCCTCTAGATACTAAAAACAAAGGAAAGGAAAACAAAACCTGCCATATACATACCCACAAGCAATGATTTTGCTTAATGAGAGCACTATTTGCAGCAGAAACTCACTATCAGCCACCCTTCTGACTGCTGCCGTCATTTAGTGTAAATGGTTTCATAACAGCCTGGAATAAAAACGATTTCAAGTCAGAGAGGTGTCATTCAGAGCAAATCCAGAGAGAAGTCAAGTGACTATCATATGTGAATCACTTTGAATTTAGCTGACTACAGGATATAATTACCTCCATTTATTGTGTTTATGAACACTTCTTTGTGTGAAAAGGTGTTTTTTTCAGTTTTAAAAATATTTTTCATGCACACAGATTGAGATAAAGTGGAAGAAATATATCCTTGCACCTGTATCTCCACAGCTAATGTCATTAATTGTATTAAGCAGCTCAGTACAATTATGCTTTGTATTCCTACAGTTTGCATTTAAAGCAAATGCCAAAGACAAGATAAAGAGACGTTATTAACACAGATAAATTACAGAGAACACCTTTCTCTGAGCAGTTTCAGCCATCACATTTTCAGCCTGTGTTATGTCTAATTGTTAAACGAGGAGCACAGATTTAGATTAGAAACTGAATAGCCTTCTCTAGCTAAGGTTTACCGTAAGATTGTGAGGAAAACGAGAGTCTGTCTTCTTGCTGCCTCATTGCATGGTAGTCCTTCTGCCTTCACAACCTTGATGCCTAAAGGCTCTCTTTCCAGGTAGAGGAAAACTTTTAGTGTTCCTTGCTTTTCATCAGTGATGTTATTTCAAAGGTTAGAGGAAGGGAGAAGATCTGCATGAAACATCCCTTGAAGAGTAATGTAGAAAAATTACTCTCCCTTCCTCCAGGCTCTCTTGCTGTATTCAAATTGGAGGAGAACTCATAATGTGTTTTTCTGGAAGTGCAGCACAACACTTTGAGGAGATGGAAACAGTTTGTTGCAGATAAATGTTGAGACAGTGAAGCATATGAGCATCTGTCAGTTGGTTTCAGGGAACTGTTTCATCAGCCCTAGGGTCTGCAGCTACATCACCCTGCGGTTTCCCATTGCACATTAGAAGTGGAAAATTCTTGTCCTTGGATACATGATAGATGCTTGAAAACTAGAAATATTTCCACTTTTCAAAAGGCTGATGTGCTGACTTGGTTTGGGACTGCTCCAGAAGCTCCACATCTGCAAGATGAACTTTTCTTCCTGGGAATGCAAAGATAAGTTGCCATGGGGTGTACAAAGATGAGCTGCCATGGGGTGTAGCAGTCAAAGGTTTTTGTTCTCCTCAAAGGAGGACTTTCAGGGTAGGACACCACACCAGATGCACCAAAGCTGTCTGTGAATGTCTACAGCTGCACCGTTCAGAAGCTTTAAGTAAACCAACTCTTTCCAATGAACTTTGCTCTTGATTCAGGGTGGTAGTTGTTGGACTCTATGCTCATTTAATTATACAGCCAATCATTAGCATTTTAAGCATCTCTGTTAAGCAGTAAGAGCCAGGAAACCCTGATTTCCAGATTGCCTGTGGGTAGAAGAGAAGCAAGCATATTGGTGATTGCCATGTTTCTCGACACATTTCTCTTGCTTTCCATTAGAGGAAACACGACCAGAAATCTTTTCCGCCAAAATGTGTCCTTACACCTGCCTCTGTGCAGAATATGTCTCACTTCACGTACACAGATTACAAATGAACAAACGCTGTGAGGCCTGGTATTTCAGTAAATGAGGATGAAGAGAAGTGCTGACATGCTGTGGTGTCCACAGGCTCCAGTTTTCCGGTTCCCATTTCTATCAGCCAGTGTGAAGGGTATCATCCAGCTCCTGGGGTCCTCATTAATGCCTTCTGCACTGGGCAGCAGGAGGCAGTGAGGAAGTTAAAGAGTAAATGCTGTCTTTTATGTTTTTGCTACAGAAGATGCAGGTTCTTAGACTGGCACCAGCTACTTGGAGACAAACACAGACCAGCACACAGATACAGCCAGCCTATTTTTATCTTTTTTTTTTTTTAAGTATCATCCATCCCCCTTGAAAAGCTCTTCTTTGGTGCACTGTGACTACATAGATGTATTCTGCAGTTCCCTGTGAGAAAACAAAACAGCACCATGCTATTGCTACCCTGCTGGTCTGTCTTCACAGATTTATAGCAGAGAGAGGGTGCAGGGTTAAGGAGAAGGGAAGAGAGGTGATATAGAGGCCAATAGTGTTTGACCTACCTGCATGAAAAGATTTGGCTTTGATGGCCTTGTGTTGGCTCCCACAGGTTCAGCTGCCATACCACTCTTCCCCACGTCAGCCCTCCTTTCAGTCTGCTCACTCCTGGAAGTTTTCTGGATGCCCCCATGCTGTGCCCAGGTGTCTCCTCATCATGAGACAAGAAGTACAGGCATTTAGACTGCGAGCCTGACTTCAAGCCCATGCAGATGTCCCCTCTCTAGTGGGGTCTGGTGCAGTGCTCCTGCTCCTTCTGAGTTGTCTTCACTCCCTTGCCAAGCAAGAAAGTCTATGACAACACACTCCAAGCTTTCACGCGGAACTGGGCTCCTGTCAAGCTCATCCTCAAGATTTCTGCATTCAGTCAGCTCTCAAGCAGTTCAATTACTACTTGGGCCTTTTCTGATAAATGGCATCAATTCACAGGAATATGCTAATTACATCATTTGCATTTTTTTCTGTTGATGAAGAAAGGGGGGTGAACCCAGACAGATGCTGCTCGCATGCTGGTTTCATGAAATACCTCTTTTGGGAGATGTGGGCGGGATGCACGGGACTGCTGCAGAGTGCAGGGGACTACCCTGCCCACGAAAGTTTCTCCAAACTTCTGTAAGAAAACAGGAAGGTCAGCTTTTTTCTTCTCACTCGCATCTTCTCTGCTATCCAGTTTGTTAAGCTTTTGCATTTATATTCCTAATTAAGTTAACAAGTGAATTGTGACATTTAATTCAGCACATCCTATCTCTTTGTGGTGTACACTCAAGCAGTAAAGTGGTATTATACAATGATTCTATTTTTCAAGCTCTGAGTCTAGATCTTTGAAGACATTTTTATTGCTGTTCTTAAAACATATGAATATGATAGTAGTTTTCTTCACACACTGGAAACTAACCCCACTTGTTTGCTTTGTTTTGTTTTGGTTTAATTTGGTAGGAAGTATACATATAATTATATCTCTCTCTTTTGTCTGTCAATTTTTTCTGGAACCCAAATGAAGCATGCTTCTACACAAAGCAGGCAATGAAAAGAATGGCACCTCTTGAAAGATTTTGCCTGTTGCTTAAAAGCAATGCCTATTTCCAAACATAAATATTTTAAGGCAAATTGACTGCTTTGAATAGGTTAGAAACAGGCTTTCATAACCTCAATTATACCTTGAGAACGACATTTGTGAGATTAGAAATTGAATTAGCTAGGTTAAGATGTATTTGAAAATAAACAGAGAGCATACAATTCATTCTGGAAATGTAAACTCTAAAGCAATTCTATTCATTAAAAACTTACTTGTTGCTGCATTATTTATTATATGTTGTGTAAATAAATCACATGGATATGAGAGGAGAGAGGGAGGACTGTGTGTAACATCTGCAGCCAACTCAAAGTTCTTGCAAAGGAGTCTTTCACAACTTTCATTGCACACAGTGTAATATAATACAAAATACAGACAATTTTAAATCTCATTGCTCATGAGACTGGAGGCCATAGGTTTTCAGTTAAAAAAGTAAAGAGGGAAGAACAGTATATACAACTCTGCAAAGGACTGTGGCAGGGTCTCATACAGACTATACGCGGAAGGTGTTGCTCAGGTTTTGTTCATCTCTAGCCTGTATGATGGGATTAGGAGAGTTTCATTTCCATTATCCATGCTGTGCTTGGCACTTTACAAATGAAAGTTTGTTGCTGTCACCAAAGGATTTACATCTAGGTCAAGACTTTACAAGCCATTAAGTGAGCTTGTGCGAATCCAAGTTGGATTTGCTGATGGTAGCTGCAGGTACCGCGAAGTTGTAACAAGGCTGTACTTGGAAATTTGTAAAAGGAGCAGAATTACAAAGTGGCAGATGGGAACAGCATTTCTAGCACCAGCATTTTACATCAGTCTCTGGTCCAAATTGGGACTGAGTGGAAGAAAGCACAACTACCCTGATGTCAGTGATTTCCACTATGTGCCCAGCTGCTTTGCTCTGTTGGAAAAACCTGCAGCAACTAGGACAAGCTTGTGAATCTAGCCCATTACTTTTAAGTGTTTTGCTTAACACTCTTGCTTTGGGGGTTTGTTTTTCAGTTGTTTTGGTTTTTTTTTTTTAAATGATGAATAGATTCCATCAGGCTTGTCAGTTTTCATAGCATGTTTTAGCTTTGTAGCATTTAGCATAGACATGAGTGAGTATGAATATAAGGAGTCTATTTCTTATCCAAACCTTTATTTTATTTTGGTTCCCAGTAAATTTTTGTGGCTCCATTCTGATCAACAGAACAAGTGAATTTCTGAATGCCTCTCCTTCAATTTGAAACAGTGTTTTCTCATTAGCAATATTAGGAATTGACCTGAAATAAATGAAAAGTTACATTAGATTACTATTCTCATCAGGCTTACCTCTAGTATCTAAGCATCAATTTTGCAGCAAAAAGTAAACCTCAGTGCCTTCAGCTGATTAATATCCCGTTCCCAATTTGCACGCATGGAGACTATCTATGCAAAGGTCAGAAGAGAGGAGTGAGGTGAGCTATCTTAGTACCTCCTCCTTAACCAATGGTTTGGCAACAGAGAGAAAGAGATGGAGAAAGAAAGTACATGAAGATTCATGTCCAGGGGAAGGGTTGAAAGAAGTAATTTTCAGCTTCATGATGTGTATGTTTCTTTTAATCAGTTGTGATAACCATCATACATACATAGCAGCAAAAGCAAAGGCTTGTCTACTACTGCTTATTCAGCATTTACCAAATTCAGCTCATTTCAAAAGTTTGGTTTTTAATTTGTGATGAGGCTTTCTGATGCTGTTGTTTTCTGAGGCAGAGAGAGCATGCATACAGCAAGGGCAGTCACAGGGACTGGTTGCCGTAAGGTTGTTGTGGGGTTAGTAGGTATAAGAAAGGAAGATGGGCAAGTAGTGGAAAAACTAAGGTAAATTGACCTTAAGAGTCTGATATTTCCAGCCACTGATTAGTGAAGGAAGTAACTGCATAGTTGAAACTTAATTTAGTATAATTACTTAAGTCCATTTCTTGGAAATGATAGATGCAGAAAGGGCCACCAGTTTTTCAAATGACCTTACAAGAATGAACCATGCAGCAATTTCTACAGTAACTAGCTGGTCCTGAAAAAAAAAAAAAAAAAAAAATCGAGCAAACGTTCCACAGCTCCTGCTTCTCCGCTTCCAGTGTGGACAGTCATTTCCACAGACCAATGGGTGCCTCTTGTTCTGCAAGGTTTCTCACACTGCCTGTTGTCTCATTTCTCAGTGAAGCTACGATGCTGTTTGGACTCAGTGGAGGAAAGTGAAGGCACATTGACCAGGTATCCTGCCTCTGCACCAGTTCCTTCAGACCATCTGAGCATGAGGCGCTGTGTGCAAGCAGAAACCTATATCCGAGTAGAAGCTTATATCTGAATGCAGTCAATGATTGCCTTGTATTGCTTGATTTTGGGAAGTGGTTTAGATGATTTAAAACTTAGCTCAAAGTCCTGCAAGCACTTGCATGCAGTGGGAATCACACCTCTCAGATCATAGGGTCAAGTTCACTGCGATTTTTAAAATGCCTGAGCAGCATGTTTCCTCTCAGAGGATTTGTACATAAGAACTATGGAGAAAAGAGAGGCTTATACAGTGTTTAAACTAATGGGAGGTCTGTCTAAAGGCTGAGTATATTTCAGCCTGTGGGTAATAGGGTATTAAGACAGCTTGAAAGATCACTTACCTGTGTCCTACAAAAGAAAACTGGAAAGAAGATTGTGAAACTGTCATTTGTTTATCCTCAAATGCCATACAGGATGCTTCCATCTTTCAAAACACTAACCCAGTCCATCTGTTGCTGGAAATGCTATATATTTTGTCTGTATTTCACACTGTGACCAGTCCAAGGCCTCGGGTTAGGCTGTTGCCCCTGCCCAGCTGCCTCCTGGGCAGGCTGGACTCAAAGGCAGCTGGGGACTGCAGCACTGGGGCTCCCGTCGCAGCAGAGGGGCCATGGAGGGGTGCATGCAGGTGGGAGGAGAGCAATCCTCCCAAAATGTCAGCTGCTGTTTCTGCACCACTCCTCAGGCAGTGTCTGCCATGACAGATACAGCTTTTCAGGTAGCTCGACACCCCATATGCAGCCCTCTGCCCTCTTCTCTCCCTCCTGTTTAGCAGGCAAAGCCTGATTTCAGTCTGGTCCCATCTGCCCTTCATCCTTTTGGCAACAAAGCTGCATTTGCTTACGTTTCTGAGGAGTTTCAAGCCAACTCTGTCTGATATACCTGTGTTTTGCATATTTACAGTAACTTGTTACATTCCTTATGAGTAGTGACATCTTGAGGTGTAATGTATCCAGGATCAATAAATGCCATTAAAATCTTTATGCATGTTGTAGCTAAGAGATCGAGAGTGTTTGAATAAGTCTTAAGTTAAGTGAGCATATAAAGTTGACAAGCATTCATTTAAAACCACGGTGGTGAAGGCCAGATCTCAAAGATAGTTTAGTTATCTGCTCATCTGAAATACCTGTACTTTTACTCTCTGACTTATTTTGATTTATTAAAATAGAAAAGAGTGACTTATTGAACATGTAAGGCATATTGAGTTTTCTTGCTTTAGGCTATTAAAAATTATCCCTTTTATGTTTGCTTAAAAATCTTGACGGTGTTTTTCATCACTTTCTCTCTTTTTTTTTTTTAATCATTGTAATTCTTAAAATAATTCCCAATTTATTTAATTTTATTTTCTATTTACCCTGAAACAAACTTCAGTTTTTGATAAATGGTGTTTCATTGTCCATTCAGATAGTACAAAATTAAAAGCTCATCCTCAGGAAAATTTTTAAATGGACGTCAATATTTCATCGGAAATTACATTTTGGAAAAAAAAATCCTTCCAGAACATTTCAAAGCTGTGTGGGAGGAAAATGTGAAGGAGAACCCCAAATAATCATTCTTGGCAAGTCCATAAAAGTAGTTGATTTCAATAACCAAACATAGTAGGGAGGTTTCTAGCTTACTTTGTTCTGTTTTCCATTTACCTGCTCCAGATGTATTTTACCTCTGTCTTTGGCATGTGCTATTGTTACTTTTCAACCCAAAACCACTTTCATCTGTAGTACTCATATTCTTTCCACTGCAGCAACTAGCCAACTCATGGCAGAAAAGGTCTCTACCACTATTCCTTCCAGACTTTGAAAATAATGTATATTGTGTGACATTTTCCCTATACATGCCCATTCCTCTGCATTCACCCAGCCTGCAAGAAATGACACAGGGGTTTTTGAAGTGAGTACCACTACTTTTTTCCCCACAAGCAATCCTAGCATTGAAACTAGAACGTGTTGGTGTTTGTTCCCAACCCAGCTACATCTCAGGATGTGGGACACTCTCCCGCTCTACTTACAGATCTTCTCCTGCTGTCCGTGAGTATCTAATGAAAGAAACTGGTAAGCTCTACCTTGTCCAGAGTCCCATACTGTGTTACATAAAAGTTAGCACCTGATCATTCCCAAATGAAGGGCTAAGGGAAACAATGAAAATATTTTGAGGTGCAGAGTTCAGTAGAAATGCATGTTAGTGGTCTCAAACATATGCCTCTGTCTCAGCTTCATATTACTTCATCTCAGCCCTCCCCCCACCAGTTTGACATCCATATCACTTACATACAACCACACATACCTTCAATGCCTGCAAAAAGAAAAGAAGCTATTCCACTTTGTCAAAGAGCCAGTGCACAGTACGATTCATTAATTTATCGTTGTAGGAAATGCTTGATGCCACATCGGCTTTATGGCCATCATAAAGTGTCCCACCTAACACAGAATGAGAGCACCTTGCAGTACCTACCTAACACTGAAGTGATAATTGCACCATTGCACTGTTTTATGAGGCAGTAATCCAGTTCCTGAGCAGATAAACTACAAGGCCGAAAGCTGAGTAGTTTATCTTGATGAGGGAACTATATTATTTCCAAGTAAAACAGCATGATGGTACTATTGCCACTTTTCGGTGCTTGGGGTAGGAATTTTTTGGTTTTATGGTGTGGTTTCTGGGTTTTTTTTAGGTCTTTGAATGTGCCTTTATCCAACTGCTGAAACTAAATCAAGATCTCTATGGATTTGGGTTTAATCTCATTGTATGTTTAAAATATCTGACACGGAAAAGATATTTGTAGTCAATACAAACCATGGAAATATGTTTGAGTGTTGTGTGTATGTAGGTAGCATTAAAGTATATAGCCTGCAAAGCAATGCACTGCTGGACTGAACTCCTTTTGCTTTGTTTTTTGTTTGCCTAATTGTGGGTTTATGCTATGTTCTGATTTTAATATTAAAAAAAGAAACAGTACCAGGTAAGGCTTAGCATAGGATCAGCCAGTGCAGACACACACACTGTGACCTGAGAGGTTACTCACCACTGTCTGCATGGTGTGGTGAGTACCTGGGGCTGGTACAGTTCAGGGGCATCTGTGTATCCACTGCAGGAGGCAGTACTGACTCTGCTTATTTGGGGATGAGTATATGTAATTTCTTCCACTGCTGAGACCTGGGTAAAGCCCCCAAAGGCTTCCTAGCTGCCTGTCACATCACAGGGGTACATTTCAGCTCCCCAGGGGGTTCTCACAGGAACATATGCGTGTGTATGAGGGTGGTTTTGTGCATATTCTTCTCACAGGTGATAACATTGTGCATTTTATTTTGTCTCTGTGATTGTGTACATAAGTGCTTCTTGATGACTTGGTCATCTTAAGCTGCTGGTTTTGTTATATGAAGCTTCTATGCTGAGCCGTACAAAATCAATAAATAACAACAAGAGGACATTTCAACTCCTTTTCCTGCAAACCTCTATTCCTCTTGACATATGCTAGGAATGTTGAAAGGCAAAATTATTTCCAAATCAAATGATAAACAGTGCCCTTTGATAAGTTTTGCTTATATAGGAGATTCTGAAGAGAAAACAAAAATGTGTCTCTTCCTCATAACTTCTTCCCTCAGGCTTAATAGAAAAAGATAAAATGAGAACTATTACAATGGCATTTGCCAATTTGCAGGCAGAATATATTGCAGGTGAGTAGGCATTCACCTTCAGAGATAAAACAGAATCAGAGAGAAAGAGTCCACATTGCCCTTAGAAGGAATGATTGTTCAGGTTGCACTGGATGTTTTTTATGCCAGCCGTTTGTCAGTCAAGCAGCAGTCATCTTTTTGCTGCACTCTGGCCCCACACTTCAAACAAAATGATGCAGTAATAGAAGAGGTGGTCGAAGTCATGAGAGTTATTAAATGCCTTTCTTTTGCACCTAAACCTATCTTTTTTCCACACAGGATAAATTATACAGTCCCTGTAATTTTTTTTTTTAAAGGTTGCCATTACATATTAGTGAGGAAAAACAGGAAATCATGAGAACAGTATGACCTCAAAGTAAGGGCCACTCTATGATATCATTTGCAATGGGGTACAAGAGACGAAAATGCTAGATCCTCCTCTGTGTCACCTGCAGAAATCCTGGATGGCAGCCTGAGGAGGATAGTGGCCTCCATGGGTCCCCTGTGTCCTCTGCCATCTCATGTAGCTGGACAGTGCTGCAGGTGAGTCTGACTGCTTTATGGTCAGCTCTGGCAGCCACGCAGGCATATGCTGCCCCTCATTCAGACATCATTGCAAGATCTGCAGTCAGACTGAGGTCCATATTTTTCTGTGTGCCCAAACTCTCAGAAGAGGCTGTTACGTCAGGATGCCCAGCTTAAGAAATGTTAGAAGGGCTGGCTCTCAGAAGGTGCTGAACACATCTTTCCTTTGCTCTTTTTCCTTGCATTCCCTTGAACAGAGCCCTTTCAGGGCTCTGAAGTCAAGGATTGCCAATGGTTAATAGTTTTTTAAAGATTCTGATTGGCTTATAGGTATTTCTGAAACACTGCTCCTCTTATCTCTGGGCTCCAGCTAGAAATGTGATGCAGCACAAAATTGCGCAAGTGTTTCAGTAATGGTGAAAATTCGAATTAAATTGTGGGATATTTCACACTGCACATAACTCCCAATGCCTGTTTAACTGGCTGCACAGTTTAGCAGCACATTTTTTTAAGATGTAGCACTACAGTAGACATTAAATACAAGAAGAAAAAAATGTATGGTCTTTTCCACAGTATGAGATTGTTTTCCTTCCAGGGATGGCACCAATGTATACCAGAACAGTCTAGTTAATTCAGTGTAATTCTTCCTGGCAATAATGTCTAAAAAAAATAGTACAAGAGAGACAACCAAAGAAGCACTTGGCTAGCTAAGTTAGATTCAGAATTTTAGAATAAATATCTACCCTCTAAGACTCAATAAGAGTATTCACTGTTTCCTGAGCCTTCTCCCCTACTGGGCTGCCACAGCTCATATCCTCATTCTTTCTGTAGTTGACATTGAAAGGCACTTTCTTCATAGGTCCACTGGCATCTTCTCTTTTAAGGCTGAAGATTGCTCCTCAGCCACTGAGCCTTTAAGGACGTGGTGCTCTACAGCCTGTGCAGCATGAATACCGTGATGACTATATTCTACCCACCTTGGGAATAACAATGACCCAGAACCAGACCATGACCATCCAGCTCCTGGCATCTGCTGACATAGGTCTACCGATCTCTCACAACTATGGATCATGCTATGTTCAAGTAGCCGAAGGAGTAATGATAACAAGCAGACAAAATCCTTCATTATCTCTTGCTTTCCCTCTTTCCTAGTTTTCCACACATGAAAGAGGGGAATAAAGGGACAAATCTCCATTGCACCAGCTCACTACCAAACTGTTTTGGCTGAAAGGAAGATTTGTTCTTGATTCTGCTCAAAGAGATTTGGGCAATGACAGGTTTGTGTTTCAGAGCACAGGAATATTCAGGCACCAGCATCAGCAGACCAGCTATTTGTTTAGGTTTATTTTTTCACGTGACATAATCTCATTCCAAATAGTCTGTCCTCATCTCAGTTGATGCTATTCCTACATGTGCTATTCACAGTAGCACACTCAGCACTGACATTTCAATGCTGAGGAAAGCTAAAGGCAAGGAGTTCATTACAGAAGCTCCCTTCAGGCTTTTGGCAAGAGGTAGTGAGATGCCAGTTGTTCCCAGTCATTTTCTGCACATGAGAGTATACTGGAGCATTCAACAAAGTAGAGCATATTCAACATTATTACCTTACGATACATACACCATATTTTGTCACAAGTGTGATAAAAGAGTTCAGCTGATCATGCAATCTGAGCTTTTTTCCTGGCATCTTCTAAACCAGTGGTTCTTCAAAATGCAAGAAACTTTTGAAGGCTGCCTGATGCATGTGGTACTCTTACCTTATTTCCCCCATCTGCCCGTTAACAAATAGAATAAGAACAAAAATTGAAAGGTATTCAAACCTATGTTGGCCATCAGAAAAGGTAGGTGATATGAACCACTTTTTTATTTTCCAAATCTTCTTCTAACATTTCATCTACTAGAGTCTTGTTGTATGTTGCGATGATAATGTGTTACTATTTTCCAGGCACTTCTTATATGTCATCTAAGTATTTGGATAGGTGATTATGAATTTAAACAATCATATTTTAACTATTGTAGCCCTGCCATACCTTAGCCCCATTTGGTTTTGTCATGAGATACCTACCTGTCTTTTAGACGCAGCTGTCTTCCTGCTTTCTCTGACCACAGCTGGGCACTCCATCAAGAAAGGGTATGGTCTGCTCTGACCTCCCTAGGGAGTGAATGGCACTAAGCCTTCATCTATTGCTTCCTCAGAAAGGGATGGAAAGTTCAGAAGCTTGATAAAAGTGGGACAAGCTGGATAACACTTCCTACGTGTTATCCCCACACACTTGCTACACTGAGACATCCTACTTGTCGCTGTTGCCACCGCTAATGGTCCTGTTCTGCTCTCCTCCACACTTCCAGGACTGCTAGGTTGTTGCTGCTTCCGGCTGGGCACAGATGTGCTTGCAGCCCACTGCTGAGCTACGGTACTCATGAAAGGGACTGATGGTCCATCTATACTGTAACTGAAGTTATGGTGGCCCCATATTCCAGCACAGCTGAGCAAGGTGTAGTCTAGCTGGTTTTAGCACAAGCAGAGTGAAACCAGGGCTTGCCTCAAGCTGGCTCCTGGTGTACATGTCATGGTTTTCACTGTTCCTCTCAATACCCAGTTCTCAGGTTTCTGCTGCCCTACGTACATTGTCACTGGCAGTGAAACTAAATAAACTGACTAATTTGGACATGACTGGACATACTGCAATAGCACCTACAACTACTTACACAAAGGAAACAGAAAGGCAGGTACTTGCACAGCCTAATTTTAGGCACCCAGCTCAAGCAATGGAGATAATTTAGTCACCCAATTGAGGCTAATTCCCCTGGCTAATTGTCCTGTATCCTATGGGGAGAAGGTCCTCTTGAAGGGTGCTTCTGAGAAGGAAGATCTTACAGAGATCAGGCTGGTGTCTCAGCTGATGCATGGTGTTCTCCCATGTTGAGGCGGTATGAGTACCTCCCAGAAGCTACGGCTTTGGAAGAGGAAGGTACCTCCATTTCCAGCAGCAGGAGAATCTTTGGAGGACAGCTGGGCACTCTAAGGACTTCACTGGCATATCAGAAATGGAGAAGGTGATAATTGACCTCCAACATATTTACATAATAGGTAGAAGCACAATACCTTCCACAATACCTCCCATACCCCTAGGGTGAAATCAGTGTGCTCAGCTCGCTCCCTGAAATGCCTGTACACCAATGTGCGCAGCATGGGGAATAAGCAGGAGGAGTTAGAAACCTGCGTTTGGTCAGGAGATGATGATCTGGTGGCAATTACAGAGACATGGTGGGACAGCTCACATGACTGGAATGTGGTCATGGATGGCTATGTCCTTTTCAGGAAAGACAGGCCGGCCAGGCATGGTGGTGGAGTTGCTCTTTACGTGAGAGAGCAACTACAATGTACTGAGTACAGTCCAGGAACGGATGAGGAGCGAGTTGAGAGTCTGTGGGTGAGAATTAAGGGGCAGGCTGGCAGGGGTGATACTGTTGTGAGTGTCTATTACAGGTCACCAGATCAGAGTGAGGATGTTGATGAGACCTTCTATGGGCAGCTGAGAGCGGCCTCACAGTCACAGGCCCTGGTTGTTATGGGGGAATTTAACTTCCCTGATGTTTGCTGGAAGGACTACTCAGCCAGTCAGCCTCAGTCTAGGAGGCTCCTCCAGTGCACTGATGATAACTTTCTGATGCAAATGGTGGAGGAGCCGACTAGGAGAGGTGCACCGCTGGATCTCATCCTCACTAACAAGGAGGGTCTGGTTGAAGCAGTAAAGGTGGGGGGCTGCCTTGGTTGCAGCGACCATGAAATGGTGGAGTTCAGGATCTCGTGTGGCAGGAACAGAATAGCAAGCAGAATTGCAACCCTGGACTTCAGCAGGGCAAACTTTGGCCTTTTCAAACAATTGCTGGGGGAAATCCCGTGGGCAAGGCTGCTTGAAGGTAAAGGGGCCCAAGATAGTTGGTTAACACTCAGGAACTGCTTCTACCAAGCTCAAGATCAGAGCATCCCGACACATAGGAAGTCAAGGAAGGGAGCCAGGAGACCTGCGTGGTTAAACAGGGAACTGCTGGGTAAGCTCAAGTGGGAGAGGAGAGTCTACAGACCATGGAAGGAGGGGCTGGACACTTGGGAAGAATATAAGGCTGTTGTTAGAGGACATAGGGAGGCAACTAAGAAAGCTAAGGCCTCCTTAGAATTAAACCTGGAGAGAAGGGTCAAGGACAACAGAAAGAGCTTCTTCAAATACATGGCAGATAGAACTAACACCAGAGGCAATGTAGGCCCACTGATGAGTACGGTGGGTGCCCTGGTGACAGAAGATACACAGAAGGCAGAGTTACTGAATGCCTTCTTTGTCTACTCTGCCAGAGGCTGTCCTGAGGAGCCTCGTACCCCTGAGGCCCCAGAGGAAGGCAGGACAATGGAGGAGATCAGTTAACCAATCTGGACATACATAAATCCATGGGTCCAGATGGGATGCATCCGCGGGTGCTGAGGGAGCTGGCTGAGGTCATTGCTAGACCACTCTCCATCATCTTTGCCAAGTCTTGGGAAATGGGAGAGGTGCCTGAGGACTGGAGGAAAGCAAATGTCACTCCAGTCTTCAGAAAGGGCCAGAAGGAGGACCCGGGTAACTATAGACTGGTCAGCCTGATCTCCATCCCTGGGAAAGTGATGGAAAACCTTATCCTTGGTGCCATCTCAAAGCATATCAAAGATAAAAGGGTTATTAAGGGCAGTCAACATGGCTTCACCAAGGGGAAGTTGTGATTGACCAACCTCACAGCCTTTTATGAAGACATAACAAGGTGGATTGATGAGGGCAGAGCGGTGGATATGGTCTACCTTGACTTCAGTAAAGCATTTGGCACAGTCTCCCACAACATCCTTGCTGCTAAACTGAGGAAGTGTGGTCTAGATGATCAGGTAGTGAGGTGGACTGTGAACTGGCTGAAGAAAAGAAGCCAGAGAGTTGTGGTCAATGGGGCAGAGTCTAGTTGGAGGCCTCTATCTAGTGGAGTGCCTCAAGGGTCAGTACTGGGACCAGTACTATTCAATATATTCATCAATGACTTGGATGAGGTAACAGAGTGCACTATCAGCAAGTTTGCTGATGACACCAAGTTGGGAGGAGTGGCTGACACGCCAGATGGCCATGCTGCCATCCAGCGAGACCTGGACAGGCTGGAGAATGAAATATAACGAGGGAAAGTGTAGAGTTTTACATCTGGGCAGGAACAACCCCAGGTTCCAGTATAAGTTGGGGAATGACCTATTAGAGAGCAGTATAGGGGAAAGGGACCTGAGGGACCTGAGGGTCCTGGTGGACAGCAGGATGACCATGAGCCAGCGCTGTGCCCTGGTGGCCCAGAAGGCCAATGGCATCCTGGGGTGTATTAGAAGGCGAGTGGTTAGTAGGTCAAGAGAGGTTCTGCTTCCCCTCTACTCTGCCCTGGTGAGACCTCATCTGGAATATTGTGTCCAGTTCTGGGCCCCTCAGTTCAAGAAGGACAGGGAACTGCTGGAAAGAGTCCAGCGCTGGGCCACGAAGATGATTAAGGGAGTGGAACATCTCCCTTACGAGGAAAGGCTGAGGGAGCTGGGTCTCTTTAGCTTGGAGAAGAGGAGACTGAGGGGTGACCTCATTAATGTTTATAAATATGTAAAGGGTGAGTGTCATGAGGATGGAGCCAGGCTCTTCTCGGTGACAACCAACGGTAAGACAAGGGGTAATGGGTTCAAGCTGGAACACAAGAGGTTCCACTTAAATTTGAGAAGAAACTTCTTCTCAGTGAGGGTGACAGAACACTGGAACAGGCTGCCCAGGGGGGTTGTGGAGTCTCCTTCTCTGGAGATATTCAAAATCCGCCTGGACACCTTCCTGTGTAACCTCATCTGGGTATTCCTGCTCTGACAGGGGGATTGGACTAGATGATCTTTTGAGGTCCCTTCCAATGCCTAACATTCTGTGATTCTGTGATTCCACTGCTCCCCTGTTTGTCATTACTATTCCTGCCTTAATTAAGCCAGTTTGTGTTCAAATAGTTGGGTTTTTTTAGCTATCTTTTTTCTGTTCCACACAAAGATGGTGCAGGTCTGTAAGCACAGTGCTTAGAGGACTGGCCATGTTTTATGACTTCTGCTTTGTTCTGTTTTTTCCCTGGAAACTGCATAATTTGTTTCCTTCTGGTGGTGTTGTTTATTTTAGCATGCTCTGATGGACATTAAGATTGCAGCTTTTTAAACATTAATCAAGATGTTTCAGAGGGGTCATCTGGCCTGCCTTCTTTCTGCCAGTGCCATGTTTGTCTGGAGCTGCGTTAAAGGATTTCCATTTCAGTGGCCCACCAGCATGCATGAAGTCTGAATCATGGATGGGTGGTGATTTAAATTAGGTGAAAGAATAAAAAAAATACCTGCTGCCTCTCCATTAATGAGCACAGAACTCACACTCTGAGTTCTGTAAACCTCATTTAGGTGTGTCAGCAAGAGCCAGAACTATATTAAAGGCCTGAAACTGGAAAAATAATTAAGGCGGCTCAATGCCAATTACTTTTCATCTTCAAGCTGCTTCTTACAGTTCATTCTCAACAAATACTGAAAGGTCATCATCATTTTTTTTCTTACGAACAGGTTATTTAGATTTCTTCTTGGTATTCTCGCATTTCATGGTGCGGTACAGAAAAAAAGCGGAGTGTATTAGAAGCCAAACAGTTCATCTCTCATACTAAATGGAAGTCAGACAAGGACGGTCCATTCCTTTTTTTAATCACAAGCAGTGTTCAAAGAACTTCCTGTATTTTCTGTTTTCTTTCTTGCTGTCATGGATAATGCAATGGAAATATAATCATTTTTAATCAGGTTTAATTATATTCTTTATTCTTATTCTTTACCTCACCCACTTGTTAGAAAGGTGAGTTTCTGTTTCTTTCTGCTTCCTTTGTTGGAGAACTATAAAGCCATCAAATAACAATATGCAGCTCCCAAAGCCAATGTGTTTGCACAGACACTGGTGCCTGTTCTAGAAGCCTGTCTTGACTTCGACTTCCTCATTTGGGCCAGTCTTGTTGTGAGGATTAATGTCAGGTGTGTCCTGAACCACAGTGAGTTGGTGTGTTTCTGTGTGCCCGTGTGCCCTTGGAGTTGCACTACATCACAAATTCTGAAGCGTCTCTCACACCGGTAATAGGTATGCCTTGTGCCCATCCTATTAATCTTGGGGGTCTGGTGCTTCAAAGAAGATGCCAGGCTGATTCTCATAAATATTCCTCAGTTTATTAATGCTAGAAGGTGTCCCTCTCATCTTTTGCTATTTCAAAGTACTGTTCTGAGGAAAAAGAGTTACAGTCTTGGGTTTAAAAAAATCACATCGTTGAAAATAAAATGTTCTTACTTTGTTACTATGAAAACCTTAGATGCTTAGATAATTATAAGAAACAATTTAAATTCATTTCTGTTTTTTCAGATTTACTTATTTTTCTTTGCTTTATGCTGGCCAGCCAATGTTGATGAATTTATTACATATTATTTTCTGTCGTTTCTAGCTCCAGGTTCCACATCCTGGCAGAGCTTGAATTTTGAGTGCTACAGGCGAGGGTGCAGCATATTTATTTATTTACTTTAATCACCACTGAAATAATAATAATAAAAAAATCTGTGCTGAGATATATATATTTTGTCGAGTCTTATGTTTAAGTTACAAAAAATACCAAATACTTGGAAGTGGGAGGAGACCTTTGTCTCCACTCTTTCTTTAAACTGTCTCGCCAGGGGGTTCCTCAGCCAAGGTTCAAGGATTCACAGTACAGATCCAGTCTCAAAGTCCTCAATGCCTTTTGCATCCTTTTCTGGCTGCTGGTGTGCAGTGCATCGCACTGCTTCCCTCTTTTTGTGTCCTACTGCCATCCTGGTGACCTTTTTTTCTCCAGCTTTCTCGGAAGCGAGCCACAGGCCAAAAAAAGTGGGGGAGGATGAACATGGAAACAGAATTGACACTCACAGTTTCATCGAGCACATTTTTTTCTGTTCATAGGGGAAATCTTTATAACCTTGTCCAAAATGTCGACATATTTTTAAACAAATGTTGACAGGGGTGATCAAACTTCAGCAAGAGTGTTTACTCTAGAGCTCATTTCCTTACTCACTAAGACATCTATGGTTATGATATATGCTAAGAAGGCACTTTCCGGGTTGCAGTAAGATTTTAGACAGTCTGATAACTCAGCCATCATTCTCACAGTTAAATCTGAGGGAAATGTGGGTTTGCTCCTAAGGTTGGTTTCTAATAAACCAACAGAGACTAGCTGTGGGCAAGGTCATTTAACAACCGAATGGCCGTCATTGCTTTACAAGAAAGCAAAGTTATAACAGACAGGGTGGAGTGAAGTCACAGCTATCAAAAGCATAAAATAAAATAAGAGCTTTTAGACAGCTATGGCATGAAGAGAGGAAAAAACATGCATCTTGGACTGCTGTAGCACAGATCTACTGGGCCTGTTACTCACAGACAGAGGTCCCCAGCATGCTGTGCCAGGTTATTTCCATTAGACTGGAGAAATTGAATTAATGTAGATGAAGCAGAGCTTGTCTGTCAGTGACAGAGATGCTCTCTCTTCAAAATCGGGGTTTCCACAATATGGGGGTTGCACATGCCAGAGGTGAAACCCTGGCTCTGTTCAAGATTTGAAGTATATGGGATTTTTGCTTTTGACTTCAATGAAGTCAGGATTTCATGCCATAAAACCAGTGTATCTAATGTTGTAAAATGTATCAGTCACATAGCCAAAGAATAGATTTAGCTGACGCAGAATTTGTCAAATAGCAATGCTGTAGCATCTGTCACAGTGCCTGACGATGAGAAGGTACTAGTAACAACAACAGAAATTGGATCTGTGTCCCTTTCATGACAAATGTCACCTGAGCTAGCTATATGTGTGATTTTGACTGAAAATCTGAAACTGGAAAGGGATAATGGAGTTGTTTATTGTTTGGCACTTGGTGAAAAGTGCAGAGGTAACCGCTGTGCTTTAAATCAACTGTTGGTATTTTTTATATGATTAACAAGGATTTTAAGGTTTCTTGAGTAATTGTTGAGGCTGTTATCCCTGCACAGCATCATAAAAAGAATTTTATTTTTAATCCTGTGAAGGGCACTGTGAATTGCTTTGGTGGCTTTGACAAAATAACAGCTGTGGTGACTGACGGTTCTCCAGCTGTGTGTTAGGGCAAGTCAACAGTTTTATTGGTTTACTTAAAAAGAAATATGGAGTGAACTTCCTACCTTTTCAACGAATGAGGTACCAAAAAGCCTCATGCAGGAAGGTACTAGCACTTGCAAATGTCATGGAAGTTGTTAAAGTGATTAACCTTGTTAGAGCAAGGAATGGAGCTTTCAACAGCTATCAGTCTGTCTCTGACACAAAAGTTTCTGAGAACAGAGTTTGGGGATTGGTTTCTTCAAGTTAAAATGTAAGTGGAGATATTTTGAGAAATGAAAAATATTTTGTCCTCTGAGGACTAAATGTTAATTTTCATGATGAAGCCTTCTGGAGTCAATAAACTACCGCCAGACTTTATCAGCACAAACTGTGCAGTATTGTTGGTTTGTGTGACTTGGCATTTGTTTGTAAAATAATTCTTACCTCAGGTTTCTTTTTAATAGAAATTTTAAAGTTGTTGGAAGATAAGAAGACATTGCCTTCTTCCCACTTATTGGATATATTTCTGCTAGAACAACAGATGAAAAATAAATTATCCATAGAAATTGCTAATGTAATTTGGATTTTTTTGCTGTGTCTGGAGTAAAATATTAGCTGCCACATTTTTTCATATGTCCACATTAATTGGCACATAGGAGTCTGAGACAGCAATACTGTAGACCTTATATAGATAAATTTTTTACTGGATTCACCAATTCTTACAGTCAGTCCTGAAAGAGTAAACCATGGTGTGATACCCAACAACATACATGTTTCCACAGTCTGGGTTAGACAATGAAGTTTGAGCAGGCAGCCACTGTGGGATATGGAGTTACATGCTCCAGCCTAGAGGTGGCTGAAATAAGGCATCACTTTTAGCCGTGGGGATGGAGTAACAATACAGAGAGTTGCAACATCAACTCCTTATCGTCCACCCTCCCATTTAGTTACATCCTGAAGGCAGAAGGAAAATGACAGCAAAACTGGTTAATTGGAACTGCCTCCCAAATGTTCCCCCAAAATTAGAGGAGTTTGCTTCAAAAAAAACCTTGTTCATTTTCAAGAAAGCCAGTAGGTGGAAGAATTTGCTGTGAATTTTAAACTCAATAAAGTAAAAAAAATAAAAATAGGGGTTTTTTGGGTTTTGGGGTTTTTTTAATTCTTTTACCTCCTTGGCTCCCAGCAACAACTGTCAATGCAAATGTAGAGAACATAATAAAGCAAAAAACTACTGAATTAATTTTGTCATTGGAGTCCTTCTTACCATGTTGGATGTAAATGTTTCTGTATTGTATTTGCTGCATGTTTTTTCTGTTGGCATTTTGGAATTTTAACCATCCTTTTAAATGTTTAGTTATAATGGGCCATTGTGGGAAGAAATGGGGAAATGAAACTGAGCCAATATTCTTTCACATTAATCCAATTTTATGTCAGTCGTCTTGATCTTTTATCAGTTTAAGAGTCTTATTTTTGTTGCAGGCTATCACAGTATTACAAAAAGATCATTTGGCTTTTCAGTATATGTGATTTCTGTTCTAAAGGAATTCCCTCCACCTGGAGGAAATGTTGGTATAAATAAGACCAGAAAAGTGATTGTGCCTTTCTTGAGAATTACTGGTGCTATAAATTTTAGCTAATCCCAGACCCAACGAATCAACACTCTAAAGCTCCAGGCCTTTAAACACATGAATAGTTCTATTGAAACCAATGGCACTTTGTCTGTGCTTAAAGTACCTGCATAAGTCTTCACAAGAACAGGATCTAAGGCAGAAACGTATTATCCTGGCAGCTCAAACACCTAATATTGGATCTATAATGCTGGTTTGACTCTGTTGTCACACTTAGGTTGTCTGAAGACGCCCAAGAAGCACAACACAACTTTCATGTCTTGCCTCTTAATGCTATGGGAGAGGGTATGTGTACTGTTTAAGTCAACCCTTGTTTCCCACACACAAAAGCAACACCACACTCATCTCCTCCTTATGCCCAAAACAGGTAGACCTGTGTTTATCAAAGCAAACCATACACTAAAGTGTTATGGTTGCTTCCTTAATTCCAGAAAGCTGGTATTTTTGCCACGCCTCTCTACTAAAGACAGATGCTTATCATCACAATCAACTCCCTAATCTGCTTCCATGCTGTATTATTCCTCATGCAGTAGATGCTAAGAAAGACTGACTGAGAAGTTCTGTAGGTCTACTGTGAGTATCAGGGAGTAGTAACACTTTTGAGGAAAACAGCAAAACCCAGTGGACTGAGATTCTTCATGTTTATGGTAAGTGCTTCAAGTGAATTTGGCCTTTGCTTATTTTTCTCATAACCGACCATTACTTTCTTACATGGCTGTGTTTTCTGCTCAAGGAGACAGCACTCTGGAGTTTTTTAATGAGTAACATGTCCTGTCTTATAATTAAAAGTATATATGGAAGACTTTGTAAAGGAGGAAAAGGGCAGGTAAAGAGGACTAAGACTAGTGAAGACTTCCTGTCTTGAAGAAGAGATGAGAGGGCAGGAAGAACACTTTTCTCAGGAGAGGATATGTATAACACTAACTCTGCATCTGTTTCATGGAGGGATACTGTGTTTCACTGGCTGGTCTGGGTAAATGGTGGAAGGCCTAATACTGTTGTTTGAAAGAGACCTTCATATGAGCCTGACAAGTCTAGGATGCTCTTTGTGCTAGTAGTTCATCTACCAAACCTTCAGGTGTTTCCATATGAATGGGGGACCTGTAGAGGCATGTTTATTACCTGCAGCACGTGGTTACATTAGACTTGCTTCACATAAGCTCCCCTGCAGTCCTAGCAAAGTGTTGAGTGTAGAACAGTCTCAGTGAGCTACTATAGCCTGGCAGAAATAGCTGAAACTGATAAACTGTTCCGCTTGGTCTTTGGGAGTATGAACTGGAGAAGCAGCTGGTTATGGCAAGTGACACAAGGAAACTCTTTTTCTTTTTTTCCCTCTAAATAACTCTGAATGTTTTGTTCAATGAAATTATGATTGATATAACCTAGATAATGTGGTGTTGTAATATTTCTGCAGTTGGTGGTCATACCTCTCTTTAAGTTACCAGGGCATTCATTTCTACCTCAGCATGCTGTTGTTACAAAGGCATTCATAGGTCATGTCTGAGACCTTGGTAGCAGTATCTGCATTTTTCCAGGGAGTGTGAGACTGGAACTCAGGGCTGTCCAAACCTTTCAAAATCCTTCATTTTAGGAGCAAGTAGCAAAGAAATTAGTGGGAAGTCTAGGTACAGACTGATGGGTCTGAGGCTAAATGGATTTGATGGATAGACTGTTCAGTGCATGAGGTGGTTGGATGGTCACATCCAGAAAGTAGTGGTCAATGGCTCAATGTCCAGATGGAGATCAGTGATGAGTGACACCCCTCAAAGGTCTTTATTGGGACCTCTCAGCATAAAAGTTTCAAACTAGTGACTTTAGTTGCTTCAAAATACCCAGCTTGATTCTCGTAAGTGGGCAGGTTCTTCCAAAAGTCTTGAGCATTCAGCCTCTGAAAACTAGGATTCAATTTCTAGTTTATCAATTTGATTCTTCAGTTTGTGGGATGCTTCTTCCCTCCCCTCTACCTCATTTTTTAAAAAAAAAAAAAAAAAAGTAAAAGCTTTTGAAACCTTAACCTTTAATCATAGTAACTTCTGGACCATCTTCTATGTAAAGAGAAGAGATACATTATTAAGGACTCATCTGAGGATTTACAGCACTTTACCTGCTTGCTGGCTGACCCACAGAATTTACCTTGAAGTACAGGCGTTGGTGCAGAGCTTTCTCACAGAGTAGGTGCCATGTTCCTGTCAGGAGTGAGCAAACAGTGTGTGCAGAGGTGGATATTCTTTGCACATTAGAATATCTGGATTTATGACTGCTGATGCCTTCAATCCTTTTGCATGTCCCTTTTGTGCAAACTCTTTAATTATTCAATTTACTAGTAGTACTGTACATAATAAGTGAATTTTAGAACTGGAAGTGCTTTTTTAGGGTGGTTTAAATCAGTATATACCAAAATAATCTGTGGCCTTGCCTGTTACTTGTTACATGTCCCTTTTCCTTAATTTTCATCCTGACTTTCCTTTGCTTCCCTCTATTCAGTGTCTCCTTGTGCTCACTCAGACTGAGAGCTCTGTTGAAGTACTGTATTTTCATATTTCTCTCTTCCCTGGGAAAAAAATCAATGATGGGGAAAAGTACAGCAGCAGGGAACTGACCTGGCTGTACTTCAAACTAGTGATGTCCATGACAAGAATCAGCTGAACAGTGATTCTTAAGCTAGCTTAAGAACATAACTACAAAAATTTAGATTTGTTTAATTACCATGTATTCTGCTAGACTCAGTGTTAGCCAGAATGCTTAGGCAGGATGAAAGCACCTTATAAAGGATGCATACTACAATATCTAAGTGCATAAATCTTCATATTAATCACTTCCATAACACAGTGGCAAGACATACATGCAAATATTTGGTTAGAATTTTAAGTTGTTACAGTAAAACCTGGCTCCTGTGAGCAGAATTCCTAAGATCCTACAGCTGGTAACACAAGGATAATGGACATAGAGAAGTGCATGTGCTGGAATAGCTGTTAGTGTGTGGGTTATGTTAATCATTTGGGACATATAAATCCATCAATAGTTACTGTCCTGCAACTCAGAGGGATGTGGAACTGCTTAACTGCTTCACTTATCTCTACAAATTTCTACATAAGCAACCAAGATCCTGCTGCTAAAGCATGCAGTAAGTTTGAGAGGGTCAGGTTCAACACCTTGATTGGAGTCAGGCAAGGACATTAAGCTGGGTTTTTTGCCTTTATACTTTTGCTGTAAAATTCCATCTTCAGAGTGCAGAACCTTTTTAAGACCCTCATGGTCCCTTCTGTGGTAGGTTCCTCCTTGTTGGAAGCCTGATCCAAAGGAATCATAGAATGGTTTGGGTTGGAAGGGGCCTTAAGGATCATATAGCTCCAACCCCCTTGCCATGGACAAGGACACCTTCCACTAGACCAGGTTGCTCAAAGCCTCATCCAACCTGGTCTTGGACACTTCCAGGGAGGGGGCTTCCCCAGCTTCTCCGGGCAACCTGTTCTAGTGCCTCACGACCCTCATGGTGAAGAATTTCTTTCTTTTATCTAATCTAACTCCACCCTCTTTCAGTTCAAGCTATTACCCTTTGTCCTGCCAGTACATGCCCTTGTAAAAAGTCCCTCTCCAGCTTTCTTGTAGGTCCCCTTTAGGTACTGGAAGGCTGCTATAAGGTCTCCCTGGAGCCTTCTCCAGGCTGAACAATCCCAACCCTCTCAGACTGTCCTCATAGGAGAGGTGATCCTGCCCTCTGATCATCTTCATGGGCCTCCTCTGGATTCACTCCAATAGGTCCATGCCCTTCTTATGTTGAGAGGCCCAGAGCTGGATGCAGTACTCCAGGTGGGGTCTTATGTGAGCAGACTAGAGGGAGAAAATTGCCTGCCTTGACCAGTTGGTCATGCTTCTTTTGATATAGCCCAGGATATGGTTGGCTTTCTGGGTGGCAAGTGCACATTGTTGGGCCATGTTGAGCTGTGGGAATGTTTTCTTCGTCCTCCTCCCTCCTCAGCAAATCAATATTTTTCTAATGATGGAAGAATTCAGGTGTCATCAGGCACCTCTTTGGTGCTGAATCAAAAGCAGCAGCATTAAAATAGACACTTAAGGTAATCTCTAACACAGTTTGGTGTAACTGGGATGGATAAGACTCAGATTCCAATTACCTGAACCTCTTCCTGCTTTCATTTATCCAGAAACAGAGAGATTGTCTTAACACATAACGTTGTTGAAAGATGTAAATTCATGTTAATTTGAGGGGTGTTGTACTTTCAGAGGCTATAGGGGAAGGCACAAGGGTTTTACTGTACAAACTGAGGACTTGCAAACACTCATTCTATGTGGTTCTCACAGCTACAATGGTGCTCAAAGGACATGGTACTATGCTCTGGTTTTCATGTCTCCAAACAGAGCTGCCCAATCTCTGGAAATCCTAAATGTGATGAGTATGCAGGCAGTCACCAATTTGATTCCAGGTCCATACAGTCACAGTGAAGTTTCTGCCTTCAGAAATCCTGTGGCCTTTGAGGTGGAAACCTCCACGTTACACTGCGTAGAGATTATTTTGCTACCTCTTCTGGAAAAAAAGCCACATACTTTTTCAGTCGTTGGTAGGTGAAGCTAAACCCTAAAGCTACAACTTGGCATAACTCTTTCAGCTGACAGATAGGAATGCTACACTGTCAAGTTTATAGTTGTAAATGACACTTCAGCATTGAGGGAGGCAAAATTTATATTTCACCTCAACAATTTTCTACTCTTTCTTTGTGAATGGCACCAACATGATCTTCTGAAGATGGAAAAAGTATTAACAGCTACCACAATGAATTGAGGCTTGTCTGCTTTCTGCACACTCTGCATTGCATCCCTGCATTTCACTTTCGGTGGCAGGTTTGGGGTTTTTAAATTTTATTTTTTCAGGATAAAAACCTAGATTGGGTCAATTCAAATTATTGGGATTCTAGTTCTGTGGATTCTGTTCACATTCTGCATTAAGAACAAAACAAAAAACAACAACAAAAAAATAAATCTTCACACAAAGTCACTTGTTGCTGGACGCTGTCTTTGCTTCACCCACCTTCTAGCTATGTGAAAGGAATTAATGAGGCCCAGATCACTAGCTGAGGTTTGTAGTTGTTCAAGGGCTTTTTTCTTTTGCTTGACTCAACTAAATAAGAACCGTTAAATCTCTGTTAATTTCTTAATATTAAAACTGCACTTAAAAGTATTTTCTCATTAATCTGTGACAAACCATACAAATCTAATACTTTCACCATGACTGTGGTGAAAATGGCCATGAAACTTGTCAGCTTTGTCTCAGGCATATACAGTGTTGTAATAATGGATGTTATCCTCCTAAAATACTTCTGTTTTCTATTTAATTTGCATGCATGAATTATTATACCAATTTTGGTTATCAGTAAATTACTATTTTTTTTATGGGAGTGACGCACACAGGAGCTGAGGCCCTCTGTATCCTGTGACCTAAAAGTCATTCTGACAGAGATGCTTAACTATTTTCTAACTGCCTCATTTTTAAGTGCGAATGACCTTTATAAAAGGTGCTGAAATGACAGTGCTGAAGAATGGAGCCCTATTAATCTTTCAAGGCAACTTTAGCATAGGAAGAGATAGCAAAGGTACAGCAAGCTCACATAGCATTGCAATGGCAGAACGTGCAAATGTATCCCTGGCAGAATGTGCAAAAGGCAAATATCAGCTGGGCAGGAGGTTTGACTGCAGGTTTAGCCAAAGCTGATGTTTGTGTGAAGCCAAAACACAAAGTGTTTTCCAGACCAGCAGCAGGCAGACCTAAGTGAAGGTGAAAGGTTTTAGTATTGTTCCCAATGTACTGGTGCATCTGGTCCTTAAATCCTTTACATTTTTGAGCCACTGAAATGCTCTTAATTCACTAGTTTCAAGACAGAGGAATCAGATCCACCCACAGACGCCACACCAGTTTGTGTTTTTGGAAGGTGGAGGACTGCATCTCCCTTTTAGGTCTCCCTAGCTTGGACACTGCCAACAGGGCAGAATCATTGCTGTTCTGAAGGAGCTGTGCTAGCTGTTATCTCCAGTTTGAGATTTGTGCCTCTTTGGGAGAAAATGCATTGTACAGGCATCATCAAGCCAAGGCTTTGAAGTGTTCAGTGGGAAAGTGAAAGTGCAAAAAGAAATTGTCCTTTATCATTAAGATCTCTGATCACTGGAAAACACAGAAGTCAGCAAAGAAGTTCACAGTGCTGAGTATGTTGTTCTCTCATCCTGTCTTTTCCTACTACTTAAGTGTTTGTTGCACTAAAGTGTACTAAAGCCTAGTGCTTCATATTTTTTTTTTCTACCTCTTGAGTCATCTCACTAGACTTAGATGGGCTGTGAGAAACTGCTTGTTTTCTAGCTGAGCAAGGGAAGCTTAGAAGGATGGAGATCAACCTTGACAGGTAAATGTTTGTATTTGGTATCTAACAGAGGGAGATCATCCAAAATGAGTGGGGAAAATAAGCGCAGAGACAAAACATAGCTAAACTAATTGCCAACAGCTTAGGTTTATGAAGGATATGTTGACTGAACTGGAAATTTGAGAAAAAATGTTTTTCTTCCTCCCTCTATTTCTTGGTTCTTCGTGATCTGGGAAGTAACAAAGTCTGTTTGGTGGTAATGCTCTTAGGTTAAAACCTCTAGCCAAAGAAGTTGTATGGATTTAGAGTAATTACAGGGCTCACTAGGGGAAGTGGATTGTGTCTGCTGCCATTGACTTGCACCAAGGCAGGTTTAGCTGTGCTGACATTATGTAGGACATGGGTTGTCTTTGAAGCACTTCCTTCCAAGAGACCCTTACTACTGGCACCTTATACATGGTTATGCACTCATTTTTATACAGATGTTTATTTAGATCAGCTTCTACACAACATTATAAGATCATGTAGTCTTTTGGACTTACATTCCCCCTCCCTATTCAAAAATGAGAGTTGTAACACTATTGCAATTTTATTTATCTACTGCTTTTTGCACTCCTCAAAGGGAATTTTGATATGTAGAATACACTTTGTCTGCCTCCAGCTATTTTTCTGCTGAGTGACAGCGTTTCTGTGCACCTTTGTCTCATGGGCTAGGAGAACAGCTTTCATTCCTAAAAAGGCAATGCCTTCTGTTTTCATATGTGTGTGCATGTAGGTGGATATGCAACAGGAAACTCTGATGTATGGGGGAAGCTTGGACCATTTGGTAGTGGTGAAATTGCTGTAAGAGGAGCTCTCATGTTTAGCCTTGTTGTGCCTCCTCCTTTTGTTCATTTGCTTGTTTAAATATTCCACTTTGAGTTGAAACAGCAGGATAGCAAGTACCTTGAGGGAGAAGGAAACTTATTACTTTGTTTTATGGTTCATTGTTCTGCAGGAGGAACTTGAAAACACAAAGTAGTATACAACCCATGAACTGAGGGCCTACAAAGCTATGCTAGGTTTTTGTTGCTTGTTTCTATCTAGAAGGAGAGGCTGAAAATGATTAACTAAACAGAAAGCAGAGGAGAACTACAACAAATGTATGATGTCTCAAGTACTCTCAGAAATAGATTTGGCATCCTCTGCTGAAGAAGGTAATACATTTTTGGACAAGGCTAATAAATTTGTCGTCTTTTTTTTTTTTTTTTTACAATCTTTGGCTCTCTGACAGTATATAGGCAATGCTTAACCTGCAAAAGTCACATCTACTCATGTCTTAGCTGCTCTTTAAAGACTAAAGGAAGAGAACTGGTGCAAGTCTAGGCCAAAAGACATTTTAATGAATCATCTGTAGTAAGGTACCCATGTCCTCAAGAAAATGGTTTGGAAATATGCATTTGTTTTGTTCCAGGGCTTAATGCTTGGAACAGATCCATGGCTGATATGCTTCTCAAATTCTGTGCATTAAACGTAATGCAAAATCTCCTTCATTTATGATTAAATTTTTCTATACGATTGGTACTTCTACTGTAGTTCTGACAGTTGTTCTTCATCCACATCTTCATCTTCTTTACGTAATCAAAGAATCCACTGCTCCATTTCTAATATATGTTGAAATGTGTTGAAAACTATTCTTCCTTTTTTTGCATAATTCTGAGCAAAAATCCATCATTATAAAACTTCCACTAGAAAGCTAAATACCAGATCTAAATTTCCCAGAGGAAAATATTTTTATTCTGAACAAATCCTTGTTTTTCGCATAGCTCTTGAATATATTACACAAATTGAAGATGTACACATAAATTCAAACTAGTAAGAAAAAAAAAATCCTAACAAACAGCAATTTCAATAGCCCAATTATTTCTAAATTTGCTTTGGCTGTGAAGTAAAATGTCTGCTTTATTTCTCTGAGTCTTGGTTGCGTGCGATTAAACAACAAATGTTGAACTGAGCAGTTGACAGCTGCTAGAAGCTGTGTCTCTGTCCTGGGAAACTCAGGATTTTCAAAAATGTTTCCTTAAGTTCCTCACAGAGAGGAGGAATGTTGCTTGCATCTTCTCCTCCTTATTTTTGCCCCCAGACACACAAATAGCAGGGTAATCAAAGCACCTACTTGGGTTCATGAAACAACAAGCCATTTAAACCAAGCAGGACATCTGGATTTTGATGGGAAATCCCCCACCCCACACACTTTGCTCATTATAATCTCATTATAATACCAAAACACACCTCCATCACAAAAGGTACACATCTCTGGCCTACCTTCAAGCATGCGTACTGAGGTTTTTACCTTAAAAATCAAAACAAGGATTTTTAAAAGAATCAATAACAAATATATGTATTACTAGAGTCACTCAAGATCCACCTAAATGTAGAAAATAGTATAAAATACCCTAACAATAGAGGAAGGGTGGGAGGAAGACACCATCACTGAGAAGTCAAGGGAACAACGTAATAGTACTTTTGGGACCAGTCGACAGGCTGAGCCTATCTTCCCTGTCCTCAGGAGAATGCTTTTGGATAAGACTTGTGCACTTAGTTAAACCAAGTTTAGACTTCAAGCTTTTATTGGTAGTCACACTAATAGTGCTATATAGTCATCTTAGATTTTATATGGTACCAATACTTATTTCTTGCAACTAACATCTTATTTCAACTAAAGTATATTTTTGCAATGAAAGTGTGTTTTTGCAGACAGTGTATTTATCAATGGCATCTAAAAGAACTTGAACCTGTTGCTTTAATAAACCTCATTATTTGTGGATCTCGTAATGAGAATTTCTCATTGAATGTGCCCAGGCCTATAGTATATATTATGCTATTTGTGTATCTGTGGAGCGCATATATTGTACTATTCGTGAACCTCTCCAGTGCGAAGATTCAATGATCACAACTGGCCTGTGCTATTCGTGAATCTTATTGTGCAAATTCAACATTAATGTGCCCGGACCTATCGTATGTATTATACTGTTTGTGAATCTTTGCACCAGACTGGCCGTTGCACATGATTAGACTTATAGTGCTGACTTGAGGTTATTTGCATCACCCCGGAGTTCAACCTAGCCACCTTGCACGGGGCTTAACTTCTGCTAAATTGGTTATCTTAACACAACACTGACCTGCCTCTTGGTGAAGAGCCTTTTCAAAATGTCCAATCTGAACTTCCCCTGATGCAACCTTGTTCAATTTCCTCCTGTCATATTGCTGGTCACCAGAGAGAGATCAGCACGTGCCCCTCTGCTGCTCACTGTGAGGAAGCTGTAGACTGCCATGAGGTCACCCATCTGCCTTCTCCAAGCTGAACAAATCAAGTGACCTCAGCTGCTCCTTGTCCTCAAGGCCTTTTGCCATCTTGGTTGCCCTCCTTTGGACACACTGATAGTTTGATGTCCTTCTTATATGGAGGTGCCCAAAACTGCACACAGTACTCAAGGTGGGGCTGCACCAGTGCAGCGTAGAGTGAGACAGTCGCCTCTCTTGACCAGCTAGCTATGCTGTGCTTGACGCACGCTAGGGCAGGGTTGGCCCTTTTGGCTGCCAGGGCACACTGTTGCCTCGCATTCAATTTGCCATCAACCCAGACCTCTAGATCTCTTTCCACAGGGCTGCTCTCCAGCCTCTCATCCTCTAATTTGTATGTATCCAGCACTTGCTTTTGTTGTATTTCATACAGTTGGTGATTGCCCAGCTCTCTAGTCTACCCAGATCTCCCTGTAAGGCCTTTCTATCCATGAGAGAATCCACAGCTCCTCCCAATTTAGTATCGTTGGCAAACTTACTTAATGTACATTTGATTCCTGCATCCAGACCACTTACAAAAATGTTAAAGAGCACAGAACCCAACTGGCGACTGGCCACCAGCCTGATGTGACTTCATTTACTGTAACCCTTTGAGCTTGATCCATCAGCCAATTGCTCACCCAATGTATTATGGACTTGTCTAACTGTGTGCTGGATATTTTGTTCAGAAGGATACTGTGAGAGACAGTATCAAAAACTTTGCTCAAATCAAAAAACCACCACATCTACTGGCTTCCCTTGGTCAACTAGATGGGTGATCTTGTGTTAAAAGGAAATTTAGTTATATAGGACTTTCCCCTCATGAACCCATGCTGGCTATGAGCAATGAAGTTAATTTCTTTTGTATGAAGGAAACCCAGTGTTTAATTGAATAGGTTCTGCTTGAGGGTTTTAGGCCCAGTGCTTTGACTTGAGCATTTAATTTTGCAGGATACAGCCAAGGACTCATAAAAAGTACATTTGGCATCACTGTGCCAGTCACAGATGTTTATCTTTGAAATCTTTGTTTCCTTTTTCTTCTCTATTCATATGATTAGGTACTTGATAAACAGCTTGGAAGAAATATTTAATCCTGATTTGCTGGTGAGTGCAAGGAATTAATATCTGGCATGGATGTTCATCATTTCTGTGGAATTTCTAAAATCAGAGGCTAAGCGGTTTTTCATTTGGTAATGTAGACACTATTGTGTAGTAATTGAGAAACAAACCTTTTTCTATCAACAGAGCTCTTACACAGGGGATATTAGTCTGTTTCTTTATAACGTCCAGTAGTCAATGGAAGACATAGTTAAGTTAATTTTTCATTTCTCTTCTCATAAGTATATACATACCTATCTATCTTTTCCTTTTTCTATAAAATCTTTTATCACTAGAAATAAAATTCTTCCAAGTAATGGCTATCATAACATGAGTTAACAAATCTGTGTTCTGTAGGCACACCCTAGAGTATGATAACCTCGGTTGAGGTTTTGTGGCTCATGATGGACCAAGTCATGATGCTTCATTATAGCCAAACCTGAAAGTTATGGTTGACTTTAAGACCGTTGTTACTGGGGACAGCGACTGAATTTATTCAAAAATGGTCTTTTTCACAGAATTTTCCCCCTAACTGTTTAGCCATTTGGACTGGTACATACATCGAAGATATAACGATTGCCATCAGTTTTGCAAAATATTCCATGAAGACACATCAATGACTCAGTTTCTGAGATCTGGTTTTAGGGACTTACTCTGCATGTTTGTGCACTGAAATTAAATAGACTAAAATAAAAAAGAATATATATATATATATATATATATATTTTACAGTGTTTTGGTTAAAGTAGGCAAGAAATTGGAAGCTTTCTGGACAGTCATCAGTAACCTGGTAAAATTGATTTAAAGCTAGAGGGCCTAGGAGAATGTTGTTACTTCACCATGTTATAATGACATGATCTCCCACTTGGACATGTGACTTCTCAGGTTTTTTTTTTCAGGGCAGTCCCAGACAAATCTGGTTTATTCTGAATTTTGTAGGTCTTTGAGATCCTGCTAATGTGTTGATGCCTAACTCCAGTCTCATGCTGGGCATTAACTTTTCTTGCCCTCTACAGTTCACATTCATTTGAGGGGAAGAAGGAAAAACAAAACAAATCCAAACTAAAACAACTGAAACCATCTTTCTATCAAGGTCACCTAATAAGCCTCCTTAGGCTGTTACTTCAACAGTGTAAGGACTGTCTGTTCTTTCTACAGTTCTTCAGCTGTAAGATCAGGTCTGAGACTTGCCTGAGCACCTGTAGCATGAAGTTCAGATGATATAGGTTTTCTACTCCAAAACAAACATTTTTACTTCTTTCTAATGAGAAAACACACATCATTTCTGTCTTTCAAACAAAGCATTGGTGTGCCTCTGCTTTCCTCTGTGTTCTGTTGCTGAAGAGTTGCTCTGATTCATATTTGTAGAGTGCCTGGATAAATGGAGCTTTTTGGGGATGCAAACTTTTTTAAGAACTATACTACTATTCATTTGCAAGTTGCACAGATAATGTGATATCCAGAAGCATTAGATGTTTTTAATATACTATCTTCAATAAAATGAAGCATGTCCATTAAGTCTTTGATGTTTGTGCTACAAAGCCAGTTCTTAGCATAACAAAATAAATGTAACTTAGTTATGCTTTTAATCCAGGCACTCTTCATCCTGTTGAGTGAGAGGGGCTTTAGCAGAAAAAGGACAGATATGTTCAGTGCTCAGCTGAGTCATTTAATGCATGTTCTCAAACATTTGTCAGTATTGATTTACTTTCACTAAAAGCCCCATACAAAAATGATCAGGTACAAACTATTAGATGGATGGCAAAAAAAAAAAAAAAAAGGCAATATGCAGTTCGTAGTTTATTTTTTTGCTATAAGAATTGTCTGGGAAAGATCTGGAATATCATTCAGGTACAAGAGCTGCTCTAGATGGTAGATAAAAGGATAAATTGGACAGGTTTTTTGTTTAAGTCCCTTTTACCACTTGCATAACAGCCTGAATTATAAAAGATTCTGCCCTTAACAGTCACCATTTTGACATGAACTGGTTTGGGCAGAGGCATCAAGCAGTTATATGTCCTAGGAAACACTTGAGAGTGCAAAGTATGTTGATTTGTAGAAGTCCTGTCATACAAAACCACACTTTCCTCACCCTTGATTCTTCTTTTCCCTTCTCTTTGCAGTTTTCTTATGCAAAACACAAGATTCAAAAAGCTTTAAAAACCCATACTCTTTCTCTGCCCTTAATAGAGGAGCCCATTTCACTGTTCCCAGTCACTTTTCAAGATACTATTATTAATATATCATTTTATCACCATTAACTCAGAGAAAATTGAAGTTGTAGAAGGTGGCTTTCACAGGAAGATGGGCATAAGGTGCTCTCCTTCTCTTTGACTACAGAGCTTGTACTCTGACCTCACACAGAATGGTATGAGGGGGCATCTTGTTCACCAGTTCCAGACGAAACATAATTAAAGTAATCTCAGTGGTACAACAGAAGTAAAATATCCACCAACTTTGTACTTTCAATGTCAGACTCTCACTTTACAGACAAACAAATTTGGTTCTGCTGGTGAGGCATCTGGCAGCTCTAGGATGGAGATAAACCTCTTGGTGACCAATAAATGTCAAAGACGTCATGAGCAACTATGCATCCACCATTGCAAACAAAGTGATGTTGGTTTCAGTTTCTCTTATGCGTTCCCATAAATAGCAGTGTTTGAAAAACACATGAAGAATGACCATATTCTTGTTTGATATACTGTATGATCTAGTTTGGTATGATGTGTGTTCTGGTCTTGTGAGTATGTGTGAAAATTGGTGAGCTTGGACTTTCAGGTGAATTACACTGTTTTTCCTTATATAGCATTACAACTTAGTGAATCTTTTACTTCCATAAGAGAAACTGAAAAGAGGTCGTCTGAATTCTGTTACTATACTGTACGTGTCCCTTGGATGTTGGAGAAATTGAGACATGTCAGTTAAATACAGCAGACAAAATAATAGGCACATCAATCAGTGACTGGAAACTGTGTCCAAAATGTCATTTATTGCAAGTTTTCATCAAATATGCATTATTCTAATGATCAACACATTTCCAAGACAGATACTTTGGAGAAAAATTATATGAAAGAAGACTAAAAAAGATTGCAGTTTACTTGGTGGGGAAATGTGGTTTAACAATCATATGATTTTAAAATTATGGAAAGCACCATATAAATCAAACATTTCAATGTTGACAAGATTTTTACCAAGTGTTCCAGTCCTCTATAGTCTCCCAAATATCACCCAATGAGTATGTATCATGAAGTCAATTTCCAAGCTGTTGCATTAAGAATGATAGAAGTTTAGCTTTTTCTTATTAGGAAAGTTTTGCCCTATTTATTTGAACACCTTTAGTATGAATAGGAAAAAGTGTATAAATAGAAATAAAACACCTCCTGTGCCTATAAACTTATGTACAGTACATTGCCCTTGGCATAGCCACAGTTCTTCCAAAGTTGATACAGAAATTCAGTCCAGATTCTTCTCTCTAGTTCAATTAATTGACTGAGTCAAAGGTCCCTGATTGTTTTTATTTTTTTTTTCCCCTTCTACTGTCATGAACAGGTAACAAACAGCTTGCATGGAAAATGGCTACAGGTAATAGAGAAAAAAAAAAAACATCTCTCAGCATCCCTTCCCACCCCACTCCAACCTCCCACCTCTTACAGGTGCACACACACATATGCATACGCTACTCATTCATTCCTTTTTTCTCCCCTATTTTTCTCCCCTATTTCTGTCTGTTAATTAGTAATTGTGTTTGTGGCTAATTCTCATGTTCAATTTTTCATAAATGAACCTGTATGTACACTGCAGTTCTTGCAAAATCTTCACAAATCAATGAGGTTTTAGAAGGAGTAGGATGTATTTTAAGACTGAGTGTCTCTGTGGGCAAGTTAAAGACCAGCACCAGTAAGTTTTGAAAGGAAAGACAGTACCTTAAGGAAGATGCAGGCACTGCCTAAAGACTGAGTTAACTGCAGAGGAAGGAAGCCTGAGGACTTTATTATCAGCAGCAGTTTCCAATAACAGGATGACTTAATTTTACAGAGCAACTTGACTATAAAATGTACTACTCTTATTTTTTTTTTTTACAAGAATTGCATTCTAAAGACTTAGAGACTACCTTGCAGATAGCATTTTCCAATAACCCTCACAAAACAAAGCAGCATTACTGAAAAGAAGGTGGAGAAGTAAGAAGATAAACTTGTGGCAAATATGGCTTGCATCAGTATGACAACTGACTCTTCCTGGAGTTTAACTTTTAAATAGAAGGCTTGAGTGCCAGTTCCCTGAGATTAAAAAATGGATCCAGAGGAAATTACTTCCCAGAGAACAAGCCGTCCACTTTGGACAGACTGGACACAAGCCATCCACACAGCTGCCTCTGGCTGCAGCCAATTGCTGGTCTGCATGATGCTGGGGAGGTCCTGTACCTTCCCTAGGGCAGCGAGCATATGGGCCTTTTCACAGCTGATTCAAACAGAGGAGGAGGAAAAAGTGGCAGAAAAACACTGGGCTTTGCTTTGTTCAATTATGGTGAACAGGGGAATTTTAAATGCTAAGTAAGGTTGGTTTCAGACGTGTAAGAAAAAAAGCAAGAGGAGATTCTCCCAGGAAGGTGGATGATCTTCCTTAGCCCTGTAGCACAGAAACATATTTTGCACAAGGCTGTCTGATTTTATTGAATGAACATTCAAGAATGGCTCCTATTCCTGTCTTTTGAGTGAACTCTGAACTACAGCAATCTGTGAAGGGCCAGCGGGAAAAGGCAGCATTCATTTTTCTTCTATTCTTACCTTTCCTGAAGCCATTCAGAACTGGAAAGACAAAACCCCAGTGATACTTTTGTTGCTGGTGAAAAATATTTTATTGTCATGGACAGAGAAGGAATAAGAGCTTTACAACCTGGCATGGAGATTATCATGTGCAGCTGTTTCTGGCACAGGTTATAAATAGAGATGCTCAGCATATTGGTCTAATGTTGATTCAAATTAGTGTGAGATATTTCCTTTGACTCTTGCAGTCTGGAAAGCAAGAGTACTGTAAGGTCTCATCCAGGAAGCTGTGATTTTTACTGCTGTACACACAGAAAAAGAAGGAACTACCTGAATGGCAAGAGTATTTGAGTTACCTGCTCTTCTTCCAAAAGAAACAGTTTCAACGGATGACATAATTCAAAAATGCTGCATTATGGATGTATTTTGAGACATCTATTGCAGCTTGATTAAAACTATGTTGAAAATATGTTGCCCTTTAAAGAAAAAAAATGTGGATGTGTCTTATCAGGAAAACTAGTTCTAGATGGGGCTAAGCCCAGTTTTACAATTTCTTTTGTTACCGTTTGGTTTTAACACTAACGTTTCTTTGGAAACATGCAGTCATCTCTATTGATCATTAAAACATAAGAGAATATGTTCCCTATTCTTCTCACAGTAATACCAAAAAACAGAGGTGACTTGCATAACAATGTTTAAATACAGGTAAGAGTAACTGAATTTTCAGATGTTTATATTATACCTAGTTCAGGTAGAAACTTGAACATTTAGGCCAATCCTTTTTGTTTTGTATGATGCCATGAACCCCTACCACCTACTTACAGAATATAGATGTTGTTTTTGTTTTCTTTCCTAAATCTGTTATTTTTATTTCTTGTTTTACAAATTGCATCTCTATGGAAAGAATGCAAATACTGGAGGATTTTTTTTCATTTTCTGTCAATGAACCATTTGCAAACTGTTCTTCTAAAGCCCACATCTTAAGCAAACATGCAACCTACCTCAGATTTCTTGAGACGTGAGCACAGAAGAGTTAATAAGTCAGTAGAGGTACAATAACCAAATGTTAGATCCACAGATACAATCATGACATTGCAATCTTGTTATAAATGTATTTTTGCAATATGGGAGCTCTGCGTTAGCATATGGCATACACATATTTCTTTAAAATACCTCATATCTGCTTCCAAAGCAGAGAAATCAGGAAGTGGTTCTTCATAATTATCTGGAGTTAGAATAGATCGTTTTTCTCAAGGGAGCTTTTAATCCCAAAGTGGAATTAGTGTATGATCCGTGTAGTTATAACTCAGTGTAAGGGAGTCGTAACACATATGACTCCATATGTATACGACTAGTGACTTAAACTTTGTTTGTAATCTAGAAATGAGGTCTGCAAGAATCAATTCTTGCTTTACATGTGTATTGCCCCTATCTCTACACAGTAATCCCAAACATCTGAAACCAGCCTCCTCTCTAGCCCTCTTGTTGTGGTTGTTTGACAATAGAGAGCCACTGTGACAGATAGTATTTTCCACCAGTGGAAATCCTCCTGTTGGCCCAAGTAAGTGTGGGATTAGCCATATTTCTCCCTGGGCAGGGCACACAGCAGAAGGCTGGGTGGGTGATGGCTTTGGGGCAGTCTTGGCATGCAGGCAGAGGACAAGAATTTGCGAGGCCACTGAAGTTGGTGTTTCCAGCCTGGGAAATGGAGTAGGAGGAAGAGAGTTGAGCAGGGGGTTTGAGGAGTAGCTGCAAGGTAGCAAAGTGGAATGGAGCCAAGGGCTTGAATTTTACATCTACAAGAGCTGCTAAAGCTGAGGGCAAAGTCAGACTGAGGCTTTGTCTTCAGTGCCAGAAAAAGGAGGGGAAGAAATAGTGTGCACTTTTTCCAAGATAAGTATGTATTAGCTACCTGGCTGTAAAAGCCTATGCAAATAAAACCTCCATAGTTTCTACCATGAGTTCAATGCAAAAATTACATACTCTTCGTCTTGCTTAGATGATGTTGCAGAAAAATACGGCCATTATATTATTTTGACTGAGACTTCTACTGTCACATATAGCTTATACATCAATTGTATTGCTGTTAATAATAATTTTTTGTTTGTTTTTTAAAATCTTTTTGTTGTTTTTTTTTCTGCTTGAAGGGAGGATACAGTCTCACTAACCCTCAAAGAAGTGCTGCAGATGGCTTACCATCTCTCTTTGGGCTGCCAGTGTAATAATAAGATAAATGAAGCGGGCACCTTTATCCTCCTGCCTTATTATGTCTGTTTTCTGTTTTTCTGCATTCTACTATTTTTCCTACCTATAACTGCTAGCAAAAATATTTCTGAATTTCTTTCAACTGAACAAGCATTGAAATGTTTTCATTATTCCTTGCTAGCCTATTTTTCAGTTCTCTCCTTCCTCCAAAAAAATCTGTGAATAGTGACTTGTCCAGTGTCTTCTTTTTGGGGAAAATATGAGAGAGGTACTGTTGCCTGTTCTAGTGGTAAAACAAACATTTATGTATGAGTATTATAGCTGTAGAAGGAAAAGATTTTAGGATTGTATGTATACACTCTAGGCCTCCTCAGTTCAGTGGAAGGCGGTCTGTGTAGGGCTTTTTCTAAAACTTCACCTGTTCTAAATTTTTAGTTTCTCAAGCTATAGAATTTCCACTCTTTCCTCTGGGAAATCACTCCTACTGAATGAATAATGCTCCTTTTCTTACTTAAATGTAGCCTTTTTGACTGCATCTCATTACTATTAATTTATGTCCTCTTGCCATCTTAATCATTTCCATTGCTTCCTATTATTGCAATCCTGGAAACACAGAGGTTATGGATCTATGAGCTCATTGCGGCATCTTAGTTAATTTGAATTGTGCCCAGTTTTCAAATTCTATCTTATTACTGATGAATGGCTTTAGAAGCAGAAGCTCTGATTTTTCTGGAATAACTGGCATAGGATGGGCTAGGTCTGGGACAGCTAAAACCTTTGAAATAGTCATGCTGTAAGCTTCAGTGAAGTGCCCTAAATCCAAACCCACATTAGAAAATTTGGGTCAGAACTACTCTAAGCATAGTTTATTCATGTTGAGAAATAGATATTAAAATCCTCTGCATTATCCTGGCTGCTTTCTACAAACGCCTTAAATTCAAAATGATATTATGTGAGCATGTGCCAATTCTGTCCTTAATTAACCCATTAAGCCTCATCCTGCCATCAATGGATTATATAAATATAACCAAGAGCAAACTCACCCTGCTGGCAAGAGGAGGTCTTGCTATTGCTACTCCATTAATGTTCTGGTTTGGTGTTTCCACAGCCATTGTACTGCCCTGGGTGATGGTAAGCATGTCCTATGTTTGCAACTTTTGGGCTGGATACCAAAGTAGTGAAAACTGTCATAAAGTCCACTGATTCCAGTTGAGTTACAGCTCTGATTTATAGGCTATTGACCTTTTTGACTGGGAAATTTGGTCCCAAGTATCTGAATTGAAAAACAGTATTAACAATTCTGTGAATTCAAGACCCAAAATAAAACTCCATGTTCCAATCTCTTACAGAGAGCAGCATAATTACAATTAAATGTCTCTGAAGTGCTAAGAAAAACTGTTTAAGGTTGCAAATGTCTTTTACTTGTGTTTTCTGTTCCTCTGGGAGAATTCCAGCTGAAAAAGAGCCTTGTGAGAAAGCTCAAGCAACTGATCACTTTAACCACATTATAACTAAATTGAGCATCTGAAGATCTCATTTTGTTGTGTTGATCCTCCTACAAATGCTTGTGTTTAAGATGTCAAGGCTGCATCTAGACTACACAGGGAGAGAATTCTGAGACAAAACAAGCGTTTTGGGAAAGCAAAACAAGAGAGTCATTTATCTCTCAGATTGGGACCATTTGCTATGCTCCTGATGCTATGAGAAACATTCTTCACACCAGGTCTTCTCAGGAGATTATCCACATGGAGAAGAAAGTGGTTCTCTTGATACTAAAATGTCAAACCATCCCTCAAGCATCAAAGCAACTCTCTCTGAGACCTTGGGAATGCCATAATGGTGAGAGTGGAGTTGGAGGGGAGGAGGAGGAGATTTAGAAGATAAATTAATGTAATAGAAAATTGCCTTTCTTGGAAGTATACTTATAGGATGTAAGATGCCACTCATGCTAATGCTTACTTTTTCAATCACAAAAGAAACCTACTGCTTGCAGCCAGAAATTTGCAAATATAAACACTATAGGCAAGCTGCTGAAGCAGCGCTGTGTGAACAGCCTGCTGCCAGGGCTGCTGCTGCTGAAACTGATGCTCGGAGAGCTTTTGAACTTGTGGCACAATCTTCCTGTGCTTCCTCGTATGTCTGTTCTGCTTTGTGGTGGCCAGCTAACTTGAGTACCACAAATCTACTTGTGGATGCATAACCTCAGTCATAGCTTTGTCTAAGATTTCGTGTTGTCTTGGAAATATTTAACTTCTGAGAATTGCTGTAAGCATGTTTTAGCAGGTAAGGGAGATTCCAGCACCTTAGGAGACATCTGACCTATCTCACGAGTTTTCCACTTGTGCTGGTCTTGCAAAGAGGCTGTTGGTACGGTTATATTTACTATTCAGGTACTGACAACTGGGTTGAAAATTTTATAAACATGCAAATGAATGAAAATTCAAATCTGTTTTCTTCCTTATCCCCTCTGTGAGCTCAGAAGAGCTGAAATATCTTACTTGTTTGCCATAACTAAAAGGTCATGAAAAAAAGCTCATAGTCTGCATAAATAAGATGTACTTTATAGAAAGGGCTAATAAGGCCTAAGGGCTTGCTGCTCAGCATGGAGTTCAGCCATCTGAGAAGTTTTACAACACTGAGCTTAAGATACAAGCTCTGTATCCTGTATTGCAGTGTGATTGCCTGCATGTCTCTCACTTTCATTCTCCTGAAGAGTGACTCTTGTTGCAAATGTGCTCTGATAGTTGGGAGCATTTAATCTTTATTTACTCAGTAACAGACCTCACTGCTTTGATTTGTGTGTATGAATCATTATGGGATGACTATTGCTCTGCTTCCCACAAAGATTCCTTAAAGCAGGCCTTCAGCTGTAGCTGGTGCCAGCTGACTTAACTCCGGCATGAAGCTTACCAAAGTTCCATTCACTGAGGAGCTGGACCCACCTGCTTTCTGCCAGAGTAGGCTGTGGTTATGACAACAGCACCTTTATGAGAGGGAATAGATACAATTCTTTCTTACTTCCAAATTAGGCTTCCATATTGTAAAAAAGACCTATGTCCAAGAACGTGTTTTTATTCATGGAGGCTCCACAAACTAGTTATCAGCTGTACATTAAGGAAAAATAGTGATTTCTGCAAACAGTGCAGTGATAACTGTTACTGATATGTGGTTACAGAAAGGAATATTAGTGCCAGGATACACCAGTCTTAAATGTGTCTATGAACAGGAGGTTCCTTTGCTTTTTATTAAGCATTCGAGAAACAGAAATGGGATTACCCAAAAGCGTCTTGATGCTGCAATGACTCTATAAAAAAACCTCCTTTCTCATCTTGCAGCTTGCTTGAAATGGTTGGTTTGCCAAAGACTTTTACGATCTCAGTGCTCCACTACAATTTCCTTTGCAGCACTGCACATTTCCACTCTGCTCTATACTTGAGATCTTTTTGCACTTGCTACTATATATTTGCATTGTCTTGTAGCAATGCTGTGTTGACCCTGGGAATCTTGCCCAAGCCCTGAGTAAGCTGAATGGACTTTGTAATATGACTGTGAATATCAATAATGTTAATATTCATGCAGATGATGTCTTGGTCTCAGACAGTGCAGAGACATGCCCACCACCTACTTTGTGGAACTATATTAGCTTATTGATGCTGACTTTTTTCTGTGAGACTCAGATGTTTTGTGGTGCCAGCTATAAAGATGATGCTTACACTGTTCTCCTGTTTGAAGAAATTATTATTAACAATACTTAAGATTCATAGTGCTCTATTGTAAACGTTGATAGGTCTAGAGGTAATTTTCACTTCCTATTAATGTCAGTAATAATCCTGATGAGTTCATTAACTGGATTTATGCAGTTCGTTGCTGATGACAAGAAAAATATTAAAGCCTTAGTTAACACCTTTTTCATAGGTACAGAACAGGCCGAGCTTTTGATTTGCTTATTTGAACTTCCAAGTCACTGCATATATAAAGTTTGCCTGTGTGTGGATTACATGCTCTTAATGAATATTAACAACATTATTCTCTGCATATTTGGATTGACTTTGACGGTGAAAGGCAAAGAAGGCTTTGTTCTGAGTTTTGGCAGTAGATGCCAGATGCTTGTTAGAAGAATCATGAGAAGCTTCAGGTCTCAGTTCTTGCACCTTAAGGTACTCAAAAGTACCAAAAGCCAAGTGCCACACAAAAGGCAAAAGTATCCTCGGCAGTACAGGCTGGGTACAGACTGGTTATGAGGTGGCTTTGCAATTTGAGAGCTCAGGCCTGGTGGCTAATGGCATCCTGGGCAGGCCCAGCAAGCACACAACACGCAGGGCCAGCAGAGGGGTCATTGTCCTTTGCTAGGTACTTCAGAGGCCACAGCTGGAGCACTGTGCCCAGTTTCGGGCCCTTCAGATGGATTTGTTTACCCTTAAAGAGAAAACCACTGCGGAATCTAATTTCAATCTTCTATTACCTGAAGCAACGTCATAGAGAAGACCAAGCCATATCTCCTTCAGAGGGACACAGCAAAAGGATGAGAAGCAATGCTCAAAAGCTACACCATTGGAAACTCCAACTGGATAAACTGGAGGAGAAAACAAAAAATCCTTCTGAAGCCGATCTAGCTTTAATCAGGTGTCCATAGAGGTCATGGGATCTCCATTCCTGGAGATCTTCGTAACTCAGCTGCCAAAGGCCATGGGCAGCCTGATCTAGGTTTGGAAATTAGCCCTGATTTGAGCAGAGGGTTGGACTAGAGGCTTCCAGGTGTTCCTTCCAATCTCATTTTTTCTATGATTTTGTGGGTGTCCAATTTAAGCAAGTTCTTGGCACTTTTAAGTCTCCATTTTCTGGACCTGCACAGAATAATGTACATGACACTGGGGTAAGACCCCTGGATGACATTAGAAGTTAATCTCCCACTAGCAGCAATAGCTGTACGGCAGTGACAGTAACCTGAAAAGAAAGATCCATAAGAGCAATTTCAGCGCAGGATAGTCAAGTGTTTGTAAAAAAGGGTCTCGCCTTTCAACTACAGGTTTTCTTCTTCCTGAAATGCTGTGTTCTCTGAGCCTGACTTTGAACTTGCAATTCCTAAAGCAATTAACCAGCCTTTTGAGTTGTCCTTGTTGTGTATGCCCAGTGTGGAAACATAAAGGACAATGGCTTGAACTGAAATTTACTGATTTATATTAGCTTGAGGCTTTTCTCTGCAAACCTAAAGCTGTTAGTAGGGCAAGGAGACAACAAACAGTTGAAACTAAAAGCCATTTTATGTGCCCTAATCAGAGGATTATATTGAGAGAACATGCATTTGGCATGAAAATAAAACAGCAATTGAAGAATTTTGTCTCTGGAAAATTCCAAGCATTCCATCTGAACCAATGCGTTTTTGTGTATGTGATTTCCGGTATCATAAACATATGGTAAATAGAGGCTTGCTCAAAATTGAACAGTATGGAAAATGCAGAGATTATCACTGGTTTATTAAAAAAAAAAAAATCTAGACTGATATTTCATTTGAAGGATTTAGAGGCGGGGGAAAGGCTCAGTAATGTATTTCTAACCCATTTTGGAAAAGGAAATATTTCCCTTTTTTTTATTAGAAATATACATTTCACTAAAAAAAGCCAACATTGATAGTTTTCCCTATATTCTTTATTTTTTAAAATATTTTTTAATAATTTTTCAGTCACATAATATCTGCAAGCTCTCTCAAGTGTACAAATCCTGTGCCATTTAATAAAGCATTAATAAAGCAATATATTGAAAGAAAATGTTTATTTACTTACAGCATCTGACAACAGAATTCACTTGGGTAAAATATCAGTGCAATTTATTCCCTGAGCTTCAGTAAGTATTGCTGCAGCTGCATGCTTTAGGCCATTGAACAGAAAAGAGAGACATTAATTGTATCTTTTAACATGGCCAAGACACACATTTACTAGATTACAGTAATCAAATAGCGTATGTCTTTTTTTAAAAAAAAATTCTATCAAAAAAACACTTGTATAGGGTATTGTGCACCAGATATTTTCCTTCTCAAAGACCTTGTCATCCTTTATACCATTTGTCGCACTGTCAGTTCTAAGATTTTATTAATGCGAAAGAAAACAGGGGGGAAATAAGCAGAAATTTTGCACCAGGTAACGGCTTTGGGAGGCTTTCTGGCCACAGATACAGGGGGTGAGGACTTCAGAAAAGGATGAACACTAATATAACTATGTATGCTTGTTTATATCCAGAATGTGTAGTTAAAGCAGGACTGATCAGACCTATTTTTCAGGACCTAGCTGACTCAAACCAGAAGATTTGACATATCTGTTTCTTTGGGCATTTCAATAGCTATTTCTTTTGGAAAGGTGATATTCCAAAATGTTTCTACCTCTTGGAGCTTATTATTTGCCTGCTTCTTACTCTTTCCTTTAGTCATGTCCAGATAAGATAGTAATGGCTGGAAGCCAGAGGAGCAGATTAAATCACTTGGTGCATTAACCAATGTTCACTATCTTTAGAACACACAATCCCCGCATGTTTAATAACCTTCTGGCTTTGCCATAGGGTAATACTGATTTTTGTCTTTTGTTAGGCCTTTTGTCTGATTTGTTTATATACCACTTACTGTAGCAATGCAAAATTTCTATTGAAATAAGTTTAACTGACTAATTATCTTTGTTTCATCCCATTTCCTTCAAAGGAAAATAAACTCAAAAAATAAAAAATTAGTTGCTTTCTTCTTTGTGTCTGTGACACAGTATTTGTGTTTAAAGAAAATAGTTTCTGGATCCTTGTCTCTGAAAAGGTGGTTAAATCTTCACCAGAGAAGGAATGACTTGGCTGATGGGACTTTGTAGGTATGTATCATGCGGTGCTATCTGCTGGAGGGAAGGAGTTAGGGAGATCAAATGCTTTTGAAAGCATCTCTTCTATAAACGTTTATAGCATTGGGACTTGTGTGCGTGTTCTGGCAAGGTTATAAAATATAAACTTTATAACCTTGATTCTGCTGTCATTTATGGCACTGCACCACTGCTAATGTCTTAGGGGGAAAAACAGATGCATACTGGCATGAATAAGAACAAAATCAGTTCCCATATCTGTTCCCAAAGCTCTTGCCGTTGTATATCTTATAACTTTCTCAGTGAGCAAAGCATAATGCATATTTGTATGTGTTTTGTCCTTTTAAAGCTCAAACTTTGGCGTTCAGCAACTCTCCCTCCATGATGCAATGAGGCACTCAGGTGGGCTGGAAACTCTGAACATGAAAGGTGGTATTTGACTCTCCTAACTTTTGCCTTCTCAAAGTTAGATGGCAAGTCATTGAGGCTTGTTTTGTGATGAAAAGCATCAAGTGGCTTCCATACAAGGAATTAGTCAGTAGCTTAGGATGCTTCAGCCTGGGAAATAGGACAGCTGGTTCAGCCTGAGACAGCTGATTGATGTGAGAGTAAAGATCTATAAAATCACAGACTGTTAGAGTCCTGTTGATTGCTCACTATCTTCCAACATATTACCTAGGGGGAATCAAATAAAAACACCAAGTGGCTGTTTCTAAACAAACCCAAGAAGGTGGCTCTTCTCAACATGTAAGGTTCTTTGCCAGAGCACTTGTGGTAGCTGAAAGTTGGCAAGGATTCAAGAAGAGGATAAGCTTATGGAAGGATAAATTTTGCTTATGCATAAAACTACATTTTCTCAGGTTTCTCGTAACTTCCAGCTATCGAAGGCTGAAACAGTGTTGCAGAGAGTAACATGTAAATGTTCCTTATTTTTAGACTCTGAGTGTTTTCTTTTGGCCAGTGTGGCAAATACAGTGGGCTGGGTGGACCATTGGTCTGATGTTGTATGCCTGCGCTTACATACTTGACAAGATTATGACCTGTTGTATTTACTACCAGTTGGATGAGTATGTTATAGTAGCCTTGCAATGAAGACACTGAGTCAGAGCTATCACACCCTTTTTCTCATGAGGTAAAGTAGATGGTATGTCAGCAAATACCTAACTGATTTTTTCTCTCCAGTCCTATTCTAAGATACTAAAAGTACTTACTGTCTAAACCAGAAGTATTTATTCATGTTTTATATACATGCCTGTACAATACAGTGACGAAAAGAAACATATTTCCAAGTACTTGATGAGGTTCGGTGATACAAAATTGGTATAAGTAAAATTCAGATCACAAAAAAGGTATGGACTTTTGGGGGGTAACTTAACAATTAAATTACTGACTCATTAACATATTGAATCTTCAATTAAATTTTAAAATCAAGACTAGACATTTTTGAAAAAGACACTGTGCTACTCAGATGGAAGTTAAATATTTGATGTAGGGATTTTTAATGCAGACTTCTTTGTGTGACAGCAAAGAGATTCTTCAACTTCTGTCAGACCTTTTTTGGCTTTAAAAATCAATGAAACAAGTACTAAGAGGTAAAATCATTTTCAGTTCTCAGGAAGCACAAGAGGATTAAGTGATGCATCCAAGTTTGTGTTCCGAGGGAGACTAGCCTTCCTGACAGTCAACTTAGTGCTTTGATGGCTAGACTAGGTATCCTCTTGTGAAGAGCTTTACAATTCATAAGTACCTTTACAACGAAGAAATGACTAAAAAACTTGTACTCAGCTTCTGAGAGAATACAAGGATGCATAGTTTTATACCAACTAAAGAGCCAGTTTACCCAATCTGTCAAGGACAGAGCGGGGGGAAAAAAGGCGGCATACTTTAAATCTTGTAATTGTTTATTGTGTTAATTTGTAAGGGGATGCACACAGGTAATCTAGCACTGAGCTGAGACAGCATTATCTCAGATTTTGTTAGCTAATCTCCCATCTGTAAAGCATGCTTTGTTTGGATTATCTACAGGGCGCACATTTCTCAGTGAATTTGTTTTCTTTGGGTAAATGGGAACATGTTCAAGGAAATTAATTTGCAAACAGATACAGTCACTGCTGGATGAATGGATTCTCTCTTGGCACTTGAGGTGTAGTGCTGTTGGTATCTGGACTGATGACATGTGTGGGAATCTTTGGATTGCTTGCCAGAAATCTTCCTATAACGTTCTCAGGAAATGTGTGTGACATCTTTGTAGTCTGGAGAGCAGATAGGAAACTTCTGCCTGTCACCTTAGAGCTTAACTAGTTTGAGTTAAAGGAGGAGGAAGAAAAATCACACAATAGCATATTTCTTTTAGTGCGACTGCAGGCGGTAGCATATATGCAACTGCCAGCAATGATTTGTCCCCATCATGCTTTTCCTATTTCAAGTCTTTCCATGGTCCTTCTGTGGAAATGCACAGTAAAGCTGGTTATGACCCAATTGGTTTTATCTGACAACATTAGCTCCAGTATGTTTTTGTTTCATGTTTATACTCTAGGCAAACTCAAGTCTATGCATCCTTCACAGTCTGGGGCTGAACAGAAACAGTTGCCAGACATTTTTCTGCCTGAAGGAAGGAGTAAAAAGTCACTTCAGGATCCCAGAGATTTGCATAGCTGTGACTTGTCCGCAACATCAAAATTAAAACTGGAAATGAAATGGAAAAGACAAAAAAGGGACAGTCCATTACACTTACAGAAAGTAGGGAAGTAATACAGAGCATCAGGTTAAAAAACATCTGAGAAAAATGAAGGATTGGATAAATTTATAAGTACAAAAGTGACATTTTGAAAACATTGTATCCTGAAGATCCTATCTGTTGATTTTCAAGCTCTAGCTGTTCTTTATACTGACCTATCTTTTTGGTTGTTGCTGTGTTGTTGGAGGAAAAGAGATTGAGAACTTCATTCCTATTTTTAGCTCCCTGGAAGTGGCATTCCTGATGCAAAACAAACAGCATGAAGACTCTGGTTTCTGTTAGAAGGCTCTTGTTCCTGTTCAGGGCTCAGCTTTTAATGGAGATATGACTGAAAGTAGCTTGTTTCAAAGTAAGGGCTTGATTACAGACTTGAGGGCAGGATTCCTCTTGCCTAGCTGAGGTGCCTTAAAAAAAGCTAGTTATCCAAGCTCCTTCCATGGCTGCTTCAGAGAGAAAGGCATCTCCAAAAGGCATTTCTTCCCACCTTAAGACAAACATCTTGGTTAGCAAGATGGCTAATTTCCAGGAAGTGCCTATATCTGTCCTCTGGCAAAAACAGGAGACCTGACAAACTACGTTAAGCTAAATCTCTAGTTACTAGATGGCTAAGGTTAGGTGAGATGAATCCCATAATTAGCCAGAAGCTTAGAGCACAACTCAATTTATAGCTCCCTGGATTTTTTTTTTCCTGTTGAGTAGACAATACTAAGAATGTTCTTCTGAAAGAGGGGAAAGTTGTGAGACAGACACATGGACAGTCCTTCAATTTTTCTTTCAGTTTCTTCTATACAACAGAAAAATAAAGATCTTGGAGTCTATTTCTCATCTGGATCAGATACTGAGGTAATGGATGGCATGGAGAAGTCCTGGGTGGCCTTTGTGGTGAGGTGTAGTAGCACCGGGAAGAGCTATCAAGTAAGATTCCAATATGCTGGAGAGCAAAAGCCTGAGGTGGGGAGACCATCTAGACACACTATGGAAATCTGAAAAAAAACTTATGAAAACTGATTCCCGAGAGTCCAAATATGACAAATTCTCTCTGCTAGGAACTAACAGAGCTAGGATATACCCTAAGTTGAACTTTTAGGGTCATATCCACATATATATATATATATATGTTTGCTTCTGTAGTTGTCTGAAGGTAAAAGGCAAATATTCATCTTAATATTTAAGGAAAAATTATTTTACCAAAAAACATTTTGTTCTGTTTGGTTGGATAAAATGACCTTACTGTCTAGGCTGGGGTCAATTTTTCAACTTGTATAAATCAACATTCTTCTGTAGAAATCATTCTTGTGCCTTCCCCCTTCATTTTTCATAATTCTTTACTCTCATACCAGTACTGTAACAGATAGAATGACATCTCATGTCCTTGAGAGATTTAAGGCCTTACGATTAGCTATATCTAAAGAAAAATATATTCCAGGAGACCCAATTACAATATCTTTATCCCTGCAATACAATTAAAGCATGACTGCAGTGTAGAAGGGACCTAAATTCTGCCTTCAACCATGCTAAAGCCTATTTATTCAAGGTTATAGCATGGTTTGGGAATATGATTGAGGCTTCTTTTACACAGTAGAAAGGATTGTTCTTTAACTATATTCAGGTCATGTTTGAAGCTGCCCACACAACAGAGTCTATGACCTTCATGGGAGCACAGTGGTGGGGTAGAAGTCCCCTTTGACAAAAAATGTTTTGTAATGTCATGATTTAATTGCGAGGGTCACTTCATTTGCCAATAAACTTGAAGGCTGATGAGGAGCCAGTGATCTTGTGCTGCATGTGGGGTGACAACAAGTATAGCTCCTTGAACTGAGTCTGTTATAAAGGTCTTGTGCTGTAATGTGGGCAATGAGATTTGAGGACAAGCAAAAAGTTTGTAAACGTGCATTTACTTAACTAGCAGTCAAAAAAATAAAAGTTTACACGGTCTGAGGTCCTCTGCAGAGGAAATGGATGTGGGTTAGACAGTCAGGAGAGAACTCAAGTCTTCTGAGGAGCAGACCTGTGCAAATATGTTCATACTGAGGGAAAAATAATATAGATGTTGTGATGCTAAAAGCTTTCTTGAAGCTATACCACTGGGGTTTTTTTAATTGTTCCATAGGGTAAAGAATACTTTAAAACTATGGCAGAAAATGAAGGAGCACTTTATTCTGAAAATTTCTGAGCAGAATTTCATATTTTAAAAAGCTTTTTTTTTGGATTTTCCTTCAGTTCCATTAGAAAAAAAGTGTTTAAGTAGTATAATATACAAAAGTGAGAAGAATGTATTGCCTCAGAATGAATTCTTTAGTTTCATCTGAATAGCTTTGAGCTCTTCTATTTGCCAAAAATGAATTCAAATTGTAAAATTCTCAATCCCATGCTTAAGCAAATTATTTCAATGAAAGAAACATTTTGATAAACCGAAGATGTATTTACTACAATTAATTCCAGTAGCCAGTAGCTATAGCTCTCACTTGAAGAATTCCTAGCCATCTTGACTGATCTGTCAGACTGCATACTTAATGCTATGGGAAGTTTCATAAGTTTCTGCTTCTGAAGTACTCTACTGAAGTAGAGTTACTTTCCTATAAAACCAGTGTAACAGAAAATTGATGTGTTTACTTGAAACTGTGGCCTCTCTAGCTTGCTAGCAGATTTCTTGGGACTTTCCCAGCACAAGCAGCCAAAGAATCAGGAGGATCAGGAGGTACCTTAGGATTCCTTTAGTCTTTCCAATTTGGTGCTGCACAGCAAGCCAGCCACAGTCTAAGAGGTTCCTCCAGTGCATTGATGATAACTTTCTGATGCAAATGGTGGAGGAGCCAACTAGGAGAGGTGCACTGCTGGATCTCATCCTCACTAACAAGGAGGGTCTGGTTGAAGCAGTAAAGGTTGAGGGCTGCCTTGGTTGCAGCGACCGTGAAATGGTGGAGTTCAGGATCTCGTGTGCTGGGAACAGAATAGCAAGCAGAATTGCACCCCTGGACTTCAGCAGGACAAACTTCAGCCTTTTCAAACAACTGCTAGGGGAAATCCCATGGGCAAGGCTGCTTGAAGGTAAAGGGGCCCAAGATAGTTGGTTAACATTCAGGGACTGCTTCTACCAAGCTCGAGATCAGAGCATCCTGACACATAGGAAGTCAGGGAAGGGAGCCAGACGACCTGCATGGTTATACAAGGAACTGCTGGGTAAGCTCAAGTGGAAGAGGAGAGTTTACTCCTTGCACACTTTCTCCTTTTTTGAGTAAGCAGCAGTGTCGCCAGCCTTAAGAACTTGGAAATAATAAGCCGGGACTCTCTTACATCGCCAGATTGTCCTGATACCCCAGGATAACAAGTGTGAGGGCATTTCATATGCTTTCTGGTCTCCTAGACCTTAGGATTTAATTTTCAAACTTGGTATAAGCTAGACATGGAAGGAGGGGCTGGCCACTTGGGAAGATACAAGGCTGTTGTCAGAGGACGTAGGGAGGCAACTAGGAAAGCTAAGGCCTCCTTAGAGTTAAACCTCATGAGAGGAATCAAGGACAACAGAAAGAGCTTTTTCAAATACATGGCAGATAAAACTAACACCAGAGGCAATGTAGGCCCACTGATGAACGGGGTGGGTGCCCTGGTGACAGAAGATACAGAGAAGGCAGAATTACTGAATGCCTTCTTTGTCTCTGTCTACTCTGCCGGAGGCTGTCCTGAGGAGCCCCGTACCCCTGAGGCCCCAGAGGAAGGCAGGACAATGGAGGAGTTTGCCTCAGTTGATGAGGACTGGGTTAGGGAGCAATTAAGCAATCTGGACATCCATAAATCCATGGGTCCAGATGGGGTGCACCCGTAGGTGCTGAGGGAGCTGGCTGAGGTCATTGCTGGACCACTCTCCATCATCTCTGCCAAGTCCTGGGAGACAGGAGAGGTGCCTGATGACTGGAGGAAAGCAAATGTCACTCCAGTCTTTAAAAAGGGCAAGAAGGAGGACCCGGGCGACTATAGACCAGTCAGCCTCACTTCCATCTCTGGGAAAGTGATGGAAAACCTTATCCTTGGTGCAATCTTAAGACATATCAAGGATAAGAGGGTCATTAGGGGCAGTCAACATGGCTTCACCAAGGGGAAGTCATGCTTGACCAACCTCATAGCCTTTTATGAGGACATAAAGAAGTGGATAGATGACAGCAGAGTGGTGGATGTGGTCTGCCTTGACTTCAGTAAAGCATTTGACACAGTCTCCCACAGCATCCTCACAGCTAAACTGAGGAACTGTGGACTGGATGATCGGGTAGTGAGGTGGACTGTGAACTGGCTGAAGGAAAGAAGCCAGAGAGTCATGGTCAATGGGGTAGAGTCTAGTTGGAGGCCTATATCTACTGGAGTGCCTCAAGGGTCCGTACTCAGACCAGTATTGTTCAATATATTCATCAATGACTTGGATGAGGGAATTGAGTGCACTATCAGCAAGTTTGCTGACTACAACAAACTGGGAGGAGTGGCTGACACGCCAGAGGGCTGTGCTGCCATCCAGTGAGACCTGGACAGACTGGAGAGCTGGGCGGGGAAAAATTTAATGAAATATAACAAGGGAAAGTGCAGAGTCTTGCATCTGGGTAGGAACAACCCCAGGTTCCAGTATAGGTTGGGGAATGACCTATTAGAGAGCAGTGTAGGAGAAAGGGACCTGAGGGTCCTGGTGGACAGCAGGACGACCATGAGCCAGCACTGTGCCCTTGTGGCCAAGAAGGCCAATGGCATCCTGGGGTGTATGAGAAGGGGGGTGGTTAGCAGGTTGAGAGAGATTCTCCTTCCCCTCCACTCTGCCCTGGTGAGACCTCATCTGGAATATTGTGTCCAGTTCTGGGCCCCTCAGTTCAAGAAGGACAGGAAACTGCTGGAGAGAGTCCAGTGCAGAGCCACGAAGATGATTAAGGGAGTGGAGCATCTCCCTTATGAGGAAAGGCTGAGGGAGCTGGGTCTTTTTTGCTTGGAGGAGACTGAGGGGTGACCTCATTAATGTTTATAAATATGTAAAGGGTGAGTGTCATGAGGATGGAGCCAGGCTCTTCTCGGTGACAACCAATGGTAAGACAAGGGGTAATGGGTTCGAACTGGAACACTGGAGGTTCCACTTAAATTTGAGAAGAAACTTCTGCTCTGTGAGGGTGACGGAACGCTGGAACAGGCTGCTCAGGGGGGCTGTGGAGTCTCCTTCTCTGGAGACATTCAAAACCCGCCTGGACGCCCTCTTGTGTAACCTCATCTAGGTGTTCCTGCTCCAGCAGGGGTTTTGGACTAGATGATCTTTTGAGGTCCCTTCCAATCCCTAACATGCTGTGATTCTGTAATATATTCATGCATGTTTGTAAAACACAGGTACACACACAAAAATATCATTTAATTGAATGGAGAAGTAAAGGCTATCCTCTTCAGCCCATTCCATGCACAGCTTATGTCCTGCTGCCACTTCATTCTTAAGCAAAGAAAAAACCAAAACTAAATGTACAGTGCTACATCACTAAGATCACCTTAATGGCATCTGATGACCTGCCAAAAGGCAAGGAAGAGGGATAGGACAACAGAATGCAAAACTGCACAATAACTAGCGCTGATCTGCCAAAAAATATGTCCAACCCATCTGCGAAAAGGTTTGGATTAGCACAAAAGTGATGCTGTTGTGCTTTCCATGAGTTGTCTCCAGAGAGTTGATGGGATTTACATGTGATAAGAAATACCCTCAGATTATCCTGACAGAGAGGGAAAAAGAATAGAAGACTTGGCTAAAGGTTCGGAAATTAACAAGGTCCCTGTAAAAAGTCCTCTGCCTTCATTCTGTCCCCTAATGTGAGGAATAGAGTACCTTTTACTGAACTGCAGTGCTGCAAATACAGAAGGCCAAACAGAGCTGACTAGTGTTTAGCTGTGTATGTTAGCCACCAAATATCATGATCAGGAAGGCATGTCATGTTAAGTAATGGAGCAGGAGTGTTAACTTCATTAATTTTACAGTAAATATTTATGTCAATGCAAGCCAAATTGATATGAATGGTGACCCAGGGTGCCAGGTCGAGCAAAGATCAGGGCCTGCTGAACAAAGAAGCCCTCAGCCTGGTTAGTGCACCCACGTGAAGTCAGTAGCTCCTGGCTATAGTGGTCACATCAGCCTAGTGCTCTGTCTCCTGCGTGCTCTGCACACACTGCCAGCAGTCAAGAAAACCCATGAGACTGCCCTGATGTTCACGGAGATCTTTCCTTTCCCCAGCTCCCACTTCCCCATGATAAAATAAGAAGCAGATAAGAAGAGACTTATGTAGGGGCAGAGCTTTTACCACAGTGGGTGCATATACTGCTGCACCCACAAAGGAGAACAGTGAGTGGGGCTGGCTTCTGTCAGAGGTGAACACAAAACATTTCTAGAAAACATTTCTTTAGTATTGCTTTCTCTCAGGAAACAGACAGTGACTTTCGTGTGCTAACTGCTAAACGATATCTTACAGAAAAAAAAAACCCAACAAACAAAAAAACACCCAACAAACAAAAATCCTAGTAAGCCCGGTTAAGCTATTTATTTCTTCTCTAGGATGAGAGAGGAGTGGGGAGAGGGGGAAGGGATAAGGGTTGGTGTGGTTTTTTTCTTTTTTAAGTACTGGGAACAGCAAAGAATAGAGCTATTTACATTCTTAACTAAATAAGCAACTGTGTATAGTAGTAACTAGTATTAACTAGTAGTAACTAGATTGGCTGGGGAAGGTGATGGGGGAAGAGATGCTGGAGTATTGTGAATGGAGAGAGATATTTCGGGAGCCCTGATATAAATGTCAGAATAACAAAGAGGAATCGTAGTGGAAAGGAGAAAGATGGAAAGATAATGATAATTTCAGAAGCAAGAAGTTGGTTATACCTACTCAAAGCAGCAAGAAGTAGAACAGAAAGTGAAAAGAGGAAATGAGATTGAAAAGCTCTCACTGATGCATGGCAGAGAGACCACGTTAGAAACTGGATGGAGAAAAATGCAGAAAGTGAGATTGTTGCATGTATTTCTGATACAACTGAATTGCTAACATAAATCATTCTGCTTATACACGTGTGCATGTGTGTTAAAAAAAAAGGCATTCCCTGTCTTTGAAAGATTTCCTTCATGGTCAGTGTTCCTCCTTTAGGGCTACAGATGGTGATAAGGAAAATTATGTAGAATAGACAATTCATGATTGTCTCCACGCCTTTACCTCACTCTTCTAGTCAACATCTTTAATTTCTGATTATAGTTTTGGCAGAGCTGCACAACCATTTGAGCTTCTGGATTTTCCATGCATGTGCCAGTGCAAACCACTCCACATTATACAGGGATAACTGGCTCTGACAGCCTCCAGGGCAGGTTTCTTCTCTCACCATATCCTCAGTATGCAAATTAGATCACTGCTAGATGCCTACAGATGGTGTGCAATTGAGGTAGATTACTTACGGACAAACAGTTCCTGCTTGGAACTATCACCAACTTTGAGTTGCGTTACACAACATAGAGAGTTTGGTGAAAAAAAAAAAAAAAAAAGTATTTAAAGTCAGGTCAGCTTTCATTTTGGTTCTACCAAAAAACCTCAAAACAAAACAAAACATACAAACAAACAACAACAAAACAGACAAGAAAATGATACTGACAAAACCAATCCTGATTTGCTTGATCTATATTTGTTGGGTTCTGGAAATAGACGGATCATTCAGAGCTCTCCTATGCACTAGCAGCAAGCAAAGTTCATTCACACCAGATTTTCCCCTCCTCTTCTCCCTTTTGGACAATACAATGTAAAAGCCATATAAAAAGAAATAATATTTTTAAAAGCCTGCAAAAATCCCAAGCAATATTTTAGTAAACTTGATATACCTCTCAAATCTGAAAAATTATTTCTAAGCACTAAATAGATATTTCTGAGTGCTACAAGTAACTTACAATAGAAATGAAACAACTCCTACGTCCTAGTAAATGCTGTGACAAAGATTCAGAATCTTCAAAGGAAATCAGTGATATTTTGGGCTATATGATCAACTCTCTTCTTCAGAGTTCAAATATGAAATGCATACTATCATTACATCAGAAATCTAGTTCAGATATCCCTCCTTCAGTAACCTTTGAATCATAAGCTGTCTGCTCCACTGCATGTTCAGACGATATCCAACCTTGATAACCTGGTTTTCCTTACCTTACTTCAGTCTTTTTTTTTTTTTTTAATAAAGGCTTATATACTTATATTTGATATACTTTGTTTAGAACCTTTGGCCACATAGTTTATTAGTAAGTAATCAAATCTTCTTAACAGGAGAAATCTGAATTGGTATGCCAAATGCTTCTTATACAATCACATCCCAATGAAAATTATTTTACAGGCATAAAGTTATGCTAAGAGAATGTTAGTGTTGCGAAGTCACTCACTCAGAATTGAGGAGGTACGAAAAATTAGGTTAATTTCAACTTTGTTTGTCCTTGTGAATTAACTGCTATGTCTAGTGGTATCCTTTCACAACATTATCACCAAGTGGAGTTTCTATAGGACTCCTCCTTCTCTTCCATATAGTCTGCAGTATGAGGTGGAACTCCATTGTAGAATTGCATATTTTCTCCCTGCATCCTTGCTCATTTGTTGTGGGAAATCAGATGTATGAGCTGAATGAAACAGGGGACCAAAGAAAGATGAGATAGTCTTGTGATTAAAAAACTTGAAGAGCACCTAGAGATTTTAATGTAGTCCCACTTTTATCCAGAGTTCCATGATGATTCTTGGCAAGTCATCAGAAATATTTGTCTCTCTTGATATACTTCTCAATTTGGGGGGATAATGTTGTTTTAAAACCTGGAATCTCATCAGTAGAAGGGTTGCTCTCTGGCTAAGTAGGAGTTAGCCTGCAGTACACTGCAGGCTTCTTAGATCCCATTGAAACTCATTCACCACTTAACACTTCTGTGAGTACAGAGTAGTATTTCTTGAGAATGATTATTTATGAAACACTGAAAAAAAAAAAGCAGCTATAACAAAGCTGACATAGAAAAAGGCCTAAAGAATTCATTGTTCATTTAAAATTTGGGTCTCGTTAAATACGAGTTGCTCATTCATGATTTTCAAAGCAAAAGTGCAGCATCTGCAGAATTAGTGTTCTCTATGAGAAAATCTCCATTACTGCAACATTTTTCAATTGTTTCTCAGGGAAAATCTAAACAATATATCCCTTCAGCTTTCAATTGCATAATGTAGAATGCTGTCTTAAAGGAATTGTAATTTGGGGCTGCATATGGTCCTATGCTAATAAATTAAGCAGCTGCCAGGAATGTTCCTAGGCACTAAAATGTTATTGTCTGTAGAAATATTTCTTGGCATGACTTTGGCTTGAGCCAATTAGCACAACTACATGGGCCAGTGTGTAGGTTTTGGCTGAGATAGAGTTCATTTTCTTCATAGTAACTAGTACGGGGCTATGTTTTGGATTAGTGCTGAAAATAGTGTTGATAACACAGGGATGTTTCAGTTACCGCTAAGCAGTGGTTACACACAGTCAAGGCCTTCTCTGCTTCTCACATCACCCCACAAACAAGTAGGCTGAGGTGCACAAGAAGGGACACAGCTGGGACAGCTGATCCCAACTGACCAAAGAGATATTCCATAGCATATGATATCATGGTCAGCACGTAAAGCTGTGAAAGAAAAAGGAAAGGGGGCATGTTTGGAGTGATGACATTTTTGTCTTCCCTGGTAACGATTACACATGATGGAGCCCTGATCCCCTGGAGATGGCTGAACACCTGCCTGCCCATGGGAAGTGGGGAATGAATTCCTTGTTTTGCTTCGCTTGCATGCACAGCTTTTGCTTTACCTATTAAACTTTCTTCGTCTCAACCTATGAGTTTTCCTGCTTTTACCTTTCCAATTCTCTCCCCCATCCCACTGAGGGGAAGTGAGCAACTGGCTGTGTGTGGCTTAGTTGCTGGCTGGGGTTAAATGACAACAGCTCCCTTATTTCAGCTCAGCTGTGAGCAGAGACTTTGAGATGATCTTTCATCACAGAATCGCCTGCTGTTTTTCCTGCAGAACCATGCTCATCCGAATCAGACAAGGAAATCCCCCCTGGGCCAGCAGCTGGCAATCTAATTTCTGGCATACTAAAGTTGTTTTCAGCATTTCACCTTTCTGCTTCACATTATTTTAATATAATGCTCTTGCAGATGAGGGAGATTCCCTACCTCTTCTTACACAGCACTGCGACTCTGGTTTTCAGGAACATCAAGCCCTCCACCTCTGTAATCTTAAGTCTAATTTACTGTTTCTGTCCAAGATCTTGGAAAATTGCACTTTGGCTGCAGTCACACCTCAGTGGGAATGCCAGTTTTAATCCATTTCAGAGAGGGCTTTGGAAACCTTTCACAGCTCTAAAACTACTTTGCTATCTCTTTCCTTCCTGCTGGAAAGATGTGACCATCTCTCACTTGTAATTCTCTTGGACTCCTCTGCTGCTCCTGACACCGGGGCTGGACAACTTTGCTCCAATCATTTGGTGACTCATGCAGATCTGGCTCTGCTCTTTGCAGATCTGGTGCTTCTCGTGACGTTTTTTGAATGTCAGAATTCTCAGTCATGTTTTTGTTTACGGGTTTGTGCAATTGGAAATGTCGCTGTAGTTATTTAAACTCTTTGGAGTGAGCATTTGTTCTAGGACCTCATGCTGTTTAATGGCTTTAAATATGCTGCTTTGGGGTGTTGTTTTCTACTGCTGCACTTTTTGTGTCAGCACTATATAGCTGCAGCTCAGTTATTCTACCTCTTACCGACAATGCAACCTCAGTGAGGGACTGTGGCCTGGGATCTCTCTCAGTGGAGACCTTGCAGAGGTCATGCATGAATTACAGCTGAGCATCAACAAAACCCAAGCTGCTATTCAGAGGCCCCGTAAATACTCATCGTGATCATATACTATCATGCACTCTATCCTTTCAATGGATGTGAATGTATTTTCAAGCATTTATCAATTAAGCCTTCAAGATATCTCATTGAGGTACTGCAAATTAGGTGATAAAGGGATCAATTTACCTAACACTGATATGCACCTACTTCAGAAATTAAATAGCACATCACAGCTATTGAACAATGCACATTCAAATCCCTGAAGGATGGACTATAGCCACAAATGAGGCAATTAACTCATGCACTGCAGCACTGTTTGGTTCATTTAGCAACAGCCGCAGCCAAGAGCTTTTGTAAGTGAACTCTCTGGGGAAGAAAGGACCCACTGAATACAGGAACCCCTATGTGTAGGCATGTAAAACATGTCAGAGGCAAAGCCTCAGACTGTGTAGGAATGTGAAATACTAATATACAGGAGAAACAGCTTTATCTCTGGTGGATGACTAGGTCCCAGATCTACACATCAGTGGGTTATCTAAAGTCTCATCTCTGAAAATTGCCTTCCTCTTTCAATATTAAGACTGCGATGATAAAAAATTGTGCTACCTTAGATAGCATTTTTCCTTCTTTGATTACTTCCTCCAGTACCAGAAGTAAGCTAAGTTTCAGCTGAAAACTTAAAAACAGAAGTACATACAAGATGCTGGGAGGTATATGTCTATAGTATATAGAGGCATATATACATGCATACTCAGGTACATAATATAAATATAGATACATATATGTATGTGCGTACATATTTTATGCATATATATATATATGAATGATTTGGTATCTATTTTGCTCCACAAGGAAGGTACATTTACATACTGTACACTGGAGTGAAGTACTCAAGTGTTTGAATATGGCGTCGTTGATCCATTTTCTTGAGGTTGCCAGAAATCAAGGGAATATGTGGCAAGGAGGGGACAAATGGTTTTGTGTACGGAAAAGAAGCAAAAACTTACTGGTTTTAAACTTTAAACTGTCATTGGGGTGGGAGCGGAAAGTACTCTTTTTCCAGAAAATGTCAAAATTTAAGAGTCTGGCAGACAGGGCTGGAAGGATCTTTTCTTTCGCCACGGTAACAAGGTATTCTAGGGTTCCAGTTTCACATCATTTGCAGAAAAAAATGTGCAGCAACACACCTTCCACACCAGCTGTGAGCTTTAAGAGAAGCTAGATGTGGTCTTCTCAAGACTTTCAAGCTTCGTGCAGAAAGCGCAACAGCCGTACGTTTATGATGCTGTGCAGAAGAGCCATCCTACATTTGTAAACCAAAGAAACCCAGGGCTCCCAGCAATCGTTTAGCTGTGTTGGCAAAAAGCAAATCAGATTTCAGACAGAAATCCTTTCTGTGGCTCATTGACAGCTCATTAAATGGTATTTATGGGAGATATTTCTGTTTCAAGGAATTGACAACTTCTGATGCAAGCATGTCTCACTGGAAAATTCCCAACTACTTTCCTATTTTCTTCTTGACAAGTACGATAATATGACAATCTCCTCTTTTAGAGCCATGATTACCTTTGCACCAGGGTAAATCAAGACTGATATTATTGAAATAATTGGTTTTATGTTAGCAGAAAATTGTTATGGAGGGAAACTGAGGCCCTACTCTCACTTTAGACCCCTGGATGAATGTCTACAAGATATTCTTTCTATCATACAGAAATATGGGTAAATATTTATATTTAAAAAAGGATAACTTAGAAATTAGATGTAATGTTCTGTGACCTCGGAGTATGATTACAACAACTCTTGATTCTGTGCTAACTGATCAGCAAGTTCCTTTTTAAGCACAATGCAACTGCTACCATAGATTTTTGGCTACGTCTTGGTGAGCATACTACTTTGTAGCTGCATCTTGGCGACACTGCTGCTTCAAAAGTAATTTTAATTGTGTGTGTGGCTAGCCACCTTCCTAAGCATCTTCCCAGCTTGACTGCATTTATCCTACTACCCTGAATATCAGGAAAAGACACTCTATTATTTCTATTTCTCAGGTGGGAGAAGAAAAATATACTCTTTCTTAGGTGATCCATCACTCACTGATGCTGATAGCAATCAGTTTATTGACTGCAAAGCAGGGAAGAACTCTTACTTGTCACTGTCAAGGCTCCTTTGTTTTGTATTACCGAAATGCTCAGTGAAGCAGAGAATAGTTCCTCAGCCCGGCACTTATGCTGCACACATGGAGTGTGGAAAACCAAGGTGTTTAAGCCTCTGTGCAGTAGAAAGTGGGGTAGCTCTCCCATGAGAAGTTCAGGTGTAGGCACCCGAACTAAAGGACTAGAACATCATAACTCAATGACTTGACATTCACCTTGGAGGTCAGTGACTTCAGATCAAAACTCTGGCCTGAACCAGAAAGAACAAGGATTTGTTCTGGCTCCTAAGTGCATTCATTAGCCACCAAGTTACGAGCTGGTTTCAGAAGGAAAAAAAAAAAATTACACCTTTCATTGGCAAGCAGTTCTATGCTTGGTCTAAAAAAAACCAGTCCTCTCCACACCTAAAAGAATCAATAGCTTTCTAAAAAGTTTAGAAAAAATAAAACCTATATTACTTAAAAAGAATAACTTAAAGGTTTTGTTTTTTTTTTTTTTTTAATTGGAAATTTCCCATCTGGTTCTGCTCCACTCAAAACATACACGTCCAGGAGGGGTAAGGTCTCTGAACAGTCCTCTCTCAAAACCAAAGGTTTTTTGCATTTCTCAGGCTCTGTTATATTTTGTTCTGGGTTAGGAGTTTTTTAAATTTCTTTTGACTGTGAGTTATTTTATATATATATATATATATACCAAATACCAGCCTTAAATGGATAGGCCTATAACTGTTTGCCCCCTGTGCAGAACATCATGGTGGAAAACTGATGCAGTAAATCCTCCCAGAGATTTTGAAACAAATTGATTTGAAAGCCCCCTAGTTCTCTTGCAGGGTTTAGGTCCAACAGAATGCATTATAGAAGAGCACGGTAGAAGAAACAGATCTTTGGTCCTGTGTGAAAATTCTGCCCAAAATGGATATGTGCAATAAGTCTGCTAACAGTTTATTCACTGTTAGGTCTTTGTATTCCAACTTCAGATTTCTTATTGACTGATACCAAATCCTGGAGATAAGATTTCCTCTCTCCTTTTATTTTTTTTGAATAGCTTATAATCTGATGCTTTACAGAAACCTGTCTGGGTCCCTTAACCTTAGACAGCTTTTGTGCTCCACTGTCAATTCCTCTGAGAGTTATACCTGCCATGCATGAATGCTGTAATTTTACAGCATGACCTGCAGACAGGAACAGAGGCAACTGGAACCTATTAGACCATGAACTTCATTTTCTGAGGACCTGCAGCTCCTGTTGAAGCTGTGCATGTTGGCAATTTCTGAAAATGAGACCCCCTCCCCCACCTTTTTATAAGAAATTTTCACAAAAGCCTCTGGGGCCGAAGCGTTGTTGCAGGAAGGGTGATAGTTAATAAACCTTGTCAACCCTGCCTCATTCTTCTAATCACATCTTACAGCTTGTTTTGGTTTAGTTTTTAATCTCATCTATTCTCTCTCACTCTGCCTGTATTTTTAGCTTTATGACTGAAAGCCCTTGATGGGAAATGCATACACATGCATCACTTGCAGAAAGGTGAAATGTGCTGCTACCACTATTTTTTTTAAATTTACAGTACATACTACTTTATTTTTTCAAGAAAAGCTTTACTGTAAAGCATTGCCCCGTCTTCACAAGTGGAAACCAAAGGTTATTTATCGTGGATACACAAATGTTTCCAAAAGTAGATTGTTTCTTTTAGTAAAGAACAGATGCACCCAGTTTTATCTAACTACTGCTCAAGACAGAGGCAGCATGAGTCCTGACAAGTTGGAGGATCGCATTCTGTGGTTTAGAAAGTCCACTAGCAGAAATCAATATAGCTGCAATCAATCCAATTATGTTAATTATCATTAGATGCAAATCAGGAGTCTGTGTTCTCGGTCCCCCTTTTTAAACAGTGGTAAATCTTCCTTATATTAATCAAAGTTTATGATATAAGAAAGTAACCCATATGTCTTTATATACACACTTCAGTTGAGATATCCGTTTCACCTGGGTTTTATTAATAAGTAACATAAATACAACACTTGCAAATGACGTGGCTGCACTTCCATGCTGCAGTAATAGGTTCTGTAATTTAAAAAGATGAGAAATATCTGTGAACAACTGATTTAATACAAAATAGTAAGATCTGCAAAAGCTAGATGACTTCTTGATTGTGCAATGCATTTATGAGTGCATCAGACCACTGTCAGTGCTTGAGCTACGGGATCTGCAGTGCCTACAAGAAAGGTGTGTTGCTTTAGCTTCAGCTGCAACAGATTTTGCTTTCCCCTTTGGTCAGACCGTGGCAAGACAGCCAAAATAACAACTGCTGCAAATGTCTGCATCATTGGCATTATCTTTGGACATCTATAATCAAAGTCATGACTTTAGGCACAATAGAAAATGAGTTTAGCATTTTAGTATGGATGCGGCAAATCTGTACCCTGCTGGGCTGTCTGGTCCTGTAGGAGTGCCTGGAGTCCAGTGAATGCTCACAGTCACCGTGCTGTGTGATGAAATGAGCCTCGCTTGCTGCCTTTATTCAAAAGCCACCATGTAGTTAGAATGAAAAGGTCACACAAAAGGGTCAGGCCAAATGCACATGTAAATTACCTTTTGCCCGAACAACAAGCTTAACCCAATAAGAAGCTTCCCTATATGTGTGTTCTTTGGTACCAGTAAAAATCAAGCTATTAATCTGTCTCTGAAAAAAACAGCTGTTGATCTTCTACTCAGTTGAATAACTAGTTCATACAGATGTCGAGATGTAAAAGACAAAATTCAAAGCGGCAAAGTCAGCACAACTTGGGTGGAAAATATAGGGAGAACCAAGGGCAATTGTGGAAAAGTTGAAGAGCGGTTTGCTAGAGCATGAAGCAAAAAAATGGTCTATCTTTTCATGTTCACTGTTGAACCAACACAGAAACATTAAAAGATCTGATGGCTGAAATCTGCTCTAACCTTTTATCTGTGAGGAGAGATCTAATAACTCACTCTTAGCTGTACCAGTTACGAGTTATCACTTTACTCACTCGTGAAGATGAATGTAAACATCTTTACAGCTCTCAGCCATCATACATTCTGTAACTCTCCCTATGTGTGAATGAATAAGTGACGTTATTAAATTAATAATAAAATTTGGCTTCACTTATGTTACAGCAGGGGATGTATTTTTATTTTTCTCTCTTTTTATTAGTAAATGAGTATTTGTAGCTGCATGAGTTAATCATGAGGTACTAAGTGCCTACCACATTCTGTCCACATGCTGATGCAAATAAACTGGTGGGAAATTATATTTGTAGATTATACTTTTTTTGAGAAAAGTAAAAGTCTATATTTCAAACAGAAAAGGAAACTAAATCTCAACTGCTCTTCTCAGCAAGTAGACAGCAGAAGCTTTTTCCTGTAAAAAATAAAACTGTTAAACCATTAAATATGGGTTTTAGTACAGTACCAGTAAACTCCACAAAAGTGGTCATTACAGCATTTAATGAGTGATTTGATGTAACATTAGCACACTCGGACTTTGCTTGGGATCATTAAATAAGTGTGTTATTAGCTGTCGATAATAACTAGTCTTAAATGCATTCCTTGATAATATATATCTTGCGTATATCTCATATGCAGCTAAGCATAAAGGCAAGACTCAGTGGAAAACAGATCGCCTAATTCTATCATTTTTTCACACTTCATAAATTGAATTTTAACACTGTAGCAATTCTGGTGCATACTGCAATTAGGAAAGACAATCAGTATTTCTATATTTAAAACATGTCCCTGTTCCTGGAATTAGAAATGAAGGATAATATTCCAAATATATTGCTTGTGAAGAAGTAGTCCTCTCCCTTACACGAGCAACCTCCGACGGTCACCCTCACACCAAAATACTTCACTGAAGAAGTAAAACTGTAACTGTTTTGACTTTTAGCCAGGAAGCTCTCTCAGAGAAAACTCACTTTTCCACATCAAGCCTGTTCTTCTTGCATAGAAATGAATTCATCTGCAAGTCCAGCTCTCAGTCAAAGAGGTAACATGAGGTAACACATTTGAGCACCCCTATGCAGCCTCAGCGCAGGGAGGCTGAGGCGCAGCGCTTGGGGCAATGAGAGTCTGGTTGGTGTGGTGAGAACCTCCCCAAGTGCTCGAGTGGCTTCTGCAGCTGCTCCTCACAGCTGGAGTCTGGCCGGCTCCTCTCCCCAGCTCCATCCCTGGCTGCTGGTGTTGGGCAGGAGAAAACCCCTCTGGCCATAAGGGAAGGCTCTTCTGTGCACACCTAGGGAGGCAGAGGCGAAGGGGAGAGTCCTTCTGAGGGACCTTGTTTTATTCCTGCTTTTTTGACGAGGAGGCTCCTGTTTTGCAAACTGCTTATACTGGATGAAGCCTGGCTGGTTCATCTCCGCAGTTTTTCCCCAAGGCCATGTTACTGCATAGTTCTCCCACGGGGTTTACTTGTGTAGCTTTTTCCAGTTTCAGAGAGATGACTGATTCTGCTGAAGTTACCGGTGCATAAAATTGGAGTGCCAGGAGGACCAGTAGCATCTCTAGGATGAGAATGGACTTTTAAAATGCAATCAGAATGATTCCTTCACTTAACAGACAACTTGCTGCAACAACTCTCTTCAACTTTTGCACAAATATCAGACCATGAAGCTTGAAATAGTCTAGCAACAAAGACAAATAATAATATTTTCAACTACTGAAACCATAATATTACAATAAGCATAAGCAATAAACTTAAATGTCCACAGAGTTTATGGATTTACAGTCTAAAGTTGCTAAGCATAATCTGTCTTAAATGCATATGGTTTTAAACCATTCCTATTCAACGCAGGGGCATTTTTTTTCTGATTTCAGTGGTACAGGATCAGCTCCCATGTTTTAATACTGCTGCAACACTAGCACGACTTTAGGATTGTTAAAAATAGCAAGTAAGTGTTTTAGTGTAACTTGTCAAGAGAAGAGACAACGCCCAGTATTCGCAGTGTGCTGTACTCCTCCTGTCAAAACTGGGTTGCGTCCATTCCACTGTGCCTGAGCCAACTCAAGGTTTTTCAGAGCTGTGGGGAAGATTAGTTTTGGTGCTGCAAGGTGTGGGGGGAGCTGGGGAGGAAGTTAGGGTTATGATGCTGCTTCCACAAAAAGTGAGGATGGGGGAATGGCAGTGGTTTGGAGAGCTGAGGAAGGAGCAAGACTTGTTGGTCCCACCATAGGTGAGGGAAGAATGGGTTTCTGAGAGGAGCTTCCCCATGTCCATCAATGACCTTGGCTGCCACAGCAGGACAAGCCTATTTTCCGGTGCAGTGATGACCACTCTCACCAGGGGTGTTTTACCGCTCTGGGCAATTGCCTGCTCAGCCCACTCCACAGGCAGACCCTGTGTCACATCTGCATGGTTTCTGCCAAGACTGCCTTCTTCCTTTACAGTTGTCTCCCCACAGACAAATATATCTAGAGCTTTAGGTATTTGGTTGTCATTTTCCTTCCAAAAGCTCTTTGATGCACAGCTGCATTTGCACTGCTCCATGTGTCAGACTTTCTGAACATTCAGGGAGAGGTTAAACAAAGAGCAACTCCATGGAAGAAATGTGTTCCTTAACAAGAAACTCAGTGAACAAAGTGGAGCCTACTTTCCTGCAATGTTGGATCTCATGGTCAGGTTATTCAGCATCTAATAAGGTGTGGGTGCCACTTGAAGATGTCTTTTCAATGGAAGAGGCCATTTTCCATCAAATGTTTCTGCCTTGTTGAATTCCAGTGTTGAATAAAAGGTGTAGTTATCTTGCAACTTTCCTCTCTGTAGGAATGCTAATAGGATCATTCTTGTCCCAGTCACCTGTTTTCATGCAACTTGTGAAAGCTTAATATCTTTGAGAGCAGTTTTGACTTGATTTGACAGACCAGTGATTTCACAAAGTGCTGGGGAGATGGACACAGAGCACATACTTATGTGAATGCATAAACCCTGCTTGCATGGGGAACCAAGTGAAGCAGCACTCTTACAATACCAAGACTATTATTTACCAAAACAAAAGTATAAGCTCATATAAAACAGAATGAAATAAACACACAGAACACCAATGAAACACCAATGAAAAAAACCCTTTCTCCTTTTCTTACAGAACTGCTTAGGGTTGGCCCAGCACTGCACTTTTTTAAGCCAATGATAGTTTTAGGGCTCATGAAATAGTTTCCACTGGCATGGGTTTGTTGTTTTTCTAATTTGTTTCTTTATAAAATGTCTTTTATTTTTTAAAGAAAAGCAGACATTGAGTCAACAACCTGTTAACCAGTTCGAACTACGTTTTGAGACTCCCCAAGCACTGAGCATTCTTTTCTCAGCCAACAGCTGAAGGGGAGAGAATTTTTCAGTTTGCAGAGTTTTAAAAGTTATTATTTCTAATTAAAAAGTAAAATAATTGAGAGAAAACGAGAGCATTTTCACAAATATGTAAAATAACTCCCAGTCAATTCTAACTTTAGTGTTGATTCAAATGAGAGCAGACACTAAGTCTAAGCATATTTTAAAATGGGCCCTAAATGCTATTTAGGATTTTCTAGAATGGCCATATCGGTAAAGCTGTTATGCAGAGTGTAGTAAGATCATGTTCACATACCAGAAGTTTGCAGGAGTGTAATGGGAGACATCCTCCTTGGGGGATGTAAAAGAGGCCAGTGTTGACTTTTATGGTGCCACTTACCAATTTGATAATATCAAGCAGCTTTTGCGTGTCTTGTTGTGCACTCAACACTGGGTGCACAAGTCTCAGCAAAACAGGACTACAGATTTGGTAGTGGGCCCTGCTGCTGTATTGTTTGTTCAAACATACAAACCACTGTTGTCAGTCACATTGTGTGACCAGACTGGAAGTTGTATAGTTAATGGATTAAATGCTTAGCTGTGCTCTCCTCTTTGACCAGTCACTGTATTTTATCTTTAGTGCACTGTGCTGCGTTAGCAACAGTGTTTCTATTAAGTTAATTTGGGTTTGAGTGGTTTTCACTCATACTTGTGCAGTCTGGCTAATATCTCCATGAGCTGGTCTCTGATTAATCTTGTCAAATATATCCTACCATCAGTGCATACCAAGTTCTCATAAAGTACTGACATATGTTTGTCAGCAGATTCAAGTATTTTCTGTGCACATAGGCAAAATTTGGATCTCCTTGAGGTCATATTCACATTTCATACTAGGAATGTAAAAAAAGCCCGTAAAGATGAAAATTGCAATTGCATACCACTTATTAGAAAGAAAAACTAGCTGAAATATATGATGACCTTCAGTATATAGACTGCAGATTAAGTAAATTTCCTGGCATATGAAAGAAATCATCTCTACTAATAACCAGAATATACTTCTCCAGAATGTAAACATCACTGCTGGTCTGTTGGGGCAGAGTATAAAACAAGAGAGAGGAAGTAATTATGAGAATAGTTACCCTTGTTTATCAAAAATATCATACACTGAATTAGAATACAGTAGATATTCCTGCACAACTTGTGGTTGACGTGAGTCTTTTCTGGACAAGGCTCATGCCCAGCATTGGTGCACATGGGTTCCCCTCCACAGAAGGAGCAGTGCTGGCTGCAGATGACCAAGTCCACCCAGCTCACTTCCACTCAAAGCCGGGTGATGCCAGCATCAGATGAAGTCAGCTGTTGCTTTGTCTAACTAAGCCTTGCAAAACCCCAGGGACAGAGATTCAGCAGCCTCTCCTGCTAGCCTGTTCCTCTCCTGCATTACTCTCCTAGTGCTTTTGTCCCATACCCAGTCTTCCTAAACAATTCCCAGCAGAGCTTTGGGAGTTGGAATTTACCAGAAGGTATTCCTAACACATAATTTGTGGTCACTGCAACTTAGAGACTAGGAAAATTTAGTAGCATAAATCTGTGACATGTCATGTAGCTTGGACACATTCAGTGCCTAGGCTTAATCCTGGGCATGTTTAATTTACTAGTAGATGCAGCCATACATGCCTGCCCTGTGCAATTATGTGGAACTCAAGTTCTGTATTCATTTAACAGCAGTAACTGAGAAATAAATAACTTTTCTTCCATGGCTGAAAAAGGTAAGGCCCATGTTACCTGAAATGAAGCACAGATCAATAAAGTTATGCCAAACAAAATAAAATGCCGTTAAGATGTATCAGAAATCATACCACTTGCCATAATAGGCTTTATTCCTATGTCCATAATAGGAAAAAAGGACTCACATAGTTTAGAAATAAAAGAAATGTGCTGCTCTTTACAAAATGCATTTTTATGTCAGCTCATGTCTTTCATCAGCCTTTCCTCCTTAAATAAAGAAATAATTAAATAAATAAAATGAGCCCAGAATTTTTTTATAGCCTTTGAGCTCCGGACATCTCTCCATGTCACCCCATGGTTCCCTCCATGCTGCTTCCCCCTTCACCATACCTTGTCCATACCTCTGCTGCCCAGGGCAGGCAGCCTCTGAGCTCTCCTTTCTGTTTTGTTTTCTGCAGTGACAGTGGGTCCCTCAGTGCTTCTGCAATGGCACATTTTGAGTGGCTGTGAAAGGGTTTGCTCCATCCCCTCTGAAGTCTGACTGTTCGAAGTAGGAAGGGACCAACTGTGCATCAAGTGCCACCGTAGCAGTGCTGGGATTGGGCAGCTCAACCTCCTGCTGCTGCAGTGACAACGAGCTTTTCAGGCTCCATCACAGTTTTTTGTGAGTATATACAGCCACCTCCCAAATATCTTCACCTCTCTGGATTTTCACCTCTCTTTTCTTGTTCTACTTTTTTTTCCCTTTCTTTCCAAGTATTTCTACAAAAATACATAATAATGTGGATGACATACTGACATTTTTTAAGGGTTTATGACTCAGACAAAACATCCACAGTCGATGGTTCTTCTCTTGACATAGCCATAAGAAACAGCTCAGCATCTGAAAGGTGGAGAGGCACTGTGTTAGCATCCAAGGAGGAATCACATGTAGTTGGGGGGATGTGTGCTGGTGTGGGCAGAGGGGAACTGGACATGCAGAGCAGGAAAAAGGAAGGGAAAGTGCCGCAACGAGACACTGTCACAGAGGCAGGTACACAAACAGAGGAAAACACCACCCTGAACACAGTCTAGTGACAGAAGTCCAAGAAAAAAAAATCTACAGAAATTATTTTGGGTGTGGTGTGACCTGAGAGGAGCTCAGAAGCATTAACTGTCCCCTGTCAGGTGATTTGCCCCATCACCCTGCCGGTGAACAGGCCTCTGAACAGTTTTCGTAAATCAAAGAGACTAAATCTCAGTTACCTGATTCTACCATATGCTTAAGCCACATTAATACATTCAGTTGAAATTCAGGCAATCTCTGCACTGAGCAGCTACAGTTCCCTCTGCTCTATTCTGTTTCCCTACTATAATGAGTCAGTGTAACCCCTGACTAAAATGTAGCACACGAGATGTAGTCAAGCCAGACAGACCAACACATGAAAGAATAGGACTGTGTGATTTAGAATTACAATTTGCACAAACCTCTGTGACAACTCAGAGGAACAGAGTTAAGTTGTCTCCCCATACAAAAGCCAACTTCCTTGATGTTTTTAAATGAAAGAAAATTACCAGAGTTTCCTCAGTTCCATTTTTAGTCTCTATTTTGACTTTTCATTGTAATTCACGATGGAAAGGGTATTGAGGCATTGGAATGGCCTGCAGGAAGGGCTCATATTCCAGCCTCCCTACTGCCCAGTGTTATCCCACATGGTGCTAGAGCAGCTGCAGCTTGGGCAACGAGTAGCCCAGAGTGCTATTATAGTGACCAAGTCCTTTCCCACTTAACTGAAAGTCTAAAAGCGATTAGACATTCCAGTGGTTCCAGTTACATACTTTGTTACTTTGTATTTGCTCTCAAAGAGGCTTTAAAAGAAGATCAATGATGTATTCTGCATATGTATTATCTTTAGTAAAGGCATGTGGCATGTGTTCAGGTGTACTGTGGCATGTTCATACGTACTGTTCAGGACCTGCTTGAGCAGGTGTTGTCAGAACTGGGCAAATGTTAGCAGTCAAGTTGTAGAGCCAGGAATTTACTTCTAGACCTTATTATTTTTCTTTTCATTTATGGTTTATCATTTTTGAAAGAGTAGTATTTGCTTCTTCCATCAGACCAAGTTCTCTCTTTTTTTTTGTTTGGTTTGTTTGTTTGTTCCTTAGTTTGTTTTGGGAAGCTTCTTTATTGGATTTTGATGAGATCGAACATTCTGCAGAGCCCTTAAAATGGTTGTCAAGGTAGTGTCTTATTCAGTAATATGCAAATGCACAAATTCAGTCTTGCTTTCAGTGTGCCTGTGTATAGTTTGTCGGGTTTTTTTTTTCAACCACCTCTCTAATAACCTAGAAACACCAGCCAGCATAGCTGATCATAAAAACTGAGTAAGTAACCTATCTAGTACTCTTCAAGTATTAAAATCTTAGTCACACTCAGTCAAAGCCTCTTAAAGGAAGTTACTTCACTCATTTTAGTGCAAAGAAAACTGATCCCATCCATGTCGAGGAATAAAATATTTACAATTGTGTCTCAAAATCAGAATAAAAGTGGTTTTGGGTTTTGGGTTGGTTGGTTGGTTGGTTGTTTTCCATAGAGCCACATAAACAGTGTTGTAGCTCACCAGCTCACAGTATAGGACCAAGAGTGGTATTGATGAAGTTAATAGGTTTTCAATAGAACATCAGAGATTATCCTCTGGAGTTTACTAGGTGGATTACTAAAATTGTATGACTGTCAGCACTTTTGAGCTGTAAATGCAGTGTATTTAGATGCAGTGCAATAGTTTTAAACAGTACATTATGTATCTGTCCAATACCAAAATGGAAACAAGAGAAAAATACACTAGTGATAACACCTGGTAGGATGCACTTTAATGTTTTGATCTGAGAGACATCAAGTTGGGCTTTGTGAAAATGCCACAATGTCTTTAATGATGAGGGTTCTTTCTGATGATAGTGGCTAATCTGCATGTGGGTATAGATGTGGCTGATAGTTTCATAGTTTGCATGAAGTCATGGTGATCATTAGTCGACATAAAGTTCGGCAGTGTTTTGTCCTCTGGGAATTATCTCTGGGGTTTCATGAGAAAAGTACCAATGGGAAAGCCATATGTATAAAAAGAAAATACAAAAAGATGGTGTAAGTGTTGTGATGTAGCCAACAAGAGACATATGACAAAAGCACAGTAACAAACACTGGCAATGTTGCATCCAGCATTGTTAGCGGTGACAGGACCTGAAAGGCACAAATTAATTAGGTATTGAGTTCTTCCAATTTCCATTAAGAAAAAAAAGCATTGATTTTTCTCGGTTCCTTACTTACAGTAAGTTTGTAGAGACAATAACAAAGGGTTACCTCATTTGCCTTCTTTTTGCTCCTACTCTCATGAGCAGGTTTAGTCAAATAAATCTGGGATATATTTGCCTACCATCATAGTCAAGGCTGTGCTGATTGAACACCTTGGGATGAGGTGGGGTGGGAACCTCACATCCCGAGCCCAGGAAAGTAGAGAAGGGAAGAGGCAGACATAATAGCACAGCTGAACATTGGTGACAGAGCTTGCTGGAGAGGAAAATTAAGCACTCGTCTGGGAACAAGCTGTAATTTTAAGAACCTGTTCTACCAAGTCTAACTTACTACTTCTAGCATAGATCTGCATATGGCAGGCATAGTGCTCATTCTGTACTTTTTCTAGGATGGATGTGCCGTTTTGAAATTAAGATATTAAAATCTTATATTGTGTCTTCAGCTAATTGGGAAAGCATGCTTTTGGACTAAACTAGCTATCCCACATAAAATCCTACAAAGGACAGGGGAGTGGAGAGTGGAGCAAGATAGTGGAGATATAAGTTCATATTTCATCAGTGCTATCTACATGCTGTAAGAAAGAAGCTATTTAGAGTTGGGTTACTGCTTTGAGAATGGTAGAAGGAAGTCTTAACATTATAAAGTGGGGAAAACTACACAAAAGAAGGGAAGATGTAGAGAAATTCATACAGTAGGTGTTGTTCTTGAGACTAAATTAAATCTGAATTTTCTGATATTTTCAAAAGCGAAGGTGACTAACTTTCTAAAAGCATGCACATATGAGGTTTGAATCTGGATTTGTAAAGACTTTTATCCCTCAAAACGTGGCCTTCTGCTCTTATACAGCATACTGAATTGCATCATTTCTTGTTTATTTTTCTTGAGACCTAAATTCTCCTAGAGAAACTACTTTAGCATCATATAAAATATGTATATCATGCTGGGCTAGATTCTGATGCTCTGCTTCATGCCAGTAAGAGTTCATATGCACTTAGTTCCCTGACAGCACAAAAAACCTCATAAAATAATAAGAGATTAGAATCCAGCTCAAGGTGAGCCCCTCATCCTTCCTTGCATAAAAGCCACCAACACTTGCAGCATGTTCCAGCAAAACTCATCTCAAACATTATTCTCAAGTCCAGTTCATAAGCTAGATAATTAAGACACTGAAAACATAGTTTCTATAGATCTGAGGACAGCAGGGACAGGTCAGTTCCCAATTTTTTTCTCAACTGATTTAGTTATGTGGACTTTAATGACTGATCAATGTGTTGCAGGAAGGACATCAAGATTTTAAAATAGTGCTGTATCATACTTAATTTGCAATTCTTTTCCTTTTCTGTCAGCACAGTTAAGATGACATTGTGCAGTGCTTTAGTCAAGAACAAAATGTTTTCAGGCCCTTCCCCATGGGCTTGCTTTATGTAGGGAATAATAAAAGTTCACACATAATTTTATATGTATAAATACAGCTACTTCATATTGTGTAGAAGGATCTGTAAAGGGCTCTGATACTTGGTTTTCTTCTATTTCTGCGGAAGAAAACATATCTATAATTAAGCTTATGTCATAAAGGATTTTCTTATTGAATTTCCCTTTTGACATGATTGATTTCTGTATTGACTCTAGGAAATGGAAACCAGTAAGTAGAATCTGACATAAAAGAAATATTTGGGCTCTACAGGAATGTCATTTGCTACAGTAAGCGCTAAACTAGAATACAAATTGCCACTAGCTTCTGCATATGCAAATTTATTTTTTTCTTCAGGGTCATAGTTGCATCCTATATAAGGAGGGCAAATAAACACAGCCAGTGATTCACCTGTCACTTTAATGGGGGTAGATGGGAGGGAATTTGTACATAATTAGGATATCTGGCACAGAATTTTGGCCTGGAAAACATTAGCATATAATGTGTCAGAAAAGCTAAAGCCTCCCTCTGCTCTTTCACATGGAATAAACACGAGAATAACCTGCAGGTGAGTGGATTTCTGTGCCAACCTGAAATAAGCATTGGCTCTGCTCCTGTTGCTGTTATTCACTGCTCCAGATGACCAGTAATACTGATGTTGTTGCTCATCTGTGTTGAGCCGCAGTACTACTGTGTGTCAGATGTGCTATAGGTCATAAAATTGCAAAGTGATGGTGGTGATGTTCCAAGTGAATTTTTACCTACCGTATAATTTCATAAAACAATAAACACAAATCTCCTGCATTCATCCTGTAGCACTGTTAATTTGCAGAGCATCAGGTGAAAAATCACTGCAGGTTGCTCACCTAATAATAACGGTCAGCTAGAATTGCTAATAAATCAGGCTTAGACACTCTGAGACATTCTATCTAGATTATTTATTTTTTCATTACAGGGCTTGGTTTTGCAATTTATTATTCCTTTTATTATTTACATTCTACTGATACCCACATTTTGCTCTGTAACGGCCCAAACTCAGCAGGAGATGCACATCCCTGCCCCAGGGGTCCCACACCAGCAATCACGACTCAGTCCACACTTTGTTCAGTGGCAAATCTGCACAGGGATGGCAGCTCCAAGCATCGTTCCTCAGCCTGTTGCTGCAAGTGCCTGGCATGGGGACCACATACAGGTGCAGAGGTCTGGAGGGGCAGACTTGGGGGCAGCGAGGCCACTGGTGGGGCAGGAGTTTGACTCCAAAGGACACTTCTCTAACAGACCTCTCCTGCCAGAGTGGTGGTGGCTGAGTTTAAACAGGCATTTTTCAGCTGAGAAAATCATGGGAAGATGTGGAGCAAAATGCCAGTCATTTCTGTATCTCTGAATTCATAATGTGCGGAATAAAATGTTAACATGTAACATTTGACTGTTGGAAAAGATGAAAAGAGGCTATTTTCAAATTCCCCAAATGACATGAGTTCTGCAATTAGAAGTAAAGGAACTTCAAAGTCTCCCAAAAACGCTACAATAAACGTCGTAATGCCTCCAGGGGAGAAAAGCAATAAAGCTGTCATGAGACACAGATCTTGCTTTGCCTTCCATTTTGTTTCTGGGCTGAGCAGTCGTCCGTACAGCAACTAAGTGCATATATAGTTATGGCTTGCCTCAGTCATGGATGTCGCAGAGACCTTCCCTCTCTTTTCCTCTGTCCACCGCTATTGGAAATAAAATCTGTAGCGCTGCTTTAACTAACAGCCTGAGGTTTAGAAAGAAAGCTGGGACAGACTGAAGAGGGTATAATCTATGAAACGTCTTTGGAGATTCACTCCCCCAACCCTGATCTAACAGTACTCAAAATTGCTGATTTTCCAAATGAGCTTAAGCTTATGTATTTTTCTGAGATTTCTGTGCAGATGTAGTGAATGGAAATAATTGAGTTGTGAGGAAAGGCTTTCATTCTGGTGCACCAAGAGGCTTGTAATAAGAACATTAGCACACTTATTAAAATGTCTTGTTTGTTCATGCCCCGAGTTTTAGACAGAGGTATTGCATTTTCATTTTTTTTAAAGGAAATCTAAATAAAAAGCTAATAGCCAATTTCTTAGCATGGCTGACTAGATGGGAATTTGCTCACATTAATATATTCTCATTAGAGAAATTTTATCGTGCTCCGGTCAACAGAGAAGACATTTGGCCACAGATAACAGTCAGTTCAAATGCAGGACCAGCTCCAGCAGCCAAGGTTGCTGTTTCCCACTCCATTGCCAGCAGTTTCTGCAGAGAAACATGCCTTTGCCAACCCTGGGTGAACCACCGGAGCCAAGCGGTGGCATATTAGCCACCGTATCATACACGCTTTCCTGCTGGTGTTGGGGATGTGAGCAGCAGTCCCCCAGCTCTGCTGGCTGCTGGCTGTCATTTGGGCATCCCAAGGTTGTTGTGGTCTTCACTGGACCCATCTGGAGCCTGTTCCAGAGCCATTCCCAGGGAGAGGGAATATTGGAGGACTCTTTCTCATGGTTTTCTTCTCATCCTTGTGTCACACTGCTGCATGCAGTGGGGTCCTGCCTTAGGATGCCACCCACATGTAGACCCACCAGTGAACAACAGATTGCAGTGTTCTCATTTGGAGCTTGCAGTATAACTGCTTTCTGCAGCCTTTCTCTTTGTAGATTAATTGCATGACTGGAATGTCTCCACAGACACCACATGAGAAAAGCGGAGCTAAAACTCAGCGCCAGCCTGGCTCATAGCTAAGCAGAGCACCCTGCTGCTTATGAATGGGTTTCCACGAGGACTCTACATGTAATGCTGAGCTCCAAGGGACCATGGCACTGCAACCTGGATGATGCATTGCAGCCTTGCAGCAGGCAGGAGATAATAATTGTGTACACCCTCCCCGAGAGGGAGACAGCTGCAAAGACCCAAACCCTGAAGTCATAGCAGCTTTCCACAGTTATCAGGGATTATGTAAACCCTGAGCCAAAGCCCCCAATATCTATTTTATTTTTAACAGAAGGCTAAAATCTGAATACTGAAATGTTCCAGATTCAGCAACCATAAATACAGGGATGACATGAACAATAAAAGTAATCACAGGACCTCATGCAAATGTTGCTACCTTGTAAAATAACAACACATCTCCTCCATATCCACACAAATTTCTAGTTAAACCATCCAAAAAAGAAAGAAGAAAGGCAGTTTAGGTTGCCTGACCCATAGGAAGACATTTTGGCACTTGAAGCTCCTCTTTCCAGCTGGTCTGCTTCTGGGGGCTTTGCGATGCTCTCCTTGGTGGAGGGAGGACCGCAGCTGCCTTCAGTCCTTGGGGCATGTGTGCCCCATTTGGGGTCCCCCTTCCCCAGATCTCCCATAGAGCGGTCCATGCACCCATCCCTCTACCTGCCTCTGCCGTAGCCTGCCTCAAAGGGAAGGGCCCTGCCATCTCTTTGGGATGCTACTTAAGGATCTTTTCAAAGATAAGCTTACAAGTATTTTCTACATAGACCAGAAACTCTGACAGTTTTGTGTATAGGTAATTACACAATAGCTTTATGCTTTGCAAGGCCTCTAAGGACTTCCATAATTAAAATAGATACATAGATATTTTTACTATATATTTACTATAAATCTCCAAAGTAAAAATATAATAACAGTGAACCTCATGTACTGCATACATTTGGAAATATATACTTCATGCTGAAGTATAAATAAAAGAAACTATGCAAGTGCAAAGACTGTTGGAAATTCTGAGCGGTGATGTTTGTATATAGCTGAACAGCAGTTTAAATTATATTATTTACAGGAAGTTTTCCCCCTAACATCAAGAAAGCAAATGTAAATCCATCAAGGAAACTATAAATATTTTGAGTTTGCATCAAGTAAGTCATGATAGAGCTGAAATATTGTAACAGTTTCTCACATCAGATGATTTACTTTGTTGGGGACAAAATAATATTTCCCCAGATGTTTATGCCAGGCAGCTGTTTTGAAAAGTCACTGAGAGAGCAAAGGTTATGTTACCTTTCACTTGTTTTAATGTCTAGTGGCTATACTCAGTATTGGAGTATAAAAACAAAAAAGAAGAAAGAAGAAAAACTTAGAGAAGTTCTGCAAACTGCAGGGTGAAGAATTTCCCTGAGATAATTACAGATATCTGCAGAAAACCCTTTCAGATGTTTATTACCCTTTTGTACAGGGATTGCAATGCTTCTGTGCACTGTGCATTTCTGTATAACACTGCATTTGAAATGTCTGAAGTGCCTCAGCTGCCATTATTCAGCAGGCTTCATTTACCCCAGTGAAGATAAGCCAGTTTGCATCAAACAAGGATCTGGCACACAATTCTGAGAGTTGTTTAAGAAATGCATAACCCTTTTCTGTGGCGTTAGTAGAAGCAGAGAACTTCCCTAAGGATGTAACATTATGTACTTCTGCTGGTAAACCACCACATAAGTATTTAAGTAACTGTTGGCATGAAACACTCATTAAAAAAACAAACAAACAAAAACCCACCAGATATACAGGCATAGACACAGACACAGTTTCAAAAAAGTGAAATACAAAATACACAAAACCTGGGCATACAGAAACGTGAGTGAAACACTCCTCCTCCAAACTGACAGATAAGAATGACTTTATCCTATGATATCAGGAGTATGATGGACATTGGGCTGTAAAGAGAAAATGTTCATGTTCCAGGTATAGTGAATCTGTGCCCTTCTCTCTCCCATATTTTGTTATCAGGGAATTAGCCTCTGTCATTTCATAGATGGAGTTTTATAGTAGTTCTTTTTATTCTTTGTAATACTGGGTTGTGAAAGCTAGCAAGGCATTGAAAAGAAAAGTGCTGATATTGGTGATGATAACTTCTTAAAAAAAAAAAAAAAAAAAGGAAGCATATTAACATTTCAAACACATTAAATGAAGGGAAAACAAAGCCACAAAGATCTCTGGGTAAATCCACAGCTGGTGTTAAGCAGCAGAGTGTCACTGAGGTGCATGACGCCTCCTTCTAGTTCAAAGAGAAATTAATTCAGTGAGGCTCTGTAGTTTTGTGTCATGTAGGTCAGACTGGATGAGCACTATGGTACCCTGTGGTTTTATATTCAGGTTGCAGAAAGTGGCCCAGCTTATGTCCTTTCTTTAAGGAGCATCGTGTATTCCCACCACTGAAAAAGAATCTTGGGCTAAATGAACCATTGATCTGACCCAGTAAGACAGTCCTTATACTTTTATAATCTTATCTATAAATCACCACCAGCTGATTGCAGAAGTTCCAGCCTGTGCTTATGTTATGAAATATTTATCAATCTGTCTACCTAGACTGTATCCTTCCTCTTGTATTCCACTTCTTCCTTTGCCTGTATTTATTTGTTCTGTTCTTCAGTTAAGTCATGAGTTCCCCAGGGAAACGCATAACTTCCACTTGCTTTCTGCAGTGTGACTAGAATACTTTTGAGCAATACACAAAAGAGAATAATAAAGATATTGCATTCTCCAGGGCCACACATTTTATTTCCCATATTGCAGAATTCCTTAATTCTGCATCAAGAACACCACTGGTAAAATGTACGTGTCAGAAGAAGTAACCACACACAGCATAGCGATCACAGTTGTGCTGGGGGGTGGTTTGGCAGATTGATGCCTGTAGCTCCAACAGGCTGAGGCCTCAAAATTCACTTTCCTCTGTAGGAGGCAAATGCAGAAGGTGCCTGCCTCTAGTCCATGGAAAACATGATAATCAACAGGTTTTGTCTATATTAAAGTCAATATGGCTGTCAAGTGATCCAAGCCTACTTGGCAGACGGTCTACGTGCAATAGCCAGCTGGAGAAAACTCCAGCCCAGACCACTGACAGAAAACACGCAAAACACTGCAAGTGGATCTCTGTCAATGGCATTACCAGTACTCATATGCCATTAACAGAGGCTAAAGATGTGAAAAACTGAGAAGGAATGGAGCAGTTAATTAACGAGGTGGAAGTTCTATTTAGTGACCTGTGTAAGCCCTAGATTTTCTGGAATAGAAACAAAAATGAAAATCGTTATTAAAAAATTGGAACACTCTTATAAAGCTTTGCCTGCAAATATCTCAAAACCTGTCATGCTTATGAAGGCAACGCTCTGTCAGCAGTGAGTTGCTGCTACAAATTGCACCGCAGCAGCACTGCTGAGCTGGTGTGGCCTCTGAGAACCACCCCAGCTGGGCACTGTGCAGCCACAGACCAACACGCAGCAGCAACTCACACGTGCAGGAGATGTAAGTGTGCCAGGCAATGTGGGGCCCAAAAACTGGGCTGAAAAAATGGAGCTGGTGGAGTGAGCGCTGGCTGCTGGGTGAGCAGGGGCTGACATTTCACTGCTGTTCCTATTCCAGACTTGCTATATCTGGGACATCACACATCCGCAAGCACAGTCGGTCCCTGCACATCTGTGCCATACAGGCAACACAATAGCCACAATTTGCCAGTCTTTTGCTTAGACGTGACTTGCAAAGTCTAATGATTATCTCAAGTTAGGGTTTTGGGTTGGGATCATTCTTGTTAAGCATGCTGAGTTACAGAAGCTGAAGAGCTCCTACAGAGGAGGTAGTGTGAGATGTTACTCTCCACTTTCCCACTCCCTTCCCACGGCATGTTACTAACCTGATAGAGAAATCAGCAGAAGGCTTCACATTACAGTCTAGCATAACAGCTCAGAAGACCGAGGTTTTGTTAATGAGGTTTAGGCTGATAAAGCAGTTAGTGAAGGAGTGCAGCTGGCACACCAGTACACATCTGATGCAGCAGGACGGCAGGAGCCTCTAGCAGAGAGAGTCTACGTAATAACCCTGCAAACCACTCCAGCTCAGTTTGCTGGAGTTCAGCTGTAAGAATTCCAAACTGTTTGCTTTCTGTGGTGCCTAATATTTGCTGAGCCAAGTCAACTATTTGCAGTAGAGTTCTGCGAGCCAGAATTTCCCCTGAGGTTTTAAAAACTGATAATCCAATATTAGATAGGATAACATTAAATTAGGGAAATATAATCTCATGCTTCAGGGTGTGTGCCAACTTAAAGCAAAAACAGGTAGGTAGAAAGCAAGCTGAGCTGTGAGCATGTTAAGCCATACATATCACATACTTTCTCCTAAAACACCTAGTACTGGGTGTTGTCTGAGGCAGGAGGCTGGATGGCAAGGATTAAGTCTGGTGTGATGGATACTTTTCTTATTGTTTGTAGACTAGTCTTATGGTGTTAAACTGGGTGTTTTTGCTGTTTCATGACTTCCTGTAGGTTATGTAGAGTTATGTAGACAATTTTGCTATACTCTGATAAAAAATGCAACATAAGAAATAATCACATAAGCAGTTTCAAGAAAGAACCATGTGCTAACAAACTACTATGTATTTGAGTGCTCCCAAAGTAAATAAAGCTAGGCACTTACAGCTATTGCAACTCTTATCTGTGTCCCTAGGTAATTAGAATATGCCCGAAAAGGTGCTGTACAAAATCATTTTGATCTTCATTCATCATGAATGGCCAAATAGTTTTGTGCGTGAAAGTACCATGAAGATGTACAAAGGACTTCCAAATAAGTATGAATAAGGATCTTTTCATGTCCAGTTTCCTAGTTATTTAGAAATGCCTTGACATATGATACAGCACTGTATCTCTCCTACAGTTTCTGCTGTACATGAGCTGTGTATATCTACATACGTATATCATTCAGGCAATATTCCTTGAATGTAATGTGGTTTTTGCCCCTCGGTGACACAACACATAAGAAAGAGTTCTACAATTCAAAACCAGCTAAAAGGCTATTTAGCACATATTACCTGTCTTGATTTTTATGGAACACTCATTTCAGAGAAAATTAGGGGAATCAATTTCTTTTTCCCTGAAGTAGTTTCTAAAAATTATGGGATTTTTTTCACAATCTGTTCTTTCTCCCTCCACCTCTATTTCTCTTCACCTATTGAGATAAACAGATAAGTAAAAGTTAAAATGGGTCTGGGCAATAATGTTTATCTACAAGCATGACAGTAAAGTAACTAGTCACCTCAGCAAGTCCAAAAACTGCAACATTATCCATGTACTGCAGAAACATCTCTTTAAAAGCATATAAGAAGCTAGATCATATTTTAACAGACATCTAAGAGCTGGAAGATATAACCCATCTCTACTCCAAATCAGTTCAAGACTCATATCACTGTGTTAACAAGACACTGGACCTAAATTGGGTCACTAGGGTTGAACTCAACACCACGCTTAGACAGATACATGACTTCCAGGTGGAAACAGCTCACTTTTGCCATGCCTGGAGCAAACACGCTGTTGGTCTGCACCTATGTAAATTTACCCTCTGTCTCAGAAATTAATGCTCTAAGGTTACTTGTGATGAAAGGAGTACAGTTGTTAATTTTGCCCTATAGGTGCAACCAGTCACTGATCTGGAAAGAAAGAAAGAATGAAGTGTAATAAGTCTGTAATTCTTAACCAACCCCCACAGGAAATTTTTGCCCACTTAGAGCATGTCCATGCACCAACAGCTGATCTTGCATTAGAGACGCAAAGAGATGGAGATCCCCCCTGGCAGGAACTGCAGTGGATGCAAAGTGACAGCTGGAAGTGTCACCAGTGGAGGCCAATAGTCAAACTGTAACAAAGAGGGGAGTTTCTACTCCAGCATCAACATGTGTGCTTTAGGAAGGTCCTGACGTCTCCCTTCTTTTTACCTCTTTCATCTCACTTCTTCTGTTGTGCTAAACATCTAATAACTCTTTATGAGGTCATTCTCTGAGGGACAGAGTGACGTGTACAGGGGTACAGGGGCTGTGAGAAGGAGCACCACACCAAGTCTTTAATAAAGAGCTGTAATAAACCAGTTACCAAGTTCTAAATTCAAGTGAAGTTTGTACTGGATACTGGAATTGAAAGAGTGGTCAACTGTTATCCAACTAAGGGGAAAAAAAAAAAAAAGGCAAGTCAAACATAAGTTCTCCAGACTCCATTTTTCTTATGTAGGAGGAAACAAGCCTATCTGAAAGGGACTTAGCCCAATTTCTGCTGAATATCATAATTTTAATAAGCAATATACACAACCAATTTAGTGATATGAGGAGTTTAGTATTACAGTATAATACAGTAGCTGAAATACTACCATCTGCAGTCTTCTTTGACACCAAAGGTCATGTTTATGAAAAATTTTACTCCCACTCTCCTTTTACCTGATCCACATTTCTCAGTTCTTCTTTGAGAGCCTTGGAGAAAATGTATTACAAGGAATCTCTAATATCTAGGTTCAGATTAGAAAAGAAGTGTTAGTTAATAATCCGTTCTCACACCCCTCAAGAACCGTGTTCCATTATTCATTTGGAACAGATAAAATATTGAATGACTTAATGTCCACATGAAATAGAAACCCACTTTATCCAGTAGTAGAATAACTGTCTCCTGAAGACTGAACTCAGTGAAGCAGTTTTTCTGTATTGAGGAAATGTTTCCTCTGTTGAATTTCTATAGAATGTCAAAAAGTGACAACATTCATAACTAAACAGTCTAATAAAATTTTAATTAAATTAAAATTATTTGTTTTGATGTCGTGAAATGCTTAGGTTGGTTTTGACATTTTGAATTACTTTCTATGTTTGGCTGACCTTTAACAGAAATTATCTTAAATTTTAAATTAAGGACATTTTGAACCAAAAAGTAGAATGCATCATTAAGACAATGTTGAAGCAGATATTACATTAAATGTCCAATTCACTCATTCATTCACTTACTTGCTTTGGCTCTGAAAAATTGGAAGTGAGTCAACAAACTTTTTCATTGAAAAGTCCTTGTATTGAAAGGCTCTAGATGAGGTAACTACTGTATGAATGAGCCTGAAGTTCCAATTCAGATACTGATTCACCTGTTCATAGTTGTTGAGGAACTCTGATATGCAAAACTTAAGTTTCTCATACCCAGCTACATAAAAATCCTAATGCTGGGACATCACTGCAGTATTGGAAAAAAAAAATGCAAGACATAGAAGTTTTCTAATTTCTCTGTCTTGTGTCTCCCACTATGTATCTGTTGTTTTGATCCAATTAAAAAAAAAAAAAAGTAAGTTAAAAAGTTGTAGCTATTTACTTCATTCATTTCACTAAAACTTCTTGAAACTGAGGTCTCCACATTACTATTACTGTCATCTTCTTCCATTATTCCCATAATCAAGTGGACTCTATACTCTCTTCGAATTATCTTATGCTTATGTAGACATCAGTCCATTGAGTCTATTCATACAGCTGAAATACCTCACAAATACTTTACAAAACCTTTGCAGGATCAAGGTCTCAGCCTATAAATAAGTAGTGGCTACGTAGTATAAGCAGTGTCCTAGGTTGTATAGCACTCAGTAAAATGAAGTTGTCCTTTGGGAAGCATTTGAGACTTTAACATATTAACTCATAAAATAAAAAGAACACTCAGAAAGTGACCTTAAAGAGCACCAAGTAAATTCCAGTCCTTTAGAAAGGTAGGATTAGTTTCTTTGGTGAAGCTAGCTCCTTTTCCTCTGTGAGTCTTATTGAAATACTCAAAATTGAGCTTACTTAATTTCACTCTGGGTTTGTTTCTATCAAAGTCTGTACTCCTTCAGATGGACAGTCCAGGAATACTTGAGAACAGTGTTTATTTCTACATGTATGATATTTTTAGCAGTCTTTAGGATGTATGATCTTATTCTTGTAGTAATCCTTTCCCCGTTTAACCACCCAGCACTTCCTTTGTTTCTTTTGCTCCTTCCACATCTTTAAATAAGAGTTTAGGGCTTGGCTCATGAAAAACATTTTAGTAGTTTATTCTCCTCAGAGTAATATTTAACCTCTTGATTTCAGCTGAGGAATCTGGCCTTTATTGCAACAGATAGATAAGATAACTGATTATATGCATCAGCATTTTCTACTACTACTACTGCTAGCTACTCTTCCAGGCAGATTTTTTTTGTTGTTGTTCTCCAACATACTAGGGCATTTCTAAACACTTCGAAACATGTCACTCCTTGTGCTTCCAATAGTCAACAATTTGAAGTGTATGTATGTAATTAATAGTGTCAGAAACAGGGAAAGACGTGGTTGATTTTTTTCTTCCTATGGAAATCAAAGCTTTAATATTTCATTTTAGAAAGAAGATGCCAGACCAAAGGAATGCCCTCTGCTTGTTGCCTTGATAGTCAAGAGACATGAATAATACTATTGATGTGCAAACACAAAGAGCTGGAGGCTTATAACTGTTTCTATGTGATTAAAAACCTGCAGGAGGTGCCAATAGGAGCAGGACGTTTATGATATAAGGGAGTATAAATGACAACTGACCTTTCCTGGAGTCATAAATGAGCCTGCAACAACTTTGGGGCTCAATTTCCCTGCAAATGGCTCTTTTGTCTTCCCACCCCACATGATTTCATCCTTTTGTATCCCTTGTTTCATAATACCGTGCCATAGTCAGAGTGTACATTCTAATCACTGAAATTTTTAGCATCCTTTGAGAAACCTTGCCTTTTCTTTTTACCAACAATCCTTCTGATGAAGAGGATGGTCTTCTTCTCCTACTCCTGCCTTTCCTTTCCCTATCAGTGCTGTGCAAGTGAGCATACTTAGGGCAAGCTCAGTCCCACCATCCCTCCCCCTCCTCTCAGAGTGTTCATGAACTTCAAAAGAGTCTGGAAGTGACAAACTTGGAAGCCTTGGATATTTGCATTTTGCTTGCGTGAGTTTTTTCTTCACTCCTCAGCACAGCCACTGAAGTAGCCCTGCTGGCATGTAGCAGAGCACTGGGTGTGAATCACTCAAGTGGCTCCTGAGCTGGCAGCAGCAGCCTGTTGTAGCCTGGGAGCATCCTAGATACCACTGGGTCTTCAATCACACATAATCACTAAAAGTTGCTGCCACAAGGCCAGGATGAAAGAAACCCCAAATAGATTATTTGGCTGCAATTTACAACACATAAATATAACTGTCCACTTTCTGAACTTAAGGAAAGTAAACTAGCACTTGTGTTCTCTGCAGAAAATAATCAACAAGTAATAATTCCATTAGAACGAAGTGCTGTTATAAAGCTGATGGTAGGACACAAAAACATCTCTTTATTTTTGCCTTTGACACTGTTTCATTTGTCCTTCCTCCTTTTGCTCTTCACAAATTGTGCAAAATGGTAATAGTAATGCTCATTGGTAAAGTATTTCAAGGATTAACAGTGCTGAGTATTGCCCTCATTTAATAAGGGGACAGGCGAGGATACGTCAGCTATGATACAGCACAGTAATTGTGCCACAGACACCTTTAAACTCCCCTGGCTTTAGTCTGCATTATACTCTTAACCTCAGAAATGTAGTGCAATGACTTTGGAGTCATCTAATCTCTATTTCATATAATTCCATTGCTTAGTGCATAAAAAACCGTATCAAATCAGAAATCCTGGTATAGGTGCCCTTCTGGAATAATTTAACCTTTCTCTCAGACAAATATATTAAAATGTCAGAAAAACTACCCTCATTCCTATGCCCTTAACCATGTCTCTTTTTTCTTCTTTTTTTTTTCTTGCTGTGATAAGGTTGACATCAAAAACATTCCACTTATAAGGCCCAATCTGAAGTGCTACATAGGTTATCTTGATAAAGCTGCTGGGTCACAGTTTTGGTCATTTCACTTGTTCCAAGAAGTGAAAGCCTCATAAATCTTCGGTGACATAATCACCATATTGCAGCATGTGATGGCCATGGGTTGGACCCCGCTTAATTGCCTTCGCTCTTCACCATTGGTTATTGTGGAGGAAGATAACGGATTTATTTTAAAAAATAAAGCAAAAATTCCCAAATTAAAACTTTTAAATTCCGTTCCTGCTAGACTGCAAAGGCAGCAATATTCCCTGAGATGAATAGCAGAAGACAGTGTAACAAATTAATACAAATGAAGTCATTCCTGAATGACTCCATCTGCTTTGGAAATGAGGCTCGGACTTTCCAAAATGTGGCCATGATCCAGATAATTAGGCCTGACTCCAAATGAAGCCACACAGGTAACTTATAGCTTCATTAACTCTCCTCGGGAAGGCAGGCATCCAAAAACTAACCTTAATAGAGCAGCATATGATCCATTGACAATCTGTTTGATATTAAAAAATGAACTTTGTTTTTATTATGTTACATGAGTATTAGGCCAATAACATATACACAGCAAAATGATAGGGATTGGATATGTTCTTGTATCTTGTGTTATATGCCAGTCACTATATACAGAGAACCGGGACCATAATTCTTTGTTTACAAAGTTTAATCAAAATATATTAATAATCTACAAAACCTAAGCAAGGCACACAAGGTGTCTGCAAGTATCTTTCCTCTGTAATCAACAGGAGGATTATTAGGTAATAACAAATGTTATTCATCTTCATAATGGCTAAATGACAGCCTGCTTAAAAATAACAAATGACTACTCTTCATCAACTATTACAGGGTGAATATGACCTTCACGTACTTTAAGCAAACAAGTCCTCTTTTCAAAGACTTCCCTAGCTCTTTAATTGATAATGATGAGATGCTTTATCTTTGCTGAGAAAAAAAAAAAAAAGCTCCAGTTACACCATTTATTTTAGGCTTGGAGGCATTTTATACAGTCCTCTCTGTCAGAAAAGATGTTGAGATATAATACCAATTTTTTCATCAATTATAAATTAACACATAATTAAAGTGGTTAGTGAGGTGCATAATGAACTCTTGTGAGATGTTTCCACTTAATGTTTATCAGTCTTCTGTGTGATTTTTTTTCTGTTGATGTGGTGCTGCTTTAATGCAACAGAACTGGAGAAAACTGGGCTGAAAGAAACCTCAAGAAGTTATCTCGTACTTCTGTCCATCTTGAGATAAGAACAGTGATGCCTCAGCCATCCCTGGCAGAACTCTGTTATTGCTTCTTGAAAACCTCTAGTGTTGACAATTCCTCCCCCAGGAAAAGCACTTCCAATCCTTGCTGCTAGAAAGATTTCCATAACATCTAACTTGAATCTCCTTTGTTGCTATTTAAGCTGAAGTATCTTGCAGAGTAGGCCATGGAATTTCCAGACTGCAGCTCTTCTATACATTTAATCTTGCATTCTAAACAAGTTTATTTGAGTCTGAAAAGAGCAAAGCATATGCAACAGCTTGCATACATCAGTAGTCAGACTGATGAAGATGGAAGCCTAAACAAGTTCTGCCTAATACAGTAAAAAGTCATTTCTTCCTAGCAGAATTTTCGTACAAAGACTTTTTTTTGGCGTTTTAATAGTTTTGTCAATTTAAGCTGCTCTGATCCCCGCAAATGATGACTTACAGAAATTCTGGCCTTTTACAAATACTGACAGCCGGAAAGGTATCTGTGCCTCCTGCTAAAGTAGTTATACCTTCTAGTAAGGTAAATTAGGGCACTCTTTTGTGAACTCTGTCTATAGATAAAGCAAAAAACAGAGTAACTACCATGCTTGCTTCTGCGATTTGAATGACGTTGCTACATTTGCCAAGTCACAGCCATGTTTGACTCATTTGCCATACAATTTACTCCCACAGGATCTGAGATGAGGTGAAATTAACAACTTTCTCCTACCTAGTTTCTCTCACAGTACGACGGGTGTTGCAAACAATATGTCATTTGCCAGATAAACTCAAATCAGAGAAAAAGTGATACTAACATTGGTGGAGATTTTTTACCAATCTTAGACAATCATCTGGAGTGAAGAACACTGTGCATTAGAAGGAACCTTTTAATCATGCTCCTTAGAAAGCAATCCAACATTAAAACAAGTGCAATATTGGCTTCGCTTAGTCTCACATTAATTATAACCAAGCATAATGCTCTGTGCTAAAATTTGTGTTGTTCATTTTAAGGGAAAACAGTGATCTGGATCATTCCAACTTGGTCTGGTTTACTCTAGTATCTGGCTTTTCCTGCAAATCAGTGTGTAATTATTTATCATTGACTTTTCTTTATTCAGGCACAAAAAATCAGGCATTGATTTTTTTTTCATGCTTATTGAATTATCTCCATGAAACAGTTGATAATTGAATAAATACTCTCACAAACAAAAGTAAATTGTATCTTTTTCATCTTCCTAGGCTACAAGTATGCCAAAATGCAAACCTGTGTTAGACATATGCATGTGCGCACACACACACATGCACACACACTCATTAATAGAATGTTACTTATAAATATATACATTATAAATTTACTCTGATCATCTCCCCTTTTGACAGATATGACAAAAACTAAGTGAATATCATTCATTAGATGTTATTAGTAACTTTCTGATTATCTAGTTCAAGATAACTAGGCATGGCAAGAGCTGGCAGATGGTTTGATGTTCTCAGACAACACATGGTCAGAAGCTAACTACTATTTGCTGTAAAAGGAACATACCAGTTGTGCCTTCAGCCTTAAAGAGATGATTTATTAAAGTTATCAGCATCACCTTCTATAATAACAGTACTTTCCTGTTTGTGCCATATTTGAGAAAATCAGGAGACTGAGGAAGAGCAAGGTGAATGGGAGTGTTATCTGAAGAGATTTTTCCCTTCTGGGCTTTCTTCTTCCAATTCACCTTCCTTCTCAGGAATATTTGCCATCAAACTACTTATGTTTGCTACATTTCTTGCTTGTGTCATGATTTTATGTCCATTTGTCTTCTATGTGAAATTACAGAATTATCAATGTGTTTTTAATGTGAAAGCTCTGACTTTCTTGTTAGAATGGTGAATTACAGAGTGGCAGGTAATCTTGAACAGGAACCTATTTTCCTAATCTTTCTCAAAGACAGAATTTCAGTCATTTGTTAAATAAACTTATAATAGTATAAACAATGCTGATCACCCCTCTGTGTATTATTTATTGGATTCAAGATGACTATAGGACAAAGACTGCAGCAATGTTAGTAACTACAGGGTCACAAGCTGAGGATTAGCATACCAGACAATATTTACTGATGTGTGCAGAAGGTACCATATTTTGAAGAGCCTCAACAGAGCCAGGGATTTGCATTCCTTGTGACCAGTCAGGCTCTGGAGCGTGTCCCCCCATATTTGCTGCTTCTAAGCCCAGCAAAAATGAGCTCTGTCTCAGGCAAGATGTCATTCAATGAAAGTCACTGGCAGAGTAAGCTAACATAGTGTTGATTAGCAACAGGAAGCTAGTATTAAGGTTAGAAAGGGCAAATAAAAGACTGCAACTCCATGGGCAGTGAGAACGTGGGGAGTCCCTGGTCTGCGTACGTGGGCAGGGGTGAGGTACTTTCCTTGGGGCTCCTTCCAGCAGGACGCAGATGGGTACGGGATGCCTGCACGACCTTGCCGCGGCTGCAGGCTGAGCAGTGATGTGCCCCATGTGCCTGGGCAGGGAAGTGGAGGGACAAGACAGCTTTGGGAAGCGAGGGAGTCTCAGCTTCACCCTCCAGTTCCCCAGGGAGGAGATATGCAGTGCTGAGAGAGGAGTGAGTGGCATGCTTTAATGCTGAAACACGGCAGGTGGGAGCCAGGAAGAACCAACGCTGTCTCTGTCTCTTTGAGACTCAAGTTTACTCCAGTTTGTTTCTGTTTTGCACAGTGCTGGTGACAGTCACACTTGAGTAATCAACAAACAAATAATTCTGCTCACTGATATTCCCCTCCAGTTTCCTGCACCAACATTTTCTGCTAGTGCTCTGCAGCCAGCTATGGAGGGACCAGTTTTCCTTCCAGAAAGGGCTGCATTTTTGGTCAAGGATGAAGTGTGTGTTGTAATTTGAAATCAATGGTGCACTAGGACATGGAGAAATGGCACTACATAAATCAATCAGCTATCAATATTATGCTTGTTGCTCAATAGCATAATTTTAAAATAAAGTTGTCTGTAGATGTTTACTTTTAGTGTCTAGTAATTGTTTAAAACAGAAGGTTGTAAGAGGGCTTCAGCTTTTCCAAGTTCAGCTGAGTACTTCTCAGCATGTTTTGTAAAGCTTATAGTGGTAGGCAAGGAAGTATTTGTTCCTTTGTTTTAGGAGCTGGCTTTCATTTGAGATTGTGTATTAGAGAATGCTGTGTTTTTCTGTATTGTAAGGCAGAAGGGTTCAAGTGATTTCCGTGCCTAGATGGCAAATCATATTTGGACCTGGTGAGAAAGAAAACATAGGTACAAGTACATCCAAGTCACAAGAATTTGAGTAAAGTCTGATGAGTATCTTCTATATGAAAAGCCATATGTATGCCATTATAATGCAAATATCATCATGGATTGCAGTTCTTAACAGAAGTACTTAAATGAGCATAGGAAGCTGATGAAAAGATTCCTAGTCTCATTGAACCAAATCTTGTTGATTACAGGTATTCTTGAATCAGGCCTTTAGGAGCATTTCTGAAATGAGCCCTAGAGAAACATGCCTGTCTATTGCTGATCTTCAGTCAACATTTACAAAAGACATAGATTTTATCCGCAGAGATACCTGGCATTTTAAAAAAGGAAGAATGCACAAGTCCTTACCCATACCAGTGCACATGATACAAACTGCAAGAGGCAGCATTTTGTTTATTAGCAACCTTATTGAAGCTAATCAACCCAAGAGAACTATCTTACGTAGAACCCATTTGAAGACAGATCTACTGAAAAGTATTTTTTAAATGACCAAAAAAGTATAACAATAAATTTGAAATGTACCTTTATTAATGTATGTTTTGAAGCAGATTTTTAAATGGACCTCAATTATGCAAGCACAGTAAGTCGCAGAAGCAAATGTCTGACTTCAATATCTGATTTGTCAAACACAGTTCTTGTTTGTTTCCACATATCAGATAGAAATCTATTATCCTTATTTATCATAGACTTATAGAATCATAGAATCAGTTTGGTTGAAAGAGACCCTCAAGATCACTGAGTCCAGCAATACTTAACTATGGTACTAAACCTTGTCCCTAAGAGCCTCATCTCTACATCTTTTAGATTCCTCCAGGGATGGTAACTCCACCACTTCCCTGGGCAGCCTGTTCCAGTGCTTTACAACCATTTCCATGAAGAAATGTTTCCTAATATCCCATCCCTGGTAGAACTTTAGGCCACTTAGTGTTACCACTTACTACGCAGGAGAACAGCCCAACCCCCTCCATGCTACAACCTCCTTTCAGGTAGGTGTAGACAGCGATCAGGTCTCCCCTCAGCCTCCTTTTCTCCAGGCTGAACAGCCCCAGTTCCCTCAGCTGCTCCTCATCAGACTTGTGCTCCAGACCCTTCACCAGCCTCGTCACCCTCCTCTGAACTCTCTCCAGCACCTCAATATCTTTCTTGTCATGAGAGGCCCAAAAGTGAACACAGGATTTGAGATGGAGCCTCACCAGCGCTGAGTTCCAGTCAAAGCTCCTCTGTTCAGCCAGGACGGTCTTCTTCCCTGCCGTCTTGCCTTCCAGCACATGGGGACAGCCTGCTTCTGCACCTCTAAGATTTCCTTCTTGAAGAGTGATCAGGCTTCCTGCTTCATGCTTACCATTTAAAGACCACTTGGAAAAAGAGGCTCATCTGCAAGTTTTCTCTACGTTTTCATGCCTTACAGTCTTTCCTGTGCCTTTCCATTGAATGGGGCCAGTTCAAGAAGCTGAAATCTAATGATCTGTAATAAAATCAGCCTCAAGAGGTAAAAGGGAAGGTAGAGATTATTGTTACATAAGCCCTTGCTGACTGGCAGTACAAAATCTCTCATAGATCTTTCACAAGCTTCCACACAGGTGGACTTTGGGGTGTTGTCTAAAGATTTATTTAAAAAAAAAAAAAAAAAAGTAATTTGTTCTGCCCATAACCTATGAATTTTCTAAGGGGAGGTTATTCACATTGCAGACAGTTCCTGCTCCAAGCTCTATGATCCCTATCTGTCTCTACCCAGCAGGCTGAATATGGAAGTGGTATTAGGCAGACTGAGTGCACTAACCTGCCTAAGTCATTACTAGCCTAAACATCTCTATCCTCCATGGCGATAACATCACTATCCTTTCTTTTATCTCTTGTTAATTCACTATATACCTCTGAAACCTCACTAACACTAAAATTTTCCGGGCTTTTGCTTTATCCAAGTTAACACATTCTGATTTTCTCTCCCACACTAGCCTGAAGAGGAAGAGTTACCTCAGATGCCTTCAGATGCCACAGAAAAAAACACCACATGCTGGACATTATTTGGGCAAATCAAAGAATGCTTCCTTGAGGGCAAAGATGAAACATTCCATTGTAACATCTGAATGAAACAACTTGCTTTTTTACACTAGAAAATAAACCCCATGATATTTAAATAATAGTTTACTTCAATCTAGCAGCAGAACAGTAACTTTGTGAGTCCATACTCAAGACCAAGTAGTACACAAAAGCAACGACTTAATACACTTTGTACTTCTCTTCCAAGGAAACAACACCATGAATCTTCTTCTCCCCTCCTTCCCCCAACCATTGCAAGGAGTGTTTTCTGATTTTGTGACCACAATGTGGCAGCCTCCTATGATCTTCCTCCATTAAATCCGGGATCTCTTCCCAATGTGTGGGAAATGTCGCACTAGAAAAACTGTACCGCTTCTGGCCGTACCCAGCCTGTTCAGCCATCAGCATGGAAGAGTAACTGTGAAAGAGCACTCGGAGCTTTCTCAGGGCTACTGGCAAGAACTGGAAGGAAGAATGTCTCGTATGTACATCACACATCTGGGCCATTCCTCACCTTTCAAAACAGGGCTTGGGCAAATGGCTTCTTCTGATTTCTTTCTCTTAATCATAGTTCAACCAGCCTTAATGAATATAGAGCTATGTATCGTTTAGAAGTATGCCTGTTTAATTGGCCTGTAAAATGTAAGATTTTTTTCTGGAGAGTAACCCAATAGAACCTAATTAAGATGCTCAAGTAAGATACACAGTCAGTAGAAGTTGTTCTCAGCTCAAGTGAGGCAAAGACCTTTGATTCTTGTAGCCAAAGGTCAGTTTTTGCTGATGGCTGTGCAGCCCTTTCTATACAGGAATGGGAAGACTCCTGGTAGGATAGGGCAGGTGGCCAAAGAGGATGTAAGGAGGAAGACCGTGACTATGTAAACTTCCAGTGAAGCCAATGAGGCAGCAGGCAGGGGCAAAGGTTTGTGCATATGGAGCTAATGCGTGCAACACTTTGCGCATCCCTCTAATGCAGGTCAGCACAGACTTCCACAATGGACCCAAGAGGCAGATAACATTGTTTTCTCATATCTTTTACAAGTTACATGGGAAAGAAAAGAACTGTAGGCAATATCTGATCTGTTCCATCATTATGTGCCACAGAATTTTGCCTCCTGTCTAGTCAGTGGTCTCATCACACAAGCTCAAGCCAAAACTTAACTAGTCCATTTGCATAAGAAAAAGACACCTCAGGGAACCTTGTATGAGATTCTGGAACATATCGCTTGCTGCTGTGGTATTTCTCATTAAAAAATTAAGAAGTTGGGCATTCAGGTACTTCGAAAAAACATGCTTTAAAATAAAACATTCTGAAAGTCAGTAATGGGCTGGGGAAAAAAAAAAGGCAAAGCTAATTAAATTAAATTGCAGCACTTTTTTTCTTGAAGTACTTGTTTAATATTAAATGAGTTATTTAAAAATAACTATGGACAACAAATGGATAAAAAAGATAGATCAGGTGGACTGAAAATTAAAAATGACACTTAAATATTCATAGAGTTTTTCCTCCAAGTGCTAGAGCAGATCAGAATCTTTTTACTGCAACATTTCCTGTAAGAAAACAGCATTTCATCAGAACAAAACAACCTCTGCAGGAATATGTCAATTATGACAAAATGAGGGGAGAGGGACAGTAAATGAATCCTTTTAGTGGTATCAAAACATTCTATTTTGAAGTATTTCTTAACATTATCAGCATAGTGTTTCTTTTAATTATAATAATTTTGTAGTCTGATTTAAAGTGAAGATTAGAATAAAACATCCAAGCACTATAAAATGGGTCTTTCCAGCCTTTCTGAAAGCATTTTTTAAATTTTATTTGATTTTGCTTCCTTTATCTTCAAATTGTCTTCAAACTTACATTTTGGAAAAATATGTTATAATTTATGAAAAAAAAAAGTCTCAGCTCCTAATTCTTAAAGGATTGAAGTTTTGAATTTCACGGGGCTTTTTAACATCTGCTCCTATCTTTTGCCCCATTATGTAGTTTAGATGGGTTCACACTTGTCTCAGGAGGTGACATAAAGCAGACCAAAGATGTTGTGTATTTTCCTCCCTTGAAAGATTCATCTTTCAAACTGAAACTTCTTCATTTAAGAGATTTCCTCCCCTTCTTTTCTCATTGATCCTCCATTCCTGCACCTTCCCTGCCTGCCTGTTGCAATCTAAATCAGAGCACAAAAGTAATTTGGGGATTTAATTGGAACACAAAAGTTTGGGGGTTGTTTGTTAGTTTTAAAACTATTTCTTTAATTAGTGGGTTTTTTAATGCAGAACATTTTGACAATTATGCTTTGTGATGTAACCATACAAAAGCTGTCAGTGGAAGCTGCCAGTCCCTGCAGAAGAGCCAGGGACCAGTGGTGGTGGGTTGGTGGGAGCGAAAGCAATGAGGAACAGAGACAACCCTTCTGCCAGCCTCAGTACTACAGAAAACATGCTGTAGACTTCTGCAAAGGTTCATGTCTGTCCACAAGGATGAGCCATGAAGTGACCAGGTCTTTACTTATTTTGACAAACTTGTTTAAAATGAGATAATCCCATTTGGTACACACAGGCATTCATGAAGTAATTGTATCTACTGTAGTGATTTATCTTTGCACTGAATGTAACAATGAAGTTGCTTAAGCTTCAAATGCTCCTGAGTGTAGTCTAAACTTCCAGTATTTCCAAGACACCTGTGTACACTGTTTATATATATAATATACCTCTATACTACACATGACATTAATATAATGGTTAAAAATTGTCAAGCTGTCTCATTTTACAGATGATTGAATAGACACCTGAGTGGGTTGGAATTTAGTATGAGGACTCTCATCTCAGAGGTCATGGGTTCAAATGTATTTGAAATCAATACTGAGATTTATTACCTTTGGGTGGCCTATGTAAAATGGATGGTGGGTCCAGGCTAATTTCTAGCTGACAGATGTCTGTGCCATCAAAAAAATCCCATCATTACATTTGGCATTCTTCACACAAGGCTCAATGTAGAAGCCATATACTGGGCACAGAGGTGGAATTTATCTCTTACAAAAGGATTATAGTTGGTCCTTCCCAAACAGAAATAAAACAGATTATTCAGGCAGTTTGAGGAATAGCAAAGTGGTCGTGTTTGCAGTTTGCTCCTTCCCGTGAATAAAAATAGGGCAGAATTTTCATGGTTTTGATCCAGCACCTTTTTGTAAGCCTCAAATTCACTTTTGTGGGGAAGAATATATAAAAGGTTTATTTGTGCTACCAAGTTGAGATTGTGTCAACATCTGCCTTACAAAGCCCACCAAGTCTTAAAAATTTAATTTGGGCTAAAAGTTGGCAGAGTCTTTCTCAGCCCTGAAGTATGTTTTAAACCACATTGAAAAATAAGTTAAAATACTCAAGGCTAAATAATAATACTAAAAAAGTCTTTTCATCTAAGTGTGGAATGCAAAGAGGAAATCAACTGTCAAATATTATACGGTTTAAAAAATATTCCCATGTCTGTGCATCAAATGAGGAAGCTTTGACAAGTCTTTCTGATTAAGTCTGAGGATACTTGAGAAGTTCTTCTTGCTTGAACTGTTGGGAATATGCTATCAGCAGGTCCTGGAGACAGACCACAGAGAGCTTAAAAAAAATGTGAGTGATAACATTTTGAAATCACTGCAGAACTTCACTGACATGAAGGAAAGATATGTAGATTTGGCATACTCCCAATGCGAAGATGAGCTGCATAGTCTTGTGCAGCTTGAAGGCATTAAATTTGCCTAGTGGGAAGACCAGTTAAAAGAGAATTACAGCAGTTTAAGCATGAACAATAAGAGTATGCTGCACATCAGCACTCTCAGTTCCCAGGCAGATATTGTGAACCTTAATTCTTGCTGCATTTCTCAACTGAAAAAGAAAGATAACTGATGATTTTAAGAAAAAAGAGTCTTCTTAGTTGTGCATAATAAAAACACAACATTTTTCTACATTCCGGTGCCCCCTTCATCCTTCAAAATATCACAAGCCTGAAAAGGGGTAGATCTTGGCACCAAAAAGCTTATCGGATAAATGCTTTTAAATGGGACGTAAAGGGCTGGATCCTAAGTCCACCACGGCTAACTCTAAGCTCCAGACCCTGTGATGCTTCTCATTTTCTGTGGCACTTTGCTGCCATGCCTTGATGCCAGAAGAGAGGAGCCTGATATGAACCATGCTGGGAAGGAAACCCAGGTGTGCAGAGGGCTGCTGCCTTCTCTAAGCTGGTCCCAGCGTAGACAACTAGGAATGTAGGAACCCGGAGCTTGATGTGGACAGCATCTCGCCTGCAGTTTAGGTTTTGCCAAGATCAAAAGCACATCAGGCACAAAATAGTTTTGAGCCATGTGACCCAGGAAAAAAAAAAATCCCACAAAAGCCATTAACAGTGAGAAAACTCCTTAATTATCACCATTAAATCTGCTTCTGTATCATGTGTATTTAAAGAGAAAAAAAAGCCCATACAAGGCACTTCAGGGAGAATGGCACATTTATAGCAAATGTATGGGATTAGCTAATATATTTTTTCCATCTCTGAATTTCATTGAGCTAGACTGTAGATAAAAATAACAATCTGGGAATATGGGGTGTTGGTGAGGAGAGTTTGTACAGAAATACAAATATTCCACTCACAGTTTCCAGAGATCATACGGCCTTAAATAACAACTGGTATCCCAAAATAAAAGATTTAAGTAAATGTCTGTAGTGGATCAAATAATCTTTAGACAAGCTACCTAAGTAGTCAGTAAAAACAAGAAGGGTACTTCATCCTGATTTAGCACCCAGCTCAAGAGCTACTTGTAGAGGACACTTTCATGGTGATTGTGCTGTGAAATGCACATGGTTGTGCTGGTGCCCGGTTTGTGAGAGCCAGTCTGGCCGGTCACTCAAAGAAGAGCTGGTGGGATAGAGAAACGATGACTCTCATCTCCCTAAACGAACCAAGGGTTTATAGAGATGGATAGCTTTTTTGTGTCACATAGTTAAGCCATATGTATGTATTTATATGTGTATTTGAATTACATGTTTGTATAATATAGATCTACATTTCATACTTTTATACATAGGGAGAAACATCTGGAAATCTCTGTACCGGGTGCAGGTCCCGGCAGCAGCAGCAGCAGGAGCTGCCGCGTCGTCCCCCGTGAGGAGCGGCCGGTTCCGCCCCGTGCCGGACGCAGCCGGTTCCAGCGGCCCCAGCGGCCCCAGCGCAGGGCACAGCTGAGCCCCTCAGCCACGGGCGGGCGCCTCAGGGAAAGCCGGGGGAAGATAGAATAACAAAATCACAGAATCACAGAATGTTAGGGATTGGAAGGGACCTCAAAAGATCATCTAGTCCAATCCCCCTGCCAGAGCAGGAACACCTAGGTGAGGTTACACAGGAAGGCGTCCAGGCGGGTTTTGAATGTCTCCAGAGAAGGAGAATCCACAACCTCCCTGGGCAGCCTGTTCCAGTGTTCTGTTACCCTCACTGAGAAGAAGTTTCTTCTCATATTTAAGTGGAACCTCCTGTGTGCCAGTTTGTATCCATTGCCCCTTGTCCTATCATTGGTTGTCACCGAGAAGAGCCTGGCTCCATCCTCATGACACTCACCCTTTACATATTTATAAACATTAATGAGGTCACCCCTCAGTCTCCTCTTCTCCAAGCTAAAGAGACCCAGCTCCCTCAGCCTTTCCTCATAAGGGAGATGCTCCACTCCCTTCATCATCTTTGTTGCCCTACGCTGGACTCTCTCCAGCAGTTCCCTGTCCTTCCTGAACTGAGGGGCCCAGAACTGGACACAATATTCCAGATGAGGTCTCACCAGGGTAGAGTAGAGGGGAAGGAGAACCTCTCTCGACCTACTAACCACCCCCCTTCTAATACACCTCAGGATGCCATTGGCCTTCTTGGCCACAAGGGCACAGTGCTGGCTCATGGTCATCCTGCTGTCCACCAGGACCCCCAGGTCCCTTTCCCCTACACTGCTCTCTAATAGATCATTCCCCAAGACAAATATGCTTCTCTGACAAGGTGGGGACTCTACCAGGAAGTACTTGTTAGATTTGCCATTTTATTTTTAGAAAATACAAGGATTTACAGCATCCAGCACTCTGGTTTTGCAGTATCCTGGTGTGCACACAGCTAAGGGGATGTATCTTTCTCCAATAGTTCTAGATTGTGAAGGAGCGAGTAGGTTCCATATGCCAGGTTCCTGCTCTCTTAAGACATCAGGGATAAAAACAGAATTAAAGTGTAATTGAGTCTTAGTCCTTTCTACTACACAGAATGCAGAGCTCTTTGAATTTATCTCCACCCAAGGGAAACTCCTTTTTTTTTTTTTTTTCTAAAAGGCTTGGTGTGATAAGTTGGCTAACTGCAGGACAGTAATATGCTTGCTAATATAGCACATCCTGTGTACCTACTGCTCACTATCATTTATAAGTTTTTCCTTAGGAAAAATCTGACTGCTCCTGAGAAACCTCTTAGCCTCAACTCTAAGTATTTCAGTTGACTAATTAAGTTGTTGTTTGTTTGGGTTTTTATAAAGGGTAGACATAGCAAGGTGTTTAGCTGTGTAGGTCAGGGTTAATCTGTTTCTTGCTCAGTTGAAGACAAGTTCTACAAAACAAATAAACAAAAAAACACCACCACCTCCAAAATCTGGAATGCTCACAGCCACAGCTCCATCTCACTTCTCTGAGAAACCTCCAGGAGGAACACTATCTTGTTACATTCATTATCTGCTCCTGCAGGTAATGAAGGGGAAAAATGAGGGAAACGCAATTCCAGAGAACAGCTCCCATCTTCCTTTCCTTTCCTGTCAGCTATAAAAAGAAATGTGAAGAAACAAAGTTCCTTCTGAAGGTGTTTCAGCTAAGCAGGATGAGTCCAGTAAGACTGAGCCAGGAACTCATAAACTCTTGCTGATATAATGAGCAAGCTAAATAGCAAAGGCTGGAGCCAAGCCTCCTGAAGCAGTTTGAGCATTAAGTGTGCTCTGAGAGCCCCATGGTTCCAGAAGTAAAAGGCAATCAAAATATATGTTGTGTTGAGTGGAAGAAGAGGAAAAGGCAAGAATTAGAATCCTGAGGTTTCCTGGAATTGTGGAAAACAAGGAGAAGAAAGTGAGATGGCTTTTGATTGTATCTACAAACAGCATCTGCAGGTGCATTGAGAAGAGAGGCATTCAAAAGGTAACTGGTTTTGACAGTGGCTAGTCCATAGGCATAACATTTTGTTCTGCTGAAAACAAGAATGCCTGGGCTGTTAGGAACAGATGCCAGAGTCTCTGGGGAATTACATGTATGCAAAGTGACAGTAAAGGAAAAACAACCCCCTGACTGATGTGAGTTGAGGACCCCAGGGGCACCACTGCTTTGCAAAAAGAGACTGTACCTACCCATGTCAGTAAATGCTGGCTGTGAATTGCCATGGTATCACCAGAGGTAGTGGTTATCTGCATTCGCCTAAAATAGTCAACCCAGACAGTAGTGTCACCTTCTCAGTCTCAGAGAGGAAAGGCTGAGGCTGCCTCAGGTCAGACAGCTCCCTCTGAGGGGTCTTCAGCTAGGCAATGAGCCCAGCAGGCTGAGACAGAGGGGACTTCCAGCACACAGATGTCAGAGTCATATAACGAGATTTACTGCCTCCCCAGGCAAGTGGCATTGAGGTTGGAGGGGAAGCCTGTGAGCTTGAGCAACAGTGCAGCATGCTGTCTGATCCCCTGGTGTAGGTGTTAATTCGTCTGCAATTGCATAGAGCTGGGTGTTAAAAGTATTATAGCTGGGCATTCTGACGGTAAGCACTTTTGTTCAAAGGAAAAAAAGCTGGGGAGAGTGCTCGGCTCCCAAAGCAGAGCTTGTGCAGAGTACTGGGGATCTGATGAAGTTATGCAGAACTGTTTTGTTCTGGCCACAGACCCAGGAGTTGGCTCTCTCAGAAGTCTTAAACCCTGAATGTCTATTGAGCATTTCACCCTGCTAGCAGGTGTTGGACCAGAGCTCCCCCGCCACCTCTGCAGAGCAGGGCAAGTGTACTAGGCAGCACTCAGGTGTTGGAGGGCCGTGATGAGTCCAGGGTTGGAGAGGAGAAAGGAAGAGTAGCATACAAACACATACATAAGAATATTCCAGACTGCCATTTGGGGACTGAAATGAAAAAAAAAGTGTGCAAATATACCTGACCATCAGATTCTAAAGATACTGAACATGAATCAGGAGCCAAAGGGAGATGAGTTACCTTGACTCAGAAGATACAAAGGCATTTGCAAATGGCAAAGGCCAAGAAACAGGACTCCAATAAAGCAGGTGCTATATAACAAGGCATATAATTTTAGACACCATCTCTCACCTATTTTCTTCAAACTTGCCCTTGGGTTACTGGATGCTGCACAAAAAGATTAAAAAGCTGTTTGGGGTTCCCAAAGGTAACTACCAGCAGTTTTGCCTGTTTGTTTGTTTCTGCCTTGTTTTATTTAACATAACTCACTGGCTGATTTTTAAAAATATGGTAGCAACCCTGGGATTCAGTCATGAAAAGGTCAAGATTAAGACCACCATGTCTGTGAAGTGAGTTAATAATGAGGAAGAGATGTAACAAAAGTGCAAATTCAGTGAAACAGAAGATTGAGAATATGACATTTTCAGTGAATAGAAAATCAGCTTAACATTGTGAGATTCAGACGGAAAAGGAGTAATTGAAAGTTTTGCCATTTAGATTAAAAAGTAAGGGTTTGAGCCATCAGCAGCCTAGCAGTCTGTTAGAAACCTTCCCTGTTCAGTATATCCAGGTAACTGCAATTACTACAGCTGCATTCTTTGTAACATAAAGTACTGGTCAGATATTGTCCTAAGCCAAGTTGATATACCCCTGAAGTAATTATACTGACACGCAAGAGCTAATCTGGAGTTAGTTCCAGCCCAGCTGATAGCAGAGTGTTGCACTTGCTTGTGTTTTCACCTGTTGGTGGGAATGGCAGGAGCATCTGCAAGGGGCAGCCTTCTGACCATGCAAGGTCCCAAATGTGGATGTGGAGACAATCAGTCCTGGTTTGTCTTCTGCTCAGCAGTGGCTTTAGATACAGGGATAAGATGCTAGTGTTATTAGCACTGCTGGAGCAATGATCTGATTCTGGTGTTGTGGGAGATATTGTGCAGGTTTCCTCTCTTATCCCCATCAAGGCTATGTTCAGTCTCACAATATCTCACTTCTGGAATATGATAGTGTCCACTAGTGGTTTATGTGATGCAGCCAGTAACTGTTTTTTGTGGCTCGCTTTCTCTTTTTCTCTCTCTCTTTCTCTCTCTCTCTCTTTCTTACTTTCTTTCATCATTGGAAAGTGAGGAAACATGTATTTGACTACTCTATTTTGTGCCTGTTTGGCTACATCTTTATATTACATGGATTGAAGAAGTCTGCCTCTCCAGAAAGGACCTGGAGTGCAGCTTGGTGTGCTTATATCAAGCTTACATGATACGCTTGACACAGTTTAGACTTTGCAGGAATTTATTGCTTGGTTAATGAGCTGTTGATCCGAAGGCTGTTGAAGTCAATATAAAGAACCCCACTGTCCCTGAATCAGGGCCTCATATTCCCCTTTATGCTCATGAAACAAGGGTCCTCCAGGATAACTGGATGTGCAAATCCAGAAGGGAAGGTTCTTTTTAGAGATTTCAATACAAATTTGAATAAACTAATTCAAGACAGAGTTGAACATTTGAGTAATAATGTGTTCTCTGATGAAAACAGGTGGAAAGGATATAATCCATATAGCATATAGCCTCTGCTGGACTCTAAATAGATGAATCCTAGAAAACCTATGTGTTGTAGTGGCCAGCTCAGTGAAAACATCTGCTAAGTGAAAAACCTCAGCCAAAAAGTAAGCACACAAGACTAGGGAAAAAAAAATAGAAAAAAATAAAATAAAATTTTAAAAGGCATAAACCTGAAACTGACTGCATTAAGAAAAGTCAGGTGAAAAACTTGAAAATACTTTATTGATATTGTAGATATTGGTAGCATGCCTTCACTCTCAGTATTATCTCTGGTTCTGGTGGTCTCCACCTCAGAAATTATCTGACCAAGTATGTCAGTTCCAATGTTGCTATAATAGTGACATGTTTTATTATACCTATCAAAGTTTATTTATGCCAGCGAACTCCAGAAGCTTCAGTTATTCTCTGCTGATGAGGTTTTACGCCAGTCAACAACAAGGCTCTAGCAACAGAAATAGATGGAAATGGGAATTTCTCCTTGATTTTTACAATGTCTGCCCCATGCACTGAGCTTTAAATCTTATCTTTACTCAGAACATTGTTTGAACGGCTGTTTGTGCTCCAGGGAATCACTAACAGCATTTTTATTTTCTCCTCTTTTTGCGCTATGTTTTTTTAAAGTTTTATTTCCTGCAGTCTATCAGCCAAATTCCAAATATTTAACAAGCTGGAATATTTCAGGCAGCTCTCCCCTATTTGGAAGTGTACGTTAGTGTATCTCATTTAGACAGAGGGTCACAGCCTGTCCTTCCAGCCTATGGAGCTGACGTGACCAGTGTTAGGGTCACAGCCTGTCCTTCCAGCCTATGGAGCTGACGTGACCAGTGTTAAGTCCCGACTTCTCTCTTCCTCATGAAGCACCTTGGCCTTGACCTTCTGAAACAAGCAGCAAGGTGCAGAGGTGCTCTGCCTTGCACCACATGGGCCCCATCTCCCCACTGTCCACACTACCTGACCACATCCCCTTCCAGAAGGTGCACATCTGGATCCCAGAGCTGAGTGTAGACACAGCCATATGAGACCTGTTCTAAAATTCACATGGGACTCTGTCTGTTGTTTTCAGCATTAAAATTAATCATTTAAGGCCTCATAATATGAATTCTTTGACTTTGGTAAGATTTATTTTGATTTCTTGTGTGGAAAAGCAGTTGGTCTCTAAGGTGCTTCTACATAAAGTGTTTTAGTTCAGATGAGGAATGATTTTTTTTAAGTAAATTTCTCAGTTGTCACCCTCACTCTGCTCTGTTTCATATTTGTATTGAAAACTTGCTAACTTATGGATGAAAATAAACCTAAAGATACAGTCTGAGTGCACACTGATATGCTTCAAACACTAATGGGCATTCAGTTCACAGGATCAAACTAGACCTAGACCAAAGTAAACCCTTCCAAAACGTGCACAGTGTTCATGTCAGATCCTCTATATCAGCTATTTTACTCTACAGACGCCTTCCTATCATGCAGCACTATTTGCTAATGTAGACCTAGTTTAAGAGGATATTAATGCAAAACTTTTCCAGGTCACATTAAACTGTCTCAGACAAGTGGCGTGTATTTGGCAACTGAAGGGCGTAATAATGTAGTTTGATAAATGCTCCGGAGTTATGTAAATTCTGGCATTTAATTTTCTGTTGCTTTACTTCAAAACAATCTGGATGTGGACAGTATCAACATAGTTGTAGCGATGTTTGTGAATACTACTAATAATATGAAAAACTTGCACCTTGAAACAAAGTATTTTGTTCAGAGCAGAAAACTCTGATTTAGGTTCTCCTGATCCATATTTTCATATAATCTTTAAAGAAATTCTCCCAAAAAATATTAATATGAAGGACTTCCCAGAAGGCTTTATCCTTCCCTCAGAAGTGTGCAACAAGACATCTCTGTGGCATCCCAAATGAACTCGTGGTCTTCATGAGAGCAGAGATGCCCACCATCTACTGCTTGCTTCAGGAGTAGAGACAGAGGCTTCGCCCGTCTGGAGCAAGCAGCTAAATCTCAACAGCTTTGACGAGAATCAACTGTGACATCTGCTGATGTCCTTGTCTCAGTTCTCCCACGTTTTCAGTCCTCTCAGTACCCAAACTCACGGGGAACTTTCCACGAGAGGAAGCACAATGTTCTTCCACAGGTCCCTGGGAACACTCTACCAGTGAAGTGATTCAGTCTTTCATACACTCGTATTATCTACTGAACTACATTCAGACCCCACAGACCTTCATGTTCACTAAAATCTGTGCTAAGAATGTAAGTTCTTGCATTCTTTGTTTTGCACTAGCCTGATACGGGTAACTGGTCAAAATATAGAGAAGCCTTCCTTTCAGTTGGTAGGCTTTTGAGTCCTTGATGTTTGGGATGAAATAAATTAAAACCATCACAGACAGGAAAGCTGGTGAGAGGCAATAGAAGGTTCATACTGTGGAAATGATGGAGTTCATAACAAGATAACCAGAAGAGAGGGGAAAGAACATAGTGAAACTGTGGAGATGGACAATGCATCTTAAGTTACACATGTTAACCCGTGAGCAACTCTTAGACCCATAGGACCTTCAAAATTGGAAGCTGCATTTATAGGTGACTTGCTTCCTCCTAGTCCTGTGATCCTCAGAATACCATGTATAAATGTGATGCGGAGGATGGCTGTGTCTCTGTTCCTATGTCTTGTTAGGCAGGTGAAAGAACCAGTAGAGAGACTTATTTACCCAGAACTTGAGCAGAAAATTCAGGAATGGAAGAATTTTTTTTCTTAGAATCATAGAGTAGTTTGGGTTAGAAGGGACCTTCAAAGTTCATCTAGTTCAATCCTTCTGCAATGAGAAGGGACATCTTCAACTAGATCAGGTTAAAAGTTCTTATTCCTATTCAGAGGTTAGAGAACTCAGTAGAGAAAGAGTCTCCTCCATATTAACTTCCTTCTGAGTTTCCACTGATAATATCGTGGCAGCCACCACAGCTACAAACAAAAGCAGAATTGCCCGGGGAATAAAGCTACCCTGAGAACATGGGAAAGGCTTTTATTCTCCAGTGTTCCTGGCAGTGTGGCTCTTTCCCATGGAAAGACTGAACAGCTGGGAGCACTGTTCACTGTAAGATGACCAAGGACAAATCCTCAGTCAAGGATGACTGAAATTGTTCTCCAAGTGAGGCACATTGCAAACTGCAGAGCATGAGAGCAGACTTTAGCGCATTCTTATGGTGCTTCTCTTGCCTATTCTTGCAACAAAACAGAAATTATCAGAGCTGTGTTAATTGCAGGAGCCTCAAAGCAAAACTAGATAATATTTCCCAAGGGAGAAAGGTGCCACCAAACCATGAATAATGTTTACTGCATGGGAATTTGGATATCCTTGCCTTTTGTATGTTCACACTAGCACATGAAAAAAAGACAGTGGACTACAGAAAGAAGGGAGATTCACTGATCATTAAGGAAAGTACAATAATACCAAATTTTTTCTGCCTTTTGCATGTTCTCTTCTCCTTATGATTTCCTCAGTCTTGTGAGCCCATTTTTTATTTGTGAAATAGGGAAACATTTCCTGCTAAGGGCGCTAAGGAAACATTGAGAGGTGCCTGTTAGATTTAAGAAGCAGGGGAAAAAAAAAAAACAAAACCAAACCCAACCAAATTAAAAACAACAATACAAAACAAACAACAACAACAACAACAAACCACACACATGATACCAGATACAATTATTTTGATAAGCTTTTGAAAATTACACTTTTATTAGCTGTGCAAAAGGGGAAAGGATATTTTGCAATGCCTGCTGAGGATCAGATCCTACAAATTAACATCTACCTGCAAATTGATCTATACAAAAGAATATTATAGTATGCCCCTTAAACTTTTAAAGGAAAGGAACAGGAACACTGCCAAGAAGCTCTAATTTCCAAAAATTTTTGAAGTGCAGAAGGAAAAAGGCTGATGTATACACTGGTGTGATTTATTTTTGTTTGTCATGAATAAAGGAAAGAAACTTTTCCAGTTTCAAAGTCAAATAAGTTTCTTATTAGAGTGTGCGTGTAGCAGACCAGGTGAAGAAGAAATTCCATGTTGCAGCTATGAAAAAGGTTGGATGTTTTAGCTATTTTTTAATGGAAGGCAACCTCATAAAAGGTACAAGCCACTTGGCCTAGTTGGCTCTTCATATGGCAGGAAGGCAGGCAGGAAAATAGGATGCCAGGAAGGAAGGAATGCAGGGAAGAAGGAAGGCAGTCAAGCAAGAATGAGTACAGGCAGGACAGAAGGAAGGGCAGGCAGGCAGGCAGGCAGGCAGGCAGGCAGGCAGGCAGGCAGGCAGGAAGGAAGGAAGGAAGGAAGGAAGGAAGGAAATAAAAATCTTACATTCACTTTGCCGTATTGTCAATTGCTTAAATTTGCTTCACATTCCTATGTCTTCACATTCACATGTAATATTTACCTGCTTAGCTGGATTTCATTTTCTGGTTTTAGTATCCTTAATAGACTTTATTATTGCAACAAAAGCAAGAACTGCCAATGTCACAGACTCCTGATGGCCATGAACTGACAGCTCAGTGAAATGCTGTTGTTAAGGAAATCAATTAAACCTGTAGTTAGGTTAAGTCCTGAGTAATCTGAGGCACAAAAGAACATGAGGAGTGAATAAGGGCTCCTCCTCTTACAGAGTGGTTCTTGTGCATTTGAACGGAAACATGGTTTTGATGTCTGTACCAGATCTGTTTGCAGCTGCAGGAATGAAAGTGCGTGAAGGACATTTTTATCTAGTGCATTCAGTCTGGCACCTTTCATCAAAACAGAACTCAAACACTCGTGTGTCAGCCAAAACAAACGTTTGGCTGTTAATGGAGCTGAAGTGAAAGTTTGAACATAGTGTACGATGAAAGATGAGCTTGAGGAAAGTCTAGAGAATACACTTCAGTGTGTAAATACTCCAGGCCCATGAGGCCCCTCAATTTTGCTCAATTCAAGGAAAAATGCAAAGACAAAGCCAAGCTTCTGGCAGCCTCCATCCCCATGTCTTCCTCCCTGCTTACCTCCAGTAGGTTTACTTAGGCAAATAGAGATGGCCAATATGCTGAAGAGAGTAGGCATGTCCTTTACTAGCCAGTGTGCTGTCATGTCTCGGAGCTCAGGCAAAAATCTGGAGTGCAATTTGCTGAATTTCCATTTTTGCTTCCAAAAACTGCCTGTTTGTAGTCTCCTTCCATTTCCTTCTCCATCAGCAACACCTTTCCCGCAGGCTGGCAGGCAAATGTGGTGCCAGGAAAGAAACACTGAAGCTCCCGGCAGCTCTTTAACACCTAGCTCTTTCTTCAGGAATGACTTCATTTTACACAGGTTTCAGGTAACAGATCTGGCAGAAAACAAGTGAAAGCTGAATAATTTATTCTGATTTGGCAAAATGTAAAGTATTTCTTGGATTAATTTAAGATAAAATAAAAATCTGTGCTCTACTCACCTCATGTAAGAGCCCCAACGCTCAGAATAAATGATAACATTTCAGCTGGTGCATCCATTTGAGAGTCTGAAGTCCTTAATCTTCAGTTCTTCTGGTTCTCTGATTGCCCCTTCTCTGATTCTTAATACCTCCTCCTGAGTTCAGTACCAGGAATTATCTGCAGTAATTCTGTTTCAATTACAGCCAATTGTCCAAAATCTGAGTTTCTGACATGCTTCATATAAAATTATTGTCAGACTGGTACATTAAGTCTTTGTCTGTGTACCTTTCCTTTAGAAGAAAAAAAAATACTCTTATTTGCAAATTCACAAATTATGCAAGTTTGTTCATGATTGACAAAGCAAATTAGAAGAAAAAAACTACATAATGTACAGCACTTATCTGTGAAGTATACTGCTGAATTTGTCAAAATGGGATAAAACTTTGGGGTGCTATCTGAATCATCAGCTAAGCTTGGATGATCAGATAGTGCCAACGATTATAAAACAAAACATCCCTCTCCACACCCACACACTGTTTTTCAGCTTCAGAATTCAAAGAAATGCTGATTTCTTTCTCCTGGGTGTGTCTCTGGTTCCTGTGGTCCAGATCAGGTATTTATCAGCTCCCAACTGGGTTAATAAAATTCTCAGTACCTAAAACAATTCATTAAGTCCAGCAGCCACAAAAGTCATCTTTCTGCTGCCTCCAGAGCCGGAACACTGTTTGGAAATATGCCAAAAATTTCTTTGCTAAGTAAAGTTTTTCTATTATAGTGACCATGGCAAGGATTGTCTGACATCAACAGGGACCTTCTTTATTGTAGGTTAATTTACAGGAGCAGTATTGAAAGAGCCCCAGTTATCTAAACAGTGGTCCAAAACCGTAAAACCAATAGTGAGTATCTACAGGCTAGAGTAAGGACACATGGATGTGAGAAGATATTTAATTCTCCCAAATGCGAGTCATCAGCGTACCATGGCATCCAGTTGCGTCTCCCTTTCTCCTGTTAAAAGGTGTATTAGGACATGAATGAGCTCACATCCCTTCCCGCTCTACTGAAGGAAAATTGTTGCATCCACGTAGCCTTGACTTGGAAATAGCATCAACTGGAAACCTGTTTTCTAAAGACTTCAGAACAAGACTTGTAGGCATGTGATCAGGCTGCGATCAGACAGCATAAAAAGATGCTGACTCCCTGCTAGATACTTCTGGTCTGCAGCAGATGTCCAAATCCCGCTTGCATTAGCTGGACGTGTGTCCTGCTCTCTGCAGGAGGCTGTAGCATTTGTAGCAGGGAAGGCAGGGAGCACGGCATGCACAGTGCATCAGCCAGCACAGGTCACGCTCCTGCATTATTAGCAGAAGTCAAAGAGAAAAACAGATTTGTACTAACATGCCAGTGTGTGAAGCGGGACAGCTGAGAAATGGGCACATTTTTGCTGCCACCTGCGATCTGCTGTCCAGGCAGCTCTCTGCACTCTCTTTGGTAGCAATAGCACTGTCAGACAAGAAGTGCAGAAAAAAGTCTCTGCAAAAGAAACTATAATAATTCTGAAAAATAGTCTGGTTGATTTTTTTTTCCTGTGGAGGAGGCAAGATTATGGACTACATCCTTCTGCATTGAAGCAATTTATAAATAGTATTATTTCTTAGAAATACATATGTCCTAGGATAAAAGGAATTACATTTTACATTGCAGTCTTTTGTGTATGTATATATATTTGTCTACTGTCTTTACTGCCTACTTTTACTGGTTTTCTTCTACACCATGGCTATTACTGATAGCATATAACCTTGCTATTTGGTACTGTGACCAAGGCACGTTTACTTCTGTATGTGTAATATGGCACAGCTCTAGGCATGTGTAGGAAGTCCAGTGAATCTGGGCAATTGTGGAGCTGCTGCACATGTGAAGATCAATTCTACACTGCTGGAGCCAACACAGTTCCCCCTCAGCCCCCCACTGTGCTATTGTTTCTAGAGCTATGCACACTGACAGGGAAATAGGAACATAAATGCCACGAAAGCAAAAATGAAGGGGCTGTGGGACCTGTGCTGTCTGAAAAAATGTAAGAGCCTTCAAGTTTCAAATGAAATGGAGTGACACAGTCTTGTAAAAAACTACCATTGGGGAGAGAGAGAAATATATTAGGATGCTTGTAGGTCATTGTTAATTAAAAAAGCATCTGATTATCATTAACAGAAATTGTCACTGAAGGAAATGGGCCCTTCATTGTGGGAGACAAACTGGCTGAGTTAGCTTAAATTGCCTGGAGTACATGTACCATGTGATGGAACTAGTGAAGAAATTGAAAGCAAATTATAAATTTGCATGTAGGTAACTAATTCAGAAAACAGGTACATTGATGTTGAACTTAAATGTGTTGTTGAATTGCAAGAGCCAGTATAGGTAGGGGTTGAGCTGAAGCTGTATGAGCAGCAAATTTACTGTAGCTGAAAAAAACATCCCTGCATCTCTAAAAGCTAACAAATGAAAAAGAGAAATGTAAAAAAAGTCAGAAACTCTTGATATTTAAAAGTATATCTCAAGAAAATAAAATCATAGCACCTAGATTTACTTGTATATCTCCACTTGGCAGACAGTTCTGTGCCAAACACTATTATAGTTTGATTTAGTAATTCTTTCCTACAGATCATTCCACCTACTTAGAATTTGACTTGGAGGTATTTGGTCATCTTCTGGCTCCAGAATTCATTCTGCTTTGCTCTTGAATTGCCAGTGGCTATACCAAGAATAGCCCTGTGACTGACACAGCCTCCAAAGCACTTGCAAAATGATATCATCTGTTAGAAACTCCACCCTTTGGAGAAATTTAGAAATAAAAACCTCTTTTGTTTTGTTTCCTTATTGTGTGGAAGAAAGAAACTTGAAAAGTCATCAAGGAGAAGGAAAAATATCAAGCAAGAAAAGCTGTAAACACTACTTCAATCTTTCACTTAGTTTCTGTCATACTCTCAATGTTTACAGTACTATAAAATTCGAGGAAATCTGTCTTGATATAAACTTTTTGCATAACTTCAAATTTCCTCTTGCTATGTCTACAGGGAGTTTATCAGTTGGAGTTTTTTGCTTCCTTTAGTAAGTTACTTTATTAAATAACATTATTGAGTACTGGGAATTTTCTTGTAGTCACTTCATTTTATCTAGTGTGAGTATTGCTACATAACTTACCAGCTACTAGACTGTTGACATTTGCCCACAGAGTACATAACATTAGAGGGTAGCACTGCAAAAATTGTAGTTTACACGTACTTGCCTGAAGCAATGTAATTCAGTGATTCCACAAAGTCAGTTTATGTCATCAGAAGACAAAAAGAGCTACCAAGACATATACACACAGAGATGTATGAGATAATCTCTAAGATAATATATGTTATTTGTAATATCATTTGCAGGTAGTAAACTTGTGGAAATCAACATCATTCTCTTGACTTTGTTGGAGCTAAAATCACTGACATTGAACCGCACATTTGTCCCATCTCACATAAACGTATTTCTCAGGGTACCAGATCCCTTTTCTAAAGCAGTGTATTTGGAAATCAGTTCCTGTGGAAAGTGCTGTATCATTAAACATTAATTAAATCATTTACATTATGATAAATTAGAGTTTAGTAAAGAGTGATGTCTCTTCTACAGATATTTTAAAAATAGATGTCTTTTTTCATTTAGAAATCGTTGGGTAGTTTTTAATCTTTTATCTTTTAATTTTCTTTCTTAATATTCTTTCATTTTCAAACAAACACAAATCTTACCTTCAAATGTGCAGCACTGTTTAGGACTGGGGACTATTTCAGCATTTTGGAAAGCATTTGAAAATGTCCAGACCTGTCTCCTCTTTATTGTTGCTAAAAATGTCTGCTGAATTTGAAAGTAGGTTGAGCTCTCTGGAAACTCTTTTTTGTATGATTTTTCAGTGAGGCTTTGACTACGACAACCAGTAAGGTGCTTCCTGAAAATGTTCTCTTTGGTCCTTTTGTATTTATCTCTAGCAGGCACCCTTCCTCTACAGAAGGTGACTGGGATCTTCTCTCCTCTCCAGCTCTTGGACCCAAAGGTGCTACCAAGGGCAAAACTCTCTGTGTCATGACAGTTCATCGTGGTTTGTTTAACTTAAAACTCTAAACTTGGAGTCTGTGCTAGGGAGGTTGTCAGACCTGGAAACTGAACTGTGTATGTCATTTCCAGCAAACAGACCGCAAGTGGAATTTGCCCTGAGAACATACTGTTTTTGACAGAATTTGCCTTGGTGTGGGTACAGTCCTAAGTAATACTAAAAAAAGCACCCAACTTGCAGGTTTGTTGACTAACAGTTACTATTTTGAACCCTTTGGACGTTAAGTGCAGGCTTCTCATATTAAAATTATTGCTTTGTAAAAAAAAAAAAATTCTGAGTGGGTAATACTCACATATCTGACCATTGTGACTTGTCTTTAAAAGAACTTGCTCTTCAAACTGTTCTCTCTACTCTCCTAAAAAACTCAAACCCTCCCAAGGTATCCTAAAATTATAAAGGTAGTCCCTATCTGGATTTAAATGAGGGCATTTTTTATTTTTCATTCCCCAATGCCTTGACCCCTGAGTTAAAGAAGAAAACTTATTTTGTTTTTGTTGCAGATATTCAATGATACTAAAGTACGAATGTATAAAAAAGGCTCAATTGTGTATACAGTCTTTGGGGAAAATGTTTGTTGACATCAACAAGATTTTTTGCTTGAGTAAGGTCCACAGGATTTGGTCTGATAGGTGTCTTGAGGTTTTCTGCCTGAATTGTGTTCTGACGACAGCTACAATGACAGCAGTAGCAGATCAGACTCTTTTTTTTTTTTTTGAAGCCTGTAAACACGCATGGGCATACTGGAAAGCCCACTTCGTACACTGAGCAGGTACATTTACATATGCAAAACAAACTTTCAATTGCCTTTAAGCATGTAAATTAGTCTCTTATGGGTCTGCTTGTGAACGCTTGCCTCAGAATTAGCAAACGTGCCCTCAACACAGATTTTTACTATATTCCAGAGAAAGTAATGTCTTCAAAGGAAAATAAAGAAGAGATTTTTTGTTGACTTTGTTCTTATTCTATCTATTCTAGGAAAACTGAGGACATATTTCATTTATGAAAAGCTACTTCAACCAGCTTAGCAATCAAGTTAGAGGCATCTCAACAGTAACATACTGCCTTTGTCATTTTTCGTACATTTCTATATTTTATGTACTGCACTGATATGGAGCTTTTCTTGGAGAGTTTTCTTTCAAATCACTAAATAGTTGAACAGACTGTCACTAGAAAAAGCTTTGGAACTTTTATGAGCATACTTTTACTGTAAATATTCATTTACAGTGGAGCTATTTCAGTACCAGATCTTAAGAACACAGTGCCATGAAGATTCTTAGCTACGATAATCTATAATTTGTGGGGTTTATTTAGTAAAACGCTCAGTCACAGATGGCAAATTTTAGTCAGAATTAATAAACATATAAGTATGTTGATTTGCAGTATTATTTTAACTTGTTTGCCTCTTCTGCGTATCCATAAAATCTTTGAAAACCTTAAGCTTTATCACTGTCTTTTAGAAAAAACATAATTATGGTGCAAAAATTATTTTTTCCTCACATTTCCAGCTAATATGCAAATAACTGTTTTTCTGCCTAACTTATCCCCCTCCTTGAAGACAGGAATAGCATGCCAGAAGACCACAAAGGTTACTGTGGTTAAATATGTCACTCCAGACCTTCACGTGCAGCTCTGGTCTGTCTTTGGGCTCTACATACGCCAACTAAGACTACGCTCTGGCATGGCGAATTTCGATCTATTGCCTGAACTGGGCTTTAGGGGGACACATGGATCTGTTCCTGGGGTGGCCTGACCCCACAGCCCTGCTCTCTGCAACGGGACTCAGCAGCTCTGCCTCCCTCTGCACCGTACCCATCCCTAAGCTAGCAGGGATGAACAAGCCCCTCCACGTCCCCATTCGGAGAAGTGAACTCACGGCCCAAGGCAATAACTGGGGCCTTTGGCTTCCGCTTTTCATTAGGCTTGAGTTGGTGACTGAAATTTATTAGCCTAAACTAGGCTGGGACTGATGAGATTTACAGTGATATATAGGAGAAATGCCGGGTTGGACAAAAGGGATGAAAAATTGAAATGATAAAGTCGTATTGGTAGCTTGTTGGGGTAATTGAAATGCCTTGTTATGTTGTATTGTGATGGGTTCAAATAAAATATAGGCGCAATTTGTCTAGATCGTGCCTTTGGCACACTACAAAATAGATTCCTCTCTTCCAGAGTTAAGGACATGTTCAATTGTTGCCTGTCAGTGGGACTTGTGAAGGAGTGAGATGAGACTAAAACTTCTCCTTATTGATGTAGTTGGCAGTTTGGCATTGTTCACACTGCTCTTCTTACAGCAGGTCGGTGAGCATTCTTCAGACCACCCAGGGGATTTCTGCAGAGGACTCCAATGCACCCATTTCTGTCCCCCAGTGATCTCCTGTGCTCTGTTCCCTGCTCAGAGAAAATTCACCAGTTCTGGTGCAGAGCTTTGCCCTCAGAGCCACCGCTCAGGCTCCAGGGGTACCAAGGGATGTCTGTGCCCTTCACCAAAGTGTATCCCCACTGTGAGACTATTTGCCCTTGGCTGGACAGGACTTGCAGGTGACTCTGTCCAGAAGATCCCTGAGATCTTTAGCTCTGGCCCTCAGCAGAGCCACAGTCCAGAAGCAATACGCATGAAAAACAGGGAAAGGGCACGGTTAGTGAGATCCCTCTAAACTGCAATGGAATTGCTTGGTGGTTACCATGTAGATTTCAAGAGGAAATAGTTGATGTGTTTCTCCAAAAATGAGGTGGATTCCTGACTCTCAAGCCAAGCACCCATTGAAAATCCTAAATCTTACGTGAGTCAGAACAAGAGACTGAGGACCCTGTCTGGCGTATCTTTCATTTATTCCTTATTTATCCCTAAAGTCCCCTTAGAAAATACAGACTCGAAGGCACTCTCTGCAACAGCAGTGATCTCAAGGAAGAGGCAAATATAAGGCTAACTCTTTTTGTTACCTGTGGAAGTAAGAAACAGGAGTGACAGGGTGTACCTACTGCAAGTCCAAGGGATGTAACTGCTTTCTAGCGAACTGCTTATAGCATGGCTTAATACCATGTGGCTGAAAATTGCTTTCCATAATCTTCCTCAACACTTGTAGGCTGTAATTTGATTACTCCAGGTGGTCAGGAGAAGATTTTGTCTAAGAGTATTCCCAATACAGTAGTGAAAATATGTCAGATGCTATTAATAATGCAGAGGAGTAACCAGGTTCCCAGATAGGTATTTTATAATTACATAACTAGCAGCATTGTAACAGTCACAGTGATCTAAGGCTGTAACAGAAGCTAAGTTTGCGAGGAGAAATAACATCTTTTATGAAGCCAGCTTGAGCACCTAGGGAAAAAAACAGATCACCTTTTGTTCTAACCAGGGCTTCCTGATCCGTCTTTCCATTCTAATCAGTTGGTCTAATAAAAAATATTACCTGTGTCTATAAAACTTGCCTTGCAAATATATGTGACTTGAATCAATAAATAGATCTTCTTTGCACAATACATAATCATATGATAATTCACTGCCAGAGAGTTTATGTCAGTAGTGACATGCAGGCTGCACACAAGAGCTTTTTAAAGATAACCATATTACATCTATTTTGAAAAATACTTTGTGTTTGAAAAAAAAAAAATTTATTCCTATGAATGGAACCTGTAATGTGTTTGTGCAATGGAATTCATCTTTCTCTGTCACTGTAGTATCTTTCTTTCTCCATAATGCCCTTCATTCTTTGCTTTGTGCTAAGGATATGTATTGACGTTGCAGAATCACTGTAGCAAGCTGTAAATGATGTATTCAAAGAAAAATCGCTGCCCAGTTCCCATAGAGAGAACATGAACAGTGCTGGGCAATCAGACTCATGCTGCATTTTTGTATTGTGACATCCAGTGCAATCAGGAAAAGCAGCCCAAGCGCAGACGTCACTGACTAAGTTCTGACAATAGAAGCCTGTTCCTTTTAATATTCATATAGAGAGATCTGAGGTATTTTTTCTTCTTCACCTTATTCCTTTCCCATTAGCCCCTGTCATCGTGCACAGTGAGAAGACAATCCTTCATTACCTACAGTTCTCTCACTGCAGACAAGGGCGTAGCTAGCAATTTGACATTTTCTTGTATACCAGCCAGCAAACCTGTGGTTTGTCCATAGTACACACACCATATCCTGTGGCTGATATACTACAGCAAATTATATACTTCTTTTGCCTAACTGGTGCAGTTATAGAGATTCAGAAGTGTTTTACTAAATGGCTGGAAAAGCAGAAGAGCTGCTCATCAGCATTCCATAAGAAAAGTTGTTGCAGAAAAATTTTTAAAAGTAAATAAAATTGTAATAATATGGTATTTTGCATTTGGAAATTCCATGTGCTGTATGATGAAAAATAAACAAACTGAAATGTTGCTGTCAGGGAGAGGCCAGGACGAGGCCACGCTGACTCCTACTCTTGGGATTCCCTGCTACTGCTGTGGAGTTTTAAAGCCTCAGTGTGAAGGAAAAGTTAATGCATCAGTCAGTGGAAGAAAAGGCAGTGTTTTCCTCAGTGGCTCCAGACAAATAGGGGTAGCAAATTACTCCCCTGAAGATACTGATAGAGTAAACCATGGTGATGGTCTTTTTACAAAAGGCAGAGATAGAAGTCCGTGTTCAATTCAGTGCCCTCCCTAAGAACAGCTCTTGAGAAAGAAGATGTTGAATCTTACATCTCTTCCAAGAGGCAATAGAATAAAACAAGACTAAAATGATAAACTGAGAATTAGGTTTAAGAAGAGGTGTAAGAAACAAAGGCTTTATTTTAAAGAGCAAGGGATAGTCCACAACAAGGCAATGCTGACAAGTGGCCAATAGGTTTGAATGTATGTTTGAATAAGGTTTTCTTTGACTAAGGTAAAAGAAAAGGTGACTAAGAAGAAAGCTTTGTTGGATTGGCCTTCTCTTACCCTACATTAAGCGGTGTAGAAGACAACTCACCATATTAAGTGACTGAGCAATGCAAAACAAGGAAAGAAGCGGAGCAAAGACACACAGTTCTGAGGGAGGAGACCTTTAAAAAGTCTGCCTGACAGCGGTAAGCTCAGGTAACCCCCTGAAAAGGATGAAGACTCAGGCCCTAGTGCTGAGCTAGGCCTGGGGACTCATCACTGGTTACCTGGAAGAAAGTGAGAATGAAGGCAAAAAGGCATGTGACTGAGAAGGTAGGTTCTTGGAGCCTCTTGAATGACAGGTGCCAAGGTACATCCACAGACGCATGTCTTTGCTTCTGCTGTGCTGTTGTTATTTTAAGTTCTTCACTGGATTTCACGTGCAAACACACTTTTTAAACAGACCGTGTAGCATTCAGAAGTTTCACCACTCTAGCATGTGGCATTTGGGGCTTTCTTGGGTACACATAGAGCTGCTATGCTTGCCTGTGGACATATCAACTTGAAAGCTATTCCTATTACTGGTTTAGTAACATTTTACAGAAGTGGATGTGATTTTTATGGCCGTACTTACTCCTTTCACCATTCTTGTTGTTATATATGCATTGTCTTTATATGTCACACCTTCGGCAATGTGCAGTTTTGTTTTATTGCTTTGAAAACTTTTCGGTTTTGGGTGATGGCCTCATTTTATCATTTGGGATATGGAATTCTTTTTAGTTAATATTAACCTTTTCCCTTTCTCAAATAGAACCTGTAGCACCCTTAAATTGTTGCAATTTGAAAAGCTATGATAATTATTGCACAATAAATACCAGTGCAGTTTAGGTCACGATTAACTGCAAAAGCAAATCAATGAATAGAGGAGCATCCCATATTTGAAAAAGCCATGAAGGTGCTACACAATCTACATTCCATCAATTCCTCTAACACTTCCTAGTGCAAACATCTGGTTCTAGTATTTGTAAAGAATGAGCGTTTCATGTTAGCCACCTGTAGAGTGATACCACAACACAGCTTGCATCTACAAAATCAAAAAATGTTTGTTTTGTTGAAAGAGTCATGAACAGACCTGGATAGAGTGAGGCAGCAGTATAAGACAGAAACATAAAAGCTGCTGTATGATATCAAATGACAACACAAAAGTGGAAAATAGTTGTTTTTCAGCTTTCCCCTCTCTTGTTCTTTCACCTCTGTCATTTAGGTAACTTGTAACTCATTCCTCATTTCAGTCCTGTGAGACAGAAAACTATATGAACACATAAGCAATATCTATACATAATGCTGCTTCTTCTAAGTTTTCCTCGTAGGAGAACAGTGTAAATAGCTTGCAGCGTAAAAATTCTCTTGTTCAAATAGTGATAGCAAAATGTTTCTTTCATCTCTTGGAAAGCCTCTAAATTTTAAAACTACTCAGCATGTTGCATTCTTTAGTATTTTTTACTCTTTTGCATGATTTAAGCATTATGTATAGTATGGTGGCAGGGAGAACATCAAGTATTGGAGAGAAAAGATTCAGTCCTTTCACATAAGGACATTTAATCACAACTGTGCTTAATAAAATCCTCTATATTCAAGAACTGATTTTTATGGTTCATGTAAAGCTTGAGAGTTAGGATCAGTTTATTTAAGATTGTAATTTTATTTTTTGTTTTTCAGGAAGAAGGTGAGATAGGTCTTCACCCACCTGTTCTGTACATATGTGCATTCTGCATGTGAATATCTGAAAATTTTCCTCATTTTTCCTCAAAAAGCCTGGTGGTTGAAAACATGCAATGTTGAGGCAGGCGAGTTAAAGGACACATTCTTTGCAATGTGCTCTCAACTCTGATTTCAGAGGCACAGGAGAGCACTCTTCAGATTGCATGATTCAGCCCTGTACTGGGTGGGGGAACATGAGACACTCAGTGAAAATCTAAGTTCCTCCTGTTTTACTGTATATCTTGTAACAGCTCTTAGAAAATATAAGTCACAGACACATAACTGAAATGTGTCCCTATGAAGGAAGACAACACATAAGGCAGAAATTAGATTATACAGCCACATCTGCTTTAGTAAACACAATGTTTGGATAATCCATTCAGTTGTACATGTGAAACTGAGGAGCTCGTGTATTCAATGTGTGGATTTTTGCCAATACTCTGATTCTGTATATCATAGAATTCTCTTGGGTTTTCTGTGTCATACATGAATGCTGCATTATGTACTGTACATTAATTCTAAATTATAACCTTAAGCGATTGACAGTATCTGCATTTTTTTCATGGTGCTGTGGTATATGCAATAATCAAAGAGCATCCACTGCAGCCACCATTCCATTAAAGTTATAATATGTATTTTATTCTATTTTTTTTCCCTTAGTGCAGTCCAACTTGGGGAATAAAACAAATTCACAGACTGCTCTCAACCTGAGATGCAAACTTTTCAAGTGGCTTCTGCTTAGCCTTTTAAATTATAATCAGAGTATACTAAGTATACTATATGGAAGCAGAGAAATGGAGATGTGTGTATATGCTGCAAGAAGTAAGTACTGTGAATAAAATCTTAGCCTGGAAAAAATTACACACTGACTCAAAAAACAGCTCAGTTCTAGTAAGAGGTCATTGCTCTTGTAATCAGACTCCCAGCGGTAATGGTGTACTGATAACTTTCCAGGATGTTATTACAAGTATTCTGTCCTATTATTGGGTAAAAGTGGTACTGAGGGGCATGTTTTGCCTTATCATTATCAGAAGCATACCAAGTCTCTGATGCTGACAAGTGATGCTGACGAGAGCCATTTCTGCCTCTTTGGACTGTTACGCTAAAAATGTTCAATCAGCCTGAGGAGTCCAAAATGAACATTCAATAGAGGAAACTGAGAGACCATCATATTGCTCCCCAACACATCAAAGTATTCATTTATCATAGCTGTAATTCATCATTTGTTTGGGGCACTTTGCCAGCTTACAAACTTCCAACAACTTCTCTCCAGAGATCTGACTGCCCTTTTTCTTTTGTAATGCTGGAATGACCATGCTGTGATCAATATGAAAAATGCAGGGCCAGAAAACTAGCCAGTGTGACCTTAGCTCTGCAAATAATCATTAGTGCAAATCTGAGGAGGAAAAAACCCAAATCTTGACTGTATTATCTGAATCTTCATCTCAAGATCTAATTGTTGAGGGACTGGCAGCATCCCAAGGAATTGATAATGAGATTTAGAGTCTCCTGCTGCCAGTCACTGCCTTGGCCACAGACTGCCAGGGCACAGCTCTGCTCTGAGCTTAGCGGAGTTGCTTGAGATTTACCAGTTTAACTGTGACGGGGAATGGGCTCTGTGCTGCCAGGGAAAAGAAGTTATTACTACAGGGAGCTATTACAGAGGTAATAACCTTCTCGTACCCAAGTGCACAAGTTTCCCTATCTCTTTCACATATACAGGTCATCAAAGTTGGTACAAGTTTGCCACCTTCCCACACTATACAGAAAGATGAAGGATGACACAGAGGCAGGTTAAGAAATATCTGCCCTCCTCGTTACGTCAGGTTGAGATTGAGGCAAATAGGGTAGGCAGAGAGGATGCCTTGTCCTGCTGCTGCCTTTGCTGCTGTTGTTCTGTGGGTAGGGAGTATTACAGCAAATCTGGCAGCTTTTATGAACACTGAAATGATCTTTAAAAGTGGATGTAAAACCCCTTTATTATTTGGTTGTTTTTCCAAAGTCTTACACAATCCCTCCAGGAAACTGTACTATTTACCCACATAAGAGTAGCTCTGACATTAGTCTCAGGATGTTTATTAACTAAAACTGAGCCTTCTGAAGAAATTCAGCTTTCATGTCCGTAGCCTTTTTGTTAAATAAAGCAATGCTTCGCCTCCCCAGTATTACTTTTCGGCTGCCTCAGCAGCCCATTTTCTCACAGCCCGCGTGGTGCGTTTTGAAATCCTCCCGAGATGTAAAAAGCCCTACAGAGGGGAGACACGGGGCTCCTTTTCCCACAGCCGGGAACCTGCGTGGGGCCCGGGGGCAGCAGCTGGTGGGGGGGTTTCCCCGGGAAGCGGGGCGGGAGAGCGGGGCGGAGGAGGGCGCAGCGCCCCGGCACCAATCGCTTCCCGCAGGTCCCCGCGGTAGCGTTAGACCCGCCGCGATATTCAGGGAGAGCGGAGCCGAGGGCAGCGGCGGCCACTTGCAGCGGGGGCAGCTCCGGGGAACGGGGCGGCCACGGGGCTCCCTCCTTGGCTTCCTCCCTCCTCTTGTTCCTCCCTCTCCACCCGCGCCCAGCCCGCCGCGCAGCCCCGCGCAGTGCCGCGCAGCGCCCCCCCCCTCCCTCAGCCCCCCTCCGCAGCCAGAGCCAGCAGCGAGCGGCAGCGCTGCGCGGCCCCTGCGGAAGGAGCGGCGGGGGGGCGCGGTGATGTGAGGGGCGCACCCGGCGGAGGAGGGAAGTCCCATCGCCGGGAAGGCAGCCGGGAGCTCCTCCGCACTGCAAGGTAACCCGTCCTAGCCTTCGTGGACTTTTTCTTCTGCTTTTCCACCCCCCGCCTCCTATTTTCCCACCTTTTTCTCTTCTCTTGTCTTTTTCTTGTTTTCTTTTTTTTTTTTCTATTTCCCCTTTCCTGATTTCTTATTTTCTTTATTCTCCTTCTTCTTCTCTCTCTTTTTTTTAAAAATTTTATTTGATATGTTCTTTTTTGGTTTTGCTTTTGGTTTTTTTTTGGTTGGTTGGTTTGGTTTTTTGTTTGATGGGGTTTTTTTGGTTCCTTCTTTTTTTTTTTTTTTTCCCCCTCTTTTTCTTTCCGCAGCCCCTTAGCTGCCCAGCCGCAATCAGAGGGCGAGGAAGAGGCGGTGAGGGATGGAGCGAGCCCACACCGGGTCGCTCTGGAGTTTGCCTGGGACAATCTTCCCCCGCTTCAGGTGCACTGCCGCGGCAGAGCTGCGCTCGACAGGGCAGGGCAGGGGGTGTCCCGGGGCCGCGCCGGCCAGGGCAGAGCAGGGTAGGGGGTGTCCCGGCGCCGCGGCTCGCCGTCGGTACCCGGGAGCCCGTCGGAGGGGCGGAGCGGGGCCAGAAGTAACCGCCTGGGGCACGGAGCGGCTCCCTCCGGGTGTCCCGGGGCGGAGACGGCGTGGAGCCGCCGCGGGGGGATTCTGCAGAAAGCGGAAAGCCTATAGAAAAAGATGTGTGGGAGCGGGGGGTGCTTCACAGCAGGAGCTGGAAACTACCTCCCCTCCCGTCTCCTCGCCTCGCCGGGGCTCCCGAAGAAGAAGCGCAACCACCCCCCCCTCCGCCTCCTTCCACCTCGGGGGGTCCGGGGGCTCCGGTGCTCGGCGGGCGCTGCGGGAGCGGCGCGAAGGGGATGCGGGGGGGACACAAATGGTAAAAGATACGGAAGGAAGAGACCTAGTGGCTGGGACATAAATCAGGCAGAATATATGGGGAGTTGATGAGAATAGGTCTTTTCACCCTTAAAAAAAAAATAGCCACTTTGGAAGAGAAAAAGGAGGCTGATTATTGGCATCCAGCTCTGAAACCCAGGCAGCTGATGCTGAGGGGAGCCAAAGGGAGCAGTTCTTCTTGGTTTAAAAACAGCAAGACAGTCTCTGCCAAAGATTGCTGTAAACACTGAATAAAGATTTCATTGTGGCTTGGTGTGACTGGAATAATTAGGCAGTTAATTGTTCATTCTGATCTTAAAGTTCAGTAATCAGTAGAGCACAGTAGGAAAAGATACGGGGGAAAGGGAGGAAAAATAGCAATGGGGAAATGTATTACTTTTTCTTCTGCAGGTTTTCCTTTTTTCTTTTTTTTTCTTTTTTTTTTTTTTCTGGTGAGATTGGGAGCACGTGGGTCCCTGTCTATTTAGACAGAGAACACCTTTGTAAAGCTGGAGTGTAATTGTGCTTTTGCTGCCACTGTGTCAACATCATTTCAGGCTGGACAAAATCAAATTATGAGACTTAAAGAAATCTTATTTTATTGAAATGAAATCTGAAGATGCCTGGAGAATGAACATTTTGGCTAGATTAACTAATACCAATTAATGCATTTTACTTATGTGTGCACTTTATTGCCAACTCAGCAGAGATGGAAGCTAATGGTGCCAGGTTTTGTGCTGCTCTAAGACATTTTTCAAGCAGGCACACAAGGTTTTAATGGTAAACTGTCTTGAGTTTTTAACGCTGTGATTGTGTTCCTGTTCAACTGGAGTTCCTTGCAGTGGTGACTCTTTCATGATAATCTAGTGAAATGATCTCTCGTTACACTGTGTTAGCTATTCCCTGTGACACAGCAGGAAAATACAACCTGTGTATATTTGTACTGGAGGTGGTTATGAGTTGTTGAGCAAGATGCACTTACAAGCAATAGAATATGACTTACTGATATTAACTGGAAGATGGCACCATAGGCAAAAAATGTTTGTCTTTCATATATAGCATGTTTTTCCATATATATACATTTGTGATAAAGAGCATAATAGTGGATTAATTTTCAGAAAAGATGGAAGAATGTTATGTTTAAAACAAAGAAAACTTACGAAGAAGTCCATAGTCATTTGGGCAAAGTAAAATAATTATTCAAAGTCTAATTGTAAAGGAAACAGGCTCATCCTCCGTATAACTTCCTTGACTTTAGAGTAGTTATATGAAAGATTCATTAGGATTGGAGACATCCATGTAGCCTACTCATCCATAACAAATAAATAAATAATTGTGCTGGAATTGGTCGAGGTTTAGAAAGAAATTCAGAAAAGCATAATTTTTTTGTCTCTGCACATGCAGAAAGCTAAGAGCTACCAGTTACAGAAAATAAGGGGGGGAGGGGAGTTTTCATTCAACGCTGAAAGTAAAGCAATTTGTTATATTTTATTGAAGCTGAGTTTGTTGAATACTTTGACCTGCATTTTGTGAGATTTTTGTGGGGAGACAAGTGGAGAAAACACGAGGCATGTTGTCTGTCTAACAGTGTAAAACTAATATAAAACACAGCAGTCTTTGCTCAGGTCACAGAGTTTAGAAGAGCAAGGACAGAATGGTGACTCCAGAGCTTTGTCCAAACTGATGGTAAAAAAACCCCAACTTGTAACAACTGAATATGTAAGGGCCAACATTAAGATATGCTTTACAAGCATTTTTTTAAGCTGTTGAATGTGTTTTGTCCTACCAGTGATACTCAGTATTCCATCTATGAAGAGCGTTCCTGATTTAATGGCAAGCTGTATTGAAAGGATGTCTTCAAAGCATTTTACTTACTAGTTCAGCCTAGCGGGGGGTGTTGCTAACTTCAGTTGCACCTATTTAGTCCGAGAAACCTAAGGATGTTCTACTCTTCTTACAGAAATCCAAAAATTGTACTGATCAAATGATCACATAAGAGACACTGCTTAAGTTTCTGTTTTGTGATGTTCTGACAGAGAATGTTTGTAAAAATCTACATACTGTACCCCTTACACGAATACCACATTAAACTCTAGAAGATTTTGAGGTAAGACTGAGGTGATTTTTCCTCCATTTTCAAATACAAATTTCCTAAGTGACTCCTCGTCAAATTGTAGCTAACTCCTGAATACTATCTTATACCTAAGAGTTGTTTGAAATGCATGGTACATCTTCATAATAAAATTGCATTGTCACAGACATAATTGTTATTCATAACAAGTAGTCTCACAAACAGATTCCGTCCCTGTAAGTATTGAGTCTCAATCAGGCCAATTATGACTAAATTACAGCATGTTCTCTGCTGTATCAACTAATTAAAGGGTAATTAATAAAATGATAATTTCATTCCATGGCAATGTCTACATCTGGTTGTCATAGCAGAGATTGGCTGACATATGCTTAAATGGTCACATTCTACATTGTATGAATGCAATGTTTGCCCAGAACACCTGACAAGCCAGAGAAATTTTAACCCTTAAGACATGAATTTCAAGAATCTGTGTCAATGTGCTATTAGACTGGTTTGCTCATTCTTTCCATCCAGTCTCCTTACGCATTTGAGAAAATTTAGTTCTCTAAGTTAATTTAAGTAATTCTCTTGAGGTGGGGGAAGAGTGGGAAGAGGACTTGGGATATTAGATTGGAAATGAAAGATAAAATAGTACTGACTCGTCACCATGGGAAATAAAATAGGTTGGTCTAAATTTCTGAGAGGAGACTCTCCATTGGTTCTCTTATTACTGGGAGCTTTCCCTTTAAGGAAAAAGAGGCTGTAATTAGCATGAAGACAAAATTATCTTTTTTTCCTAGATACAATTGTATGCCACGATTAAGACTGAGGTGGTGGTCACAACATGGAAAAATTTGCATTGCAGCCTTCCCACACTGTACCTGTCACATGTAGATAAAACAAAAGTTAGCTTCTCAAGGACAGTAACTGTAAAATTCACACATGTTAAAGAAATGAAACAATCTTTTATCAAGTCAACAGATGATATGAATAAACAATTCTATTGTAGATACCTGATGTATGCATATACCCCAAAGTATCAGTGATTGAAATTTTCAGAGCAGCCCATACGTATTATTTTATACATAACTTAAGGGAATATGTCTTAAGCCCCAATATTGACTTGAAAAATTTCAACTACTGCTGTTTCAAAGTGTACAAAAGAGTGTATCTGTCCTTTGAAAGCATAAACTGTAAGTAGTGGTACTTTAACATGGGTTAAATGACACTTTCTTATCTGTACTGGGTCAAATTGAATCCCTCATAAAACAGAACGAGAAATGAAGTAGCAGGCTTAATGATTTCCTTCTCTTCAGGAAAAAAAAAAAAAAGGCATGAAAAGAGGAAAATATAATAGCTAGTACTTTTTCACAAATAGAGCAAAGTAAAAAGGATGCAGTAAACTGCAGGAAGACATGAAAAGTCTGTCTTTTCCCATGCAAACCATCCTCAATGAACAGTTCCCCCAGTGAGCAGTCAGGGTTGCTCATCACCTCGCGTGGTCAGGTGCAGAGCGTGGCCAGAGATGCTTATAAAGCGCTGTTTGTCTGTCTCTCTGAGAGCCCGACTCCTGCTTCTTGAGAATTTCCAAGCGCATGGATCCATCTCATTTTCATTCTACTCGTGTAACTCATTAACACCTGGAAAATCTTTTATAGCATTTAACTGCATCAGATGCACTGTCCGGCACATGTTTTCTTAATAGGGCTTTCACTGTGGTATTGTCAAAGAGCCCTTATGTCACAGCTGGGAACATGAATCTGTCATGTCAGTACTGTACCTTGTTTTAGACAGTAATAGTGTATGAGTGTGTTTTATGGAGGAGCCGAACATGCCCATATACTGCATTAGCAGGGAAGAATGTGAAGCTTGTTCTCCTAAATAAAGATTCAGGCTGGTGGTGGTAGAGTACTTTGTACCATTTAAACACTGCTGCCTCTAAGGCATTGCACTTAAGGAAAGGGAAGTCTGAGGCAAGCAAGACACGTCTTAGTGTTTTAGTAGTGTAATGCTGCTGGTTAACGATATGTCATCATTTACATTTCATTGGGAAAAAATTGCCAGAGGTTTCTAATTCAGCAGAAACAACTTAACTAGAAGTTGAAACGAAAGTCCTTACCCTGGGAATATTTTTTTTAAAACAAGTTTGATTTAAATACATTTGCCAATATAAGATGAAGGGGAAGAGAAGTAAATGCTTCCTATTTCCATATGCTTTTTGTGTCCATTAAATCACTGTAAACCCCAGTTTTAAATAGATTACTTTGTAGCTCTGTAATCAGAATGCCTTGGGTAATTAAAAAAGGCTAGAACTGTGAAAACTGACGGCAACGCGGGTATGAGACCTACTTTTTCACAGGAATTTTTAACATAGTTACATACATTTCATCTGAAAGCTAAACACTTAAAATTCACGAGGTATGATGCTACTAAGCATGTCATGATGGTACTCCAAAAGACAGAGCCCACTTTTGAAAAGTGTTTGCAGACTTCAGAAACTGTAATTGTTGTGAAGGAGTTCACTCAGGTCCTCATTTAAAGAATGAATGGGTGAAAGGAGCATTTCATGCAGTCACAGGAGGTTCCAATTTTTGAACTACTTGTTTTGCTTTGAAAAGCGTAAGTGCAGTTCATATACTAAGAAACGAATGAAAGGGATTTTAGATACTTAAGGTGAAGTTATACTGTCAAATGCATTCTGTATGTTTAGAATGTTTGTCCCTGTTGTTTTTGTAACAGCTTTTCAAAAGCCTGAGCATGCAGGAATTGATACCCCAAACCATCAGCAGTTCAAGCTTGAGCTGGAATCAGGGAAACACTGAGGTGTTCAGGTTAGAGGACTGCCTTCTGAATGTCTCTCTTGATTTTCTCCTTTTTTGCCATTTGTGTCGTCTCCTGTTCTTTCTAACAGTGACAGCATTGAGATGCTTTCATGGGCCCATGCTGTTAGTTTACATCCATGTCCTCAACAAAGAGGGAAGGAATAGGGCTAGTTAGGGCTGCCATAAGGACCCTGGGGAGAACATGTGGATTTCTTTCTCAGTAGGGCCTTTCTGTAAGTTATTTCACTTTTTTTCAGAAGGACTGAAGCCCTTCAGGCTTCTGCATAGATAACCAATAGAGCAAGCACTCACCAAACCGTGTAGGGTTTGCCCTGCTGAACTATGCAGCACCCAACAATGTAGCCCAAGAGGTGCTAATGGTTTTCAGGTTAAGCCCACACTGGGGTTTAATTCTTCTACATGATTCCTTTTAGCCTACTGCAGAAGCAGATCAAACGTAAAAAATGAGTCTATGTAATTGTGGTGGATTGACCCTGGCTGGACACCAGGTGCCCACCACAGCTGCTCTCACTCCTCCTGCTCAGCTGGACAGAGGAGAGAAAATATAACGAAGGCTTGTGGGTTGAGAGAAGGACAGGGAGATCACTCAGCAATTGCTATCAATGGCAAAAGAGACTCGACTTGGGAAAATTACTTTAATTTATTACTAATCAAAACCAGAGTTGGATAAGAAAATAAAAACTAAATCTTAAAACAGCTTCCCCATGCCCCTCCTTTCCTCCCAGGCTTAACTTTATTCCCTAGTTCTCTACCTCCTCCCAATCAGCGGCACAGGAGGATGGGGAATGGGAGTTGCATTCATTCATCACACGTTGTCTCTGCCACTCCTTCCTTCTCAGGGGAAGGACTCCTCACACTCCTCCCCAGCTCCAGCATGGGGTCCCTCCCACAGGATACAGTCCTCCACGAACTTCTCCAGTGCGAGTCCTTCCCACAGGCTGCAGTTCTTCATGAACTGCTTCAGCGTGGGTCACTACCACAGGGTGCAGTCCTCAGGAATGGACTGCTCCAGTGTGGGTCTCCCATGAGGTCACAAGTCCTGCCAGCAAACTTGCTCCAGCACGGGCTCCTCTCTCCACGGGTCCACTGGTCCTGCCAGGAGCCTGCTCCAGCATGGGTTTCCCAGGGGGTCACAGCCTTCTTTGGGTGCATCCACCTGCTCTGGCATGGTGTCCTCCACAAGCTGCAGGTGGATATCTGCTCCTCCATGGGCTGTAGGTGGACAGCCAGCCTCACCATGGGCTGCAGGTGAATCTCTCTTTTGGCACCTGGAGCACTTCTTGCTCCTCCTTGACTGAGCTTGGTGTCTGCAGAATTGTTTCTCTCACATACTCTCACTCCTCTCCCCAGCTTCAGTTTTCTGTTGTGCAGGAGTTTTTTTCTGCTTCTTGAATATGTTGTCAGAGAGATGCTACCACCATTGCTGATGGGCTCAGCTTTGGCCAGGGTTGGGTCTGTCTTGGAGCTATCTGGCATTGACTCTATCAGACATGGGGGAAGCTTCTAACATCTTCTCACAGAAACCACTGCTGTAGCTACCAAAACTTTGCTGTGCAAACCCAACACGGTAATTAACCTTTCTAGATGCCCAGGTATTGTGAGACACAATTAAGCACCCTTGCAGTATGTAATTTAATTACAGCAACGCAAGTGAAGGATTGCGTGAAAGGCTGAACTATAAACTTCCTTGCTTGTTTGAGTTTAATATAGAATTGCAATAATGATGTAACATGAATTAAAATAGCAGTAGTCAGTTGCTAGTTGGCAAATCTCTTAAGAATGATATAGGTACCTCACTAGATTATAGTATATGGAGTGCCTTCTGTGCATTTAGCCCATTGCTGAAATTAGTCTATTTTTTTAATTTTAAGGTACTTTTGAAGAGGAGGGAAGTGTTTTAACAGGTGAAGTTCTTCTGACTCTCAGCGAGTATCAGAAGACTGACTTCTGTAAAGGGGAGCTCCCTAAATGAAAAGAAGCATTTACCTGCAAAACAAATTTGGAGTTCTGCCCCAAGCGTCCTCCAATCCACACATAATCTGGAGGTCGTTAACCATTCAAGTGCATATTATGTATTGCTTGACCTTCGGTATAATATATTAAGACTTCCCAGCAAAAGTATGTTGTTAAGGAACAGAGTGAAGAAATAAGAAGGAAATAATGTGTGTGCGAGGCAGATGCGTGCCTCCCCAGAAGAGGAAGTTCGGGAAGAGTATATATCAGTGGTGCATGAGCATTTTAGTTGGACACTCAGTTTCTTTCAGTGTCAGAGGAGAGTTGCACAAACCAACTAACTGCTGTATCTCCTGAGAGGAAGCACTGCCCTTGCCTGTTTGGTTCATGCTTCCCATATGGATTTGCTGTAGTCTTATGTCTCTTTCAGAAAGTGAGATGGAGATGGGCAGGTACCATGCAAACAACTAGGGGTGCCAGCTCCTCATGAACATCTCTCTCTAAGGCAAGGGGGAGTGAGCATAGAGTGGTAAATTAATTCTGATAGGAAACCTAAATGTCCTCTTTTCTGGGCACTCCATGGACACCCCATGGAGATCTTGTCAAATGACTAGTGCACATCCTTGGTAATGATGGGGGAAGAGTTCCTGGGCCTATTGGAAAGGCAGCAGTCAACTATTGACATTATCAGACTAGTGCCTGTGGCCCACAGCCCTGCACACCTTACATCCCTGTGACCCTTCTCAGGTGGAAGGGCCACGAGGAGCACAGACATTGTCCTGGTAGAACAAGCTCCATGCTAAGCACTTGTAGTGGGGGAGGCGCATAGGCATGATGTTGTAAGGAAGAGCTGAAATCAGCTTTCAAGCAGATGACAAGCGAGGATCTGTCAAACCAGCCTTCAAGAGGACAGAGAGCATGTTCAGAGAAAACTATGATAATAGCAACAAAACCTTGCGGAGACTGAACAGAGGAAGAAGCTGCAGGAGGGCAGGAAAACAGAGGATTTGTATAGTGAGGCAGAGAGAAAGAAATGACAAATGTCTTCATAAAATAACAGAGACAAAAAGAAGACAGATCTGATTGGTAGCAGGTATAGAATTTTGGTCTGACCTGGAGAGGGACTAATACAAAAAGAAGACAAATAACTGTTTCACAGGCTTGTGAATGAGCATAGCAGAAGGAGGAGCAATTTGTGGTAACAGGTAGAGATTGGCATAACAGCATCTGGATTCCGCAGGAAGTTTCTGGGGTGAGTACAGGGTATTGGAGGAGTTTTGTAAAAAAATCAGATTCCTAGATTTGCCTGTGGAGTTTCAGGTTCTGGCTCATCAATATGCCAAGAGAAAAGTGTCTGTCAGCAATGTGTTGTAGATATTAGGGTTACATACATAATAGACCCATTATATAGAAATGCTGTACTGAATCATGGCTAAACCTTTTTCTTGAGTAATATAGTCTTTGGAGAGGTTAATCCTCATTAGGGTGAGTTCAGGGGAATTGCTAAGGGTGCTGTGTTAAATACACTGTGGTTGAGGATCCACTGCTTTAGGTGGGCTAGTTGTGTTGACTCGTGCTCATGATACATCTCAACATAAAGTTGAGGACTAAGGAACTGGATGTTAGATTCAAATGTGTAGAAGAGATAATGAGAAAAAAAAAAAAAAAGGAAAAAAGAAAAGCTGCAGCTCAACAGTGAGTCGTCAGTCTCTGTGTGTGTTTTCCTTGTCTTTTTGCCCTATATATACCTTCAAGTGCTCTCTTGCTTGCTGTCGTGCTGCTCTGGGGCAATGGAAGGAGCTCCCATCAAGACTCATTTGTGTTATGACTGCTAAATACATGACTTAGTGAGGCAATGAATGAACCATGGCTAACAGTAGTGATACCCAGTATAGCTATTAACTGTTCCGTACTATTTGCTGTCTCCATCCCATTCATTTGTTTCTTGCATTTGGGAGAAGGCACTCCATTGCATTAGCTTTGTAATCCCTTACTGGATTGTATAGGTGTTTGTGCAGAATAAACATATACATTGATGCGTGGCAGGTGGTGTTTATTTTTTACTACAAATTCCTAGCCTTGAAAAATGCATTTTGGTTAAAATCTGTTGCCACTTTAATCCCATTGCCCATCAACCCTTCAACTGCCAGGTCTTTGTTCTGTTGAAACATCAATAATTACAGTATCAAAAATAACTTATAGGGTGTTCTGGTTTTTTTCTTCTTCATGTGTCAATTTAGTAAAATATCAGTAAAATGCTCATAGATAACCATTTGAAATCGTTTTTATGGAAGTTGTTCTCTTTGTTTTCTGAGTGCTTCAGCATTAATACCTTTGTAGTGGGCAAAAATGATTGTACCAGGAGTGCATAGCTAAGATTTTTGAAGCTGCTGTAGGATATGGACACTTAAGTTCCCATTATTTTTAATGATCACTGAGCATCCAAATTCCCAGTGTATTTACAGTGACTATCAAATTGTCCTCAAAGAGCTGGTGGACCAAAACTGGTTTTATTCTGAGATGAATTACCTTCTTTTCTCCAGGAACCTATCAAGTTATTTATAGAAGCAGCAATTACCAATGTCACAACATATTTGACTTACTAGCTGTAAATATCCAATCTGTCAACCGTTATGTGCATTTAAAAGTATTTTAAAGTCCATTGGTCTTTCTTTAGCCTCTTTAGGAAATATCAAAAGGGGACTGATCCACTTAGCTTCTGATTTAAAGTATCATCCTATGCAGGATTATTGTTTTATTGGAAGACCCATTGCATTGCAGGGCTCCAGGAGGGTTAGAAGAAAGTGTTTTCTATGTTAATAACTGGTGTCATCTCTGGCTAAAGAGGTATCTTTGGTTCTGTAGGCTCACAGGCTATTCAGACACGTGTCTGAAATCATTGCTTTGATGAACTTCTTTCTATGATAATTTACTCATCATGGTACCATTTCACAATGTCAAGCTGTTACTTGAAGAACATTTACATGACATAGTGAAGTAGAATACAAATTAGAGCAATATTTTATGCAGAGGTTTTTCTTTTCTGATTTGCTTTATGCGTAGATAAAGAACATTCAAAAAAGCATACCCCTGCTGCATACCCCTACTGCCAATAGTAACTTCAGTAACCATCATACAGTTCTCCTTTAGTGGTAGCAATCTCTGTAAGAATAAAAAACACAGGGTAATATAATGCTGTATAATCTGAACATTCAGCATTAGAAAAATCATCAATGAAAAAAAGGTGGAAAGTGGGGTTTTTTGAAAGTTCAATACTAGATCAAAGTATTTAGAATGCAGATAATATCAGCAACTGCAAAGGAGGATACATTTGAAAGTTCTGGCCATATTGACCAATAAACAATTTATGGAGAAAACACAAAAAAAGGTTAGAATATTTTAAGACTGTAGCTTCTGACAAGTATTCTTTATTTATGACTTTGCAGTACAATCTTCTCCAGTAATGTTTACAGGAAGTAAAAAAAGAAGGAAATGGAGAGGAGACAGCATTCCAAGTGTTTTATCTTCTTGTCCTCTGCCATGCCTGGGGACAATATTCCTATCCCAAAAAACCCTGGAACTAGAAGAATCACGGATGTGACACGTTAAATGTTTAAGGTAAAGGAGATGAAAGAATGGTGCTGCTTTATCTGAAGCTTGTGCAATACTGATGCCAGGAAATGAGAGCTGGGGGCACAACCAAGTGAGACTGGGTGAAAAAGGAGGCAGGGATGGGGTGGGAGAAGGGTGCAGCCTTCGCACAGCTTCTGCCACTGTTAGGCACCTGTTGGCAAAGCCAAAGGTTCACAATCCGGTGGGATTATACACCTGGATTAGGCCGATGTTTGAGTTTGGCTCTGAATCTCCTGATACAACACCGTGGGTCTGGGTACTTGAGGAAAATCATGTGGTTTAGGTTTCTGAGACCACAGCACCAGGCAAAGGTAAATCTTCTATTAGTAGTTCTAATTTGTGTTCTAGGGGTGCCTGCAGGTGCTAAATACAATGCAGACCCCTGTGCTGTAGAAACACATAGGACATAGCGCTGCACTGAAGTGTTTGCAATCCAGATACCAGAGCTCAGAGATGACGATTCTGTTTTGCTAAAGCTTAGATTTCAAAATCATCGTGTTTTAGAAGGAAACCAAAGCCTTTAGAAAATGCTCAGACAAAAGAGCTGTCACATTTGGGAAGGAATAGGTCAAGATTTTGATTTGTGTCTCTCAGAAAGTCACAAGAATGAGCCCTTGATATGAGAAATCTTCCCCTGGAAAATGTTGAAGTTTGTATGTTTCTGGTGGAAAAAAAAATGCAAAACAAAACCACTTTTTTTTACTTGAAGGAGATTGTATCTTGGAAATCAAAATGTTGCTGAACAGGTTCTGACCAGTGGACTGAAAACACAAGGCAGAGTGAAGGTAAGACGAGCCCAGGGAACAGCGTGGGCCATCGAGGAGCAAGGTGTGGGAGAAGACAAACACTGGAGCCAGCCACTGCTTCCCAATCCTGCACCACCAATTTGCCATCCCCATTCACCAGCTGTTTTCCTCTTTTCAACCCAGGCCAGAGTTTCCGAGCCATGAGTAGCAAGCCCTGGGGTCAGGAGGAGAGCAACGCCCTTTGCTTTTGTCACCCACCAGTAATGCCACATGTCCAAAGCTGTAAGGGGTGCCAGTGTAAGCCCTGCTGTAACAGGTGCCCCTTCTGACATCTTGACATCTTGGGACGAGGCCATCGCACCACCCCATAGCCAAGGAGGGCTCCCGTTCTGGGGAGACCCTCTGCCATCTGAGCACCACTTTCTAGGGCAGAACTGTGTCAGCCCACGCTGGAGAAACACTGGTGTGGAAAACCTGGAGTAGAAAGAAACACTTCAGGACGGACATAATAATACCTTTCTGCTTTTAAAGATACTCTGACAGTGTTGGTTAACTAGACAAGTGTGACTCTAACAAATCTATCGAGCTTGATAAATGGTTCTCTGTTAATAACCTAATTTTGCTGGACCTGATGAGCAGCTTTTGGAGTCCAGAGGCAGAAAAAGACTGCTTGAAAGATGACTCTTACAAGAAGCTAATTGCATGCAGGGTTTTCAGAAATGTTAGGTCAGTTCCTGTTCAAAAGTTGGGTGTCTGTTCTTCTTTAGTGGCAACAAAATTAATTTTTCTGGGCTTGGGGAAAAAAAAAAAAAGTAGTACTTTGATTTTTACCAGTTAATGTACTGTCAAATCTTACTTCAAATAACATTTTTAAGTTTTAAAACATTCCAAAAAGGAAGGGATATCATTTCAAGGATGAAGGTTGGTGTAAAATAATTCCAACAAAATTGATTGTGTTATAGGCACTATGTGTATATGACTTCTGTAAAATACTGCTTTTTTAATGCTCATATTTCAGCAGTAGAAAAGAAATATTGCAGTGAGTTCTCTTCTGGACACATACATAAAAATACCGTTTACACCAGTACAGCAATGAAAACAATGTGATTTAAGTGGGGAGAGATCTTTTCCCCCTAGGCCATATTCTAGTCTTAATTACACCCTATCTGTCTTAAAGATCTAGGATTTACTATCTCAGGACAGACTGGTGTCTGGGAAAATTACCCATGTCAGTATTTCAAAGAAAGATGTAAAAAATCTTCACAACATGGCACGTGTCTGTGTTATTCTACTCTTTAATACACTAATGCGAGCTCACTGGTTTCAGTGGGCTTATGCTGGTGTGATTTGAATGAGGTTTCACTCAAAGATAGTCTGAGTTTTGTTCATAGTAAGCAACTGATTTTTGATTGCTCGATGGTGTCTGATTTTTTAAAATTAATTTATGGTTATTGTTGTGTTACAGTGATGACCGCTCCCCCTTTGGCTTGATCATTCTGTCCATCATGATATACCTTGTACAGATTCCTGATGAGGTCTCTACTTTATCAAGAGTTTTATAGAAAAGTGTTTATTTCCAGTGTGCTTCTTGATTCCCAGGTGTAAAATAATTTTTAAAACCAACATTACTATGAAAAGAATGATGACAAAGGTTGCTTATAAACTGTAGTTTTAAAACTTGCATTTGTGAAGAAAGATGAATTTCAAATGCTTTTCAAAGTCCTCCTTTATCTACACATCACGCTGAGACTCTAGCTTGATACTAGTGTTCTTACCTGGTATTCTGCCATGATAGACCGAATCAAAGGATTCAGAAGGCAAGCTGTATTAAAACAACTAGGCTTGATGACAAAAGTGTCAAATTAAGTATTTTCCTGTTGTTGATTAAATTTGAAAATACTCAGGGGTAAAATAGACATTTTGGCAAAATGCTTCACCGAGAAAAATCTGGCTGACATATATATTTTGTATTTGGGATGAGATTTTGCAGTGGTGTGAAGCATCTTGAGAACAGCAACACCATGAGACTGTCATGCCTGGTGAGGCTCTAAGCCCGACTGGGAAGAAGGATCCATGGAGTAGATAGACGTGGGTCAAGAATATCAGCTCCCAGTGTGGCTGTTTAGGTGGAGTCAAGGAGCAATGTCACCACATCCCTCCTGCCCTCTGAAACTAAACATTTCATTTCTGAAACCTCAAGATGATTCATTTCGTAACATGGAAGTTAACACTTGTTTGCCTTTTAAAAATAACTATTAAACTTTGTGGGGAGATAAACTGCATTACTTTGGCTTTTTAGCTTGACTCGGGAGAAATGCCAAATACTATAACTTACTGCAAGATGGAAATTTTGGTTTTCAATCTGATATAAAAATTGTGTGATCATAGTAAATATTCTATCTTAAATCTCTTGTAAAATGAAAAATAATAGGAACTGCTACATTTCTCTTCAAATGAGCCTTAGCTAATCTAGCCTTTATAGTTGGAGTGACATTGCAGCCATCGCTCTATGAGTGTGTGCAAGGCTGGAGAATTCCTGGTCATCTGAACTTACACAGAAGAATATCTTCATCTTCAATATTAAATCCCTCCCATATCAGCATTCTATAAAAGTTAACTCTGGAAAACGTGTCAGTTAAAAATACAGTGGAAGAGAGAATGGGTAACCCCCAAGAGAATCTCCTTCATGAATGCAAAAAGTTTTGAGGATTTGGGAATCGGCCCTTCCCGGTGAGATGAGCCCTTCCAGTGGGATGAGGAGCAGGAAATTCTGAAATATTCTTGGCTGCAGGAAAGCAAAAGTGACAGTCTGTTAATGCAGGGTAAGAGGACCTGCCCTGTCCTTTTTATCCACTGAAGACTCATCCAGCTAATCTTTTAGTGCTATTTTTTCTGCTGCTGCTATCAATTAGATCCTTACACTGCCATTCTGCCATATATCCATGTTCTTTTCTTTCTGTTTCCCTGTCTTACGTGATAATGACCCTAAAGTGGGCTTGCTATTATGTGTGTTTTTAGCCTGAGCACATCTGTAGTATTGAACTGTAGAAGCACTCTTTTGTGCAGCCTGTAGAAAGACAAAGGCACAAGGCTAGAAAAATGGCATCTGCCTGCCTTTGTGTACTCCTTTGCTGATCTATACTGAAAGCATCCAGTATACTTTAAATGTTTCCTGAACATCCTTGCATCTGTAACGGCAACTTGCATCTGTAATGCAACTTACATGTTTCAAAACTTATATTGATTCCTCTTTTCTATGCTTTCCTAGTGACTGTTTGGAGATAACCTCTAGATGACATGACACTAACCTGAAAAGACAAGAAAAAAAGCTGATGATTGATAGAGTAGGTTTTACTATGTATTGTCCCAGCATTTAATATACCAAAGCAAGGGGCTCTTTCAAAATGTTGTGGTGGGTAGGCATGTGCTCAAAGCTGGATTTGAACCACTCCCACACACAAAAGAGATGCAATTCCAGTGCATTATAATCTCCAGCTCCCTGTGACAGTCTCTGCAGTTTGCACCTTTCTAGAAGCCAATGGGTAGCTGCATCTTCTGGGAAAGTGGGCTGAGACCTTGGTACTAGCTCCCGCAGAAACTAAGGACCGTCGCAAACCCCACCGCCTTCTCCTTCAAAAGCAAGTTGCTTCTTTTTTTTGCTTCCTAACATATGGCAGTGTGTAGATTTAAAACAACAAAAACAAAGTCCTGCCAAAACAAAACACTACACTGCATCCCCAGTTGTCCCTTGGGAGCAGGATGAGAGGGAGGATGAACCACACATGGCAGATGTTGGTCATTTAATGCTCTACAGGAAGGCACTTGGATGCTACAGTGATGTACGACCCCACAGGGAGCAGAGCAAAACTTCCACATCCCCCTTCTCAGCAGCGTGAGAAACAGGGCTGATGTGTGGGTAGAAGCAGTCAGCCTAAAAAGATGACCACAAACAAGTGCCAACACCAAGCAGCCTTGGTGTTTCCATTAGGTAAAAAAGATTTAAATAGGAAAGAGCCCCATGCTGGGTTTCTTTTGGGGCATGGATTCCACTCCTGTGTGCACATACATGTGTGCAAGCATCACCCAGTCTAACCCAGGCAGTATACACTGCAAAAGTTCAAAGCTTTTTGATTCCTCTTCATTGCCTTTTTTTTTTTTAGGGGCTGCCTCTGATCTTTGCTTTTCATCCCTGGATTTATTTGGAAGCATTTCTCCCTCTCCCCCTTTTCTTCATGTGGCAGGTTGCATGCAGATTCGTTATTCTGGTATTCAGTGGCCATCCGCATTGCTTTGTACATAGTTTACATCTTCACAGGCCGTAATGAAACAGAGACTTGAAGGAATAAGTGTATAAACAGGCCTCTCTCTCCAGCTGTCATGTCTAGTTGTGGCAGAAAACTGGTGTTTCATTGTAAAAGATGTTAATTTCAATCTGAGCTGTGGCTGTGTTGAGAGGAGCATAAAAGGAATTCTTGATTATCTATATCAGTTCCGTTGTCCCCGGGGACAGGCTCTGAATCTTCAGATCACATATGGCAAG